>NC_139385.1:49762500-50387500 GCF_054392235.1 Sus scrofa | reverse complement strand
GTGCCTAGCTCGGTAACGGCACAAAACGCACTTCTAGGAGCTGCATTCTGCAAAGGGAAACTGGGCTCGGGGAACAAACTTCAGCCCCAATGCGGCTTGGCTCAGGATCGCAGCGCTTGCCTAGTTCTCACATAGCCCTCGGTTCCACATAGGGCCAAGGGGGGTCTGGGCTGCCTCGGGCTCCGTGGGCACTGCTGCTTGGCTGGTGGTCTCCGCAGCTGGAAACTAACTCCAAAGGTCTTCTCCTTCGCGGAGAAGGCTGATTTGGCCGTAAGAAGCCCTGTGTGCACTGGCCCTAGCCACCCACCCCTATCCAGCTCTGGAGGGCCCCACCTAGGGCCTAGCTCGGAAACGGCACAAAACGCGCTTGTAGGAGCTGCATTCTGCAAAGGGAAACTGGGCTCGGGGAACAAACCTCAGCCCCAATGCGGCTTGGCTCAGGATTGCAGCGCTTGCCTAGTTCTCACCTAGCCCTCGGCTCCCCTTAGGGCCAAGGAGGGTCTGGGCTGCCTCTGGCTCCGTGGGCACTGCTGCTTGGCTGGTGGTCTCTGCAGCTGGAAACCAACTCCAAACGTCTTCTCCTTCGCGGAGAAGTCTAAATTAGCGTAATGAAGCCCTGTGTGCACTGGCCCTAGCAACACACCCATAGCAAGCACGGGAGGGCCCCACCTAGGGCCTAGCTCGGAAACGGCACAAAACGCCCTTGTAGTAGCTGCATTCTGCAGAGGGAAACTGGGCTCGGGGAACAAACCTCAGCCCCAATGCGGCTTGGCTCAGGATTGCAGCGCTTGCCTAGTTCTCACCTAGCCCTCGGCTCCTTTTAGAGCCAAGGAGGGTCTGGGCTGCCTCTGGCTCCGTGGGCACTGCTGCTTGGCTGGTGGTCTCCGCAGCTGGAAACCAACTCCAAACGTCTTCCCCTTCGCGGAGAAGGCTGATTTGGCCTGAATAAGCCCTGTGTGCACTGGCCCTAGCAACCCACCCCTAGCCAGCTCGGGAGGGCCCCACCTAGGGCCTAGCTCGGAAACGGCACAAAACGCGCTTCTAGGAGCTGCATTCTGCAAAGGGAAACTGCGCTCGGGGAACAAACCTCAACACCAGTGCGGCTTGGCTCAGGATCGCAGCGCTTGCCTAGTTCTCACCTAGCCCTAGGCTCCCCTTAGGGCCAAGGAGGGTCTGCGCTGCCTCTGGCTCCGTGGGCACTGCTGCCTGGCTGGTGGTCTCCGCAGCTGGAAACCAACACCAATCGTCTTCTCCTTCGCGGAGAAGGCTGATGTGGCCTGAATAAGCCCTGTGTGCACTGGCCCTTGCAACCCACCCCTAGCCAGCTCGGGAGGGCCCCACCTAGGTCCTAGCCTGGAAATGGCACAAAACGCGCTTCTAGGAGCTGCATTCTGCAAAGGGAAACTGGGCTCGGGGAACAAACCTCAGCCCCACTGCGGCTTGGCTCAGGATCGCAGCGCTTGCCTAATTCTCACCTAGGCCTAGGCTCCCCATAGGGCCAAGGAGGGTCTGGGCTGCCTCTGGCTCCCTGGGCACTGCTGCTTGGCTGGTGGTCTCCGCAGCTGGAAACCAACTCCAAACGTCATCTCCTTCGCGGAGAAGGCTGATGTGGCCTGAATAAGCCCTGTGTGCACTGGCCCTTGCAACCCACCCCTACCCAGCTCGGGAGGGCCCCACGTAGTGCCTAGCTTGGTAACGGCACAAAACGCACTTCTAGGAGCTGCATTCTGCAAAGGGAAACTGGGCTCGGGGAACAAACCTCAGCCCCAATGCGGCTTGGCTCAGGATCGCAGCGCTTGCCTAGTACTCACATAGCCCTCGGTTCCACATAGGGCCAAGGAGGGTCTGGGCTGCCTCTGGCTCCGTGGGCACGGCTGCTTGGCTGGTGTCTCCGCAGCTGGAATCCAGCTCCAAACGTCTTCTCCTTCGCGGAGAAGGCTGATTTGGCCTTAAGAAGCCCTTTGTGCACTGGCCCTAGCAACCCACCCATCGCCAGCTCGGGAGGGCCCCACCTAGGGCCTAGCTCCGAAACGGCACAAAACGCCCTTGTAGGAGCTGCATTCTGCAAAGGGAAACTGGGCTCGGGGAACAAACCTCAGCCCCAATGCGGCTTGGCTCAGGATCGCAGCGCTTGCCTAGTTCTCACCTAGGCCTAGGCTCCCCTTAGGGCCAAGGAGCGTCTGGGCTGCCTCTGGCTCCGTGGGCACTGCTGCTTGGCTGGTGGTCTCCGGAGCTGGAAACCAACTCCAAACGTCTTCCACTTCGCGGAGAAGTCTAAATTGGCCTAATGAAGCCCTGTGTGCAAGGGCCGTAGCAACCCATCCCTAGCCAGCTCGGGAGGGCCCCACCTAGGGCCTAGCTCCGAAACGGCACCAAACGCGCTTGTAGGAGCTGCATTCTGCAAAGGGAAACTGGGCTCGGGGAACAAACCTCAGCCCCAATGCGGCTTGGCTCAGGATCGCAGCGCTTGCCTAGTTCTCACCTAGCCCTCGGCTCCCCTTATGGCCAAGGAGGGTCTGGGCTGCCTCTGGCTCCGTGGGCACTGCTGCTTCGCTGGTGGTCTCCTCAGCTGGAAACCAACTCCAAACGTCTTCCCCTTCGCGGAGAAGGCTGATTTGGCCTGAAGAAGCCCTTTGTGCACTGGCCCTAGCAACCCACCCCTAGCCAGCTCGGGAGGGCCCCACCTAGGGCCTAGCTCCGAAACGGTACCAAAGGCGCTTCTAGGAGCTGCATTCTGCAAAGGGAAACTGGGCTCGGGGAACAAACCTCAGCCCCAATGCGGCTTGGCTCAGGATCGCAGCGCTTGCCTAGTTCTCACCTAGGCCTAGTCTCCACATAGGGCCAAGGAGGGTCTGGGCTGCCTCTGGCTCCGTGGCCGCTGCTGCTTGGCTGGTGGTCTCCGCAGCTAGAAACCAACTCCAAACGTCTTCTCCTTCGCGGAGTAGTCTAAATTGGCCTAATGAAGCCCTGTGTGCACTGTCCCTAGCAACCCACCCCTATCCAGCTCGGGAGGGACCCACTTAGGGCCTAGCTTGGAAACGGCACAAAACGCGCTTGTAGGAGCTGCATTCTGCAAAGGGAAACTGGGCTCGGGGAACAAACCTCAGCCCCAATGCGGCTTGGCTCAGGATCCCAGCGCTTGCCTAGTTCTCACATAACCCTCGGTTCCACATAGGGCCAAGGAGGGTCTGGGCTGCCTCTGGCTCCGTGGGCACTGCTGCTTGGCTGGTGGTCTCCGCAGCTGGAAACCAACTCCAAACGTCTTCTCCTTCGCGGAGAAGTCTAAATTAGCGTAATGAAGCCCTGTGTGCACTGGCCCTAGCCACCCACCCCTATCCAGCTCGGGAGGGCCCCACCTAGGGCCTAGCTCGGAAACGGCACAAAACGCGCTTGTAGGAGCTGCATTCTGCAAAGGGAAACTGGGCTCGGGGAACAAACCTCAGCCCCAATGCGGCTTGGCTCAGGATTGCAGCTCTTGCCTTGTTCTCACCTAGCCCTCGGCTCCCCTTAGGGCCAAGGAGGGTCTGGGCTGCCTCTGGCTCCGTGGGCACTGCTGCTTGGCTGGTGGTCTCTGCAGCTGGACACCAACTCCAAACGTCTTCTCCTTCGCGGAGAAGGCTGATGTGGCCTGAAGAAGCCCTTTGTGCAATGGCCCTAGCAACCCACCCATCGCCAGCTCCGGAGGGCCCCACCTAGGGCCTAGCTCCGTAACGGCACCAAACGCACTTGTAGGAGCTGCATTCTGCAAAGGGAAACTGGGCTCGGTGAACAAACCTCAACACCAGTGCGGCTTGGCTCAGGATCGCAGCGCTTGCCTAGTTCTCACCTAGCCCTCGGCTCCCCTTACGGCCAAGG
This sequence comes from Sus scrofa, assembly GCF_054392235.1. Classification (NCBI taxonomy): domain Eukaryota; kingdom Metazoa; phylum Chordata; class Mammalia; order Artiodactyla; family Suidae; genus Sus; species Sus scrofa. The sequence continues at coordinate 50,383,645 of NC_139385.1, read as the reverse complement.
AGGGTCTGGGCTGCCTCTGGCTCCGTGGGCACTGCTGCTTGGCTGGTGGTCTCTGAAGCTGGAAAACAACTCCAAACGTCTTCTCCTTCTCGGAGAAGTCTAAATTGGCCTAATGAAGCCCTGTGTGCACTGGTCCTAGCAACCCACCCCTAGCCAGCTCGGGAAGGACCCACATAGGGCCTAGCTCGGAAATGGCACAAAACGCGCTTCTAGGAGCTGCATTCTGCAAAGGGAAAATGGGCTCGGTGAACAAACCTCAACACCAGTGCGGCCTGGCTCAGGATCGCAGCGCTTGGCTAGTTCTCACATAGGTCTAGGCTCCCCTTAGGGCCAAGGAGGGTCTGGGCTGCCTCTGGCTCCGTGGGCACTGCTGCTTGGCTGGTGGTCTCCGCAGCTGGAAACCAACTCCAAACGTCATCTCCTTCGCGGAGAAGGCTGATGTGGCCTGAATAAGCCCTGTGTGCACTGGCCCTTGCAACCCACCCCTACCCAGCTCGGGAGGGCCCCACGTAGTGCCTAGCTTGGTAACGGCACAAAACGCACTTCTAGGAGCTGCATTCTGCAAAGGGAAACTGGGCTCGGGGAACAAACCTCAGCCCCAATGCGGCTTGGCTCAGGATCACAGCGCTTGCCTAGTTCTCACATAGCCCTCGGCTCCCCTTACGGCCAAGGAGGGTCTGGGCTGCCTCTGGCTCCGTGGGCACGGCTGCTTGGCTGGTGTCTCCGCAGCTGGAATCCAACTCCAAACGTCTTCTCCTTCGCAGAGAAGGCTGATTTGGCCTTAAGAAGCCCTTTGTGCACTGGCCCTAGCAACCCACCCATCGCCAGCTCGGGAGGGCCCCACCTAGGGCCTAGCTCGGAAACGGCACAAAACGCGCTTGTAGGAGCTGCATTCTGCAAAGGGAAACTGGGCTCGGAAAACAAACCTCAGCCCCAATGCGGCTATGCTCAGGATCGCAGCGCTTGCCTAGTTCTCACCTAGCCCTCGGCTCCCCTTACGGCCAAGGAGGGTCTGGGCTGCCTCTGGCTCCGTGGGCACTGCTGCTTGGCTGGTGGTCTCCGCAGCTGGAAACCAACTCCAAACGTCTTCTCCTTCGTGGAGAAGGCTGATTTGGCAGGAAGAAGCCCTGTGTGCACTGGCCCTAGCCACCCACCCCTATCCAGCTCGGGAGGGCCCCACCTAGGGCCTAGCTCGGAAACGGCACAAAACGCGCTTGTAGGAGCTGCATTCTGCAAAGGGAAACTGGGCTCGGGGAACAAACCTCAGCCCCAATGCGGCTTGGCTCAGGATCGCAGCTCTTGCCTAGTTCTCACCTAGCCCTCGGCTCCCCTTAGGGCCAAGGAGGGTCTGGGCTGCCTCTGGCTCCGTGGGCACTGCTGCTTGGCTGGTGGTCTCCGCAGCTGGAAACCAACTCCAAACGTCTTCTCCTTCGCGGAGAAGTATAAATTAGCGTAATGAAGCCCTGTGTGCACTGGCCCTAGCAACACACCCATAGCAAGCACGGGAGGGCCCCACCTAGGGCCTAGCTCGGAAACGGCACAAAACGCCCTTGTAGGAGCTGCATTCTGCAAAGGGAAACTAGGCTCGGGGAACAAACCTCAGCCCCAATGCGGCTTGGCTCAGGATTGCAGCGCTTGCCTAGTTCTCACCTAGCCCTCGGCTCCCCTTATGGCCAAGGAGGGTCTGGGCTGCCTCTGGCTCCGTGGGCACTGCTGCTTGGCTGGTGGTCTCCTCAGCTGGAAAACAACTCCAAACGTCTTCCCCTTCGCGGAGAAGGCTGATTTGGCCTGCAGAAGCCCTTTGTGCACTGGCCCTAGCAACCCACCCCTAGCCAGCTCGGGAGGGCCCCACCTAGGGCCTAGCTCCGAAACGGTACCAAAGGCGCTTCTAGGAGCTGCATTCTGCAAAGGGAAACTGGGCTCGGGGAACAAACCTCAGCCCCAATGCGGCTTGGCTCAGGATCGCAGCGCTTGCCTAGTTCTCACCTAGGCCTAGGCTCCACATAGGGCCAAGGAGGGTCTGGGCTGCCTCTGGCTCCGTGGCCGCTGCTGCTTGGCTGGTGGTCTCCGCAGCTAGAAACCAACTCCAAACGTCTTCTCCTTCGCGGAGTAGTCTAAATTGGCCTAATGAAGCCCTGTGTGCACTGTCCCTAACAACCCACCCCTATCCAGCTCGGGAGGGACCCACCTAGGGCCTAGCTTGGAAACGGCACAAAACGCGCTTGTAGGAGCTGCATTCTGCAAAGGGAAACTGGGCTCGGGGAACAAACCTCAGCCCCAATGCGGCTTGGCTCAGGATCGCAGCGCTTGCCTAGTTCTCACCTAGCCCTCGGCTCCCCTTACGGCCAAGGAGGGTCTGGGCTGCCTCTGGCTCCGTGGGCACTGCTGCTTGGCTGGTGGTCTCTGCAGCTGGAAACCAACTCCAAATGTCTTCTCCTTCTCGGAGAAGTCTAAATTGGCCTAATGAAGCCCTGTGTGCACTGGTCCTAGCAACCCACCCCTAGCCAGCTCGGGAAGGCCCCACATAGGGCCTAGCTCGGAAATGGCACAAAACGCGCTTCTAGGAGCTGCATTCTGCAAAGGGAAAATGGGCTCGGTGAACAAACCTCAACACCAGTGCGGCCTGGCTCAGGATCGCAGCGCTTGCCTAGTTCTCACCTAGGCCTAGGCTCCCCTTAGGGCCAAGGAGGGTCTGGGCTGCCTCTGGCTCCGTGGGCACTGCTGCTTGGCTGGTGGTCTCCGCAGCTGGAAACCAACTCCAAACGTCATCTCCTTCGCGGAGAAGGCTGATGTGGCCTGAATAAGCCCTGTGTGCACTGGCCCTTGCAACCCACCCCTACCCAGCTCGGGAGGGCCCCACGTAGTGCCTAGCTTGGTAACGGCACAAAACGCACTTCTAGGAGCTGCATTCTGCAAAGGGAAACTGGGCTCGGGGAACAAACCTCAGCCCCAATGCGGCTTGGCTCAGGATCACAGCGCTTGCCTAGTTCTCACATAGCCCTCGGTTCCACATAGGGCCAAGGAGGGTCTGGGCTGCCTCTGGCTCCGTGGGCACGGCTGCTTGGCTGGTGTCTCCGCAGCTGGAATCCAACTCCAAACGTCTTCTCCTTCGCGGAGAAGGCTGATTTGGCCTTAAGAAGCCCTTTGTGCACTGGCCCTAGCAACCCACCCATCGCCAGCTCGGGAGGGCCCCACCTAGGGCCTAGCTCGGAAACGGCACAAAACGCGCTTGTAGGAGCTGCATTCTGCAAAGGGAAACTGGGCTCGGGGAACAAACCTCAGCCCCACTGCGGCTTGGCTCAGGATCGCAGCGCTTGCCTAGTTCTCACCTAGGCCTAGGCTCCCCTTAGGGCCAAGGAGCGTCTGGGCTGCCTATGGCTCCGTGGGCACTGGTGCTTGGCTGGTGGTCTCCGGAGCTGGAAACCAACTCCAAACGTCTTCCACTTCGCGGAGAAGTCTAAATTGGCCTAATGAAGCCCTGTGTGCAAGGGCCGTAGCAACCCATCCCTAGCCAGCTCGGGAGGGCCCCACCTAGGACCTAGCTCCGAAACGGCACCAAACGCGCTTGTAGGAGCTGCATTCTGCAAAGGGAAACTGGGCTCGGGGAACAAACCTCAGCCCCAATGCGGCTTGGCTCAGGATCGCAGCGCTTGCCTAGTTCTCACCTAGCCCTCGGCTCCCCTTAGGGCCAAGGAGGGTCTGGGCTGCCTCTGGCTCCGTGGGCACTGCTGCTTGGCTGGTGGTCTCTGCAGCTGGAAACCAACTCCAAACGTCTTCTCCTTCGCGGAGAAGTCTAAATTAGCGTAATGAAGCCCTGTGTGCACTGGCCCTAGCCACCCACCCCTAGCCAGCTCGGGAGGGCCCCACCTAGGGCCTAGCTTGGAAACGGCACAAAACGCGCTTGTAGGAGCTGCATTCTGCAAAGGGAAACTGGGCTCGGGGAACAAACCTCAGCCCCAATGCGGCTTGGCTCAGGATTGCAGCTCTTGCCTTTTTCTCACCTAGCCCTCGGCTCCCCTTAGGGCCAAGGAGGGTCTGGGCTGCCTCTGGCTCCGTGGGCACTGCTGCTTGGCTGGTGGTCTCTGCAGCTGGACACCAACTCCAAACGTCTTCTCCTTCGCGGAGAAGGCTGATGTGGCCTGAAGAAGCCCTTTGTGCAATGGCCCTAGCAACTCACCCATCGCCAGCTCCGGAGGGCCCCACCTAGGGCCTAGCTCCGTAACGGCACCAAACGCACTTGTAGGAGCTGCATTCTGCAAAGGGAAACTGGGCTCGGTGAACAAACCTCAACACCAGTGCGGCTATGCTCAGGATCGCAGCGCTTGCCTAGTTCTCACCTAGCCCTCGGCTCCCCTTACGGCCAAGGAGGGTCTGGGCTGCCTCTGGCTCCGTGGGCACTGCTGCTTGGCTGGTGGTCTCTGAAGCTGGAAACCAACTCCAAACGTCTTCTCCTTCTCGGAGAAGTCTAAATTGGCCTAATGAAGCCCTGTGTGCACTGGTCCTAGCAACCCACCCCTAGCCAGCTCGGGAAGGCCCCACATAGGGCCTAGCTCGGAAATGGCACAAAACGCGCTTCTAGGAGCTGCATTCTGCAAAGGGAAAATGGGCTCGGTGAACAAACCTCAACACCAGTGCGGCCTGGCTCAGGATCGCAGCGCTTGCCTAGTTCTCACATAGGTCTAGGCTCCCCTTAGGGCCAAGGAGGGTCTGGGCTGCCTCTGGCTCCGTGGGCACTGCTGCTTGGCTGGTGGTCTCCGCAGCTGGAAACCAACTCCAAACGTCATCTCCTTCGCGGAGAAGGCTGATGTGGCCTGAATAAGCCCTGTGTGCACTGGCCCTTGCAACCCACCCCTACCCAGCTCGGGAGGGCCCCACGTAGTGCCTAGCTTGGTAACGGCACAAAACGCACTTCTAGGAGCTGCATTCTGCAAAGGGAAACTGGGCTCGGGGAACAAACCTCAGCCCCAATGCGGCTTGGCTCAGGATCACAGCGCTTGCCTAGTTCTCACATAGCCCTCGGTTCCACATAGGGCCAAGGAGGGTCTGGGCTGCCTCTGGCTCCGTGGGCACGGCTGCTTGGCTGGTGTCTCCGCAGCTGGAATCCAACTCCAAACGTCTTCTCCTTCGCGGAGAAGGCTGATTTGGCCTTAAGAAGCCCTTTGTGCACTGGCCCTAGCAACCCACCCATCGCCAGCTCGGGAGGGCCCCACCTAGGGCCTAGCTCGGAAAAGGCACAAAACGCGCTTGTAGGAGCTGCATTCTGCAAAGGGAAAATGGGCTCGGGGAACAAACCTCAGCCCCAATGCGGCTTGGCTCAGGATCGCAGCGCTTGCCTAGTTCTCACATAGCCCTCGGCTTCCCTTATGGCCAAGGAGGGTCTGGGCTGCCTCTGGCTCCGTGGGCACTGCTGCTTGGCTGGTGGTCTCCGCAGCTGGAAACCAACTCCAAACGTCTTCTCCTTCGCGGAGAAGGCTGATTTGGCAGGAAGAAGCCCTGTGTGCACTGGCCCTAGCCACCCACCCCTATCCAGCTCGGGAGGGACCCACCTAGGGCCTAGCTCGGAAACGGCACAAAACGCGCTTGTAGGAGCTGCATTCTGCAAAGGGAAACTGGGCTCGGGGAACAAACCTCAGCCCCAATGCGGCTTGGCTCAGGATCGCAGCTCTTGCCTAGTTCTCACCTAGCCCTCGGCTCCCCTTAGGGCCAAGGAGGGTCTGGGCTGCCTCTGGCTCCGTGGGCACTGCTGCTTGGCTGGTGGTCTCCGCAGCTGGAAACCAACTCCAAACGTCTTCTCCTTCGCGGAGAAGTCTAAATGAGCGTAATGAAGCCCTGTGTGCACTGGCCCTAGCAACACACCCATAGCAAGCACGGGAGGGCCCCACCTAGGGCCTAGCTCGGAAACGGCACAAAACGCCCTTGTAGGAGCTGCATTCTGCAAAGGGAAACTAGGCTCGGGGAACAAACCTCAGCCCCAATGCGGCTTGGCTCAGGATTGCAGCGCTTGCCTAGTTCTCACCTAGCCCTCGGCTCCCCTTATGGCCAAGGAGGGTCTGGGCTGCCTCTGGCTCCGTGGGCACTGCTGCTTGGCTGGTGGTCTCCTCAGCTGGAAAACAACTCCAAACGTCTTCCCCTTCGCGGAGAAGGCTGATTTGGCCTGCAGAAGCCCTTTGTGCACTGGCCCTAGCAACCCACCCCTAGCCAGCTCGGGAGGGCCCCACCTAGGGCCTAGCTCGGAAACGGCACAAAACGCGCTTCTAGGAGCTGCATTCTGCAAAGGGAAACTGGGCTCGGGGAACAAACCTCAGCCCCAATGCGGCTTGGCTCAGGATCGCAGCGCTTGCCTAGTTCTCACCTAGGCCTAGGCTCCACATAGGGCCAAGGAGGGTCTGGGCTGCCTCTGGCTCCGTGGCCGCTGCTGCTTGGCTGGTGGTCTCCGCAGCTAGAAACCAACTCCAAACGTCTTCTCCTTCGCGGAGTAGTCTAAATTGGCCTAATGAAGCCCTGTGTGCACTGTCCCTAACAACCCACCCCTATCCAGCTCGGGAGGGACCCACCTAGGGCCTAGCTTGGAAACGGCACAAAACGCGCTTGTAGGAGCTGCATTCTGCAAAGGGAAACTGGGCTCGGGGAACAAACCTCAGCCCCAATGCGGCTTGGCTCAGGATCGCAGCGCTTGCCTAGTTCTCACCTAGCCCTCGGCTCCCCTTACGGCCAAGGAGGGTCTGGGCTGCCTCTGGCTCCGTGGGCACTGCTGCTTGGCTGGTGGTCTCTGCAGCTGGAAACCAACTCCAAACGTCTTCTCCTTCTCGGAGAAGTCTAAATTGGCCTAATGAAGCCCTGTGTGCACTGGTCCTAGCAACCCACCCCTAGCCAGCTCGGGAAGGCCCCACATAGGGCCTAGCTCGGAAATGGCACAAAACGCGCTTCTAGGAGGTGCATTCTGCAAAGGGAAAATGGGCTCGGTGAACAAACCTCAACACCAGTGCGGCCTGGCTCAGGATCGCAGCGCTTGCCTAGTTCTCACCTAGGCCTAGGCTCCCCTTAGGGCCAAGGAGGGTCTGGGCTGCCTCTGGCTCCGTGGGCACTGCTACTTGGCTGGTGGTCTCCGCAGCTGGAAACCAACTCCAAACGTCATCTCCTTCGCGGAGAAGGCTGATGTGGCCTGAATAAGCCCTGTGTGCACTGGCCCTTGCAACCCACCCCTACCCAGCTTGGGAGGGCCCCACGTAGTGCCTAGCTTGGTAACGGCACAAAACGCACTTCTAGGAGCTGCATTCTGCAAAGGGAAACTGGGCTCGGGGAACAAACCTCAGCCCCAATGCGGCTTGGCTCAGGATCACAGCGCTTGCCTAGTTCTCACATAGCCCTCGGTTCCACATAGGGCCAAGGAGGGTCTGGGCTGCCTCTGTCTCCGTGGGCACGGCTGCTTGGCTGGTGTCTCCGCAGCTGGAATCCAACTCCAAACGTCTTCTCCTTCGCGGAGAAGGCTGATTTGGCCTTAAGAAGCCCTTTGTGCACTGGCCCTAGCAACCCACCCCTAGCCAGCTCGGGAGGGCCCCACCTAGGGCCTAGCTCCGAAACGGCACCAAACGCGCTTGTAGGAGCTGCATTCTGCAAAGGGAAACTGGGCTCGGGGAACAAACCTCAGCCCCAATGCGGCTTGGCTCAGGATCGCAGCGCTTGCCTAGTTCTCACCTAGCCCTCGGCTCCCCTTATGGCCAAGGAGGGTCTGGGCTGCCTCTGGCTCCGTGGGCACTGCTGCTTGGCTGGCGGTCTCCTCAGCTGGAAACCAACTCCAAACGTCTTCCCCTTCGCGGAGAAGGCTGATTTGGCCTGAAGAAGCCCTTTGTGCACTGGCCCTAGCAACCCACCCCTAGCCAGCTCGGGAGCGCCCCACCTAGGGCCTAGCTCCGAAACGGTACCAAAGGCGCTTGTAGGAGCTGCATTCTGCAAAGGGAAACTGGGCTCGGGGAACAAACCTCAGCCCCAATGCGGCTTGGCTCAGGATCGCAGCGCTTGCCTAGTTCTCACCTAGGCCTAGTCTCCACATAGGGCCAAGGAGGGTCTGGGCTGCCTCTGGCTCCGTGGCCGCTGCTGCTTGGCTGGTGGTCTCCGCAGCTAGAAACCAACTCTAAACGTCTTCTCCTTCGCGGAGTAGTCTAAATTGGCCTAATGAAGCCCTGTGTGCACTGTCCCTAACAACCCACCCCTATCCAGCTCGGGAGGGACCCACCTAGGGCCTAGCTCGGAAACGGCACAAAACGCGCTTGTAGGAGCTGCATTCTGCAAAGGGAAACTGGGCTCGGGGAACAAACCTCAGCCCCAATGCGGCTTGGCTCAGGATCCCAGCGCTTGCCTAGTTCTCACATAGCCCTCGGTTCCCCATAGGGCCAAGGAGGGTCTGGGCTGCCTCTGGCTCCGTGGGCACTGCTGCTTGGCTGGTGGTCTCTGCAGCTGGAAACCAAATCCAAACGTCTTCTCCTTCGCGGAGAAGTCTAAATTAGCGTAATGAAGCCCTGTGTGCACTGGCCCTAGCCACCCACCCCTATCCAGCTCGGGAGGGCCCCACCTAGGGCCTAGCTCGGAAACGGCACAAAACGCGCTTGTAGGAGCTGCATTCTGCAAAGGGAAACTGGGCTCGGGGAACAAACCTCAGCCCCAATGCGGCTTGGCTCAGGATTGCAGCTCTTGCCTAGTTCTCACCTAGCCCTCGGCTCCCCTTAGGGCCAAGGAGGGTCTGGGCTGCCTCTGGCTCCGTGGGCACTGCTGCTTGGCTGGTGGTCTCTGCAGCTGGACACCAACTCCAAACGTCTTCTCCTTCGCGGAGAAGGCTGATGTGGCCTGAAGAAGCCCTTTGTGCAATGGCCCTAGCAACCCACCCATCGCCAGCTCCGGAGGGCCCCACCTAGGGCCTAGCTCCGTAACGGCACCAAACGCACTTGTAGGAGGTGCATTCTGCAAAGGGAAACTGGGCTCGGTGAACAAACCTCAACACCAGTGCGGCTATGCTCAGGATCGCAGCGCTTGCCTAGTTCTCACCTAGCCCTCGGCTCCCCTTACGGCCAAGGAGGGTCTGGGCTGCCTCTGGCTCCGTGGGCACTGCTGCTTGGCTGGTGGTCTCCGCAGCTGGAAACCAACTCCAAACGTCTTCTCCTTCGCGGAGAAGTCTAAATGAGCGTAATGAAGCCCTGTGTGCACTGGCCCTAGCAACACACCCATAGCAAGCACGGGAGGGCCCCACCTAGGGCCTAGCTCGGAAACGGCACAAAACGCCCTTGTAGGAGCTGCATTCTGCAAAGGGAAACTGGGCTCGGGGAACAAACCTCAGCCCCAATGCGGCTTGGCTCAGGATCGCAGCTCTTGCCTAGTTCTCACCTAGCCCTCGGCTCCCCTTAGGGCCAAGGAGGGTCTGGGCTTCCTCTGGCTCCGTGGGCACTGTTGCTTGGCTGGTGGTCTCCGCAGCTGGAAACCAACTCCAAACGTCTTCTCCTTTGCGGAGAAGTCTAAATTAGCGTAATGAAGCCCTGTGTGCACTGGCCCTACAACACACCCATAGCAAGCACGGGAGGGCCCCACCTAGGGCCTAGCTCGGAAACGGCACAAAACGCCCTTGTAGGAGCTGCATTCTGCAAAGGGAAACTGGGCTCGGGGAACAAACCTCAGCCCCAATGCGGCTTGGCTCAGGATTGCAGCGCTTGCCTAGTTCTCACCTAGCCCTCGGCTCCCCTTAGAGCCAAGGAGGGTCTGGGCTGCCTCTGGCTCCGTGGGCGGTGCTGGTTGGCTGGTGGTCTCTGCAGCTGGAAACCAACTCCAAACGTCTTCCCCTTCGCGGAGAAGGCTGATTTGGCCTGAAGAAGCCCTGTGTGCACTGGCCCTAGCAACCCACCCCTAGCCAGCTCGGGAGCGCCCCACCTAGGGCCTAGCTCGGAAACGGCACAAAACGCGCTTCTAGGAGCTGCATTCTGCAAAGGGAAACTGCGCTCGGGGAACAAACCTCAACACCAGTGCGGCCTGGCTCAGGATCTCAGCGCTTGCCTAGTTCTCACCTAGGCCTAGGCTCCCCTTAGGGCCAAGGAGCGTCTGGGCTGCCTATGGCTCCGTGGGCACTGGTGCTTGGCTGGTGGTCTCCGGAGCTGGAAACCAACTCCAAACGTTTCCACTTCGCGGAGAAGTCTAAATTGGCCTAATGAAGCCCTGTGTGCAAGGGCCGTAGCAACCCATCCCTAGCCAGCTCGGGAGGGCCCCACCTAGGGCCTAGCTCCGAAACGGCACAAAACGCGCTTGTAGGAGCTGCATTCTGCAAAGGGAAACTGGGCTCGGGGAACAAACCTCAGCCCCAATGCGGCTTGGCTCAGGATCGCAGCGCTTGCCTAGTTCTCACCTAGCCCTCGGCTCCCCTTATGGCCAAGGAGGGTCTGGGCTGCCTCTGGCTCCGTGGGCACTGCTGCTTGGCTGGTGGTCTCCTCAGCTGGAAAACAACTCCAAACGTCTTCCCCTTCGCGGAGAAGGCTGATTTGGCCTGCAGAAGCCCTTTGTGCACTGGCCCTAGCAACCCACCCCTAGCCAGCTCGGGAGGGCCCCACCTAGGGCCTAGCTCCGAAACGGTACCAAAGGCGCTTCTAGGAGCTGCATTCTGCAAAGGGAAACTGGGCTCGGGGAACAAACCTCAGCCCCAATGCGGCTTGGCTCAGGATCGCAGCGCTTGCCTAGTTCTCACCTAGGCCTAGGCTCCACATAGGGCCAAGGAGGGTCTGGGCTGCCTCTGGCTCCGTGGCCGCTGCTGCTTGGCTGGTGGTCTCCGCAGCTAGAAACCAACTCCAAACGTCTTCTCCTTCGCGGAGTAGTCTAAATTGGCCTAATGAAGCCCTGTGTGCACTGTCCCTAACAACCCACCCCTATCCAGCTCGGGAGGGACCCACCTAGGGCCTAGCTTCGAAACGGCACAAAACGCGCTTGTAGGAGCTGCATTCTGCAAAGGGAAACTGGGCTCGGGGAACAAACCTCAGCCCCAATGCGGCTTGGCTCAGGATCCCAGCGCTTGCCTAGTTCTCACATAGCCCTCGGTTCCACATAGGGCCAAGGAGGGTCTGGGCTGCCTCTGGCTCCGTGGGCACTGCTGCTTGGCTGGTGGTCTCCGCAGCTGGAAACCAACTCCAAACGTCTTCTCCTTCGCGGAGAAGTCTAAATTAGCGTAATGAAGCCCTGTGTGCACTGACCCTAGCCACCCACCCCTATCCAGCTCGGGAGGGCCCCACCTAGGGCCTAGCTCGGAAACGGCACAAAACGCCCTTGTAGGAGCTGCATTCTGCAAAGGGATACTGGGCTCGGGGAACAAACCTCAGCCCCAATGCGGCTTGGCTCAGGATTGCAGCTCTTGTCTAGTTCTCACCTAGCCCTCGGCTCCCCTTAGGGCCAAGGAGGGTCTGGGCTGCCTCTGGCTCCGTGGGCACTGCTGCTTGGCTGGTGGTCTCCGCAGCTGGAAACCAACTCCAAACGTCTTCTCCTTCGCGGAGAAGTCTAAATTAGCGTAATGAAGCCCTGTGTGCACTGGCCCTAGCAACACACCCATAGCAAGCACGGGAGGGCCCCACCTAGGGCCTAGCTTGGAAACGGCACCAAACGCGCTTGTAGGAGCTGCATTCTGCAAAGGGAAACTGGGCTCGGGGAACAAACCTCAGCCCCAATGCGGCTTGGCTCAGGATTGCAGCGCTTGCCTAGTTCTCACCTAGCCCTCGGCTCCCCTTAGAGCCAAGGAGGGTCTGGGCTGCCTCTGGCTCCGTGGGCGGTGCTGGTTGGCTGGTGATCTCCGCAGCTGGAAACCAACTCCAAACGTCTTCCCCTTCGCGGAGAAGGCTGATTTGGCCTGAAGAAGCCCTGTGTGCACTGGCCCTAGCAACCCACCCCTAGCCAGCTCGGGAGGGCCCCACCTAGGGCCTAGCTCGGAAACGGCACAAAACGCGCTTCTAGGAGCTGCATTCTGCAAAGGGAAACTGCGCTCGGTGAACAAACCTCAACACCAGTGCGGCCTGGCTCAGGATCGCAGCGCTTGCCTAGTTCTCACCTAGGCCTAGGCTCCCCTTAGGGCCAAGGAGCGTCTGGGCTGCCTATGGCTCCGTGGGCACTGGTGCTTGGCTGGTGGTCTCCGGAGCTGGAAACCAACTCCAAACGTCTTCCACTTCGCGGAGAAGTCTAAATTGGCCTAATGAAGCCCTGTGTGCAAGGGCCGTAGCAACCCATCCCTAGCCACCTCGGGAGGGCCCCACCTAGGGCCTAGCTCCGAAACGGCACCAAACGCGCTTGTAGGAGCTGCATTCTGCAAAGGGAAACTGGGCTCGGGGAACAAACCTCAGCCCCAATGCGGCTTGGCTCAGGATCGCAGCGCTTGCCTAGTTCTCACCTAGCCCTCGGCTCCCCTTATGGCCAAGGAGGGTCTGGGCTGCCTCTGGCTCCGTGGGCACTGCTGCTTGGCTGGTGGTCTCCTCAGCTGGAAACCAACTCCAAACGTCTTCCCCTTCGCGGAGAAGGCTGATTTGGCCTGAAGAAGCCCTTTGTGCACTGGCCCTAGCAACCCACCCCTAGCCAGCTCGGGAGGGCCCCACCTAGGGCCTAGCTCCGAAACGGTACCAAAGGCGCTTCTAGGAGCTGCATTCTGCAAAGGGAAACTGGGCTCGGGGAACAAACCTCAGCCCCAATGCGGCTTGGCTCAGGATCGCAGCGCTTGCCTAGTTCTCACCTAGGCCTAGGCTCCACATAGGGCCAAGGAGGGTCTGGGCTGCCTCTGGCTCCGTGGCCGCTGCTGCTTGGCTGGTGGTCTCCGCAGCTAGAAACCAACTCCAAACGTCTTCTCCTTCGCGGAGTAGTCTAAATTGGCCTAATGAAGCCCTGTGTGCACTGTCCCTAACAACCCACCCCTATCCAGCTCGGGAGGGACCCACCTAGGGCCTAGCTTGGAAACGGCACAAAACGCGCTAGTAGGAGCTGCATTCTGCAAAGGGAACCTGGGCTCGGGGAACAAACCTCAGCCCCAATGCGGCTTGGCTCAGAAACCCAGCGCTTGCCTAGTTCTCACCTAGCCCTCGGCTCCCCATAGGGCCAAGGAGGGTCTGGGCTGCCTCTGGCTCCGTGGGCACTGCTGCTTGGCTGGTGGTCTCCTCAGCTGGAAAACAACTCCAAACGTCTTCCCCTTCGCGGAGAAGGCTGATTTGGCCTGCAGAAGCCCTTTGTGCACTGGCCCTAGCAACCCACCCCTAGCCAGCTCGGGAGGGCCCCACCTAGGGCCTAGCTCCGAAACGGTACCAAAGGCGCTTCTAGGAGCTGCATTCTGCAAAGGGAAACTGGGCTCGGGGAACAAACCTCAGCCCCAATGCGGCTTGGCTCAGGATCGCAGCGCTTGCCTAGTTCTCACCTAGGCCTAGGCTCCACATAGGGCCAAGGAGGGTCTGGGCTGCCTCTGGCTCCGTGGCCGCTGCTGCTTGGCTGGTGGTCTCCGCAGCTAGAAACCAACTCCAAACGTCTTCTCCTTCGCGGAGTAGTCTAAATTGGCCTAATGAAGCCCTGTGTGCACTGTCCCTAACAACCCACCCCTATCCAGCTCGGGAGGGACCCACCTAGGGCCTAGCTTGGAAACGGCACAAAACGCGCTTGTAGGAGCTGCATTCTGCAAAGGGAAACTGGGCTCGGGGAACAAACCTCAGCCCCAATGCGGCTTGGCTCAGGATCGCAGCGCTTGCCTAGTTCTCACCTAGCCCTCGGCTCCCCTTACGGCCAAGGAGGGTCTGGGCTGCCTCTGGCTCCGTGGGCACTGCTGCTTGGCTGGTGGTCTCTGCAGCTGGAAACCAACTCCAAACGTCTTCTCCTTCTCGGAGAAGTCTAAATTGGCCTAATGAAGCCCTGTGTGCACTGGTCCTAGCAACCCACCCCTAGCCAGCTCGGGAAGGCCCCACATAGGGCCTAGCTCGGAAATGGCACAAAACGCGCTTCTAGGAGCTGCATTCTGCAAAGGGAAAATGGGCTCGGTGAACAAACCTCAACACCAGTGCGGCCTGGCTCAGGATCGCAGCGCTTGCCTAGTTCTCACCTAGGCCTAGGCTCCCCTTAGGGCCAAGGAGGGTCTGGGCTGCCTCTGGCTCCGTGGGCACGGCTGCTTGGCTGGTGTCTCCGCAGCTGGAAACCAACTCCAAACGTCTTCTCCTTCGCGGAGAAGGCTGATGTGGCCTGAATAAGCCCTGTGTGCACTGGCCCTTGCAACCCACCCCTACCCAGCTTGGGAGGGCCCCACGTAGTGCCTAGCTCGGTAACGGCACAAAACGCACTTGTAGGAGCTGCATTCTGCAAAGGGAAACTGGGCTCGGGGAACAAACCTCAGCCCCAATGCGGCTTGGCTCAGGATCACAGCGCTTGCCTAGTTCTCACATAGCCCTCGGTTCCACATAGGGCCAAGGAGGGTCTGGGCTGCCTCTGGCTCCGTGGGCACTGCTGCTTGGCTGGTGTCTCCGCAGCTGGAATCCAACTCCAAACGTCTTCTCCTTCGCGGAGAAGGCTGATTTGGCCTTAAGAAGCCCTTTGTGCACTGGCCCTAGCAACCCACCCCTAGCCAGCTCGGGAGGGCCCCACCTAGGGCCTAGCTCGGAAACGGCACAAAACGCGCTTGTAGGAGCTGCATTCTGCAAAGGGAAACTGGGCTCGGGGAACAAACCTCAGCCCCAATGCGGCTTGGCTCAGGATCGCAGCGCTTGCCTAGTTCTCACCTAGCCCTCGGCTTCCCTTATGGCCAAGGAGGGTCTGGGCTGCCTCTGGCTCCGTGGGCACTGCTGCTTGGCTGGTGGTCTCCGCAGCTGGAAACCAACTCCAAACGTCTTCTCCTTCGCGGAGAAGGCTGATTTGGCCTTAAGAAGCCCTTTGTGCACTGGCCCTAGCAACCCACCCATCGCCAGCTCGGGAGGGCCCCACCTAGGGCCTAGCTCGGAAAAGGCACAAAACGCGCTTGTAGGAGCTGCATTCTGCAAAGGGAAACTGGGCTCGGTGAACAAACCTCAACACCAGTGCGGCTATGCTCAGGATCGCAGCGCTTGCCTAGTTCTCACCTAGCCCTCGGCTCCCCTTACGGCCAAGGAGGGTCTGGGCTGCCTCTGGCTCCGTGGGCACTGCTGCTTGGCTGGTGGTCTCCGCAGCTGGAAACCAACTCCAAACGTCTTCTCCTTCGCGGAGAAGTCTAAATGAGCGTAATGAAGCCCTGTGTGCACTGGCCCTAGCAACACACCCATAGCAAGCACGGGAGGGCCCCACCTAGGGCCTAGCTCGGAAACGGCACAAAACGCCCTTGTAGGAGCTGCATTCTGCAAAGGGAAACTGGGCTCGGGGAACAAACCTCAGCCCCAATGCGGCTTGGCTCAGGATCGCAGCTCTTGCCTAGTTCTCACCTAGCCCTCGGCTCCCCTTAGGGCCAAGGAGGGTCTGGGCTTCCTCTGGCTCCGTGGGCACTGTTGCTTGGCTGGTGGTCTCCGCAGCTGGAAACCAACTCCAAACGTCTTCTCCTTTGCGGAGAAGTCTAAATTAGCGTAATGAAGCCCTGTGTGCACTGGCCCTACAACACACCCATAGCAAGCACGGGAGGGCCCCACCTAGGGCCTAGCTCGGAAACGGCACAAAACGCCCTTGTAGGAGCTGCATTCTGCAAAGGGAAACTGGGCTCGGGGAACAAACCTCAGCCCCAATGCGGCTTGGCTCAGGATTGCAGCGCTTGCCTAGTTCTCACCTAGCCCTCGGCTCCCCTTAGAGCCAAGGAGGGTCTGGGCTGCCTCTGGCTCCGTGGGCGGTGCTGGTTGGCTGGTGGTCTCTGCAGCTGGAAACCAACTCCAAACGTCTTCCCCTTCGCGGAGAAGGCTGATTTGGCCTGAAGAAGCCCTGTGTGCACTGGCCCTAGCAACCCACCCCTAGCCAGCTCGGGAGCGCCCCACCTAGGGCCTAGCTCGGAAACGGCACAAAACGCGCTTCTAGGAGCTGCATTCTGCAAAGGGAAACTGCGCTCGGGGAACAAACCTCAACACCAGTGCGGCCTGGCTCAGGATCTCAGCGCTTGCCTAGTTCTCACCTAGGCCTAGGCTCCCCTTAGGGCCAAGGAGCGTCTGGGCTGCCTATGGCTCCGTGGGCACTGGTGCTTGGCTGGTGGTCTCCGGAGCTGGAAACCAACTCCAAACGTTTCCACTTCGCGGAGAAGTCTAAATTGGCCTAATGAAGCCCTGTGTGCAAGGGCCGTAGCAACCCATCCCTAGCCAGCTCGGGAGGGCCCCACCTAGGGCCTAGCTCCGAAACGGCACAAAACGCGCTTGTAGGAGCTGCATTCTGCAAAGGGAAACTGGGCTCGGGGAACAAACCTCAGCCCCAATGCGGCTTGGCTCAGGATCGCAGCGCTTGCCTAGTTCTCACCTAGCCCTCGGCTCCCCTTATGGCCAAGGAGGGTCTGGGCTGCCTCTGGCTCCGTGGGCACTGCTGCTTGGCTGGTGGTCTCCTCAGCTGGAAAACAACTCCAAACGTCTTCCCCTTCGCGGAGAAGGCTGATTTGGCCTGCAGAAGCCCTTTGTGCACTGGCCCTAGCAACCCACCCCTAGCCAGCTCGGGAGGGCCCCACCTAGGGCCTAGCTCCGAAACGGTACCAAAGGCGCTTCTAGGAGCTGCATTCTGCAAAGGGAAACTGGGCTCGGGGAACAAACCTCAGCCCCAATGCGGCTTGGCTCAGGATCGCAGCGCTTGCCTAGTTCTCACCTAGGCCTAGGCTCCACATAGGGCCAAGGAGGGTCTGGGCTGCCTCTGGCTCCGTGGCCGCTGCTGCTTGGCTGGTGGTCTCCGCAGCTAGAAACCAACTCCAAACGTCTTCTCCTTCGCGGAGTAGTCTAAATTGGCCTAATGAAGCCCTGTGTGCACTGTCCCTAACAACCCACCCCTATCCAGCTCGGGAGGGACCCACCTAGGGCCTAGCTTCGAAACGGCACAAAACGCGCTTGTAGGAGCTGCATTCTGCAAAGGGAAACTGGGCTCGGGGAACAAACCTCAGCCCCAATGCGGCTTGGCTCAGGATCCCAGCGCTTGCCTAGTTCTCACATAGCCCTCGGTTCCACATAGGGCCAAGGAGGGTCTGGGCTGCCTCTGGCTCCGTGGGCACTGCTGCTTGGCTGGTGGTCTCCGCAGCTGGAAACCAACTCCAAACGTCTTCTCCTTCGCGGAGAAGTCTAAATTAGCGTAATGAAGCCCTGTGTGCACTGACCCTAGCCACCCACCCCTATCCAGCTCGGGAGGGCCCCACCTAGGGCCTAGCTCGGAAACGGCACAAAACGCCCTTGTAGGAGCTGCATTCTGCAAAGGGAAACTGGGCTCGGGGAACAAACCTCAGCCCCAATGCGGCTTGGCTCAGGATTGCAGCTCTTGTCTAGTTCTCACCTAGCCCTCGGCTCCCCTTAGGGCCAAGGAGGGTCTGGGCTGCCTCTGGCTCCGTGGGCACTGCTGCTTGGCTGGTGGTCTCCGCAGCTGGAAACCAACTCCAAACGTCTTCTCCTTCGCGGAGAAGTCTAAATTAGCGTAATGAAGCCCTGTGTGCACTGGCCCTAGCAACACACCCATAGCAAGCACGGGAGGGCCCCACCTAGGGCCTAGCTCGGAAACGGCACCAAACGCGCTTGTAGGAGCTGCATTCTGCAAAGGGAAACTGGGCTCGGGGAACAAACCTCAGCCCCAATGCGGCTTGGCTCAGGATTGCAGCGCTTGCCTAGTTCTCACCTAGTCCTCGGCTCCCCTTAGAGCCAAGGAGGGTCTGGGCTGCCTCTGGCTCCGTGGGCGGTGCTGGTTGGCTGGTGATCTCCGCAGCTGGAAACCAACTCCAAACGTCTTCCCCTTCGCGGAGAAGGCTGATTTGGCCTGAAGAAGCCCTGTGTGCACTGGCCCTAGCAACCCACCCCTAGCCAGCTCGGGAGGGCCCCACCTAGGGCCTAGCTCGGAAACGGCACAAAACGCGCTTCTAGGAGCTGCATTCTGCAAAGGGAAACTGCGCTCGGTGAACAAACCTCAACACCAGTGCGGCCTGGCTCAGGATCGCAGCGCTTGCCTAGTTCTCACCTAGGCCTAGGCTCCCCTTAGGGCCAAGGAGCGTCTGGGCTGCCTATGGCTCCGTGGGCACTGGTGCTTGGCTGGTGGTCTCCGGAGCTGGAAACCAACTCCAAACGTCTTCCACTTCGCGGAGAAGTCTAAATTGGCCTAATGAAGCCCTGTGTGCAAGGGCCGTAGCAACCCATCCCTAGCCACCTCGGGAGGGCCCCACCTAGGGCCTAGCTCCGAAACGGCACCAAACGCGCTTGTAGGAGCTGCATTCTGCAAAGGGAAACTGGGCTCGGGGAACAAACCTCAGCCCCAATGCGGCTTGGCTCAGGATCGCAGCGCTTGCCTAGTTCTCACCTAGCCCTCGGCTCCCCTTATGGCCAAGGAGGGTCTGGGCTGCCTCTGGCTCCGTGGGCACTGCTGCTTGGCTGGTGGTCTCCTCAGCTGGAAACCAACTCCAAACGTCTTCCCCTTCGCGGAGAAGGCTGATTTGGCCTGAAGAAGCCCTTTGTGCACTGGCCCTAGCAACCCACCCCTAGCCAGCTCGGGAGGGCCCCACCTAGGGCCTAGCTCCGAAACGGTACCAAAGGCGCTTCTAGGAGCTGCATTCTGCAAAGGGAAACTGGGCTCGGGGAACAAACCTCAGCCCCAATGCGGCTTGGCTCAGGATCGCAGCGCTTGCCTAGTTCTCACCTAGCCCTCGGCTCCACATAGGGCCAAGGAGGGTCTGGGCTGCCTCTGGCTCCGTGGCCGCTGCTGCTTGGCTGGTGGTCTCCGCAGCTAGAAACCAACTCCAAACGTCTTCTCCTTCGCGGAGTAGTCTAAATTGGCCTAATGAAGCCCTGTGTGCACTGTCCCTAACAACCCACCCCTATCCAGCTCGGGAGGGACCCACCTAGGGCCTAGCTTGGAAACGGCACAAAACGCGCTAGTAGGAGCTGCATTCTGCAAAGGGAACCTGGGCTCGGGGAACAAACCTCAGCCCCAATGCGGCTTGGCTCAGAAACCCAGCGCTTGCCTAGTTCTCACCTAGCCCTCGGCTCCCCATAGGGCCAAGGAGGGTCTGGGCTGCCTCTGGCTCCGTGGGCACTGCTGCTTGGCTGGTGGTCTCCTCAGCTGGAAAACAACTCCAAACGTCTTCCCCTTCGCGGAGAAGGCTGATTTGGCCTGCAGAAGCCCTTTGTGCACTGGCCCTAGCAACCCACCCCTAGCCAGCTCGGGAGGGCCCCACCTAGGGCCTAGCTCCGAAACGGTACCAAAGGCGCTTCTAGGAGCTGCATTCTGCAAAGGGAAACTGGGCTCGGGGAACAAACCTCAGCCCCAATGCGGCTTGGCTCAGGATCGCAGCGCTTGCCTAGTTCTCACCTAGGCCTAGGCTCCACATAGGGCCAAGGAGGGTCTGGGCTGCCTCTGGCTCCGTGGCCGCTGCTGCTTGGCTGGTGGTCTCCGCAGCTAGAAACCAACTCCAAACGTCTTCTCCTTCGCGGAGTAGTCTAAATTGGCCTAATGAAGCCCTGTGTGCACTGTCCCTAACAACCCACCCCTATCCAGCTCGGGAGGGACCCACCTAGGGCCTAGCTTGGAAACGGCACAAAACGCGCTTGTAGGAGCTGCATTCTGCAAAGGGAAACTGGGCTCGGGGAACAAACCTCAGCCCCAATGCGGCTTGGCTCAGGATCGCAGCGCTTGCCTAGTTCTCACCTAGCCCTCGGCTCCCCTTACGGCCAAGGAGGGTCTGGGCTGCCTCTGGCTCCGTGGGCACTGCTGCTTGGCTGGTGGTCTCTGCAGCTGGAAACCAACTCCAAACGTCTTCTCCTTCTCGGAGAAGTCTAAATTGGCCTAATGAAGCCCTGTGTGCACTGGTCCTAGCAACCCACCCCTAGCCAGCTCGGGAAGGCCCCACATAGGGCCTAGCTCGGAAATGGCACAAAACGCGCTTCTAGGAGCTGCATTCTGCAAAGGGAAAATGGGCTCGGTGAACAAACCTCAACACCAGTGCGGCCTGGCTCAGGATCGCAGCGCTTGCCTAGTTCTCACCTAGGCCTAGGCTCCCCTTAGGGCCAAGGAGGGTCTGGGCTGCCTCTGGCTCCGTGGGCACGGCTGCTTGGCTGGTGTCTCCGCAGCTGGAAACCAACTCCAAACGTCTTCTCCTTCGCGGAGAAGGCTGATGTGGCCTGAATAAGCCCTGTGTGCACTGGCCCTTGCAACCCACCCCTACCCAGCTTGGGAGGGCCCCACGTAGTGCCTAGCTTGGTAACGGCACAAAACGCACTTCTAGGAGCTGCATTCTGCAAAGGGAAACTGGGCTCGGGGAACAAACCTCAGCCCCAATGCGGCTTGGCTCAGGATCGCAGCGCTTGCCTAGTTCTCACCTAGCCCTCGGCTCCCCTTATGGCCAAGGAGGGTCTGGGCTGCCTCTGGCTCCGTGGGCACTGCTGCTTGGCTGGTGGTCTCCTCAGCTGGAAAACAACTCCAAACGTCTTCCCCTTCGCGGAGAAGGCTGATTTGGCCTGCAGAAGCCCTTTGTGCACTGGCCCTAGCAACCCACCCCTAGCCAGCTCGGGAGGGCCCCACCTAGGGCCTAGCTCCGAAACGGTACCAAAGGCGCTTCTAGGAGCTGCATTCTGCAAAGGGAAACTGGGCTCGGGGAACAAACCTCAGCCCCAATGCGGCTTGGCTCAGGATCGCAGCGCTTGCCTAGTTCTCACCTAGGCCTAGGCTCCACATAGGGCCAAGGAGGGTCTGGGCTGCCTCTGGCTCCGTGGCCGCTGCTGCTTGGCTGGTGGTCTCCGCAGCTAGAAACCAACTCCAAACGTCTTCTCCTTCGCGGAGTAGTCTAAATTGGCCTAATGAAGCCCTGTGTGCACTGTCCCTAACAACCCACCCCTATCCAGCTCGGGAGGGACCCACCTAGGGCCTAGCTTCGAAACGGCACAAAACGCGCTTGTAGGAGCTGCATTCTGCAAAGGGAAACTGGGCTCGGGGAACAAACCTCAGCCCCAATGCGGCTTGGCTCAGGATCCCAGCGCTTGCCTAGTTCTCACATAGCCCTCGGTTCCACATAGGGCCAAGGAGGGTCTGGGCTGCCTCTGGCTCCGTGGGCACTGCTGCTTGGCTGGTGGTCTCCGCAGCTGGAAACCAACTCCAAACGTCTTCTCCTTCGCGGAGAAGTCTAAATTAGCGTAATGAAGCCCTGTGTGCACTGACCCTAGCCACCCACCCCTATCCAGCTCGGGAGGGCCCCACCTAGGGCCTAGCTCGGAAACGGCACAAAACGCCCTTGTAGGAGCTGCATTCTGCAAAGGGAAACTGGGCTCGGGGAACAAACCTCAGCCCCAATGCGGCTTGGCTCAGGATTGCAGCTCTTGTCTAGTTCTCACCTAGCCCTCGGCTCCCCTTAGGGCCAAGGAGGGTCTGGGCTGCCTCTGGCTCCGTGGGCACTGCTGCTTGGCTGGTGGTCTCCGCAGCTGGAAACCAACTCCAAACGTCTTCTCCTTCGCGGAGAAGTCTAAATTAGCGTAATGAAGCCCTGTGTGCACTGGCCCTAGCAACACACCCATAGCAAGCACGGGAGGGCCCCACCTAGGGCCTAGCTCGGAAACGGCACCAAACGCGCTTGTAGGAGCTGCATTCTGCAAAGGGAAACTGGGCTCGGGGAACAAACCTCAGCCCCAATGCGGCTTGGCTCAGGATTGCAGCGCTTGCCTAGTTCTCACCTAGCCCTCGGCTCCCCTTAGAGCCAAGGAGGGTCTGGGCTGCCTCTGGCTCCGTGGGCGGTGCTGGTTGGCTGGTGATCTCCGCAGCTGGAAACCAACTCCAAACGTCTTCCCCTTCGCGGAGAAGGCTGATTTGGCCTGAAGAAGCCCTGTGTGCACTGGCCCTAGCAACCCACCCCTAGCCAGCTCGGGAGGGCCCCACCTAGGGCCTAGCTCGGAAACGGCACAAAACGCGCTTCTAGGAGCTGCATTCTGCAAAGGGAAACTGCGCTCGGTGAACAAACCTCAACACCAGTGCGGCCTGGCTCAGGATCGCAGCGCTTGCCTAGTTCTCACCTAGGCCTAGGCTCCCCTTAGGGCCAAGGAGCGTCTGGGCTGCCTATGGCTCCGTGGGCACTGGTGCTTGGCTGGTGGTCTCCGGAGCTGGAAACCAACTCCAAACGTCTTCCACTTCGCGGAGAAGTCTAAATTGGCCTAATGAAGCCCTGTGTGCAAGGGCCGTAGCAACCCATCCCTAGCCACCTCGGGAGGGCCCCACCTAGGGCCTAGCTCCGAAACGGCACCAAACGCGCTTGTAGGAGCTGCATTCTGCAAAGGGAAACTGGGCTCGGGGAACAAACCTCAGCCCCAATGCGGCTTGGCTCAGGATCGCAGCGCTTGCCTAGTTCTCACCTAGCCCTCGGCTCCCCTTATGGCCAAGGAGGGTCTGGGCTGCCTCTGGCTCCGTGGGCACTGCTGCTTGGCTGGTGGTCTCCTCAGCTGGAAACCAACTCCAAACGTCTTCCCCTTCGCGGAGAAGGCTGATTTGGCCTGAAGAAGCCCTTTGTGCACTGGCCCTAGCAACCCACCCCTAGCCAGCTCGGGAGGGCCCCACCTAGGGCCTAGCTCCGAAACGGTACCAAAGGCGCTTCTAGGAGCTGCATTCTGCAAAGGGAAACTGGGCTCGGGGAACAAACCTCAGCCCCAATGCGGCTTGGCTCAGGATCGCAGCGCTTGCCTAGTTCTCACCTAGCCCTCGGCTCCACATAGGGCCAAGGAGGGTCTGGGCTGCCTCTGGCTCCGTGGCCGCTGCTGCTTGGCTGGTGGTCTCCGCAGCTAGAAACCAACTCCAAACGTCTTCTCCTTCGCGGAGTAGTCTAAATTGGCCTAATGAAGCCCTGTGTGCACTGTCCCTAACAACCCACCCCTATCCAGCTCGGGAGGGACCCACCTAGGGCCTAGCTTGGAAACGGCACAAAACGCGCTAGTAGGAGCTGCATTCTGCAAAGGGAACCTGGGCTCGGGGAACAAACCTCAGCCCCAATGCGGCTTGGCTCAGAAACCCAGCGCTTGCCTAGTTCTCACCTAGCCCTCGGCTCCCCATAGGGCCAAGGAGGGTCTGGGCTGCCTCTGGCTCCGTGGGCACTGCTGCTTGGCTGGTGGTCTCCTCAGCTGGAAAACAACTCCAAACGTCTTCCCCTTCGCGGAGAAGGCTGATTTGGCCTGCAGAAGCCCTTTGTGCACTGGCCCTAGCAACCCACCCCTAGCCAGCTCGGGAGGGCCCCACCTAGGGCCTAGCTCCGAAACGGTACCAAAGGCGCTTCTAGGAGCTGCATTCTGCAAAGGGAAACTGGGCTCGGGGAACAAACCTCAGCCCCAATGCGGCTTGGCTCAGGATCGCAGCGCTTGCCTAGTTCTCACCTAGGCCTAGGCTCCACATAGGGCCAAGGAGGGTCTGGGCTGCCTCTGGCTCCGTGGCCGCTGCTGCTTGGCTGGTGGTCTCCGCAGCTAGAAACCAACTCCAAACGTCTTCTCCTTCGCGGAGTAGTCTAAATTGGCCTAATGAAGCCCTGTGTGCACTGTCCCTAACAACCCACCCCTATCCAGCTCGGGAGGGACCCACCTAGGGCCTAGCTTGGAAACGGCACAAAACGCGCTTGTAGGAGCTGCATTCTGCAAAGGGAAACTGGGCTCGGGGAACAAACCTCAGCCCCAATGCGGCTTGGCTCAGGATCGCAGCGCTTGCCTAGTTCTCACCTAGCCCTCGGCTCCCCTTACGGCCAAGGAGGGTCTGGGCTGCCTCTGGCTCCGTGGGCACTGCTGCTTGGCTGGTGGTCTCTGCAGCTGGAAACCAACTCCAAACGTCTTCTCCTTCTCGGAGAAGTCTAAATTGGCCTAATGAAGCCCTGTGTGCACTGGTCCTAGCAACCCACCCCTAGCCAGCTCGGGAAGGCCCCACATAGGGCCTAGCTCGGAAATGGCACAAAACGCGCTTCTAGGAGCTGCATTCTGCAAAGGGAAAATGGGCTCGGTGAACAAACCTCAACACCAGTGCGGCCTGGCTCAGGATCGCAGCGCTTGCCTAGTTCTCACCTAGGCCTAGGCTCCCCTTAGGGCCAAGGAGGGTCTGGGCTGCCTCTGGCTCCGTGGGCACGGCTGCTTGGCTGGTGTCTCCGCAGCTGGAAACCAACTCCAAACGTCTTCTCCTTCGCGGAGAAGGCTGATGTGGCCTGAATAAGCCCTGTGTGCACTGGCCCTTGCAACCCACCCCTACCCAGCTTGGGAGGGCCCCACGTAGTGCCTAGCTTGGTAACGGCACAAAACGCACTTCTAGGAGCTGCATTCTGCAAAGGGAAACTGGGCTCGGGGAACAAACCTCAGCCCCAATGCGGCTTGGCTCAGGATCACAGCGCTTGCCTAGTTCTCACATAGCCCTCGGTTCCACATAGGGCCAAGGAGGGTCTGGGCTGCCTCTGGCTCCGTGGGCACTGCTGCTTGGCTGGTGTCTCCGCAGCTGGAATCCAACTCCAAACGTCTTCTCCTTCGCGGAGAAGGCTGATTTGGCCTTAAGAAGCCCTTTGTGCACTGGCCCTAGCAACCCACCCCTAGCCAGCTCGGGAGGGCCCCACCTAGGGCCTAGCTCGGAAACGGCACAAAACGCGCTTGTAGGAGCTGCATTCTGCAAAGGGAAACTGGGCTCGGGGAACAAACCTCAGCCCCAATGCGGCTTGGCTCAGGATCGCAGCGCTTGCCTAGTTCTCACCTAGCCCTCGGCTTCCCTTATGGCCAAGGAGGGTCTGGGCTGCCTCTGGCTCCGTGGGCACTGCTGCTTGGCTGGTGGTCTCCGCAGCTGGAAACCAACTCCAAACGTCTTCTCCTTCGCGGAGAAGGCTGATTTGGCCTTAAGAAGCCCTGTGTGCACTGGCCCTAGCCACCCACCCCTATCCAGCTCGGGAGGGCCCCACCTAGGGCCTAGCTCGGAAACGGCACAAAACGCGCTTGTAGGAGCTGCATTCTGCAAAGGGAAACTGGGCTCGGGGAACAAACCTCAGCCCCAATGCGGCTTGGCTCAGGATCCCAGCGCTTGCCTAGTTCTCACATAGCCCTCGATTCCACATAGGGCCAAGGAGGGTCTGGGCTGCCTCTGGCTCCGTGGGCACTGCTGCTTGGCTGGTGGTCTCCGCAGCTGGAAACCAACTCCAAACGTCTTCTCCTTCGCGGAGAAGTCTAAATTAGCGTAATGAAGCCCTGTGTGCACTGGCCCTAGCCACCCACCCCTATCCAGCTCGGGAGGGCCCCACGTAGTGCCTAGCTTGGTAACGGCACAAAACGCACTTCTAGGAGCTGCATTCTGCAAAGGGAAACTGGGCTCGGGGAACAAACCTCAGCCCCAATGCGGCTTGGCTCAGGATCACAGCGCTTGCCTAGTTCTCACATAGCCCTCGGCTCCCCTTACGGCCAAGGAGGGTCTGGGCTGCCTCTGGCTCCGTGGGCACGGCTGCTTGGCTGGTGTCTCCGCAGCTGGAATCCAACTCCAAACGTCTTCTCCTTCGCAGAGAAGGCTGATTTGGCCTTAAGTAGCCCTTTGTGCACTGGCCCTAGCAACCCACCCATCGCCAGCTCGGGAGGGCCCCACCTAGGGCCTAGCTCGGAAACGGCACAAAACGCGCTTGTAGGAGCTGCATTCTGCAAAGGGAAACTGGGCTCGGGGAACAAACCTCAGCCCCAATGCGGCTATGCTCAGGATCGCAGCGCTTGCCTAGTTCTCACCTAGCCCTCGGCTCCCCTTACGGCCAAGGAGGGTCTGGGCTGCCTCTGGCTCCGTGGGCACTGCTGCTTGGCTGGTGGTCTCCGCAGCTGGAAACCAACTCCAAACGTCTTCTCCTTCGTGGAGAAGGCTGATTTGGCAGGAAGAAGCCCTGTGTGCACTGGCCCTAGCCACCCACCCCTATCCAGCTCGGGAGGGCCCCACCTAGGGCCTAGCTCGGAAACGGCACAAAACGCGCTTGTAGGAGCTGCATTCTGCAAAGGGAAACTGGGCTCGGGGAACAAACCTCAGCCCCAATGCGGCTTGGCTCAGGATCGCAGCTCTTGCCTAGTTCTCACCTAGCCCTCGGCTCCCCTTAGGGCCAAGGAGGGTCTGGGCTGCCTCTGGCTCCGTGGGCACTGCTGCTTGGCTGGTGGTCTCCGCAGCTGGAAACCAACTCCAAAAGTCTTCTCCTTCGCGGAGAAGTCTAAATTAGCGTAATGAAGCCCTGTGTGCACTGGCCCTAGCAACACACCCATAGCAAGCACGGGAGGGCCCCACCTAGGGCCTAGCTCGGAAACGGCACAAAACGCCCTTGTAGGAGCTGCATTCTGCAAAGGGAAACTAGGCTCGGGGAACAAACCTCAGCCCCAATGCGGCTTGGCTCAGGATTGCAGCGCTTGCCTAGTTCTCACCTAGCCCTCGGCTCCCCTTATGGCCAAGGAGGGTCTGGGCTGCCTCTGGCTCCGTGGGCACTGCTGCTTGGCTGGTGGTCTCCTCAGCTGGAAAACAACTCCAAACGTCTTCCCCTTCGCGGAGAAGGCTGATTTGGCCTGCAGAAGCCCTTTGTGCACTGGCCCTAGCAACCCACCCCTAGCCAGCTCGGGAGGGCCCCACCTAGGGCCTAGCTCCGAAACGGTACCAAAGGCGCTTCTAGGAGCTGCATTCTGCAAAGGGAAACTGGGCTCGGGGAACAAACCTCAGCCCCAATGCGGCTTGGCTCAGGATCGCAGCGCTTGCCTAGTTCTCACCTAGGCCTAGGCTCCACATAGGGCCAAGGAGGGTCTGGGCTGCCTCTGGCTCCGTGGCCGCTGCTGCTTGGCTGGTGGTCTCCGCAGCTAGAAACCAACTCCAAACGTCTTCTCCTTCGCGGAGTAGTCTAAATTGGCCTAATGAAGCCCTGTGTGCACTGTCCCTAACAACCCACCCCTATCCAGCTCGGGAGGGACCCACCTAGGGCCTAGCTTGGAAACGGCACAAAACGCGCTTGTAGGAGCTGCATTCTGCAAAGGGAAACTGGGCTCGGGGAACAAACCTCAGCCCCAATGCGGCTTGGCTCAGGATCGCAGCGCTTGCCTAGTTCTCACCTAGCCCTCGGCTCCCCTTACGGCCAAGGAGGGTCTGGGCTGCCTCTGGCTCCGTGGGCACTGCTGCTTGGCTGGTGGTCTCTGCAGCTGGAAACCAACTCCAAATGTCTTCTCCTTCTCGGAGAAGTCTAAATTGGCCTAATGAAGCCCTGTGTGCACTGGTCCTAGCAACCCACCCCTAGCCAGCTCGGGAAGGCCCCACATAGGGCCTAGCTCGGAAATGGCACAAAACGCGCTTCTAGGAGCTGCATTCTGCAAAGGGAAAATGGGCTCGGTGAACAAACCTCAACACCAGTGCGGCCTGGCTCAGGATCGCAGCGCTTGCCTAGTTCTCACCTAGGCCTAGGCTCCCCTTAGGGCCAAGGAGGGTCTGGGCTGCCTCTGGCTCCGTGGGCACTGCTGCTTGGCTGGTGGTCTCCGCAGCTGGAAACCAACTCCAAACGTCATCTCCTTCGCGGAGAAGGCTGATGTGGCCTGAATAAGCCCTGTGTGCACTGGCCCTTGCAACCCACCCCTACCCAGCTCGGGAGGGCCCCACGTAGTGCCTAGCTTGGTAACGGCACAAAACGCACTTCTAGGAGCTGCATTCTGCAAAGGGAAACTGGGCTCGGGGAACAAACCTCAGCCCCAATGCGGCTTGGCTCAGGATCACAGCGCTTGCCTAGTTCTCACATAGCCCTCGGTTCCACATAGGGCCAAGGAGGGTCTGGGCTGCCTCTGGCTCCGTGGGCACGGCTGCTTGGCTGGTGTCTCCGCAGCTGGAATCCAACTCCAAACGTCTTCTCCTTCGCGGAGAAGGCTGATTTGGCCTTAAGAAGCCCTTTGTGCACTGGCCCTAGCAACCCACCCATCGCCAGCTCGGGAGGGCCCCACCTAGGGCCTAGCTCGGAAACGGCACAAAACGCGCTTGTAGGAGCTGCATTCTGCAAAGGGAAACTGGGCTCGGGGAACAAACCTCAGCCCCACTGCGGCTTGGCTCAGGATCGCAGCGCTTGCCTAGTTCTCACCTAGGCCTAGGCTCCCCTTAGGGCCAAGGAGCGTCTGGGCTGCCTATGGCTCCGTGGGCACTGGTGCTTGGCTGGTGGTCTCCGGAGCTGGAAACCAACTCCAAACGTCTTCCACTTCGCGGAGAAGTCTAAATTGGCCTAATGAAGCCCTGTGTGCAAGGGCCGTAGCAACCCATCCCTAGCCAGCTCGGGAGGGCCCCACCTAGGACCTAGCTCCGAAACGGCACCAAACGCGCTTGTAGGAGCTGCATTCTGCAAAGGGAAACTGGGCTCGGGGAACAAACCTCAGCCCCAATGCGGCTTGGCTCAGGATCGCAGCGCTTGCCTAGTTCTCACCTAGCCCTCGGCTCCCCTTATGGCCAAGGAGGGTCTGGGCTGCCTCTGGCTCCGTGGGCACTGCTGCTTCGCTGGTGGTCTCCTCAGCTGGAAACCAACTCCAAACGTCTTCCCCTTCGCGGAGAAGGCTGATTTGGCCTGAAGAAGCCCTTTGTGCACTGGCCCTAGCAACCCACCCCTAGCCAGCTCGGGAGGGCCCCACCTAGGGCCTAGCTCCGAAACGGTACCAAAGGCGCTTCTAGGAGCTGCATTCTGCAAAGGGAAACTGGGCTCGGGGAACAAACCTCAGCCCCAATGCGGCTTGGCTCAGGATCGCAGCGCTTGCCTAGTTCTCACCTAGGCCTAGTCTCCACATAGGGCCAAGGAGGGTCTGGGCTGCCTCTGGCTCCGTGGCCGCTGCTGCTTGGCTGGTGGTCTCCGCAGCTAGAAACCAACTCCAAACGTCTTCTCCTTCGCGGAGTAGTCTAAATTGGCCTAATGAAGCCCTGTGTGCACTGTCCCTAACAACCCACCCCTATCCAGCTCGGGAGGGACCCACCTAGGGCCTAGCTTGGAAACGGCACAAAACGCGCTTGTAGGAGCTGCATTCTGCAAAGGGAAACTGGGCTCGGGGAACAAACCTCAGCCCCAATGCGGCTTGGCTCAGGATCCCAGCGCTTGCCTAGTTCTCACATAGCCCTCGGTTCCACATAGGGCCAAGGAGGGTCTGGGCTGCCTCTGGCTCCGTGGGCACTGCTGCTTGGCTGGTGGTCTCCGCAGCTGGAAACCAACTCCAAACGTCTTCTCCTTCGCGGAGAAGTCTAAATTAGCGTAATGAAGCCCTGTGTGCACTGGCCCTAGCCACCCACCCCTAGCCAGCTCGGGAGGGCCCCACCTAGGGCCTAGCTTGGAAACGGCACAAAACGCGCTTGTAGGAGCTGCATTCTGCAAAGGGAAACTGGGCTCGGGGAACAAACCTCAGCCCCAATGCGGCTTGGCTCAGGATTGCAGCTCTTGCCTTTTTCTCACCTAGCCCTCGGCTCCCCTTAGGGCCAAGGAGGGTCTGGGCTGCCTCTGGCTCCGTGGGCACTGCTGCTTGGCTGGTGGTCTCTGCAGCTGGACACCAACTCCAAACGTCTTCTCCTTCGCGGAGAAGGCTGATGTGGCCTGAAGAAGCCCTTTGTGCAATGGCCCTAGCAACTCACCCATCGCCAGCTCCGGAGGGCCCCACCTAGGGCCTAGCTCCGTAACGGCACCAAACGCACTTGTAGGAGCTGCATTCTGCAAAGGGAAACTGGGCTCGGTGAACAAACCTCAACACCAGTGCGGCTATGCTCAGGATCGCAGCG
This sequence comes from Sus scrofa, assembly GCF_054392235.1. Lineage (NCBI taxonomy): Eukaryota > Metazoa > Chordata > Mammalia > Artiodactyla > Suidae > Sus > Sus scrofa. Next base: position 50,353,801 of record NC_139385.1, on the reverse strand, counting down.
CTTGCCTAGTTCTCACCTAGCCCTCGGCTCCCCTTACGGCCAAGGAGGGTCTGGGCTGCCTCTGGCTCCGTGGGCACTGCTGCTTGGCTGGTGGTCTCTGAAGCTGGAAACCAACTCCAAACGTCTTCTCCTTCTCGGAGAAGTCTAAATTGGCCTAATGAAGCCCTGTGTGCACTGGTCCTAGCAACCCACCCCTAGCCAGCTCGGGAAGGCCCCACATAGGGCCTAGCTCGGAAATGGCACAAAACGCGCTTCTAGGAGCTGCATTCTGCAAAGGGAAAATGGGCTCGGTGAACAAACCTCAACACCAGTGCGGCCTGGCTCAGGATCGCAGCGCTTGCCTAGTTCTCACATAGGTCTAGGCTCCCCTTAGGGCCAAGGAGGGTCTGGGCTGCCTCTGGCTCCGTGGGCACTGCTGCTTGGCTGGTGGTCTCCGCAGCTGGAAACCAACTCCAAACGTCATCTCCTTCGCGGAGAAGGCTGATGTGGCCTGAATAAGCCCTGTGTGCACTGGCCCTTGCAACCCACCCCTACCCAGCTCGGGAGGGCCCCACGTAGTGCCTAGCTTGGTAACGGCACAAAACGCACTTCTAGGAGCTGCATTCTGCAAAGGGAAACTGGGCTCGGGGAACAAACCTCAGCCCCAATGCGGCTTGGCTCAGGATCACAGCGCTTGCCTAGTTCTCACATAGCCCTCGGTTCCACATAGGGCCAAGGAGGGTCTGGGCTGCCTCTGGCTCCGTGGGCACGGCTGCTTGGCTGGTGTCTCCGCAGCTGGAATCCAACTCCAAACGTCTTCTCCTTCGCGGAGAAGGCTGATTTGGCCTTAAGAAGCCCTTTGTGCACTGGCCCTAGCAACCCACCCATCGCCAGCTCGGGAGGGCCCCACCTAGGGCCTAGCTCGGAAAAGGCACAAAACGCGCTTGTAGGAGCTGCATTCTGCAAAGGGAAACTGGGCTCGGGGAACAAACCTCAGCCCCAATGCGGCTTGGCTCAGGATCGCAGCGCTTGCCTAGTTCTCACATAGCCCTCGGCTTCCCTTATGGCCAAGGAGGGTCTGGGCTGCCTCTGGCTCCGTGGGCACTGCTGCTTGGCTGGTGGTCTCCGCAGCTGGAAACCAACTCCAAACGTCTTCTCCTTCGCGGAGAAGGCTGATTTGGCAGGAAGAAGCCCTGTGTGCACTGGCCCTAGCCACCCACCCCTATCCAGCTCGGGAGGGACCCACCTAGGGCCTAGCTCGGAAACGGCACAAAACGCGCTTGTAGGAGCTGCATTCTGCAAAGGGAAACTGGGCTCGGGGAACAAACCTCAGCCCCAATGCGGCTTGGCTCAGGATCGCAGCTCTTGCCTAGTTCTCACCTAGCCCTCGGCTCCCCTTAGGGCCAAGGAGGGTCTGGGCTGCCTCTGGCTCCGTGGGCACTGCTGCTTGGCTGGTGGTCTCCGCAGCTGGAAACCAACTCCAAACGTCTTCTCCTTCGCGGAGAAGTCTAAATTAGCGTAATGAAGCCCTGTGTGCACTGGCCCTAGCAACACACCCATAGCAAGCACGGGAGGGCCCCACCTAGGGCCTAGCTCGGAAACGGCACAAAACGCCCTTGTAGGAGCTGCATTCTGCAAAGGGAAACTAGGCTCGGGGAACAAACCTCAGCCCCAATGCGGCTTGGCTCAGGATTGCAGCGCTTGCCTAGTTCTCACCTAGCCCTCGGCTCCCCTTATGGCCAAGGAGGGTCTGGGCTGCCTCTGGCTCCGTGGGCACTGCTGCTTGGCTGGTGGTCTCCTCAGCTGGAAAACAACTCCAAACGTCTTCCCCTTCGCGGAGAAGGCTGATTTGGCCTGCAGAAGCCCTTTGTGCACTGGCCCTAGCAACCCACCCCTAGCCAGCTCGGGAGGGCCCCACCTAGGGCCTAGCTCCGAAACGGTACCAAAGGCGCTTCTAGGAGCTGCATTCTGCAAAGGGAAACTGGGCTCGGGGAACAAACCTCAGCCCCAATGCGGCTTGGCTCAGGATCGCAGCGCTTGCCTAGTTCTCACCTAGGCCTAGGCTCCACATAGGGCCAAGGAGGGTCTGGGCTGCCTCTGGCTCCGTGGCCGCTGCTGCTTGGCTGGTGGTCTCCGCAGCTAGAAACCAACTCCAAACGTCTTCTCCTTCGCGGAGTAGTCTAAATTGGCCTAATGAAGCCCTGTGTGCACTGTCCCTAACAACCCACCCCTATCCAGCTCGGGAGGGACCCACCTAGGGCCTAGCTTGGAAACGGCACAAAACGCGCTTGTAGGAGCTGCATTCTGCAAAGGGAAACTGGGCTCGGGGAACAAACCTCAGCCCCAATGCGGCTTGGCTCAGGATCGCAGCGCTTGCCTAGTTCTCACCTAGCCCTCGGCTCCCCTTACGGCCAAGGAGGGTCTGGGCTGCCTCTGGCTCCGTGGGCACTGCTGCTTGGCTGGTGGTCTCTGCAGCTGGAAACCAACTCCAAACGTCTTCTCCTTCTCGGAGAAGTCTAAATTGGCCTAATGAAGCCCTGTGTGCACTGGTCCTAGCAACCCACCCCTAGCCAGCTCGGGAAGGCCCCACATAGGGCCTAGCTCGGAAATGGCACAAAACGCGCTTCTAGGAGCTGCATTCTGCAAAGGGAAAATGGGCTCGGTGAACAAACCTCAACACCAGTGCGGCCTGGCTCAGGATCGCAGCGCTTGCCTAGTTCTCACCTAGGCCTAGGCTCCCCTTAGGGCCAAGGAGGGTCTGGGCTGCCTCTGGCTCCGTGGGCACTGCTACTTGGCTGGTGGTCTCCGCAGCTGGAAACCAACTCCAAACGTCATCTCCTTCGCGGAGAAGGCTGATGTGGCCTGAATAAGCCCTGTGTGCACTGGCCCTTGCAACCCACCCCTACCCAGCTTGGGAGGGCCCCACGTAGTGCCTAGCTTGGTAACGGCACAAAACGCACTTCTAGGAGCTGCATTCTGCAAAGGGAAACTGGGCTCGGGGAACAAACCTCAGCCCCAATGCGGCTTGGCTCAGGATCACAGCGCTTGCCTAGTTCTCACATAGCCCTCGGTTCCACATAGGGCCAAGGAGGGTCTGGGCTGCCTCTGGCTCCGTGGGCACGGCTGCTTGGCTGGTGTCTCCGCAGCTGGAATCCAACTCCAAACGTCTTCTCCTTCGCGGAGAAGGCTGATTTGGCCTTAAGAAGCCCTTTGTGCACTGGCCCTAGCAACCCACCCCTAGCCAGCTCGGGAGGGCCCCACCTAGGGCCTAGCTCCGAAACGGCACCAAACGCGCTTGTAGGAGCTGCATTCTGCAAAGGGAAACTGGGCTCGGGGAACAAACCTCAGCCCCAATGCGGCTTGGCTCAGGATCGCAGCGCTTGCCTAGTTCTCACCTAGCCCTCGGCTCCCCTTATGGCCAAGGAGGGTCTGGGCTGCCTCTGGCTCCGTGGGCACTGCTGCTTGGCTGGCGGTCTCCTCAGCTGGAAACCAACTCCAAACGTCTTCCCCTTCGCGGAGAAGGCTGATTTGGCCTGAAGAAGCCCTTTGTGCACTGGCCCTAGCAACCCACCCCTAGCCAGCTCGGGAGCGCCCCACCTAGGGCCTAGCTCCGAAACGGTACCAAAGGCGCTTGTAGGAGCTGCATTCTGCAAAGGGAAACTGGGCTCGGGGAACAAACCTCAGCCCCAATGCGGCTTGGCTCAGGATCGCAGCGCTTGCCTAGTTCTCACCTAGGCCTAGTCTCCACATAGGGCCAAGGAGGGTCTGGGCTGCCTCTGGCTCCGTGGCCGCTGCTGCTTGGCTGGTGGTCTCCGCAGCTAGAAACCAACTCCAAACGTCTTCTCCTTCGCGGAGTAGTCTAAATTGGCCTAATGAAGCCCTGTGTGCACTGTCCCTAACAACCCACCCCTATCCAGCTCGGGAGGGACCCACCTAGGGCCTAGCTCGGAAACGGCACAAAACGCGCTTGTAGGAGCTGCATTCTGCAAAGGGAAACTGGGCTCGGGGAACAAACCTCAGCCCCAATGCGGCTTGGCTCAGGATCCCAGCGCTTGCCTAGTTCTCACATAGCCCTCGGTTCCCCATAGGGCCAAGGAGGGTCTGGGCTGCCTCTGGCTCCGTGGGCACTGCTGCTTGGCTGGTGGTCTCTGCAGCTGGAAACCAAATCCAAACGTCTTCTCCTTCGCGGAGAAGTCTAAATTAGCGTAATGAAGCCCTGTGTGCACTGGCCCTAGCCACCCACCCCTATCCAGCTCGGGAGGGCCCCACCTAGGGCCTAGCTCGGAAACGGCACAAAACGCGCTTGTAGGAGCTGCATTCTGCAAAGGGAAACTGGGCTCGGGGAACAAACCTCAGCCCCAATGCGGCTTGGCTCAGGATTGCAGCTCTTGCCTAGTTCTCACCTAGCCCTCGGCTCCCCTTAGGGCCAAGGAGGGTCTGGGCTGCCTCTGGCTCCGTGGGCACTGCTGCTTGGCTGGTGGTCTCTGCAGCTGGACACCAACTCCAAACGTCTTCTCCTTCGCGGAGAAGGCTGATGTGGCCTGAAGAAGCCCTTTGTGCAATGGCCCTAGCAACCCACCCATCGCCAGCTCCGGAGGGCCCCACCTAGGGCCTAGCTCCGTAACGGCACCAAACGCACTTGTAGGAGGTGCATTCTGCAAAGGGAAACTGGGCTCGGTGAACAAACCTCAACACCAGTGCGGCTATGCTCAGGATCGCAGCGCTTGCCTAGTTCTCACCTAGCCCTCGGCTCCCCTTACGGCCAAGGAGGGTCTGGGCTGCCTCTGGCTCCGTGGGCACTGCTGCTTGGCTGGTGGTCTCCGCAGCTGGAAACCAACTCCAAACGTCTTCTCCTTCGCGGAGAAGGCTGATTTGGCAGGAAGAAGCCCTGTGTGCACTGGCCCTAGCCACCCACCCCTATCCAGCTCGGGAGGGACCCACCTAGGGCCTAGCTCGGAAACGGCACAAAACGCGCTTGTAGGAGCTGCATTCTGCAAAGGGAAACTGGGCTCGGGGAACAAACCTCAGCCCCAATGCGGCTTGGCTCAGGATCGCAGCTCTTGCCTAGTTCTCACCTAGCCCTCGGCTCCCCTTAGGGCCAAGGAGGGTCTGGGCTTCCTCTGGCTCCGTGGGCACTGTTGCTTGGCTGGTGGTCTCCGCAGCTGGAAACCAACTCCAAACGTCTTCTCCTTTGCGGAGAAGTCTAAATTAGCGTAATGAAGCCCTGTGTGCACTGGCCCTACAACACACCCATAGCAAGCACGGGAGGGCCCCACCTAGGGCCTAGCTCGGAAACGGCACAAAACGCCCTTGTAGGAGCTGCATTCTGCAAAGGGAAACTGGGCTCGGGGAACAAACCTCAGCCCCAATGCGGCTTGGCTCAGGATTGCAGCGCTTGCCTAGTTCTCACCTAGCCCTCGGCTCCCCTTAGAGCCAAGGAGGGTCTGGGCTGCCTCTGGCTCCGTGGGCGGTGCTGGTTGGCTGGTGGTCTCTGCAGCTGGAAACCAACTCCAAACGTCTTCCCCTTCGCGGAGAAGGCTGATTTGGCCTGAAGAAGCCCTGTGTGCACTGGCCCTAGCAACCCACCCCTAGCCAGCTCGGGAGCGCCCCACCTAGGGCCTAGCTCGGAAACGGCACAAAACGCGCTTCTAGGAGCTGCATTCTGCAAAGGGAAACTGCGCTCGGGGAACAAACCTCAACACCAGTGCGGCCTGGCTCAGGATCTCAGCGCTTGCCTAGTTCTCACCTAGGCCTAGGCTCCCCTTAGGGCCAAGGAGCGTCTGGGCTGCCTATGGCTCCGTGGGCACTGGTGCTTGGCTGGTGGTCTCCGGAGCTGGAAACCAACTCCAAACGTTTCCACTTCGCGGAGAAGTCTAAATTGGCCTAATGAAGCCCTGTGTGCAAGGGCCGTAGCAACCCATCCCTAGCCAGCTCGGGAGGGCCCCACCTAGGGCCTAGCTCCGAAACGGCACAAAACGCGCTTGTAGGAGCTGCATTCTGCAAAGGGAAACTGGGCTCGGGGAACAAACCTCAGCCCCAATGCGGCTTGGCTCAGGATCGCAGCGCTTGCCTAGTTCTCACCTAGCCCTCGGCTCCCCTTATGGCCAAGGAGGGTCTGGGCTGCCTCTGGCTCCGTGGGCACTGCTGCTTGGCTGGTGGTCTCCTCAGCTGGAAAACAACTCCAAACGTCTTCCCCTTCGCGGAGAAGGCTGATTTGGCCTGCAGAAGCCCTTTGTGCACTGGCCCTAGCAACCCACCCCTAGCCAGCTCGGGAGGGCCCCACCTAGGGCCTAGCTCCGAAACGGTACCAAAGGCGCTTCTAGGAGCTGCATTCTGCAAAGGGAAACTGGGCTCGGGGAACAAACCTCAGCCCCAATGCGGCTTGGCTCAGGATCGCAGCGCTTGCCTAGTTCTCACCTAGGCCTAGGCTCCACATAGGGCCAAGGAGGGTCTGGGCTGCCTCTGGCTCCGTGGCCGCTGCTGCTTGGCTGGTGGTCTCCGCAGCTAGAAACCAACTCCAAACGTCTTCTCCTTCGCGGAGTAGTCTAAATTGGCCTAATGAAGCCCTGTGTGCACTGTCCCTAACAACCCACCCCTTTCCAGCTCGGGAGGGACCCACCTAGGGCCTAGCTTCGAAACGGCACAAAACGCGCTTGTAGGAGCTGCATTCTGCAAAGGGAAACTGGGCTCGGGGAACAAACCTCAGCCCCAATGCGGCTTGGCTCAGGATCCCAGCGCTTGCCTAGTTCTCACATAGCCCTCGGTTCCACATAGGGCCAAGGAGGGTCTGGGCTGCCTCTGGCTCCGTGGGCACTGCTGCTTGGCTGGTGGTCTCCGCAGCTGGAAACCAACTCCAAACGTCTTCTCCTTCGCGGAGAAGTCTAAATTAGCGTAATGAAGCCCTGTGTGCACTGACCCTAGCCACCCACCCCTATCCAGCTCGGGAGGGCCCCACCTAGGGCCTAGCTCGGAAACGGCACAAAACGCCCTTGTAGGAGCTGCATTCTGCAAAGGGAAACTGGGCTCGGGGAACAAACCTCAGCCCCAATGCGGCTTGGCTCAGGATTGCAGCTCTTGTCTAGTTCTCACCTAGCCCTCGGCTCCCCTTAGGGCCAAGGAGGGTCTGGGCTGCCTCTGGCTCCGTGGGCACTGCTGCTTGGCTGGTGGTCTCCGCAGCTGGAAACCAACTCCAAACGTCTTCTCCTTCGCGGAGAAGTCTAAATTAGCGTAATGAAGCCCTGTGTGCACTGGCCCTAGCAACACACCCATAGCAAGCACGGGAGGGCCCCCCCTAGGGCCTAGCTCGGAAACGGCACCAAACGCGCTTGTAGGAGCTGCATTCTGCAAAGGGAAACTGGGCTCGGGGAACAAACCTCAGCCCCAATGCGGCTTGGCTCAGGATTGCAGCGCTTGCCTAGTTCTCACCTAGCCCTCGGCTCCCCTTAGAGCCAAGGAGGGTCTGGGCTGCCTCTGGCTCCGTGGGCGGTGCTGGTTGGCTGGTGGTCTCCGCAGCTGGAAACCAACTCCAAACGTCTTCCCCTTCGCGGAGAAGGCTGATTTGGCCTGAAGAAGCCCTGTGTGCACTGGCCCTAGCAACCCACCCCTAGCCAGCTCGGGAGCGACCCACCTAGGGCCTAGCTCGGAAACGGCACAAAACGCGCTTCTAGGAGCTGCATTCTGCAAAGGGAAACTGCGCTCGGTGAACAAACCTCAACACCAGTGCGGCCTGGCTCAGGATCGCAGCGCTTGCCTAGTTCTCACCTAGGCCTAGGCTCCCCTTAGGGCCAAGGAGCGTCTGGGCTGCCTATGGCTCCGTGGGCACTGGTGCTTGGCTGGTGGTCTCCGGAGCTGGAAACCAACTCCAAACGTCTTCCACTTCGCGGAGAAGTCTAAATTGGCCTAATGAAGCCCTGTGTGCAAGGGCCGTAGCAACCCATCCCTAGCCACCTCGGGAGGGCCCCACCTAGGGCCTAGCTCCGAAACGGCACCAAACGCGCTTGTAGGAGCTGCATTCTGCAAAGGGAAACTGGGCTCGGGGAACAAACCTCAGCCCCAATGCGGCTTGGCTCAGGATCGCAGCGCTTGCCTAGTTCTCACCTAGCCCTCGGCTCCCCTTATGGCCAAGGAGGGTCTGGGCTGCCTCTGGCTCCGTGGGCACTGCTGCTTGGCTGGTGGTCTCCTCAGCTGGAAACCAACTCCAAACGTCTTCCCCTTCGCGGAGAAGGCTGATTTGGCCTGAAGAAGCCCTTTGTGCACTGGCCCTAGCAACCCACCCCTAGCCAGCTCGGGAGGGCCCCACCTAGGGCCTAGCTCCGAAACGGTACCAAAGGCGCTTCTAGGAGCTGCATTCTGCAAAGGGAAACTGGGCTCGGGGAACAAACCTCAGCCCCACTGCGGCTTGGCTCAGGATCGCAGCGCTTGCCTAGTTCTCACCTAGCCCTCGGCTCCACATAGGGCCAAGGAGGGTCTGGGCTGCCTCTGGCTCCGTGGCCGCTGCTGCTTGGCTGGTGGTCTCCGCAGCTAGAAACCAACTCCAAACGTCTTCTCCTTCGCGGAGTAGTCTAAATTGGCCTAATGAAGCCCTGTGTGCACTGTCCCTAACAACCCACCCCTATCCAGCTCGGGAGGGACCCACCTAGGGCCTAGCTTGGAAACGGCACAAAACGCGCTTGTAGGAGCTGCATTCTGCAAAGGGAACCTGGGCTCGGGGAACAAACCTCAGCCCCAATGCGGCTTGGCTCAGAAACCCAGCGCTTGCCTAGTTCTCACCTAGCCCTCGGCTCCCCATAGGGCCAAGGAGGGTCTGGGCTGCCTCTGGCTCCGTGGGCACTGCTGCTTGGCTGGTGGTCTCCTCAGCTGGAAAACAACTCCAAACGTCTTCCCCTTCGCGGAGAAGGCTGATTTGGCCTGCAGAAGCCCTTTGTGCACTGGCCCTAGCAACCCACCCCTAGCCAGCTCGGGAGGGCCCCACCTAGGGCCTAGCTCCGAAACGGTACCAAAGGCGCTTCTAGGAGCTGCATTCTGCAAAGGGAAACTGGGCTCGGGGAACAAACCTCAGCCCCAATGCGGCTTGGCTCAGGATCGCAGCGCTTGCCTAGTTCTCACCTAGGCCTAGGCTCCACATAGGGCCAAGGAGGGTCTGGGCTGCCTCTGGCTCCGTGGCCGCTGCTGCTTGGCTGGTGGTCTCCGCAGCTAGAAACCAACTCCAAACGTCTTCTCCTTCGCGGAGTAGTCTAAATTGGCCTAATGAAGCCCTGTGTGCACTGTCCCTAACAACCCACCCCTATCCAGCTCGGGAGGGACCCACCTAGGGCCTAGCTTGGAAACGGCACAAAACGCGCTTGTAGGAGCTGCATTCTGCAAAGGGAAACTGGGCTCGGGGAACAAACCTCAGCCCCAATGCGGCTTGGCTCAGGATCGCAGCGCTTGCCTAGTTCTCACCTAGCCCTCGGCTCCCCTTACGGCCAAGGAGGGTCTGGGCTGCCTCTGGCTCCGTGGGCACTGCTGCTTGGCTGGTGGTCTCTGCAGCTGGAAACCAACTCCAAACGTCTTCTCCTTCTCGGAGAAGTCTAAATTGGCCTAATGAAGCCCTGTGTGCACTGGTCCTAGCAACCCACCCCTAGCCAGCTCGGGAAGGCCCCACATAGGGCCTAGCTCGGAAATGGCACAAAACGCGCTTCTAGGAGCTGCATTCTGCAAAGGGAAAATGGGCTCGGTGAACAAACCTCAACACCAGTGCGGCCTGGCTCAGGATCGCAGCGCTTGCCTAGTTCTCACCTAGGCCTAGGCTCCCCTTAGGGCCAAGGAGGGTCTGGGCTGCCTCTGGCTCCGTGGGCACGGCTGCTTGGCTGGTGTCTCCGCAGCTGGAAACCAACTCCAAACGTCTTCTCCTTCGCGGAGAAGGCTGATGTGGCCTGAATAAGCCCTGTGTGCACTGGCCCTTGCAACCCACCCCTACCCAGCTTGGGAGGGCCCCACGTAGTGCCTAGCTTGGTAACGGCACAAAACGCACTTCTAGGAGCTGCATTCTGCAAAGGGAAACTGGGCTCGGGGAACAAACCTCAGCCCCAATGCGGCTTGGCTCAGGATCACAGCGCTTGCCTAGTTCTCACATAGCCCTCGGTTCCACATAGGGCCAAGGAGGGTCTGGGCTGCCTCTGGCTCCGTGGGCACTGCTGCTTGGCTGGTGTCTCCGCAGCTGGAATCCAACTCCAAACGTCTTCTCCTTCGCGGAGAAGGCTGATTTGGCCTTAAGAAGCCCTTTGTGCACTGGCCCTAGCAACCCACCCCTAGCCAGCTCGGGAGGGCCCCACCTAGGGCCTAGCTCGGAAACGGCACAAAACGCGCTTGTAGGAGCTGCATTCTGCAAAGGGAAACTGGGCTCGGGGAACAAACCTCAGCCCCAATGCGGCTTGGCTCAGGATCGCAGCGCTTGCCTAGTTCTCACCTAGCCCTCGGCTTCCCTTATGGCCAAGGAGGGTCTGGGCTGCCTTTGGCTCCGTGGGCACTGCTGCTTGGCTGGTGGTCTCCGCAGCTGGAAACCAACTCCAAACGTCTTCTCCTTCGCGGAGAAGGCTGATTTGGCCTTAAGAAGCCCTGTGTGCACTGGCCCTAGCCACCCACCCCTATCCAGCTCGGGAGGGCCCCACCTAGGGCCTAGCTCGGAAACGGCACAAAACGCGCTTGTAGGAGCTGCATTCTGCAAAGGGAAACTGGGCTCGGGGAACAAACCTCAGCCCCAATGCGGCTTGGCTCAGGATCCCAGCGCTTGCCTAGTTCTCACATAGCCCTCGATTCCACATAGGGCCAAGGAGGGTCTGGGCTGCCTCTGGCTCCGTGGGCACTGCTGCTTGGCTGGTGGTCTCCGCAGCTGGAAACCAACTCCAAACGTCTTCTCCTTCGCGGAGAAGTCTAAATTAGCGTAATGAAGCCCTGTGTGCACTGGCCCTAGCCACCCACCCCTATCCACCTCGGGAGGGCCCCACCTAGGGCCTAGCTCGGAAACGGCACAAAACGCGCTTGTAGGAGCTGCATTCTGCAAAGGGAAACTGGGCTCGGGGAACAAACCTCAGCCCCAATGCGGCTTGGCTCAGAAACCCAGCGCTTGCCTAGTTCTCACCTAGCCCTCGGCTCCCCTTAGGGCCAAGGAGGGTCTGGGCTGCCTCTGGCTCCGTGGGCACTGCTGCTTGGCTGGTGGTCTCCGCAGCTGGAAACCAACTCCAAACGTCTTCTCCTTCGCGGAGAAGTCTAAATGAGCGTAATGAAGCCCTGTGTGCACTGGCCCTAGCAACACAGCCATAGCAAGCACGGGAGGGCCCCACCTAGGGCCTAGCTCGGAAACGGCACAAAACGCCCTTGTAGGAGCTGCATTCTGCAAAGGGAAACTGGGGTCGGGGAACAAACCTCAGCCCCAATGCGGCTTGGCTCAGGATTGCAGCTCTTGCCTAGTTCTCACCTAGCCCTCGGTTCCCCTTAGAGCCAAGGAGGGTCTGGGCTGCCTCTGGCTCCGTGGGCGGTGCTGGTTGGCTGGTGGTCTCCGCAGCTGGAAACCGACTCCAAACGTCTTCCCCTTCGCGGAGAAGGCTGATTTGGCCTGAAGAAGCGCTGTGTGCACTGGCCCTAGCAACCCACCCCTAGCCAGCTCGGGAGGGCCCCACCTAGGGCCTAGCTCGGAAACGGCACAAAACGCGCTTCTAGGAGCTGCATTCTGCAAAGGGAAACTGCGCTCGGGGAACAAACCTCAACACCAGTGCGGCCTGGCTCAGGATCGCAGCGCTTGCCTAGTTCTCACCTAGGCCTAGGCTCCCCTTAGGGCCAAGGAGCGTCTGGGCTGCCTATGGCTCCGTGGGCACTGGTGCTTGGCTGGTGGTCTCCGGAGCTGGAAACCAACTCCAAACATCTTCCCCTTCGCGGAGAAGTCTAAATTGGCCTAATGAAGCCCTGTGTGCAAGGGCCGTAGCAACCCATCCCTAGCCAGCTCGGGAGGGCCCCACCTAGGGCCTAGCTCCGAAACGGCACCAAACGCGCTTGTAGGAGCTGCATTCTGCAAAGGGAAACTGGGCTCGGGGAACAAACCTCAGCCCCAATGCGGCTTGGCTCAGAAACCCAGCGCTTGCCTAGTTCTCACCTAGCCCTCGGCTCCCCATAGGGCCAAGGAGGGTCTGGGCTGCCTCTGGCTCCGTGGGCACTGCTGCTTGGCTGGTGGTCTCCGCAGCTGGAAACCAACTCCAAACATCTTCTCCTTCGCGGAGAAGTCTGAATGGGCTTAATGAAGCCCTGTGTGCACTGGCCCTAGCAACCCACCCCTAGCCAGTTCGGGCGGGCCCCACCTAGGGCCTAGCTCGGAAACGGCACAAAACGCGCTTGTAGGAGCTGCATTCTGCAAAGGGAAACTGGGCTCGGGGAACAAACCTCAGCCCCAATGCGGCTTGGCTCAGGATGGCAGGGCTTGCCTAGTTCTCACCTAGACCTCGGCTCCTCATAGGGCCAAGGCGGGTCTGGGCTGCCTCTGGCTCCGTGGGCACTGCTGCTTGGCTGGTGGTCTCCGCAGCTGGAAACCAACTCCAAACGTCTTCCCCTTCGCGGAGAAGGCTGATTTGGCCTGAAGAAGCCCTTTGTGCACTGGCCCTAGCAACCCACCCCTAGCCAGCTCGGGAGGGCCCCACCTAGGGCCTAGCTCCGAAACGGCAACAAACGCACTTGTAGGAGCTGCATTCTGCAAAGGGAAACTGGGCTCGGTGAACAAACCTCAACACCAGTGCGGCTATGCTCAGGATCCCAGCGCTTGCCTAGTTCTCACCTAGCCATCGGCTCCCCATAGGGCCAAGGAGGGTCTGGGCTGCCTCTGGCTCCGTGGGCACTGCTGCTTGGCTGGTGGTCTCCACAGCTGGAAACCCACTCCAAACGTCTTCTCCTTCGCGGAGAAGGCTGATGTTGCCTGAAGAAGCCCTTTGTGCAATGGCCCTAGCAACCCACCCATCGCCAGCTCCGGAGGGCCCCACCTAGGGCCTAGCTCCGTAACGGCAGAAAGCGCGCTTGTAGGAGCTGCATTCTGCAAAGGGAAACTGGGCTCGGGGAACAAACCTCAACACCAGTGCGGCTATGCTCAGGATCCCAGCGCTTGCCTAGTTCTCACCTAGCCCTCGGCTCCCCTTATGGCCAAGGAGGGTCTGGGCTGCCTCTGGCTCCGTGGGCACTGCTGCTTGGCTGGTGGTCTCCTCAGCTGGAAACCAACTCCAAACGTCTTCCCCTTCGCGGAGAAGGCTGATTTGGCCTGAAGAAGCCCTTTGTGCACTGGCCCTAGCAACCCACCCCTAGCCAGCTCGGGAGGGCCCCACCTAGGGTCTAGCTCCGAAACGGTACCAAAGGCGCTTCTAGGAGCTGCATTCTGCAAAGGGAAACTGGGCTCGGGGAACAAACCTCAGCCCCAATGCGGCTTGGCTCAGGATCGCAGCGCTTGCCTAGTTCTCACCTAGGCCTAGTCTCCACATAGGGCCAAGGAGGGTCTGGGCTGCCTCTGGCTCCGTGGCCGCTGCTGCTTGGCTGGTGGTCTCCGCAGCTAGAAACCAACTCCAAACGTCTTCTCCTTCGCGGAGTAGTCTAAATTGGCCTAATGAAGCCCTGTGTGCACTGTCCCTAACAACCCACCCCTATCCAGCTCGGGAGGGACCCACCTAGGGCCTAGCTTGGAAACGGCACAAAACGCGCTTGTAGGAGCTGCATTCTGCAAAGGGAAACTGGGCTCGGGGAACAAACCTCAGCCCCAATGCGGCTTGGCTCAGGATCCCAGCGCTTGCCTAGTTCTCACATAGCCCTCGGTTCCCCATAGGGCCAAGGAGGGTCTGGGCTGCCTCTGGCTCCGTGGGCACTGCTGCTTGGCTGGTGGTCTCCGCAGCTGGAAACCAACTCCAAACGTCTTCTCCTTCGCGGAGAAGTCTAAATTAGCGTAATGAAGCCCTGTGTGCACTGGCCCTAGCCACCCACCCCTATCCACCTCGGGAGGGCCCCACCTAGGGCCTAGCTCGGAAACGGCACAAAACGCGCTTGTAGGAGCTGCATTCTGCAAAGGGAAACTGGGCTCGGGGAACAAACCTCAGCCCCAATGCGGCTTGGCTCAGGATTGCAGCTCTTGCCTAGTTCTCACCTAGCCCTCGGCTCCCCTTAGGGCCAAGGAGGGTCTGGGCTGCCTCTGGCTCCGTGGGCACTGCTGCTTGGCTGGTGGTCTCTGCAGCTGGAAACCAACTCCAAACGTCTTCTCCTTCGCGAAGAAGTCTAAATTAGCGTAATGAAGCCCTGTGTGCACTGGCCCTAGCAACACACCCATAGCAAGCACGGGAGGGCCCCACCTAGGGCCTAGCTCGGAAACGGCACAAAACGCCCTTGTAGGAGCTGCATTCTGCAAAGGGAAACTGGGCTCGGGGAACAAACCTCAGCCCCAATGCGGCTTGGCTCAGGATTGCAGCGCTTGCCTAGTTCTCACCTAGCCCTCGGCTCCCCTTAGAGCCAAGGAGGGTCTGGGCTGCCTCTGGCTCCGAGGGCGGTGCTGGTTGGCTGGTGGTCTCCGCAGCTGGAAACCAACTCCAAACGTCTTCCCCTTCGCGGAGAAGGCTGATTTGGCCTGAAGAAGCCCTGTGTGCACTGGCCCTAGCAACCCACCCCTAGCCAGCTCGGGAGGGCCCCACCTAGGGCCTAGCTCGGAAACGGCACAAAACGCGCTTCTAGGAGCTGCATTCTGCAAAGGGAAACTGCGCTCGGGGAACAAACCTCAACACCAGTGCGGCCTGGCTCAGGATCGCAGCGCTTGCCTAGTTCTCACCTAGGCCTAGGCTCCCCTTAGGGCCAAGGAGCGTCTGGGCTGCCTATGGCTCCGTGGGCACTGGTGCTTGGCTGGTGGTCTCCGGAGCTGGAAACCAACTCCAAACGTCTTCCACTTCGCGGAGAAGTCTAAATCGGCCTAATGAAGCCCTGTGTGCAAGGGCCGTAGCAACCCATCCCTAGCCACCTCGGGAGGGCCCCACCTAGGGCCTAGCTCCGAAACGGCACCAAACGCGCTTGTAGGAGCTGCATTCTGCAAAGGGAAACTGGGCTCGGGGAACAAACCTCAGCCCCAATGCGGCTTGGCTCAGGATCGCAGCGCTTGCCTAGTTCTCACCTAGCCCTCGGCTCCCCTTATGGCCAAGGAGGGTCTGGGCTGCCTCTGGCTCCGTGGGCACTGCTGCTTGGCTGGTGGTCTCCTCAGCTGGAAACCAACTCCAAACGTCTTCCCCTTCGCGGAGAAGGCTGATTTGGCCTGAAGAAGCCCTTTGTGCACTGGCCCTAGCAACCCACCCCTAGCCAGCTCGGGAGGGCCCCACCTAGGGCCTAGCTCCGAAACGGTACCAAAGGCGCTTCTAGGAGCTGCATTCTGCAAAGGGAAACTGGGCTCGGGGAACAAACCTCAGCCCCAATGCGGCTTGGCTCAGGATCGCAGCGCTTGCCTAGTTCTCACCTAGGCCTAGTCTCCACATAGGGCCAAGGAGGGTCTGGGCTGCCTCTGGCTCCGTGGCCGCTGCTGCTTGGCTGGTGGTCTCCGCAGCTAGAAACCAACTCCAAACGTCTTCTCCTTCGCGGAGTAGTCTAAATTGGCCTAATGAAGCCCTGTGTGCACTGTCCCTAACAACCCACCCCTATCCAGCTCGGGAGGGACCCACCTAGGGCCTAGCTTGGAAACGGCACAAAACGCGCTTGTAGGAGCTGCATTCTGCAAAGGGAAACTGGGCTCGGGGAACAAACCTCAGCCCCAATGCGGCTTGGCTCAGAAACCCAGCGCTTGCCTAGTTCTCACCTAGCCCTCGGCTCCCCATAGGGCCAAGGAGGGTCTGGGCTGCCTCTGGCTCCGTGGGCACTGCTGCTTGGCTGGTGGTCTCCACAGCTGGAAACCCACTCCAAACGTCTTCTCCTTCGCGGAGAAGGCTGATGTGGCCTGAAGAAGCCCTTTGTGCAATGGCCCTAGCAACCCACCCATCGCCAGCTCCGGAGGGCCCCACCTAGGGCCTAGCTCCGTAACGGCAGAAAGCGCGCTTGTAGGAGCTGCATTCTGCAAAGGGAAACTGGGCTCGGTGAACAAACCTCAACACCAGTGCGGCTATGCTCAGGATCGCAGCGCTTGCCTAGTTCTCACCTAGCCCTCGGCTCCCCTTACGGCCAAGGAGGGTCTGGGCTGCCTCTGGCTCCGTGGGCACTGCTGCTTGGCTGGTGGTCTCTGCAGCTGGAAACCAACTCCAAACGTCTTCTCCTTCTCGGAGAAGTCTAAATTGGCCTAATGAAGCCCTGTGTGCACTGGTCCTAGCAACCCACCCCTAGCCAGCTCGGGAAGGCCCCACATAGGGCCTAGCTCGGAAATGGCACAAAACGCGCTTCTAGGAGCTGCATTCTGCAAAGGGAAAATGGGCTCGGTGAACAAACCTCAACACCAGTGCGGCCTGGCTCAGGATCGCAGCGCTTGCCTAGTTCTCACCTAGGCCTAGGCTCCCCTTAGGGCCAAGGAGGGTCTGGGCTGCCTCTGGCTCCGTGGGCACTGCTGTTTGGCTGGTGGTCTCCGCAGCTGGAAACCAACTCCAAAGTCATCTCCTTCGCGGAGAAGGCTGATGTGGCCTGAATAAGCCCTGTGTGCACTGGCCCTTGCAACCCACCCCTAGCCAGCTCGGGAGGGCCCCACGTAGTGCCTAGCTTGGTAACGGCACAAAACGCACTTCTAGGAGCTGCATTCTGCAAAGGGAAACTGGGCTCGGGGAACAAACCTCAGCCCCAATGCGGCTTGGCTCAGGATCACAGCGCTTGCCTAGTTCTCACATAGCCCTCGGTTCCACATAGGGCCAAGGAGGGTCTGGGCTGCCTCTGGCTCCGTGGGCACGGCTGCTTGGCTGGTGTCTCCGCAGCTGGAATCCAACTCCAAACGTCTTCTCCTTCGCGGAGAAGGCTGATTTGGCCTTAAGAAGCCCTTTGTGCACTGGCCCTAGCAACCCACCCATCGCCAGCTCGGGAGGGCCCCACCTAGGGCCTAGCTCGGAAACGGCACAAAACGCGCTTGTAGGAGCTGCATTCTGCAAAGGGAAACTGGGCTCGGGGAACAAACCTCAGCCCCAATGCGGCTTGGCTCAGGATCGCAGCGCTTGCCTAGTTCTCACCTAGCCCTCGGCTTCCCTTATGGCCAAGGAGGGTCAGGGCTGCCTCTGGCTCCGTGGGCACTGCTGCTTGGCTGGTGGTCTCCGCAGCTGGAAACCAACTCCAAACGTCTTCTCCTTCGCGGAGAAGGCTGATTTGGCCTTAAGAAGCCCTGTGTGCACTGGCCCTAGCCACCCACCCCTATCCAGCTCGGGAGGGACCCACCTAGGGCCTAGCTCCGAAACGGCACAAAACGTGCTTGTAGGAGCTGCATTCTGCAAAGGGAAACTGGGCTCGGGGAACAAACCTCAGCCCCAATGCGGCTTGGCTCAGGATCCCATCGCTTGCCTAGTTCTCACATAGCCCTCGGTTCCACATAGGGCCAAGGAGGGTCTGGGCTGCCTCTGGCTCCGTGGGCACTGCTGCTTGGCTGGTGGTCTCCGCAGCTGGAAACCAACTCCAAACGTCTTCTCCTTCGCGGAGAAGTCTAAATTAGCGTAATGAAGCCCTGTGTGCACTGGCCCTAGCCACCCACCCCTATCCAGCTCGGGAGGGCCCCACCTAGGGCCTAGCTCGGAAACGGCACAAAACGCGCTTGTAGGAGCTGCATTCTGCAAAGGGAAACTGGGCTCGGGGAACAAACCTCAGCCCCAATGCGGCTTGGCTCAGGATTGCAGCTCTTGCCTAGTTCTCACCTAGCCCTCGGCTCCCCTTAGGGCCAAGGAGGGTCTGGGCTGCCTCTGGCTCCGTGGGCACTGCTGCTTGGCTGGTGGTCTCCGCAGCTGGAAACCAACTCCAAACGTCTTCTCCTTCGCGGAGAAGTCTAAATGAGCGTAATGAAGCCCTGTGTGCACTGGCCCTAGCAACACACCCATAGCAAGCACGGGAGGGCCCCACCTAGGGCCTAGCTCGGAAACGGCACAAAACGCCCTTGTAGGAGCTGCATTCTGCAAAGGGAAACTGGGCTCGGGGAACAAACCTCAGCCCCAATGCGGCTTGGCTCAGGATTGCAGCGCTTGCCTAGTTCTCACCTAGCCCTCGGCTCCCCTTAGAGCCAAGGAGGGTCTGGGCTGCCTCTGGCTCCGTGGGCGGTGCTGGTTGGCTGGTGGTCTCCGCAGCTGGAAACCAACTCCAAACGTCTTCCCCTTCGCGGAGAAGGCTGATTTGGCCTGAAGAAGCCCTGTGTGCACTGGCCCTAGCAACCCACCCCTAGCCAGCTCGGGAGGGCCCCACCTAGGGCCTAGCTCGGAAACGGCACAAAACGCGCTTCTAGGAGCTGCATTCTGCAAAGGGAAACTGCGCTCGGGGAACAAACCTCAACACCAGTGCGGCCTGGCTCAGGATCGCAGCGCTTGCCTAGTTCTCACCTAGGCCTAGGCTCCCCTTAGGGCCAAGGAGCGTCTGGGCTGCCTATGGCTCCGTGGGCACTGGTGCTTGGCTGGTGGTCTCCGGAGCTGGAAACCAACTCCAAACGTCTTCCACTTCGCGGAGAAGTCTAAATTGGCCTAATGAAGCCCTGTGTGCAAGGGCCGTAGCAACCCATCCCTAGCCACCTCGGGAGGGCCCCACCTAGGGCCTAGCTCCGAAACGGCACCAAACGCGCTTGTAGGAGCTGCATTCTGCAAAGGGAAACTGGGCTCGGGGAACAAACCTCAGCCCCAATGCGGCTTGGCTCAGGATCGCAGCGCTTGCCTAGTTCTCACCTAGCCCTCGGCTCCCCTTATGGCCAAGGAGGGTCTGGGCTGCCTCTGGCTCCGTGGGCACTGCTGCTTGGCTGGTGGTCTCCTCAGCTGGAAACCAACTCCAAACGTCTTCCCCTTCGCGGAGAAGGCTGATTTGGCCTGAAGAAGCCCTTTGTGCACTGGCCCTAGCAACCCACCCCTAGCCAGCTCGGGAGGGCCCCACCTAGGGCCTAGCTCCGAAACGGTACCAAAGGCGCTTCTAGGAGCTGCATTCTGCAAAGGGAAACTGGGCTCGGGGAACAAACCTCAGCCCCAATGCGGCTTGGCTCAGGATCGCAGCGCTTGCCTAGTTCTCACCTAGGCCTAGTCTCCACATAGGGCCAAGGAGGGTCTGGGCTGCCTCTGGCTCCGTGGCCGCTGCTGCTTGGCTGGTGGTCTCCGCAGCTAGAAACCAACTCCAAACGTCTTCTCCTTCGCGGAGTAGTCTAAATTGGCCTAATGAAGCCCTGTGTGCACTGTCCCTAACAACCCACCCCTATCCAGCTCGGGAGGGACCCACCTAGGGCCTAGCTTGGAAACGGCACAAAACGCGCTTGTAGGAGCTGCATTCTGCAAAGGGAAACTGGGCTCGGGGAACAAACCTCAGCCCCAATGCGACTTGGCTCAGAAACCCAGCGCTTCCCTAGTTCTCACCTAGCCCTCGGCTCCCCATAGGGCCAAGGAGGGTCTGGGCTGCCTCTGGCTCCGTGGGCACTGCTGCTTGGCTGGTGGTCTCCGCAGCTGGAAACCCACTCCAAACGTCTTCTCCTTCGCGGAGAAGGCTGATGTGGCCTGAAGAAGCCCTTTGTGCAATGGCCCTAGCAACCCATCCATCGCCAGCTCCGGAGGGCCCCACCTAGGGCCTAGCTCCGTAAAGGCAGAAAGCGCGCTTGTAGGAGCTGCATTCTGCAAAGGGAAACTGGGCTCGGTGAACAAACCTCAACACCAGTGCGGCTATGCTCAGGATCGCAGCGCTTGCCTAGTTCTCACCTAGCCCTCGGCTCCCCTTACGGCCAAGGAGGGTCTGGGCTGCCTCTGGCTCCGTGGGCACTGCTGCTTGGCTGGTGGTCTCTGCAGCTAGAAACCAACTCCAAACGTCTTCTCCTTCTCGGAGAAGTCTAAATTGGCCTAATGAAGCCCTGTGTGCACTGGTCCTAGCAACCCACCCCTAGCCAGCTCGGGAAGGCCCCACATAGGGCCTAGCTCGGAAATGGCACAAAACGAGCTTCTAGGAGCTGCATTCTGCAAAGGGAAAATGGGCTCGGTGAACAAACCTCAACACCAGTGCGGCCTGGCTCAGGATCGCAGCGCTTGCCTAGTTCTCACCTAGGCCTAGGCTCCCCTTAGGGCCAAGGAGGGTCTGGGCTGCCTCTGGCTCCGTGGGCACTGCTGCTTGGCTGGTGGTCTCCGCAGCTGGAAACCAACTCCAAACGTCATCTCCTTCGCGGAGAAGGCTGATGTGGCCTGAATAAGCCCTGTGTGCACTGGCCCTTGCAACCCACCCCTAGCCAGCTCGGGAGGGCCCCACGTAGTGCCTAGCTTGGTAACGGCACAAAACGCACTTCTAGGAGCTGCATTCTGCAAAGGGAAACTGGGCTCGGGGAACAAACCTCAGCCCCAATGCGGCTTGGCTCAGGATCACAGCGCTTGCCTAGTTCTCACATAGCCCTCGGTTCCACATAGGGCCAAGGAGGGTCTGGGCTGCCTCTGGCTCCGTGGGCACGGCTGCTTGGCTGGTGTCTCCGCAGCTGGAATCCAACTCCAAACGTCTTCTCCTTCGCGGAGAAGGCTGATTTGGCCTTAAGAAGCCCTTTGTGCACTGGCCCTAGCAACCCACCCATCGCCAGCTCGGGAGGGCCCCACCTAGGGCCTAGCTCCGAAACGGCACAAAACGCGCTTGTAGGAGCTGCATTCTGCAAAGGGAAACTGGGCTCGGGGAACAAACCTCAGCCCCAATGCGGCTTGGCTCAGGATCGCAGCGCTTGCCTAGTTCTCACCTAGCCCTCGGCTTCCCTTATGGCCAAGGAGGGTCTGGGCTGCCTCTGGCTCCGTGGGCACTGCTGCTTGGCTGGTGGTCTCCGCAGCTGGAAACCAACTCCAAACGTCTTCTCCTTCGCGGAGAAGGCTGATTTGGCCTTAAGAAGCCCTGTGTGCACTGGCCCTAGCCACCCAACCCTATCCAGCTCGGGAGGGCCCCACCTAGGGCCTAGCTCGGAAACGGCACAAAACGCGCTTGTAGGAGCTGCATTCTGCAAAGGGAAACTGGGCTCGGGGAACAAACCTCAGCCCCAATGCGGCTTGGCTCAGGATCCCATCGCTTGCCTAGTTCTCACATAGCCCTCGGTTCCACATAGGGCCAAGGAGGGTCTGGGCTGCCTCTGGCTCCGTGGGCACTGCTGCTTGGCTGGTGGTCTCCGCAGCTGGAAACCAACTCCAAACGTCTTCTCCTTCGCGGAGAAGTCTAAATTAGCGTAATGAAGCCCTGTGTGCACTGGCCCTAGCCACCCACCCCTATCCAGCTCGGGAGGGCCCCACCTAGGGCCTAGCTCGGAAACGGCACAAAACGCGCTTGTAGGAGCTGCATTCTGCAAAGGGAAACTGGGCTCGGGGAACAAACCTCAGCCCCAATGCGGCTTGGCTCAGGATTGCAGCTCTTGCCTAGTTCTCACCTAGCCCTCGGCTCCCCTTAGGGCCAAGGAGGGTCTGGGCTGCCTCTGGCTCCGTGGGCACTGCTGCTTGGCTGGTGGTCTCCGCAGCTGGAAACCAACTCCAAACGGCTTCTCCTTCGCGGAGAAGTCTAAATGAGCGTAATGAAGCCCTGTGTGCACTGGCCCTAGCAACACACCCATAGCAAGCACGGGAGGGCCCCACCTAGGGCCTAGCTCGGAAACGGCACAAAACGCCCTTGTAGGAGCTGCATTCTGCAAAGGGAAACTGGGCTCGGGGAACAAACCTCAGCCCCAATGCGGCTTGGCTCAGGATTGCAGCTCTTGCCTAGTTCTCACCTAGCCCTCGGTTCCCCTTAGAGCCAAGGAGGGTCTGGGCTGCCTCTGGCTCCGTGGGCGGTGCTGCTTGGCTGGTGGTCTCTGCAGCTGGAAACCAACTCCAAACGTCTTCCCCTTCGCGGAGAAGGCTGATTTGGCCTGAAGAAGCCCTGTGTGCACTGGCCCTAGCAACCCACCCCTAGCCAGCTCGGGAGGGCCCCACCTAGGGCCTAGCTCGGAAACGGCACAAAACGCGCTTCTAGGAGCTGCATTCTGCAAAGGGAAACTGCGCTCGGGGAACAAACCTCAACACCAGTGCGGCCTGGCTCAGGATCGCAGCGCTTGCCTAGTTCTCACCTAGGCCTAGGCTCCCCTTAGGGCCAAGGAGCGTCTGGGCTGCCTATGGCTCCGTGGGCACTGGTGCTTGGCTGGTGGTCTCCGGAGCTGGAAACCAACTCCAAACATCTTCCACTTCACGGAGAAGTCTAAATTGGCCTAATGAAGCCCTGTGTGCAAGGGCCGTAGCAACCCATCCCTAGCCAGCTCGGGAGGGCCCCACCTAGGATCTAGCTCCGAAACGGCACCAAACGCGCTTGTAGGAGCTGCATTCTGCAAAGGGAAACTGGGCTCGGGGAACAAACCTCAGCCCCAATGCGGCTTGGCTCAGAAACCCAGCGCTTGCCTAGTTCTCACCTAGCCCTCGGCTCCCCATAGGGCCAAGGAGGGTCTGGGCTGCCTCTGGCTCCGTGGGCACTGCTGCTTGGCTGGTGGTCTCTGCAGCTGGAAACCAACTCCAAACGTCTTCTCCTTCGCGGAGAAGGCTGATGTGGCCTGAAGAAGCCCTTTGTGCAATGGCCCTAGCAACCCACCCATCGCCAGCTCCGGAGGGCCCCACCTAGGGCCTAGCTCCGTAACGGCAGAAAGCGCGCTTGTAGGAGCTGCATTCTGCAAAGGGAAACTGGGCTCGGTGAACAAACCTCAACACCAGTGCGGCTATGCTCAGGATCGCAGCGCTTGCCTAGTTCTCACCTAGCCCTCGGCTCCCCTTACGGCCAAGGAGGGTCTGGGCTGCCTCTGGCTCCGTGGGCACTGCTGCTTGGCTGGTGGTCTCTGCAGCTGGAAACCAACTCCAAACGTCTTCTAATTCTCGGAGAAGTCTAAATTGGCCTAATGAAGCCCTGTGTGCACTGGTCCTAGCAACCCACCCCTAGCCAGCTCGGGAAGGCCCCACATAGGGCCTAGCTCGGAAATGGCACAAAACGCGCTTCTAGGAGCTGCATTCTGCAAAGGGAAAATGGGCTCGGTGAACAAACCTCAACACCAGTGTGGCCTGGCTCAGGATCGCAGCGCTTGCCTAGTTCTCACCTAGGCCTAGGCTCCCCTTAGGGCCAAGGAGGGTCTGGGCTGCCTCTGGCTCCGTGGGCACTGCTGCTTGGCTGGTGGTCTCCGCAGCTGGAAACCAACTCCAAACGTCATCTCCTTCGCGGAGAAGGCTGATGTGGCCTGAATAAGCCCTGTGTGCACTGGCCCTTGCAACCCACCCCTACCCAGCTCGGGAGGGCCCCACGTAGTGCCTAGCTTGGTAACGGCACAAAACGCACTTCTAGGAGCTGCATTCTGCAAAGGGAAACTGGGCTCAGGGAACAAACCTCAGCCCCAATGCGGCTTGGCTCAGGATCACAGCGCTTGCCTAGTTCTCACATAGCCCTCGGTTCCACATAGGGCCAAGGAGGGTCTGGGCTGCCTCGGGCTCCGTGGGCACGGCTGCTTGTCTGGTGTCTCCGCAGCTGGAAACCAACTCCAAACGTCTTCTCCTTCGCGGAGAAGGCTGATTTGGCCTTAAGAAGCCCTTTGTGCACTGGCCCTAGCAACCCACCCATCGCCAGCTCGGGAGGGCCCCACCTAGGGCCTAGCTCGGAAACGGCACAAAACGCGCTTGTAGGAGCTGCATTCTGCAAAGGGAAACTGGGCTCGGGGAACAAACCTCAGCCCCAATGCGGCTTGGCTCAGGATCGCAGCGCTTGCCTAGTTCTCACCTAGCCCTCGGCTCCCCTTAAGGCCAAGGAGGGTCTGGGCTGCCTCTGGCTCCGTGGGCACTGCTGCTTGGCTGGTGGTCTCCTCAGCTGGAAACCAACTCCAAACGTCTTCCCCTTCGCGGAGATGGCTGATTTGGCCTGAAGAAGCCCTTTGTGCACTGGCCCTAGCAACCCACCCCTAGCCAGCTCGGGAGGGCCCCACCTAGGGCCTAGCTCCGAAACGGTACCAAAGGCGCTTCTAGGAGCTGCATTCTGCAAAGGGAAACTGGGCTCGGGGAACAAACCTCAGCCCCACTGCGGCTTGGCTCAGGATCGCAGCGCTTGCCTAGTTCTCACCTAGGCCTAGGCTCCCCATAGGGCCAAGGAGGGTCTGGGCTGCCTCTGGCTCCGTGGCCGCTGCTGCTTGGCTGGTGGTCTCCGCAGCTAGAAACCAACTCCAAACGTCTTCTCCTTCGCGGAGTAGTCTAAATTGGCCTAATGAAGCCCTGTGTGCACTGTCCCTAGCAACCCACCCCTATCCAGCTCGGGAGGGACCCACCTAGGGCCTAGCTTGGAAACGGCACAAAACGCGCTCGTAGGAGCTGCATTCTGCAAAGGGAAACTGGGCTCGGGGAACAAACCTCAGCCCCAATGCGGCTTGGCTCAGAAACCCAGCGCTTGCCTAGTTCTCACCTAGCCCTCGGCTCCCCGTAGGGCCAAGGAGGGTCTGGGCTGCCTCTGGCTCCGTGGGCACTGCTGCTTGGCTGGTGGTCTCCGCAGCTGGAAACCAACTCCAAACATCTTCTCCTTCGCGGAGAAGTCTGAATGGGCTTAATGAAGCCCTTTGTGCAATGGCCATAGCAACCCACCCATCGCCAGCTCGGGCGGGCCCCACCTAGGGCCTAGCTCCGTAATGGCACCAAATGCGCTTGAAGGAGCTGCATTCTGCAGAGGGAAACTGGGCTCGGGGAACAAACCTCAGCCCCAATGCGGCTTGGCTCAGGATCGCAGCGCTTGCCTAGTTCTCACCTAGACCTCGGCTCCTCATAGGGCCAAGGCGGGTCTGGGCTGCCTCTGGCTCCGTGGGCACTGCTGCTTGGCTGGTGGTCTCCGCAGCTGGAAACCAACTCCAAACGTCTTCCCCTTCGCGGAGAAGGCTGATTTGGCCTGAAGAAGCCCTGTGTGCACTGGCCCTAGCAACCCACCCCTAGCCAGCTCGGGAGGGCCCCACCTAGGGCCTAGCTCCGAAACGGCACCAAACGCACTTGTAGGAGCTGCATTCTGCAAAGGGAAACTGGGCTCGGTGAACAAACCTCAACACCAGTGCGGCTATGCTCAGGATCCCAGCGCTTGCCTAGTTCTCACCTAGCCCTCGGCTCCCCATAGGGCCAAGGAGGGTCTGGGCTGCCTCTGGCTCCGTGGGCACTGCTGCTTGGCTGGTGGTCTCCACAGCTGGAAACCCACTCCAAACGTCTTCTCCTTCGCGGAGAAGGCTGATGTTGCTTGAAGAAGCCCTTTGTGCAATGGCCCTAGCAACCCACCCATCGCCAGCTCCGGAGGGCCCCACCTAGGGCCTAGCTCCGTATCGGCAGAAAGCGCGCTTGTAGGAGCTGCATTCTGCAAAGGGAAACTGGGCTCGGTGAACAAACCTCAACACCAGTGCGGCTATGCTCAGGATCCCAGCGCTTGCCTAGTTCTCACCTAGCCCTCGGCTCCCCTTACGGCCAAGGAGGGTCTGGGCTGCCTCTGGCTCCGTGGGCACTGCTGCTTGGCTGGTGGTCTCCGCAGCTGGAAACCAACTCCAAACGTCTTCTCCTTCGCGGAGAAGTCTAAATGAGCGTAATGAAGCCCTGTGTGCACTGGCCCTAGCAACACACCCATAGCAAGCACGGGAGGGCCCCACCTAGGGCCTAGCTCGGAAACGGCACAAAACGCCCTTGTAGGAGCTGCATTCTGCAAAGGGAAACTGGGCTCGGGGAACAAACCTCAGCCCCAATGCGGCTTGGCTCAGGATTGCAGCGCTTGCCTAGTTCTCACCTAGCCCTCGGCTCCCCTTAGAGCCAAGGAGGGTCTGGGCTGCCTCTGGCTCCGTGGGCGGTGCTGGTTGGCTGGTGGTCTCCGCAGCTGGAAACCAACTCCAAACGTCTTCCCCTTCGCGGAGAAGGCTGATTTGGCCTGAAGAAGCCCTGTGTGCACTGGCCCTAGCAACCCACCCCTAGCCAGCTCGGGAGGGCCCCACCTAGGGCCTAGCTCGGAAACGGCACAAAACGCGCTTCTAGGAGCTGCATTCTGCAAAGGGAAACTGCGCTCGGTGAACAAACCTCAACACCAGTGCGGCCTGGCTCAGGATCGCAGCGCTTGCCTAGTTCTCACCTAGGCCTAGGCTCCCCTTAGGGCCAAGGAGCGTCTGGGCTGCCTATGGCTCCGTGGGCACTGGTGCTTGGCTGGTGGTCTCCGGAGCTGGAAACCAACTCCAAACGTCTTCCACTTCGCGGAGAAGTCTAAATTGGCCTAATGAAGCCCTGTGTGCAAGGGCCGTAGCAACCCATCCCTAGCCACCTCGGGAGGGCCCCACCTAGGGCCTAGCTCCGAAACGGCACCAAACGCGCTTGTAGGAGCTGCATTCTGCAAAGGGAAACTGGGCTCGGGGAACAAACCTCAGCCCCAATGCGGCTTGGCTCAGGATCGCAGCGCTTGCCTAGTTCTCACCTAGCCCTCGGCTCCCCTTATGGCCAAGGAGGGTCTGGGCTGCCTCTGGCTCCGTGGGCACTGCTGCTTGGCTGGTGGTCTCCTCAGCTGGAAACCAACTCCAAACGTCTTCCCCTTCGCGGAGAAGGCTGATTTGGCCTGAAGAAGCCCTTTGTGCACTGGCCCTAGCAACCCACCCCTAGCCAGCTCGGGAGGGCCCCACCTAGGGCCTAGCTCCGAAACGGTACCAAAGGCGCTTCTAGGAGCTGCATTCTGCAAAGGGAAACTGGGCTCGGGGAACAAACCTCAGCCCCAATGCGGCTTGGCTCAGGATCGCAGCGCTTGCCTAGTTCTCACCTAGGCCTAGTCTCCACATAGGGCCAAGGAGGGTCTGGGCTGCCTCTGGCTCCGTGGCCGCTGCTGCTTGGCTGGTGGTCTCCGCAGCTAGAAACCAACTCCAAACGTCTTCTCCTTCGCGGAGTAGTCTAAATTGGCCTAATGAAGCCCTGTGTGCACTGTCCCTAACAACCCACCCCTATCCAGCTCGGGAGGGACCCACCTAGGGCCTAGCTTGGAAACGGCACAAAACGCGCTTGTAGGAGCTGCATTCTGCAAAGGGAAACTGGGCTCGGGGAACAAACCTCAGCCCCAATGCGACTTGGCTCAGAAACCCAGCGCTTCCCTAGTTCTCACCTAGCCCTCGGCTCCCCATAGGGCCAAGGAGGGTCTGGGCTGCCTCTGGCTCCGTGGGCACTGCTGCTTGGCTGGTGGTCTCCGCAGCTGGAAACCCACTCCAAACGTCTTCTCCTTCGCGGAGAAGGCTGATGTGGCCTGAAGAAGCCCTTTGTGCAATGGCCCTAGCAACCCATCCATCGCCAGCTCCGGAGGGCCCCACCTAGGGCCTAGCTCCTTAAAGGCAGAAAGCGCGCTTGTAGGAGCTGCATTCTGCAAAGGGAAACTGGGCTCGGTGAACAAACCTCAACACCAGTGCGGCTATGCTCAGGATCGCAGCGCTTGCCTAGTTCTCACCTAGCCCTCGGCTCCCCTTACGGCCAAGGAGGGTCTGGGCTGCCTCTGGCTCCGTGGGCACTGCTGCTTGGCTGGTGGTCTCTGCAGCTGGAAACCAACTCCAAACGTCTTCTCCTTCTCGGAGAAGTCTAAATTGGCCTAATGAAGCCCTGTGTGCACTGGTCCTAGCAACCCACCCCTAGCCAGCTCGGGAAGGCCCCACATAGGGCCTAGCTCGGAAATGGCACAAAACGCGCTTCTAGGAGCTGCATTCTGCAAAGGGAAAATGGGCTCGGTGAACAAACCTCAACACCAGTGCGGCCTGGCTCAGGATCGCAGCGCTTGCCTAGTTCTCACCTAGGCCTAGGCTCCCCTTAGGGCCAAGTAGGGTCTGGGCTGCCTCTGGCTCCGTGGGCACTGCTGCTTGGCTGGTGGTCTCCGCAGCTGGAAACCAACTCCAAACGTCATCTCCTTCGCGGAGAAGGCTGATGTGGCCTGAATAAGCCCTGTGTGCACTGGCCCTTGCAACCCACCCCTAGCCAGCTCGGGAGGGCCCCACGTAGTGCCTAGCTTGGTAACGGCACAAAACACACTTCTAGGAGCTGCATTCTGCAAAGGGAAACTGGGCTCGGGGAACAAACCTCAGCCCCAATGCGGCTTGGCTCAGGATCACAGCGCTTGCCTAGTTCTCACATAGCCCTCGGTTCCACATAGGGCCAAGGAGGGTCTGGGCTGCCTCTGGCTCCGTGGGCACGGCTGCTTGGCTGGTGTCTCCGCAGCTGGAATCCAACTCCAAACGTCTTCTCCTTCGCGGAGAAGGCTGATTTGGCCTTAAGAAGCCCTTTGTGCACTGGCCCTAGCAACCCACCCATCGCCAGCTCGGGAGGGCCCCACCTAGGGCCTAGCTCGGAAACGGCACAAAACGCGCTTGTAGGAGCTGCATTCTGCAAAGGGAAACTGGGCTCGGGGAACAAACCTCAGCCCCAATGCGGCTTGGCTCAGGATCGCAGCGCTTGCCTAGTTCTCACCTAGCCCTCGGCTTCCCTTATGGCCAAGGAGGGTCTGGGCTGCCTCTGGCTCCGTGGGCACTGCTGCTTGGCTGGTGGTCTCCGCAGCTGGAAACCAACTCCAAACGTCTTCTCCTTCGCGGAGAAGGCTGATTTGGCCTTAAGAAGCCCTGTGTGCACTGGCCCTAGCCACCCACCCCTATCCAGCTCGGGAGGGCCCCACCTAGGGCCTAGCTCGGAAACGGCACAAAACGCGCTTGTAGGAGCTGCATTCTGCAAAGGGAAACTGGGCTCGGGGAACAAACCTCAGCCCCAATGCGGCTTGGCTCAGGATCCCATCGCTTGCCTAGTTCTCACATAGCCCTCGGTTCCACATAGGGCCAAGGAGGGTCTGGGCTGCCTCTGGCTCCGTGGGCACTGCTGCTTGGCTGGTGGTCTCCGCAGCTGGAAACCAACTCCAAACGTCTTCTCCTTCGCGGAGAAGTCTAAATTAGCGTAATGAAGCCCTGTGTGCACTGGCCCTAGCCACCCACCCCTATCCAGCTCGGGAGGGCCCCACCTAGGGCCTAGCTCGGAAACGGCACAAAACGCGCTTGTAGGAGCTGCTTCTGCAAAGGGAAACTGGGCTCGGGGAACAAACCTCAGCCCCAATGCGGCTTGGCTCAGGATTGCAGCTCTTGCCTAGTTCTCACCTAGCCCTCGGCTCCCCTTAGGGCCAAGGAGGGTCTGGGCTGCCTCTGGCTCCGTGGGCACTGCTGCTTGGCTGGTGGTCTCCGCAGCTGGAAACCAACTCCAAACGTCTTCTCCTTCGCGGAGAAGTCTAAATGAGCGTAATGAAGCCCTGTGTGCACTGGCCCTAGCAACACACCCATAGCAAGCACGGGAGGGCCCCACCTAGGGCCTAGCTCGGAAACGGCACAAAACGCCCTTGTAGGAGCTGCATTCTGCAAAGGGAAACTGGGCTCGGGGAACAAACCTCAGCCCCAATGCGGCTTGGCTCAGGATTGCAGCTCTTGCCTAGTTCTCACCTAGCCCTCGGTTCCCCTTAGAGCCAAGGAGGGTCTGGGCTGCCTCTGGCTCCGTGGGCGGTGCTGGTTGGCTGGTGGTCTCTGCAGCTGGAAACCAACTCCAAACGTCTTCCCCTTCGCGGAGAAGGCTGATTTGGCCTGAAGAAGCCCTGTGTGCACTGGCCCTAGCAACCCACCCCTAGCCAGCTCGGGAGGGCCCCACCTAGGGCCTAGCTCGGAAACGGCACAAAACGCGCTTCTAGGAGCTGCATTCTGCAAAGGGAAACTGCGCTCGGGGAACAAACCTCAACACCAGTGCGGCCTGGCTCAGGATCGCAGCGCTTGCCTAGTTCTCACCTAGGCCTAGGCTCCCCTTAGGGCCAAGGAGCGTCTGGGCTGCCTATGGCTCCGTGGGCACTGGTGCTTGGCTGGTGGTCTCCGGAGCTGGAAACCAACTCCAAACATCTTCCACTTCACGGAGAAGTCTAAATTGGCCTAATGAAGCCCTGTGTGCAAGGGCCGTAGCAACCCATCCCTAGCCAGCTCGGGAGGGCCCCACCTAGGGCCTAGCTCCGAAACGGCACCAAACGCGCTTGTAGGAGCTGCATTCTGCAAAGGGAAACTGGGCTCGGGGAACAAACCTCAGCCCCAATGCGGCTTGGCTCAGAAACCCGGCGCTTGCCTAGTTCTCACCTAGCCCTCGGCTCCCCATAGGGCCAAGGAGGGTCTGGGCTGCCTCTGGCTCCGTGGGCACTGCTGCTTGGCTGGTGGTCTCTGCAGCTGGAAACCAACTCCAAACGTCTTCTCCTTCGCGGAGAAGGCTGATGTGGCCTGAAGAAGCCCTTTGTGCAATGGCCCTAGCAACCCACCCATCGCCAGCTCCGGAGGGCCCCACCTAGGGCCTAGCTCCGTAACGGCAGAAAGCGCGCTTGTAGGAGCTGCATTCTGCAAAGGGAAACTGGGCTCGGTGAACAAACCTCAACACCAGTGCGGCTATGCTCAGGATCGCAGCGCTTGCCTAGTTCTCACCTAGCCCTCGGCTCCCCTTACGGCCAAGGAGGGTCTGGGCTGCCTCTGGCTCCGTGGGCACTGCTGCTTGGCTGGTGGTCTCTGCAGCTGGAAACCAACTCCAAACGTCTTCTAATTCTCGGAGAAGTCTAAATTGGCCTAATGAAGCCCTGTGTGCACTGGTCCTAGCAACCCACCCCTAGCCAGCTCGGGAAGGCCCCACATAGGGCCTAGCTCGGAAATGGCACAAAACGCGCTTCTAGGAGCTGCATTCTGCAAAGGGAAAATGGGCTCGGTGAACAAACCTCAACACCAGTGTGGCCTGGCTCAGGATCGCAGCGCTTGCCTAGTTCTCACCTAGGCCTAGGCTCCCCTTAGGGCCAAGGAGGGTCTGGGCTGCCTCTGGCTCCGTGGGCACTGCTGCTTGGCTGGTGGTCTCCGCAGCTGGAAACCAACTCCAAACGTCATCTCCTTCGCGGAGAAGGCTGATGTGGCCTGAATAAGCCCTGTGTGCACTGGCCCTTGCAACCCACCCCTACCCAGCTCGGGAGGGCCCCACGTAGTGCCTAGCTTGGTAACGGCACAAAACGCACTTCTAGGAGCTGCATTCTGCAAAGGGAAACTGGGCTCAGGGAACAAACCTCAGCCCCAATGCGGCTTGGCTCAGGATCGCAGCGCTTGCCTAGTTCTCACCTAGCCCTCGGCTCCCCTTAAGGCCAAGGAGGGTCTGGGCTGCCTCTGGCTCCGTGGGCACTGCTGCTTGGCTGGTGGTCTCCTCAGCTGGAAACCAACTCCAAACGTCTTCCCCTTCGCGGAGATGGCTGATTTGGCCTGAAGAAGCCCTTTGTGCACTGGCCCTAGCAACCCACCCCTAGCCAGCTCGGGAGGGCCCCACCTAGGGCCTAGCTACGAAACGGTACCAAAGGCGCTTCTAGGAGCTGCATTCTGCAAAGGGAAACTGGGCTCGGGGAACAAACCTCAGCCCCACTGCGGCTTGGCTCAGGATCGCAGCGCTTGCCTAGTTCTCACCTAGGCCTAGGCTCCCCATAGGGCCAAGGAGGGTCTGGGCTGCCTCTGGCTCCGTGGCCGCTGCTGCTTGGCTGGTGGTCTCCGCAGCTAGAAACCAACTCCAAACGTCTTCTCCTTCGAGGAGTAGTCTAAATTGGCCTAATGAAGCCCTGTGTGCACTGTCCCTAGCAACCCACCCCTATCCAGCTCGGGAGGGACCCACCTAGGGCCTAGCTTGGAAACGGCACAAAACGCGCTCGTAGGCGCTGCATTCTGCAAAGGGAAACTGGGCTCGGGGAACAAACCTCAGCCCCAATGCGGCTTGGCTCAGAAACCCAGCGCTTGCCTAGTTCTCACCTAGCCCTCGGCTCCCCATAGGGCCAAGGAGGGTCTGGGCTACCTCTGGCGCCGTGGGCACTGCTGCTTGGCTGGTGGTCTCCGCAGCTGGAAACCAACTCCAAACATCTTCTCCTTCGCGGAGAAGTCTGAATGGGCTTAATGAAGCCCTTTGTGCAATGGCCATAGCAACCCACCCATCGCCAGCTCGGGCGGGCCCCACCTAGGGCCTAGCTCCGTAATGGCACCAAATGCGCTTGAAGGAGCTGCATTCTGCAGAGGGAAACTGGGCTCGGGGAACAAACCTCAGCCCCAATGCGGCTTGGCTCAGGATCGCAGCGCTTGCCTAGTTCTCACCTAGACCTCGGCTCCTCATAGGGCCAAGGCGGGTCTGGGCTGCCTCTGGCTCCGTGGGCACTGCTGCTTGGCTGGTGGTCTCCGCAGCTGGAAACCAACTCCAAACGTCATCCCCTTCGCGGAGAAGGCTGATTTGGACTGAAGAAGCCCTGTGTGCACTGGCCCTAGCAACCCACCCCTAGCCAGCTCGGGAGGGCCCCACCTAGGGCCTAGCTCCGAAACGGCACCAAACGCACTTGTAGGAGCTGCATTCTGCAAAGGGAAACTGGGCTCGGTGAACAAACCTCAACACCAGTGCGGCTATGCTCAGGATCCCAGCGCTTGCCTAGTTCTCACCTAGCCCTCGGCTCCCCATAGGGCCAAGGAGGGTCTGGGCTGCCTCTGGCTCCGTGGGCACTGCTGCTTGGCTGGTGGTCTCCACAGCTGGAAACCCACTCCAAACGTCTTCTCCTTCGCGGAGAAGGCTGATGTTGCCTGAAGAAGCCCTTTGTGCAATGGCCCTAGCAACCCACCCATCGCCAGCTCCGGAGGGCCCCACCTAGGGCCTAGCTCCGTATCGGCAGAAAGCGCGCTTGTAGGAGCTGCATTCTGCAAAGGGAAACTGGGCTCGGTGAACAAACCTCAACACCAGTGCGGCTATGCTCAGGATCCCAGCGCTTGCCTAGTTCTCACCTAGCCCTCGGCTCCCCTTACGGCCAAGGAGGGTCTGGGCTGCCTCTGGCTCCGTGGGCACTGCTGCTTGGTTGGTGGTCTCTGCAGCTGGAAACCAACTCCAAACGTCTTCTCCTTCTCGGAGAAGTCTAAATTGGCCTAATGAAGCCCTGTGTGCACTGGTCCTAGCAACCCACCCCTAGCCAGCTCGGGAAGGCCCCACATAGGGCCTAGCTCGGAAATGGCACAAAACGCGCTTGTAGGAGCTGCATTCTGCAAAGGGAAACTGGGCTCGGGGAACAAACCTCAGCCCCAATGCGGCTTGGCTCAGGATCGCAGCGCTTGCCTAGTTCTCACCTAGCCCTCGGCTCCCCTTATGGCCAAGGAGGGTCTGGGCTGCCTCTGGCTCCGTGGGCGGTGCTGCTTGGCTGGTGGTCTCCGCAGCTGGAAACCAACTCCAAATGTCTTCCCCTTCGCGGAGAAGGCTGATTTGGCCTGAAGAAGCCCTTTATGCACTGGCCCTAGCAACCCACTCATAGCCAGCTTGGGAGGGCCCCACCTATGGCCTAGCTCCGAAACGGCACCAAACGCACTTGTAGGAGCTGCATTCTGCAAAGGGAACTGGGCTCGGGGAACAAACCTCAGCCCCAATGCGGCTTGGCTCAGGATCGCAGCGCTTGCCTAGTTCTCACCTAGCCCTCGGCTCCCCTTATGGCCAAGGAGGGTCTGGGCTGCCTCTGGCTCCGTGGGCACTGCTGCTTGGCTGGTGGTCTCCTCAGCTGGAAACCAACTCCAAACGTCTTCCCCTTCGCGGAGAAGGCTGATTTGGCCTGAAGAAGCCCTTTGTGCACTGGCCCTAGCAACCCACCCCTACCCGGCTCGGGAGGGCCCCAACTAGGGCCTAGCTCCGAAACGGCACCAAACGCACTTGTAGGAGCTGCATTCTGCAAAGGGAAACTGGGCTCGGTGAACAAACCTCAACACCAGTGCGGCTATGCTCAGGATCCCAGCGCTTGCCTAGTTCTCACCTAGCCCTCGGCTCCCCTTACGGCCAAGGAGGGTCTGGGCTGCCTCTGGCTCCGTGGGCACTGCTGCTTGGCTGGTGGTCTCTGCAGCTGGAAACCAACTCCAAACGTCTTCTAATTCTCGGAGAAGTCTAAATTGGCCTAATGAAGCCCTGTGTGCACTGGTCCTAGCAACCCACCCCTAGCCAGCTCGGGAAGGCCCCACATAGGGCCTAGCTCGGAAATGGCACAAAACGCGCTTCTAGGAGCTGCATTCTGCAAAGGGAAAATGGGCTCGGTGAACAAACCTCAACACCAGTGTGGCCTGGCTCAGGATCGCAGCGCTTGCCTAGTTCTCACCTAGGCCTAGGCTCCCCTTAGGGCCAAGGAGGGTCTGGGCTGCCTCTGGCTCCGTGGGCACTGCTGCTTGGCTGGTGGTCTCCGCAGCTGGAAACCAACTCCAAACGTCATCTCCTTCGCGGAGAAGGCTGATGTGGCCTGAATAAGCCCTGTGTGCACTGGCCCTTGCAACCCACCCCTACCCAGCTCGGGAGGGCCCCACGTAGTGCCTAGCTTGGTAACGGCACAAAACGCACTTCTAGGAGCTGCATTCTGCAAAGGGAAACTGGGCTCAGGGAACAAACCTCAGCCCCAATGCGGCTTGGCTCAGGATCACAGCGCTTGCCTAGTTCTCACATAGCCCTCGGTTCCACATAGGGCCAAGGAGGGTCTGGGCTGCTTCGGGCTCCGTGGGCACGGCTGCTTGTCTGGTGTCTCCGCAGCTGGAAACCAACTCCAAACGTCTTCTCCTTCGCGGAGAAGGCTGATTTGGCCTTAAGAAGCCCTTTGTGCACTGGCCCTAGCAACCCACCCATCGCCAGCTCGGGAGGGCCCCACCTAGGGCCTAGCTCGGAAACGGCACAAAACGCGCTTGTAGGAGCTGCATTCTGCAAAGGGAAACTGGGCTCGGGGAACAAACCTCAGCCCCAATGCGGCTTGGCTCAGGATCGCAGCGCTTGCCTAGTTCTCACCTAGCCCTCGGCTCCCCTTAAGGCCAAGGAGGGTCTGGGCTGCCTCTGGCTCCGTGGGCACTGCTGCTTGGCTGGTGGTCTCCTCAGCTGGAAACCAACTCCAAACGTCTTCCCCTTCGCGGAGATGGCTGATTTGGCCTGAAGAAGCCCTTTGTGCACTGGCCCTAGCAACCCACCCCTAGCCAGCTCGGGAGGGCCCCACCTAGGGCCTAGCTCCGAAACGGTACCAAAGGCGCTTCTAGGAGCTGCATTCTGCAAAGGGAAACTGGGCTCGGGGAACAAACCTCAGCCCCACTGCGGCTTGGCTCAGGATCGCAGCGCTTGCCTAGTTCTCACCTAGGCCTAGGCTCCCCATAGGGCCAAGGAGGGTCTGGGCTGCCTCTGGCTCCGTGGCCGCTGCTGCTTGGCTGGTGGTCTCCGCAGCTAGAAACCAACTCCAAACGTCTTCTCCTTCGAGGAGTAGTCTAAATTGGCCTAATGAAGCCCTGTGTGCACTGTCCCTAGCAACCCACCCCTATCCAGCTCGGGAGGGACCCACCTAGGGCCTAGCTTGGAAACGGCACAAAACGCGCTCGTAGGCGCTGCATTCTGCAAAGGGAAACTGGGCTCGGGGAACAAACCTCAGCCCCAATGCGGCTTGGCTCAGAAACCCAGCGCTTGCCTAGTTCTCACCTAGCCCTCGGCTCCCCATAGGGCCAAGGAGGGTCTGGGCTGCCTCTGGCTCCGTGGGCACTGCTGCTTGGCTGGTGGTCTCCGCAGCTGGAAACCAACTCCAAACATCTTCTCCTTCGCGGAGAAGTCTGAATGGGCTTAATGAAGCCCTTTGTGCAATGGCCATAGCAACCCACCCATCGCCAGCTCGGGCGGGCCCCACCTAGGGCCTAGCTCCGTAATGGCACCAAATGCGCTTGAAGGAGCTGCATTCTGCAGAGGGAAACTGGGCTCGGGGAACAAACCTCAGCCCCAATGCGGCTTGGCTCAGGATCGCAGCGCTTGCCTAGTTCTCACCTAGACCTCGGCTCCTCATAGGGCCAAGGCGGGTCTGGGCTGCCTCTGGCTCCGTGGGCACTGCTGCTTGGCTGGTGGTCTCCGCAGCTGGAAACCAACTCCAAACGTCTTCCCCTTCGCGGAGAAGGCTGATTTGGACTGAAGAAGCCCTGTGTGCACTGGCCCTAGCAACCCACCCCTAGCCAGCTCGGGAGGGCCCCACCTAGGGCCTAGCTCCGAAACGGCACCAAACGCACTTGTAGGAGCTGCATTCTGCAAAGGGAAACTGGGCTCGGTGAACAAACCTCAACACCAGTGCGGCTATGCTCAGGATCCCAGCGCTTGCCTAGTTCTCACCTAGCCCTCGGCTCCCCATAGGGCCAAGGAGGGTCTGGGCTGCCTCTGGCTCCGTGGGCACTGCTGCTTGGCTGGTGGTCTCCACAGCTGGAAACCCACTCCAAACGTCTTCTCCTTCGCGGAGAAGGCTGATGTTGCCTGAAGAAGCCCTTTGTGCAATGGCCCTAGCAACCCACCCATCGCCAGCTCCGGAGGGCCCCACCTAGGGCCTAGCTCCGTATCGGCAGAAAGCGCGCTTGTAGGAGCTGCATTCTGCAAAGGGAAACTGGGCTCGGTGAACAAACCTCAACACCAGTGCGGCTATGCTCAGGATCCCAGCGCTTGCCTAGTTCTCACCTAGCCCTCGGCTCCCCTTACGGCCAAGGAGGGTCTGGGCTGCCTCTGGCTCCGTGGGCACTGCTGCTTGGTTGGTGGTCTCTGCAGCTGGAAACCAACTCCAAACGTCTTCTCCTTCTCGGAGAAGTCTAAATTGGCCTAATGAAGCCCTGTGTGCACTGGTCCTAGCAACCCACCCCTAGTCAGCTCGGGAAGGCCCCACATAGGGCCTAGCTCGGAAATGGCACAAAACGCGCTTGTAGGAGCTGCATTCTGCAAAGGGAAACTGGGCTCGGGGAACAAACCTCAGCCCCAATGCGGCTTGGCTCAGGATCGCAGCGCTTGCCTAGTTCTCACCTAGCCCTCGGCTCCCCTTATGGCCAAGGAGGGTCTGGGCTGCCTCTGGCTCCGTGGGCGGTGCTGCTTGGCTGGTGGTCTCCGCAGCTGGAAACCAACTCCAAATGTCTTCCCCTTCGCGGAGAAGGCTGATTTGGCCTGAAGAAGCCCTTTGTGCACTGGCCCTAGCAACCCACTCATAGCCAGCTTGGGAGGGCCCCACCTATGGCCTAGCTCCGAAACGGCACCAAACGCACTTGTAGGAGCTGCATTCTGCAAAGGGAACTGGGCTCGGGGAACAAACCTCAGCCCCAATGCGGCTTGGCTCAGGATCGCAGCGCTTGCCTAGTTCTCACCTAGCCCTCGGCTCCCCTTATGGCCAAGGAGGGTCTGGGCTGCCTCTGGCTCCGTGGGCACTGCTGCTTGGCTGGTGGTCTCCTCAGCTGGAAACCAACTCCAAACGTCTTCCCCTTCGCGGAGAAGGCTGATTTGGCCTGAAGAAGCCCTTTGTGCACTGGCCCTAGCAACCCACCCCTACCCGGCTCGGGAGGGCCCCAACTAGGGCCTAGCTCCGAAACGGCACCAAACGCACTTGTAGGAGCTGCATTCTGCAAAGGGAAACTGGGCTCGGTGAACAAACCTCAACACCAGTGCGGCTATGCTCAGGATCCCAGCGCTTGCCTAGTTCTCACCTAGCCCTCGGCTCCCCATAGGGCCAAGGAGGGTCTGGGCTGCCTCTGGCTCCGTGGGCACTGCTGCTTGGCTGGTGGTCTCCACAGCTGGAAACCAACTCCAAACGTCTTCCCCTTCGCGGAGAAGGCTGATGTGGCCTGAAGAAGCCCTTTGTGCAATGGCCCTAGCAACCCACCCATCGCCAGCTCCGGAGGGCCCCACCTAGGGCCTAGCTCCGTAACGGCACCAAACGCACTTGTAGGAGCTGCATTCTGCAAAGGGAAACTGGGCTCGGTGAACAAACCTCAACACCAGTGCGGCTATGCTCAGGATCGCAGCGCTTGCCTAGTTCTCACCTAGCCCTCGGCTCCCCTTACGGCCAAGGAGGGTCTGGGCTGCCTCTGGCTCCGTGGGCACTGCTGCTTGGCTGGTGGTCTCTGCAGCTGGAAACCAACTCCAAACGTCTTCTCCTTCTCGGAGAAGTCTAAATTGGCCTAATAAAGCCCTGTGTGCACTGGTCCTAGCAACCCACCCCTAGCCAGCTCGGGAAGGCCCCACATAGGGCCTAGCTCGGAAATGGCACAAAACGCGCTTGTAGGAGCTGCATTCTGCAAAGGGAAACTGGGCTCGGGGAACAAACCTCAACACCAGTGCGGCCTGGCTCAGGATCGCAGCGCTTGCCTAGTTCTCACATAGGCCTAGGCTCCCCTTAGGGCCAAGGAGGGTCTGGGCTGCCTCTGGCTCCGTGGGCACTGCTACGTGGCTGGTGGTCTCCGCAGCTGGGAACCAACTCCAAATGTCTTCCCCTTCGCGGAGAAGGCTGATGTGGCCTGAATAAGCCCTGTGTGCACTGGCCCTAGCAACCCACCCCTATCCAGCTCGGGAGGGCCCCACCTAGGGCCTAGCTCCGAAACGGCCCAAAACGCGCTTGTAGGAGCTGCATTCTGCAAAGGGAAACTGGGCTCGGGGAACAAACCTCAGCCCCAATGCGGCTTGTTTCAGGATTGCAGCTCTTGCCTAGTTCTCACCTAGCCCTCGGCTCCCCATAGGGCCAAGGAGGGTCTGGGCTGCCTCTGGCTCCGTGGGCGGTGCTGCTTGGCTGGTGGTCTCCGCAGCTGGAAACCAACTCCAAAGGTCTTCTCCTTCGCGGAGAAGGCTGATTTGGCCTGAAGAAGCCCTTTGTGCACTGGCCCTAGCAACCCACTCATAGTCAGCTTGGGAGGGCCCCACCTATGGCCTAGCTCCGAAACGGCACCAAACACGCTTGTAGGAGCTGCATTCTGCAAAGGGAAACTGGGCTCGGGGAACAAACCTCAGCCCCAATGCGGCTTGGCTCAGGATCGCAGCGCTTGCCTAGTTCTCACCTAGCCCTCGGCTCCCCTTATGGCCAAGGAGGGTCTGGGCTGCCTATGGCTCCGTGGGCACGGCTGCTTGGCTGGTGGTCTCCTCAGCTGGAAGCCAACTCCAAACGTCTTCCCCTTCGCGGAGAAGGCTGATGTGGCCTGAAGAAGCCCTTTGTGCACTGCCCCTAGCAACCCACCCCTAGCCAGCTCGGGAGGGCCCCACCTAGGGCCTAGCTCCGAAACGGCACCAAACGCACTTGTAGGAGCTGCATTCTGCAAAGGGAAACTGGGCTCCAGGAACAAACCTCAGCCCCACTGCGGCATGGCTCAGGATCGCAGCGCTTGCCTAGTTCTCACCTAGGCCTAGGCTCCCCATAGGGCCAAGGAGGGTCTGGGCTGCCTCTGGCTCCGTGGCCGCTGCTGCTTGGCTGGTGGTCTCCGCAGCTAGAAACCAACTCCAAACGTCTTCTCCTTCGCGGAGTAGTCTAAATTGGCCTAATGAAGCCCTGTGTGCACCGTCCCTAGCAACCCACCCCTATCCAGCTCGGGAGGGACCCACCTAGGGCCTACCTTGGAAACGGCACAAAACGCGCTTGTAGGAGCTGCATTCTGCAAAGGGAAACTGGGCTCGGGGAACAAACCTCAACACCAGTGCGGCCTGGCTCAGGATCGCAGCGCTTGCCTAGTTCTCACCTAGGCCTAGGCTCCCCATAGGGCCAAGGAGGGTCTGCGCTGCCTCTGGCTCCGTGGGCACTGCTGCTTGGCTGGTGGTCTCCGCAGCTGGAAACCAACTCCAAACGTCTTCTCCTTCGCGGAGAAGGCTGATGTGGCCTGAATAAGCCCTGTGTGCACTGGCACTTGCAACCCACCCCTAGCCAGCTCGGGAGGGCCCCACCTAGGGCCTAGCCTGGAAATGGCACAAAACGCGCTTCTAGGAGCTGCATTCTGCAAAGGGAAACTGGGCTCGGGGAACAAACCTCAGCCCCAATGCGGCTTGGCTCAGGATCCCAGCGCTTGCCTAGTTCTCACCTAGGCCTAGGCTCCCCATAGGGCCATGGAGGGTCTGGGCTGCCTCTGGCTCCGTGGGCACTGCTACTTGGCTGGTGGTCTCCGCAGCTGGAAAACAACTCCAAACGTCTTCTCCTTCGCGGAGAAGGCTGATGTGGCCTGAATAAGCCCTGTGTGCACTGGCCCTTGCAACCCACCCCTAGCCAGCTCGGGAGGGCCCCACGTCGTGCCTAGCTCGGTAACGGCACAAAACGCACTTCTAGGAGCTGCATTCTGCAAAGGGAAACTGGGCTCGGGGAACAAACCTCAGCCCCAATGCGGCTTGGCTCAGGATCCCAGCGCTTGCCTAGTTCTCACCTAGGCCTAGGCTCCCCATAGGGCCAAGGAGGGTCTGGGCTGCCTCGGGCTCCGTGGGCACTGCTGCTTGGCTGGTGGTCTCCGCAGCTGGAAACCAACTCCAAACGTCTTCTCCTTTGCGGAGAAGGCTGATGTGGCCTGAATAAGCCCTGTGTGCACTGGCCCTGGCAACCCACCCATAGCCAGCTAGGGAGGGACCCACCTAGGGCCTAGCTGCGAAACGGCACAAAACGCGCTTGTAGGAGCTGCAATCTGCAAAGGGAAACTGGGCTCGGGGAACAAACCTCAGCCCCAATGCGGCTTGGCTCAGGATTGCAGCTCTTGCCTAGTTCTCACCTAGCCCTCGGTTCCCCTTAGAGCCAAGGAGGGTCTGGGCTGCCTCTGGCTCCGTGGGCGGTACTGGTTGGCTGGTGGTCTCTGCAGCTGGAAACCAACTCCAAACGTCTTCCCCTTCGCGGAGAAGGCTGATTTGGCCTGAAGAAGCCCTGTGTGCACTGGCCCTAGCAACCCACCCCTAGCCAGCTCGGGAGGGCCCCACCTAGGGCCTAGCTCGGAAACGGCACAAAACGCGCTTCTAGGAGCTGCATTCTGCAAAGGGAAACTGCGCTCGGGGAACAAACCTCAACACCAGTGCGGCCTGGCTCAGGATCGCAGCGCTTGCCTAGTTCTCACCTAGGCCTAGGCTCCCCTTAGGGCCAAGGAGCGTCTGGGCTGCCTATGGCTCCGTGGGCACTGGTGCTTGGCTGGTGGTCTCCGGAGCTGGAAACCAACTCCAAACATCTTCCACTTCACGGAGAAGTCTAAATTGGCCTAATGAAGCCCTGTGTGCAAGGGCCGAAGCAACCCATCCCTAGCCAGCTCGGGAGGGCCCCACCTAGGGCCTAGCTCCGAAACGGCACCAAACGCGCTTGTAGGAGCTGCATTCTGCAAAGGGAAACTGGGCTCGGGGAACAAACCTCAGCCCCAATGCGGCTTGGCTCAGAAACCCAGCGCTTGCCTAGTTCTCACCTAGCCCTCGGCTCCCCATAGGGCCAAGGAGGGTCTGGGCTGCCTCTGGCTCCGTGGGCACTGCTGCTTGGCTGGTGGTCTCTGCAGCTGGAAACCAACTCCAAACGTCTTCTCCTTCGCAGAGAAGGCTGATGTGGCCTGAAGAAGCCCATTGTGCAATGGCCCTAGCAACCCACCCATCGCCAGCTCCGGAGGGCCCCACCTAGGGCCTAGCTCCGTAACGGCAGAAAGCGCGCTTGTAGGAGCTGCATTCTGCAAAGGGAAACTGGGCTCGGTGAACAAACCTCAACACCAGTGCGGCTATGCTCAGGATCGCAGCGCTTGCCTAGTTCTCACCTAGCCCTCGGCTCCCCTTACGGCCAAGGAGGGTCTGGGCTGCCTCTGGCTCCGTGGGCACTGCTGCTTGGCTGGTGGTCTCTGCAGCTGGAATCCAACTACAAACGTCTTCTAATTCTCGGAGAAGTCTAAATTGGCCTAATGAAGCCCTGTGTGCACTGGTCCTAGCAACCCACCCCTAGCCAGCTCGGGAAGGCCCCACATAGGGCCTAGCTCGGAAATGGCACAAAACGCGCTTCTAGGAGCTGCATTCTGCAAAGGGAAAATGGGCTCGGTGAACAAACCTCAACACCAGTGTGGCCTGGCTCAGGATCGCAGCGCTTGCCTAGTTCTCACCTAGGCCTAGGCTCCCCTTAGGGCCAAGGAGGGTCTGGGCTGCCTCTGGCTCCGTGGGCACTGCTGCTTGGCTGGTGGTCTCCGCAGCTGGAAACCAACTCCAAACGTCATCTCCTTCGCGGAGAAGGCTGATGTGGCCTGAATAAGCCCTGTGTGCACTGGCCCTTGCAACCCACCCCTACCCAGCTCGGGAGGGCCCCACGTAGTGCCTAGCTTGGTAACGGCACAAAACGCACTTCTAGGAGCTGCATTCTGCAAAGGGAAACTGGGCTCAGGGAACAAACCTCAGCCCCAATGCGGCTTGGCTCAGGATCACAGCGCTTGCCTAGTTCTCACATAGCCCTCGGTTCCACATAGGGCCAAGGAGGGTCTGGGCTGCCTCGGGCTCCGTGGGAACGGCTGCTTGTCTGGTGTCTCCGCAGCTGGAAACCAACTCCAAACGTCTTCTCCTTCGCGGAGAAGGCTGATTTGGCCTTAAGAAGCCCTTTGTGCACTGGCCCTAGCAACCCACCCATCGCCAGCTCGGGAGGGCCCCACCTAGGGCCTAGCTCGGAAACGGCACAAAACGCGCTTGTAGGAGCTGCATTCTGCAAAGGGAAACTGGGCTCGGGGAACAAACCTCAGCCCCAATGCGGCTTGGCTCAGGATCGCAGCGCTTGCCTAGTTCTCACCTAGCCCTCGGCTCCCCTTAAGGCCAAGGAGGGTCTGGGCTGCCTCTGGCTCCGTGGGCACTGCTGCTTGGCTGGTGGTCTCCGCAGCTGGAAACCAACTCCAAACGTCTTCCCCTTCGCGGAGATGGCTGATTTGGCCTGAAGAAGCCCTTTGTGCACTGGCCCTAGCAACCCACCCCTAGCCAGCTCGGGAGGGCCCCACCTAGGGCCTAGCTCCGAAACGGTACCAAAGGCGCTTCTAGGAGCTGCATTCTGCAAAGGGAAACTGGGCTCGGGGAACAAACCTCAGCCCCACTGCGGCTTGGCTCAGGATCGCAGCGCTTGCCTAGTTCTCACCTAGGCCTAGGCTCCCCATAGGGCCAAGGAGGGTCTGGGCTGCCTCTGGCTCCGTGGCCGCTGCTGCTTGGCTGGTGGTCTCCGCAGCTAGAAACCAACTCCAAACGTCTTCTCCTTCGCGGAGTAGTCTAAATTGGCCTAATGAAGCCCTGTGTGCACTGTCCCTAGCAACCCACCCCTATCCAGCTCGGGAGGGACCCACCTAGGGCCTAGCTTGGAAACGGCACAAAACGCGCTCGTAGGAGCTGCATTCTGCAAAGGGAAACTGGGCTCGGGGAACAAACCTCAGCCCCAATGCGGCTTGGCTCAGAAACCCAGCGCTTGCCTAGTTCTCACCTAGCCCTCGGCTCCCCATAGGGCCAAGGAGGGTCTGGGCTGCCTCTGGCTCCGTGGGCACTGCTGCTTGGCTGGTGGTCTCCGCAGCTGGAAACCAACTCCAAACATCTTCTCCTTCGCGGAGAAGTCTGAATGGGCTTAATGAAGCCCTTTGTGCAATGGCCCTAGCAACCCACCCATCGCCAGCTCGGGCGGGCCCCACCTAGGGCCTAGCTCCGTAATGGCACCAAATGCGCTTGAAGGAGCTGCATTCTGCAGAGGGAAACTGGGCTCGGGGAACAAACCTCAGCCCCAATGCGGCTTGGCTCAGGATCGCAGCGCTTGCCTAGTTCTCACCTAGACCTCGGCTCCTCATAGGGCCAAGGCGGGTCTGGGCTGCCTCTGGCTCCGTGGGCACTGCTGCTTGGCTGGTGGTCTCCGCAGCTGGAAACCAACTCCAAACGTCTTCCCCTTCGCGGAGAAGGCTGATTTGGACTGAAGAAGCCCTGTGTGCACTGGCCCTAGCAACCCACCCCTAGCCAGCTCGGGAGGGCCCCACCTAGGGCCTAGCTCCGAATCGGCACCAAACGCACTTGTAGGAGCTGCATTCTGCAAAGGGAAACTGGGCTCGGTGAACAAACCTCAACACCAGTGCGGCTATGCTCAGGATCCCAGCGCTTGCCTAGTTCTCACCTAGCCCTCGGCTCCCCATAGGGCCAAGGAGGGTCTGGGCTGCCTCTGGCTCCGTGGGCACTGCTGCTTGGCTGGTGGTCTCCACAGCTGGAAACCCACTCCAAACGTCTTCTCCTTCGCGGAGAAGGCTGATGTTGCCTGAAGAAGCCCTTTGTGCAATGGCCCTAGCAACCCACCCATCGCCAGCTCCGGAGGGCCCCACCTAGGGCCTAGCTCCGTAACGGCAGAAAGCGCGCTTGTAGGAGCTGCATTCTGCAAAGGGAAACTGGGCTCGGTGAACAAACCTCAACACCAGTGCGGCTATGCTCAGGATCCCAGCGCTTGCCTAGTTCTCACCTAGCCCTCGGCTCCCCTTACGGCCAAGGAGGGTCTGGGCTGCCTCTGGCTCCGTGGGCACTGCTGCTTGGTTGGTGGTCTCTGCAGCTGGAAACCAACTCCAAACGTCTTCTCCTTCTCGGAGAAGTCTAAATTGGCCTAATGAAGCCCTGTGTGCACTGGTCCTAGCAACCCACCCCTAGTCAGCTCGGGAAGGCCCCACATAGGGCCTAGCTCGGAAATGGCACAAAACGCGCTTGTAGGAGCTGCATTCTGCAAAGGGAAACTGGGCTCGGGGAACAAACCTCAGCCCCAATGCGGCT
The DNA here is from genome assembly GCF_054392235.1 of Sus scrofa. Taxonomy (NCBI): domain Eukaryota; kingdom Metazoa; phylum Chordata; class Mammalia; order Artiodactyla; family Suidae; genus Sus; species Sus scrofa. The sequence goes on along the minus strand of NC_139385.1, from coordinate 50,309,147 downwards.
TGGCTCAGGATCGCAGCGCTTGCCTAGTTCTCACCAATCCCTCGGCTCCCCTTATGGCCAAGGAGGGTCTGGGCTGCCTCTGGCTCCGTGGGCGGTGCTGCTTGGCTGGCGGTCTCCGCAGCTGGAAACCAACTCCAAATGTCTTCCCCTTCGCGGAGAAGGCTGATTTGGCCTGAAGAAGCCCTTTGTGCACTGGCCCTAGCAACCCACTCATAGCCAGCTTGGGAGGGCCCCACCTATGGCCTAGCTCCGAAACGGCACCAAACGCACTTGTAGGAGCTGCATTCTGCAAAGGGAAACTGGGCTCGGGGAACAAACCTCAGCCCCAATGCGGCTTGGCTCAGGATCGCAGCGCTTGCCTAGTTCTCACCTAGCCCTCGGCTCCCCTTATGGCCAAGGAGGGTCTGGGCTGCCTCTGGCTCCGTGGGCACTGCTGCTTGGCTAGTGGTCTCCTCAGCTGGAAACCAACTCCAAACGTCTTCCCCTTCGCGGAGAAGGCTGATTTGGCCTGAAGAAGCCCTTTGTGCACTGGCCCTAGCAACCCACCCCTACCCGGCTCGGGAGGGCCCCAACTAGGGCCTAGCTCCGAAACGGCACCAAACGCACTTGTAGGAGCTGCATTCTGCAAAGGGAAACTGGGCTCGGTGAACAAACCTCAACACCAGTGCGGCTATGCTCAGGATCCCAGCGCTTGCCTAGTTCTCACCTAGCCCTCGGCTCCCCATAGGGCCAAGGAGGGTCTGGGCTGCCTCTGGCTCCGTGGGCACTGCTGCTTGGCTGGTGGTCTCCACAGCTGGAAACCAACTCCAAACGTCTTCCCCTTCGCGGAGAAGGCTGATGTGGCCTGAAGAAGCCCTTTGTGCAATGGCCCTAGCAACCCACCCATCGCCAGCTCCGGAGGGCCCCACCTAGGGCCTAGCTCCGTAACGGCACCAAACGCACTTGTAGGAGCTGCATTCTGCAAAGGGAAACTGGGCTCGGTGAACAAACCTCAACACCAGTGCGGCTATGCTCAGGATCGCAGCGCTTGCCTAGTTCTCACCTAGCCCTCGGCTCCCCTTACGGCCAAGGAGGGTCTGGGCTGCCTCTGGCTCCGTGGGCACTGCTGCTTGGCTGGTGGTCTCTGCAGCTGGAAACCAACTCCAAACGTCTTCTCCTTCTCGGAGAAGTCTAAATTGGCCTAATAAAGCCCTGTGTGCACTGGTCCTAGCAACCCACCCCTAGCCAGCTCGGGAAGGCCCCACATAGGGCCTAGCTCGGAAATGGCACAAAACGCGCTTGTAGGAGCTGCATTCTGCAAAGGGAAACTGGGCTCGGGGAACAAACCTCAACACCAGTGCGGCCTGGCTCAGGATCGCAGCGCTTGCCTAGTTCTCACATAGGCCTAGGCTCCCCTTAGGGCCAAGGAGGGTCTGGGCTGCCTCTGGCTCCGTGGGCACTGCTACGTGGCTGGTGGTCTCCGCAGCTGGGAACCAACTCCAAATGTCTTCCCCTTCGCGGAGAAGGCTGATGTGGCCTGAATAAGCCCTGTGTGCACTGGCCCTAGCAACCCACCCCTATCCAGCTCGGGAGGGCCCCACCTAGGGCCTAGCTCCGAAACGGCCCAAAACGCGCTTGTAGGAGCTGCATTCTGCAAAGGGAAACTGGGCTCGGGGAACAAACCTCAGCCCCAATGCGGCTTGTTTCAGGATTGCAGCTCTTGCCTAGTTCTCACCTAGCCCTCGGCTCCCCATAGGGCCAAGGAGGGTCTGGGCTGCCTCTGGCTCCGTGGGCGGTGCTGCTTGGCTGGTGGTCTCCGCAGCTGGAAACCAACTCCAAAGGTCTTCTCCTTCGCGGAGAAGGCTGATTTGGCCTGAAGAAGCCCTTTGTGCACTGGCCCTAGCAACCCACTCATAGTCAGCTTGGGAGGGCCCCACCTATGGCCTAGCTCCGAAACGGCACCAAACACGCTTGTAGGAGCTGCATTCTGCAAAGGGAAACTGGGCTCGGGGAACAAACCTCAGCCCCAATGCGGCTTGGCTCAGGATCGCAGCGCTTGCCTAGTTCTCACCAAGCCCTCGGCTCCCCTTATGGCCAAGGAGGGTCTGGGCTGCCTATGGCTCCGTGGGCACGGCTGCTTGGCTGGTGGTCTCCTCAGCTGGAAGCCAACTCCAAACGTCTTCCCCTTGGCGGAGAAGGCTGATTTGGCCTGAAGAAGCCCTTTGTGCACTGCCCCTAGCAACCCACCCCTAGCCAGCTCGGGAGGGCCCCACCTAGGGCCTAGCTCCGAAACGGCACAAAACGCACTTGTAGGAGCTGCATTCTGCAAAGGGAAACTGGGCTCCAGGAACAAACCTCAGCCCCACTGCGGCTTGGCTCAGGATCGCAGCGCTTGCCTAGTTCTCACCTAGGCCTAGGCTCCCCATAGGGCCAAGGAGGGTCTGGGCTGCCTCTGGCTCCGTGGCCGCTGCTGCTTGGCTGGTGGTCTCCGCAGCTAGAAACCAACTCCAAACGTCTTCTCCTTCGCGGAGTAGTCTAAATTGGCCTAATGAAGCCCTGTGTGCACCGTCCCTAGCAACCCACCCCTATCCAGCTCGGGAGGGACCCACCTAGGGCCTACCTTGGAAACGGCACAAAACGCGCTTGTAGGAGCTGCATTCTGCAAAGGGAAACTGGGCTCGGGGAACAAACCTCAACACCAGTGCGGCCTGGCTCAGGATCGCAGCGCTTGCCTAGTTCTCACCTAGGCCTAGGCTCCCCATAGGGCCAAGGAGGGTCTGCGCTGCCTCTGGCTCCGTGGGCACTGCTGCTTGGCTGGTGGTCTCCGCAGCTGGAAACCAACTCCAAACGTCTTCTCCTTCGCGGAGAAGGCTGATGTGGCCTGAATAAGCCCTGTGTGCACTGGCACTTGCAACCCACCCCTAGCCAGCTCGGGAGGGCCCCACCTAGGGCCTAGCCTGGAAATGGCACAAAACGCGCTTCTAGGAGCTGCATTCTGCAAAGGGAAACTGGGCTCGGGGAACAAACCTCAGCCCCAATGCGGCTTGGCTCAGGATCCCAGCGCTTGCCTAGTTCTCACCTAGGCCTAGGCTCCCCATAGGGCCATGGAGGGTCTGGGCTGCCTCTGGCTCCGTGGGCACTGCTACTTGGCTGGTGGTCTCCGCAGCTGGAAAACAACTCCAAACGTCTTCTCCTTCGCGGAGAAGGCTGATGTGGCCTGAATAAGCCCTGTGTGCACTGGCCCTTGCAACCCACCCCTAGCCAGCTCGGGAGGGCCCCACGTAGTGCCTAGCTCGGTAACGGCACAAAACGCACTTCTAGGAGCTGCATTCTGCAAAGGGAAACTGGGCTCGGGGAACAAACCTCAGCCCCAATGCGGCTTGGCTCAGGATCCCAGCGCTTGCCTAGTTCTCACCTAGGCCTAGGCTCCCCATAGGGCCAAGGAGGGTCTGGGCTGCCTCGGGCTCCGTGGGCACTGCTGCTTGGCTGGTGGTCTCCGCAGCTGGAAACCAACTCCAAACGTCTTCTCCTTTGCGGAGAAGGCTGATGTGGCCTGAATAAGCCCTTTGTGCACTGGCCCTAGCAACCCACCCATCGCCAGCTCGGGAGGGCCCCACCTAGGGCCAGCTCGGAAACGGCACAAAACGCGCTTGTAGGAGCTGCAATCTGCAAAGGGAAACTGGGCTCGGGGAACAAACCTCAGCCCCACTGCGGCTTGGCTCAGGATCGCAGCGCTTGCCTAGTTCTCACCTAGGCCTAGGCTCCCCATAGGGCCATGGAGGGTCTGGGCTACCTCTGGCTCCGTGGGCACTGCTGCTTGGCTGGTGGTCTCCGCAGCTGGAAACCAACTCCAAACATCTTCTCCTTCGCGGAGAAGTCTGAATGGGCTTAATGAAGCCCTGTGTGCACTGGCCCTAGCAACCCACCCAGCGCCAACTCGGGAGGGCCCCACATAGGGCCTAGCTCCGTAATGGCACCAAATGCGCTTGAAGGAGCTGCATTCTGCAGAGGGAAACTGGGCTCGGGGAACAAACCTCAGCCCCAATGCGGCTTGGATCAGGATCGCAGCGCTTGCCTAGTTCTCACCTAGACCTCGGCTCCTCATAGGGCCAAGGCGGGTCTGGGCTGCCTCTGGCTCCGTGGGCACTGCTGCTTGGCTGGTGGTCTCCGCAGCTGGAAACCAACTCCAAACGTCTTCCCCTTCGCGGAGAAGTCTCAATTGGCCTAATGAAGCCCTGTGTGCACTGGTCCTAGCAACCCACCCCTAGCCAGCTCGGGAAGGCCCCACATAGGGCCTAGCTCGGAAATGGCACAAAACGCGCTTCTAGGAGCTGCATTCTGCAAAGGGAAAATGGGCTCGGTGAACAAACCTCAACACCAGTGCGGCCTGGCTCAGGATCGCAGCGCTTGCCTAGTTCTCACATAGGCCTAGGCTCCCCTTAGGGCCAAGGAGGGTCTGGGCTGCCTCTGGCTCCGTGGGCACTGCTACTTGGCTGGTGGTCTCCGCAGCTGGAAACCAACTCCAAACGTCATCTCCTTCGCGGAGAAGGCTGATGTGGCCTGAATAAGCCCTGTGTGCACTGGCCCTTGCAACCCACCCCTACCCAGCTTGGGAGGGCCCCACGTAGTGCCTAGCTCGGTAACGGCACAAAACGCACTTCTAGGAGCTGCATTCTGCAAAGGGAAACTGGGCTCGGGGAACAAACCTCAGCCCCAATGCGGCTTGGCTCAGGATCTCAGCGCTTGCCTAGTTCTCACATAGCCCTCGGTTCCACTTAGGGCCAAGGAGGGTCTGGGCTGCCTCTGGCTCCGTGGGCACTGCTGCTTGGCTGGTGGTCTCCGCAGATGGAATCCAACTCCAAACGTCTTCCCCTTCGCGGAGAAGGCTGATTTGGCCTGAAGAAGCCCTTTGTGCACTAGCCCTAGCAACCCACCCATCGCCAGCTCCGGAGGGCCCCACCTAGGGCCTAGCTCGGAAACGGCACAAAACGCGCTTGTAGGAGCTGCATTCTGCAAAGGGAAACTGGGCTCGGGGAACAAACCTCAGCCCCAATGCGGCTTGTCTCAGGATTGCAGCTCTTGCCTAGTTCTCACCTAGCCCTCGGCTCCCCATAGGGCCAAGGATGGTCTGGGCTACCTCTGGCTCCGTGGGCACTGCTGCTTGGCTGGTGGTCTCCGCAGCTGGAAACCAACTCCAAACATCTTCTCCTTCGCGGAGAAGTCTGAATGGGCTTAATGAAGCCCTGTGTGCACTGGCCCTAGCAACCCACCCATCGCCAGCTCGGGCGGGCCCCACCTAGGGCCTAGCTCCGTAATGGCACCAAATGCGCTTGAAGGAGCTGCATTCTGCAGAGGGAAACTGGGCTCGGGGAACAAACCTCAGCCCCAATGCGGCTTGGCTCAGGATCGCAGCGCTTGCCTAGTTCTCACCTAGCCCTCGGCTCCCCATAGGGCCAAGGAGGGTCTGGGCTGCCTCTGGCTCCGTGGGCACTGCTGCTTGGCTGGTGGTCTCCACAGCTGGAAACCCACTCCAAACGTCTTCTCCTTCGCGGAGAAGGCTGATGTTGCCTGAAGAAGCCCTTTGTGCAATGGCCCTAGCAACCCACCCATCGCCAGCTCCGGAGGGCCCCACCTAGGGCCTAGCTCCGTAACGGCAGAAAGCGCGCTTGTAGGAGCTGCATTCTGCAAAGGGAAACTGGGCTCGGTGAACAAACCTCAACACCAGTGCGGCTATGCTCAGGATCCCAGCGCTTGCCTAGTTCTCACCTAGCCCTCGGCTCCCCTTACGGCCAAGGAGGGTCTGGGCTGCCTCTGGCTCCGTGGGCACTGCTGCTTGGTTGGTGGTCTCTGCAGCTGGAAACCAACTCCAAACGTCTTCTCCTTCTCGGAGAAGTCTAAATTGGCCTAATGAAGCCCTGTGTGCACTGGTCCTAGCAACCCACCCCTAGTCAGCTCGGGAAGGCCCCACATAGGGCCTAGCTCGGAAATGGCACAAAACGCGCTTGTTGGAGCTGCATTCTGCAAAGGGAAAATGGGCTCGGGGAACAAACCTCAGCCCCAATGCGGCTTGGCTCAGGATCGCAGCGCTTGCCTAGTTCTCACCTAGCCCTCGGCTCCCCTTATGGCCAAGGAGGGTCTGGGCTGCCTCTGGCTCCGTGGGCGGTGCTGCTTGGCTGGTGGTCTCCGCAGCTGGAAACCAACTCCAAACGTCTTCCCCTTCGCGGAGAAGGCTGATTTGGCCTTAAGAAGCCCTTTGTGCACTGGCCCTAGCAACCCACTCATAGCCAGCTTGGGAGGGCCCCACCTATGGCCTAGCTCCGAAACGGCACCAAACGCACTTGTAGGAGCTGCATTCTGCAAAGGGAAACTGGGCTCGGGGAACAAACCTCAGCCCCAATGCGGCTTGGCTCAGGATCGCAGCGCTTGCCTAGTTCTCACCTAGCCCTCGGCTCCCCTTATGGCCAAGGAGGGTCTGGGCTGCCTCTGGCTCCGTGGGCACTGCTGCTTGGCTGGTGGTCTCCTCAGCTGGAAACCAACTCCAAACGTCTTCCCCTTCGCGGAGAAGGCTGATTTGGCCTGAAGAAGCCCTTTGTGCACTGGCCCTAGCAACCCACCCCTACCCGGCTCGGGAGGGCCCCAACTAGGGCCTAGCTCCGAAACGGCACCAAACGCACTTGTAGGAGCTGCATTCTGCAAAGGGAAACTGGGCTCGGTGAACAAACCTCAACACCAGTGCGGCTATGCTCAGGATCCCAGCGCTTGCCTAGTTCTCACCTAGCCCTCGGCTCCCCATAGGGCCAAGGAGGGTCTGGGCTGCCTCTGGCTCCGTGGGCACTGCTGCTTGGCTGGTGGTCTCCACAGCTGGAAACCAACTCCAAACGTCTTCCCCTTCGCGGAGAAGGCTGATGTGGCCTGAAGAAGCCCTTTGTGCAATGGCCCTAGCAACCCACCCATCGCCAGCTCCGGAGGGCCCCACCTAGGGCCTAGCTCCGTAACGGCACCAAACGCACTTGTAGGAGCTGCATTCTGCAAAGGGAAACTGGGCTCGGTGAACAAACCTCAACACCAGTGCGGCTATGCTCAGGATCGCAGCGCTTGCCTAGTTCTCACCTAGCCCTCGGCTCCACTTACGGCCAAGGAGGGTCTGGGCTGCCTCTGGCTCCGTGGGCACTGCTGCTTGGCTGGTGGTCTCTGCAGCTGGAAACCAACTCCAAACGTCTTCTCCTTCTCGGAGAAGTCTAAATTGGCCTAATAAAGCCCTGTGTGCACTGGTCCTAGCAACCCACCCCTAGCCAGCTCGGGAAGGCCCCACATAGGGCCTAGCTCGGAAATGGCACAAAACGCGCTTGTAGGAGCTGCATTCTGCAAAGGGAAACTGGGCTCGGGGAACAAACCTCAACACCAGTGCGGCCTGGCTCAGGATCGCAGCGCTTGCCTAGTTCTCACATAGGCCTAGGCTCCCCTTAGGGCCAAGGAGGTTCTGGGCTGCCTCTGGCTCCGTGGGCACTGCTACTTGGCTGGTGGTCTCCGCAGCTGGGAACCAACTCCAAATGTCTTCCCCTTCGCGGAGAAGGCTGATGTGGCCTGAATAAGCCCTGTGTGCACTGGCCCTAGCAACCCACCCCTATCCAGCTCGGGAGGGCCCCACCTAGGGCCTAGCTCCGAAACGGCCCAAAACGCGCTTGTAGGAGCTGCATTCTGCAAAGGGAAACTGGGCTCGGGGAACAAACCTCAGCCCCAATGCGGCTTGTTTCAGGATTGCAGCTCTTGCCTAGTTCTCACCTAGCCCTCGGCTCCCCTTATGGCCAAGGAGGGTCTGGGCTGCCTCTGGCTCCGTGGGCGGTGCTGCTTGGCTGGTGGTCTCCGCAGCTGGAAACCAACTCCAAAGGTCTTCTCCTTCGCGGAGAAGGCTGATTTGGCCTGAAGAAGCCCTTTGTGCACTGGCCCTAGCAACCCACTCATAGTCAGCTTGGGAGGGCCCCACCTATGGCCTAGCTCCGAAACGGCACCAAACACGCTTGTAGGAGCTGCATTCTGCAAAGGGAAACTGGGCTCGGGGAACAAACCTCAGCCCCAATGCGGCTTGGCTCAGGATCGCAGCGCTTGCCTAGTTCTCACCTAGCCCTCGGCTCCCCTTATGGCCAAGGAGGGTCTGGGCTGCCTCTGGCTCCGTGGGCACGGCTGCTTGGCTGGTGGTCTCCTCAGCTGGAAGCCAACTCCAAACGTCTTCCCCTTGGCGGAGAAGGCTGATTTGGCCTGAAGAAGCCCTTTGTGCACTGCCCCTAGCAACCCACCCCTAGCCAGCTCGGGAGGGCCCCACCTAGGGCCTAGCTCCGAAACGGTACCAAAGGCGCTTCTAGGAGCTGCATTCTGCAAAGGGAAACTGGGCTCCGGGAACAAACCTCAGCCCCACTGCGGCTTGGCTCAGGATCGCAGCGCTTGCCTAGTTCTCACCTAGGCCTAGGCTCCCCATAGGGCCAAGGAGGGTCTGGGCTGCCTCTGGCTCCGTGGCCGCTGCTGCTTGGCTGGTGGTCTCCGCAGCTAGAAACCAACTCCAAACGTCTTCTCCTTCACGGAGTAGTCTAAATTGGCCTAATGAAGCCCTGTGTGCACCGTCCCTAGCAACCCACCCCTATCCAGCTCGGGAGGGACCCACCTAGGGCCTACCTTGGAAACGGCACAAAACGCGCTTGTAGGAGCTGCATTCTGCAAAGGGAAACTGGGCTCGGGGAACAAACCTCAACACCAGTGCGGCCTGGCTCAGGATCGCAGCGCTTGCCTAGTTCTCACCTAGGCCTAGGCTCCCCATAGGGCCATGGAGGGTCTGGGCTGCCTCTGGCTCCGTGGGCACTGCTACTTGGCTGGTGGTCTCCGCAGCTGGAAAACAACTCCAAACGTCTTCTCCTTCGCGGAGAAGGCTGATGTGGCCTGAATAAGCCCTGTGTGCACTGGCCCTTGCAACCCACCCCTAGCCAGCTCGGGAGGGCCCCACGTAGTGCCTAGCTCGGTAACGGCACAAAACGCACTTCTAGGAGCTGCATTCTGCAAAGGGAAACTGGGCTCGGGGAACAAACCTCAGCCCCAATGCGGCTTGGCTCAGGATCCCAGCGCTTGCCTAGTTCTCACCTAGGCCTAGGCTCCCCATAGGGCCAAGGAGGGTCTGGGCTGCCTCGGGCTCCGTGGGCACTGCTGCTTGGCTGGTGGTCTCCGCAGCTGGAAACCAACTCCAAACGTCTTCTCCTTCGCGGAGAAGGCTGATTTGGCCTTAAGAAGCCCTTTGTGCACTGGCCCTAGCAACCCACCCATCGCCAGCTCGGGAGGGCCCCACCTAGGGCCTAGCTCGGAAACGGCACAAAACGCGCTTGTAGGAGCTGCATTCTGCAAAGGGAAACTGGGCTCGGGGAACAAACCTCAGCCCCACTGCGGCTTGGCTCAGGATCGCAGCGCTTGCCTAGTTCTCACCTAGGCCTAGGCTCCCCATAGGGCCTTGGAGGGTCTGGGCTACCTCTGGCGCCGTGGGCACTGCTGCTTGGCTGGTGGTCTCCGCAGCTGGAAACCAACTCCAAACATCTTCTCCTTCGCGGAGAAGTCTGAATGGGCTTAATGAAGCCCTGTGTGCACTGGCCCTAGCAACCCACCCAGCGCCAGCTCGGGCGGGCCCCACATAGGGCCTAGCTCCGTAATGGCACCAAATGCGCTTGAAGGAGCTGCATTCTGCAGAGGGAAACTGGGCTCGGGGAACAAACCTCAGCCCCAATGCGGCTTGGCTCAGGATCGCAGCGCTTGCCTAGTTCTCACCTAGACCTCGGCTCCTCATAGGGCCAAGGCGGGTCTGGGCTGCCTCTGGCTCCGTGGGCACTGCTGCTTGGCTGGTGCTCTCCTCAGCTGGAAACCAACTCCAAACGTCTTCTCCTTCGCGGAGAAGGCTGATTTGGCCTGAAGAAGCCCTTTGTGCACTGGCCCTAGCAACCCACCCCTAGCCAGCTCGGGAGGGCCCCACATAGGGCATAGCCTGGAAATGGCACAAAACGCGCTTCTAGGAGCTGCATTCTGCAAAGGGAAAGTGGGCTCGGGGAACAAACCTCAGCCCCACTGCGGCTTGGCTCAGGATCGCAGCGCTTGCCTAGTTCTCACCTAGGCCTAGGCTCCCCATAGGGCCATGGAGGGTCTGTGCTGCCTCTGGCTCCGTGGGCACTGCTACTTGGCTGGTGGTCTCCGCAGCTGGAAAACAACTCCAAACGTCTTCTCCTTCGCGGAGAAGGCTGATGTGGCCTGAATAAGCCCTGTGTGCACTGGCCCTTGCAACCCACCCCTACCCAGCTCGGGAGGGCCCCACGTAGTGCCTAGCTCAATAACGGCTCAAAACGCACTTCTAGGAGCTGCATTCTGCAAAGGGAAACTGGGCTCGGGGAACAAACCTCAGCCCCAATGCGGCTTGGCTCAGGATCCCAGCGCTTGCCTAGTTCTCACATAGCCCTCGGTTCCACATAGGGCCAAGGAGGGTCTGGGCTGCCTCGGGCTCCGTGGGCACTCCTGCTTGGCTGGTGGTCTCCGCAGCTGGAAACCAACTCCAAACGTCTTCTCCTTCGCGGAGTAGTCTAAATTGGCCTAATGAAGCCCTGTGTGCACTGTCCCTAGCAACCCACCCCTATCCAGCTCGGGAGGGACCCACCTAGGGCCTAGCTTGGAAACGGCACAAAACGCGCTTGTAGGAGCTGCATTCTGCAAAGGGAAACTGGGCTCGGGGAACAAACCTCAGCCCCAATGCGGCTTGGCTCAGAAACCCAGCGCTTGCCCAGTTCTCACCTAGCCCTCGGCTCCCCATAGGGCCAAGGAGGGTCTGGGCTACCTCCGGCTCCGTGGGCACTGCTGCTTGGCTGGTGGTCTCCGCAGCTGGAAACCAACTCCAAGCATCTTCTCCTTCGCGGAGAAGTCTGAATTGGCTTAATGAAGCCCTGTGTGCACTGGCCCTAGCAACCCACCCAGCGCCAGCTCGGGCGGGCCCCACCTAGGGCCTAGCTCCGTAATGGCACCAAATGCGCTTGAAGGAGCTGCATTCTGCAGAGGGAAACTGGGCTCGGGGAACAAACCTCAGCCCCAATGCGGCTTGGCTCAGGATCGCAGCGCTTGCCTAGTTCTCACCTAGACCTCGGCTCCTCATAGGGCCAAGGCGGGTCTGGGCTGCCTCTGGCTCCGTGGGCACTGCTGCTTGGCTGGTGGTCTCCGCAGCTGGAAACCAACTCCAAACGTCTTCTCCTTCACGGAGTAGTCTAAATTGGCCTAATGAAGCCCTGTGTGCACCGTCCCTAGCAACCCACCCCTATCCAGCTCGGGAGGGACCCACCTAGGGCCTACCTTGGAAACGGCACAAAACGCGCTTGTAGGAGCTGCATTCTGCAAAGGGAAACTGGGCTCGGGGAACAAACCTCAACACCAGTGCGGCCTGGCTCAGGATCGCAGCGCTTGCCTAGTTCTCACCTAGGCCTAGGCTCCCCATAGGGCCATGGAGGGTCTGGGCTGCCTCTGGCTCCGTGGGCACTGCTACTTGGCTGGTGGTCTCCGCAGCTGGAAAACAACTCCAAACGTCTTCTCCTTCGCGGAGAAGGCTGATGTGGCCTGAATAAGCCCTGTGTGCACTGGCCCTTGCAACCCACCCCTAGCCAGCTCGGGAGGGCCCCACGTAGTGCCTAGCTCGGTAACGGCACAAAACGCACTTCTAGGAGCTGCATTCTGCAAAGGGAAACTGGGCTCGGGGAACAAACCTCAGCCCCAATGCGGCTTGGCTCAGGATCCCAGCGCTTGCCTAGTTCTCACCTAGGCCTAGGCTCCCCATAGGGCCAAGGAGGGTCTGGGCTGCCTCGGGCTCCGTGGGCACTGCTGCTTGGCTGGTGGTCTCCGCAGCTGGAAACCAACTCCAAACGTCTTCTCCTTCGCGGAGAAGGCTGATTTGGCCTTAAGAAGCCCTTTGTGCACTGGCCCTAGCAACCCACCCATCGCCAGCTCGGGAGGGCCCCACCTAGGGCCTAGCTCGGAAACGGCACAAAACGCGCTTGTAGGAGCTGCATTCTGCAAAGGGAAACTGGGCTCGGGGAACAAACCTCAGCCCCACTGCGGCTTGGCTCAGGATCGCAGCGCTTGCCTAGTTCTCACCTAGGCCTAGGCTCCCCATAGGGCCTTGGAGGGTCTGGGCTACCTCTGGCGCCGTGGGCACTGCTGCTTGGCTGGTGGTCTCCGCAGCTGGAAACCAACTCCAAACATCTTCTCCTTCGCGGAGAAGTCTGAATGGGCTTAATGAAGCCCTGTGTGCACTGGCCCTAGCAACCCACCCAGCGCCAGCTCGGGCGGGCCCCACATAGGGCCTAGCTCCGTAATGGCACCAAATGCGCTTGAAGGAGCTGCATTCTGCAGAGGGAAACTGGGCTCGGGGAACAAACCTCAGCCCCAATGCGGCTTGGCTCAGGATCGCAGCGCTTGCCTAGTTCTCACCTAGACCTCGGCTCCTCATAGGGCCAAGGCGGGTCTGGGCTGCCTCTGGCTCCGTGGGCACTGCTGCTTGGCTGGTGCTCTCCTCAGCTGGAAACCAACTCCAAACGTCTTCTCCTTCGCGGAGAAGGCTGATTTGGCCTGAAGAAGCCCTTTGTGCACTGGCCCTAGCAACCCACCCCTAGCCAGCTCGGGAGGGCCCCACATAGGGCATAGCCTGGAAATGGCACAAAACGCGCTTCTAGGAGCTGCATTCTGCAAAGGGAAAGTGGGCTCGGGGAACAAACCTCAGCCCCACTGCGGCTTGGCTCAGGATCGCAGCGCTTGCCTAGTTCTCACCTAGGCCTAGGCTCCCCATAGGGCCATGGAGGGTCTGTGCTGCCTCTGGCTCCGTGGGCACTGCTACTTGGCTGGTGGTCTCCGCAGCTGGAAAACAACTCCAAACGTCTTCTCCTTCGCGGAGAAGGCTGATGTGGCCTGAATAAGCCCTGTGTGCACTGGCCCTTGCAACCCACCCCTACCCAGCTCGGGAGGGCCCCACGTAGTGCCTAGCTCAATAACGGCTCAAAACGCACTTCTAGGAGCTGCATTCTGCAAAGGGAAACTGGGCTCGGGGAACAAACCTCAGCCCCAATGCGGCTTGGCTCAGGATCCCAGCGCTTGCCTAGTTCTCACATAGCCCTCGGTTCCACATAGGGCCAAGGAGGGTCTGGGCTGCCTCGGGCTCCGTGGGCACTCCTGCTTGGCTGGTGGTCTCCGCAGCTGGAAACCAACTCCAAACGTCTTCTCCTTCGCGGAGTAGTCTAAATTGGCCTAATGAAGCCCTGTGTGCACTGTCCCTAGCAACCCACCCCTATCCAGCTCGGGAGGGACCCACCTAGGGCCTAGCTTGGAAACGGCACAAAACGCGCTTGTAGGAGCTGCATTCTGCAAAGGGAAACTGGGCTCGGGGAACAAACCTCAGCCCCAATGCGGCTTGGCTCAGAAACCCAGCGCTTGCCCAGTTCTCACCTAGCCCTCGGCTCCCCATAGGGCCAAGGAGGGTCTGGGCTACCTCCGGCTCCGTGGGCACTGCTGCTTGGCTGGTGGTCTCCGCAGCTGGAAACCAACTCCAAGCATCTTCTCCTTCGCGGAGAAGTCTGAATTGGCTTAATGAAGCCCTGTGTGCACTGGCCCTAGCAACCCACCCAGCGCCAGCTCGGGCGGGCCCCACCTAGGGCCTAGCTCCGTAATGGCACCAAATGCGCTTGAAGGAGCTGCATTCTGCAGAGGGAAACTGGGCTCGGGGAACAAACCTCAGCCCCAATGCGGCTTGGCTCAGGATCGCAGCGCTTGCCTAGTTCTCACCTAGACCTCGGCTCCTCATAGGGCCAAGGCGGGTCTGGGCTGCCTCTGGCTCCGTGGGCACTGCTGCTTGGCTGGTGGTCTCCGCAGCTGGAAACCAACTCCAAACGTCTTCCCCTTCGCGGAGAAGTCTCAATTGGCCTAATGAAGCCCTGTGTGCACTGGTCCTAGCAACCCACCCCTAGCCAGCTCGGGAAGGCCCCACATAGGGCCTAGCTCGGAAATGGCACAAAACGCGCTTCTAGGAGCTGCATTCTGCAAAGGGAAACTGGGCTCGGGGAACAAACCTCAACACCAGTGCGGCCTGGCTCAGGATCGCAGCGCTTGCCTAGTTCTCACCTAGGCCTAGGCTCCCCATAGGGCCATGGAGGGTCTGGGCTGCCTCTGGCTCCGTGGGCACTGCTACTTGGCTGGTGGTCTCCGCAGCTGGAAAACAACTCCAAACGTCTTCTCCTTCGCGGAGAAGGCTGATGTGGCCTGAATAGGCCCTGTGTGCACTGGCCCTTGCAACCCACCCCTAGCCAGCTCGGGAGGGCCCCACCTAGGGCCTAGCTCGGAATCGGCACAAAACGCGCTTGTAGGAGCTGCATTCTGCAAAGGGAAACTGGGCTCGGGGAACAAACCTCAGCCCCACTGCGGCTTGGCTCAGGATCCCAGCGCTTGCCTAGTTCTCACATAGCCCTCGGTTCCACATAGGGCCAAGGAGGGTCTGGGCTGCCTCGGGCTCCGTGGGCACTGCTGCTTGGCTGGTGGTCTCCGCAGCTGGAAACCAACTCCAAACGTCTTCTCCTTCGCGGAGAAGGCTGATTTGGCCTTAAGAAGCCCTTTGTGCACTGGCCCTAGCAACCCACCCATCGCCAGCTCGGGAGGGCCCCACCTAGGGCCTAGCTCGGAACCGGCACAAAACGCGCTTGTAGGAGCTGCATTCTGCAAAGGGAAACTGGGCTCGGGGAACAAACCTCAGCCCCAATGCGGCTTGGCTCAGAAACCCAGCGCTTGCCTAGTTCTCACCTAGCCCTCGGCTCCCCATAGGGCCAAGGAGGGTCTGGGCTGCCTCTGGCTCCGTGGCCGCTGCTGCTTGGCTGGTGGTCTCCGCAGCTAGAAACCAACTCCAAACGTCTTCCCCTTCGCGGAGAAGTCTCAATTGGCCTAATGAAGCCCTGTGTGCACTGGTCCTAGCAACCCACCCCTAGCCAGCTCGGGAAGGCCCCACATAGGGCCTAGCTCGGAAATGGCACAAAACGCGCTTCTAGGAGCTGCATTCTGCAAAGGGAAAATGGGCTCGGTGAACAAACCTCAACACCAGTGCGGCCTGGCTCAGGATCGCAGCGCTTGCCTAGTTCTCACATAGGCCTAGGCTCCCCTTAGGGCCAAGGAGGGTCTGGGCTGCCTCTGGCTCCGTGGGCACTGCTACTTGGCTGGTGGTCTCCGCAGCTGGAAACCAACTCCAAACGTCATCTCCTTCGCGGAGAAGGCTGATGTGGCCTGAATACGCCCTGTGTGCACTGGCCCTTGCAACCCACCCCTAGCCAGCTCGGGAGGGCCCCACGTAGTGCCTAGCTCGGTAACGGCACAAAACGCACTTCTAGGAGCTGCATTCTGCAAAGGGAAACTGGGCTCGGGGAACAAACCTCAGCCCCAATGCGGCTTGGCTCAGGATCACAGCCCTTGCCTAGTTCTCACATAGCCCTCGGTTCCACTTAGGGCCAAGGAGGGTCTGGGCTGCCTCTGGCTCCGTGGGCACGGCTGCTTGGCTGGTGGTCTCCGCAGCTGGAAAACAACTCCAAACGTCTTCCCCTTCGCGGAGAAGGCTGATTTGGCCTTAAGAAGCCCTTTGTGCACTAGCCCTAGCA
The DNA here is from genome assembly GCF_054392235.1 of Sus scrofa. Lineage (NCBI taxonomy): Eukaryota > Metazoa > Chordata > Mammalia > Artiodactyla > Suidae > Sus > Sus scrofa. The sequence goes on along the minus strand of NC_139385.1, from coordinate 50,293,488 downwards.
ACCCACCCATCGCCAGCTCGGGAGGGCCCCACCTAGGGCCTAGCTCGGAAACGGCACAAAACGCGCTTGTAGGAGCTGCATTCTGCAAAGGGAAACTGGGCTCGGGGAACAAACCTCAGCCCCAATGCGGCTTGTCTCAGGATTGCAGCTCTTGCCTAGTTCTCACCTAGCCCTCGGCTCCCCATAGGGCCAAGGAGGGTCTGGGCTGCCTCTGGCTCCGTGGGCGGTGCTGCTTGGCTGGTGGTCTCCGCAGCTGGAAACCAACTCCAAACGTCTTCCCCTTCGCGGAGAAGGCTGATTTGGCCTGAAGAAGCCCTTTGTGCACTGGCCCTAGCAACCCACTCATAGCCAGCTTGGGAGGGCCCCACCTATGGCCTAGCTCCGAAACGGCACCAAACGCACTTGTAGGAGCTGCATTCTGCAAAGGGAAACTGGGCTCGGGGAACAAACCTCAGCCCCAATGCGGCTTGGCTCAGGATCGCAGCGCTTGCCTAGTTCTCACCTAGCCCTCGGCTCCCCTTATGGCCAAGGAGGGTCTGGGCTGCCTCTGTCTCCGTGGGCACTGCTGCTTGGCTGGTGCTCTCCTCAGCTGGAAACCAACTCCAAACGTCTTCCCCTTCGCGGAGAAGGCTGATTTGGCCTGAAGAAGCCCTTTGTGCACTGGCCCTAGCAACCCACCCCTAGCCAGCTCGGGAGGGCCCCACTTAGGGCATAGCCTGGAAATGGCACAAAACGCGCTTCTAGGAGCTGCATTCTGCAAAGGGAAACTGGGCTCGGGGAACAAACCTCAGCCCCACTGCGGCTTGGCTCAGGATCGCAGCGCTTGCCTAGTTCTCACCTAGGCCTTGGCTCCCCATAGGGCCATGGAGGGTCTGGGCTGCCTCTGTCTCCGTGGGCACTGCTACTTGGCTGGTGGTCTCCGCAGCTGGAAAACAACTCCAAACGTCTTCTCCTTCGCAGAGAAGGCTGATGTGGCCTGAATAAGCCCTGTGTGCACTGGCCCTTGCAACCCACCCCTAGCCAGCTCGGGAGGGCCCCACGTAGTGCCTAGCTCGGTAACGGCTCAAAACGCACTTCTAGGAGCTGCATTCTGCAAAGGGAAACTGGGCTCGGGGAACAAACCTCAGCCCCACTGCGGCTTGGCTCAGGATCCCAGCGCTTGCCTAGTTCTCACATAGCCCTCGGTTCCACATAGGGCCAAGGAGGGTCTGGGCTGCCTCGGGCTCCGTGGGCACTGCTGCTTGGCTGGTGGTCTCCGCAGCTGGAAACCAACTCCAAACGTCTTCTCCTTCGCGGAGAAGGCTGATTTGGCCTTAAGAAGCCCTTTGTGCACTGGCCCTAGCAACCCACCCATCGCCAGCTCGGGAGGGCCCCACCTAGGGCCTAGCTCGGAACCGGCACAAAACGCGCTTGTAGGAGCTGCATTCTGCAAAGGGAAACTGGGCTCGGGGAACAAACCTCAGCCCCAATGCGGCTTGGCTCAGAAACCCAGCGCTTGCCTAGTTCTCACCTAGCCCTCGGCTCCCCATAGGGCCAAGGAGGGTCTGGGCTGCCTCTGGCTCCGTGGGCACTGCTGCTTGGCTGGTGGTCTCTGCAGCTGGAAACCAACTCCAAACGTCTTCTCCTTCGCGGAGAAGGCTGATGTGGCCTGAAGAAGCCCTTTGTGCAATGGCCCTAGCAACCCACCCATCGCCAGCTCCGGAGGGCCCCACCTAGGGCCTAGCTCCGTAACGGCAGAAAGCGCGCTTGTAGGAGCTGCATTCTGCAAAGGGAAACTGGGCTCGGTGAACAAACCTCAACACCAGTGCGGCTTGGCTCAGGATCGCAGCGCTTGCCTAGTTCTCACCTAGCCCTCGGCTCCCCTTACGGCCAAGGAGGGTCTGGGCTGCCTCTGGCTCCGTGGGCACTGCTGCTTGGCTGGTGGTCTCCACAGCTGGAAACCAACTCCAAACGTCTTCTCCTTCTCGGAGAAGTCTAAATTGGCCTAATGAAGCCCTGTGTGCACTGGTCCTAGCAACCCACCCCTAGCCAGCTCGGGAAGGCCCCACATAGGGCCTAGCTCGGAAATGGCACAAAACGCGCTTCTAGGAGCTGCATTCTGCAAAGGGAAAATGGGCTTGGTGAACAAACCTCAACACCAGTGCGGCCTGGCTCAGGATCGCAGCGCTTGCCTAGTTCTCACCTAGGCCTAGGCTCCCCTTAGGGCCAAGGAGGGTCTGGGCTGCCTCTGGCTCCGTGGGCACTGCTGCTTGGCTGGTGGTCTCCGCAGCTGGAAACCAACTCCAAACGTCATCTCCTTCGCGGAGAAGGCTGATGTGGCCTGAATAAGCCCTGTGTGCACTGGCCCTTGCAACCCACCCCTACCCAGCTCGGGAGGGCCCCACGTAGTGCCTAGCTCGGTAACGGCTCAAAACGCACTTCTAGGAGCTGCATTCTGCAAAGGGAAACTGGGCTCGGGGAACAAACCTCAGCCCCAATGCGGCTTGGCTCAGGATCACAGCGCTTGCCTAGTTCTCACATAGCCCTCGGTTCCACATAGGGCCAAGGAGGGTCTGGGCTGCCTCTGGCTCCGTGGGCACGGCTGCTTGGCTGGTGTCTCCGCAGCTGGAATCCAACTCCAAACGTCTTCTCCTTCGCGGAGAAGGCTGATTTGGCCTTAAGAAGCCCTTTGTGCACTGGCCCTAGCAACCCACCCATCGCCAGCTCGGGAGGGCCCCACCTAGGGCCTAGCTCGGAAACGGCACAAAACGCGCTTGTAGGAGCTGCATTCTGCAAAGGGAAACTGGGCTCGGGGAACAAACCTCAGCCCCAATGCGGCTTGGCTCAGGATCGCAGCGCTTGCCTAGTTCTCACCTAGCTCTCGGCTTCCCTTATGGCCAAGGAGGGTCTGGGCTGCCTCTGGCTCCGTGGGCACTGCTGCTTGGCTGGTGGTCTCCGCAGCTGGAAACCCACTCCAAACGTCTTCTCCTTCGCGGAGAAGTCTAAATTAGCGTAATGAAGCCCTGTGTGCACTGGCCCTAGCCACCCACCCCTATCCAGCTCGGGAGGGCCCCACCTAGGGCCTAGCTCGGAAACGGCACAAAACGCGCTTGTAGGAGCTGCATTCTGCAAAGGGAAACTGGGCTCGGGGAACAAATCTCAGCCCCAATGCGGCTTGGCTCAGGATTGCAGCTCTTGCCTAGTTCTCACCTAGCCCTCGGCTCCCCTTAGGGCCAAGGAGGGTCTGGGCTGCCTCTGGCTCCGTGGGCACTGCTGCTTGGCTGGTGGTCTCTGCAGCTGGAAACCAACTCCAAACGTCTTCTCCTTCGCGGAGAAGTCTAAATTAGCGTAATGAAGCCCTGTGTGCACTGGCCCTAGCAACACACCCCTATCCAGCTCGGGAGGGCCCCACCTAGGGCCTAGCTCGGAAACGGCACAAAACGCCCTTGTAGGAGCTGCATTCTGCAAAGGGAAACTGCGCTCGGGGAACAAACCTCAGCCCCAATGCGGCTTGGCTCAGGATTGCAGCTCTTGCCTAGTTCTCACCTAGCCCTCGGCTCCCCTTAGAGCCAAGGAGGGTCTGGGCTGCCTCTGGCTCCGTGGGCGGTGCTGGTTGGCTGGTGGTCTCCGCAGCTGGAAACCAACTCCAAACGTCTTCCCCTTCGCGGAGAAGGCTGATTTGGCCTGAAGAAGCCCTTTGTGCACTGGCCCTAGCAACCCACCCCTAGCCAGCTCGGGAGGGCCCCACCTAGGGCCTAGCTCCGAAACGGTACCAAAGGCGCTTCTAGGAGCTGCATTCTGCAAAGGGAAACTGGGCTCGGGGAACAAACCTTAGCCCCAATGCGGCTTGGCTCAGGATCGCAGCGCTTGCCCAGTTCTCACCTAGGCCTAGGCTCCACATAGGGCCAAGGAGGGTCTGGGCTGCCTCTGGCTCCGTGGCCGCTGCTGCTTGGCTGGTGGTCTCCGCAGCTAGAAACCAACTCCAAACGTCTTCTCCTTCGCGGAGTAGTCTAAATTGGCCTAATGAAGCCCTGTGTGCACTGTCCCTAACAACCCACCCCTATCCAGCTCGGGAGGGACCCACCTAGGGCCTAGCTTGGAAACGGCACAAAACGCGCTTGTAGGAGCTGCATTCTGCAAAGGGAAACTGGGCTCAAGGAACAAATCTCAGCCCCAATGCGGCTTGGCTCAGAAACCCAGCGCTTGCCTATTTCTCACCTAGCCCTCGGCTCCCCATAGGGCCAAGGAGGGTCTGGGCTGCCTCTGGCTCCGTGGGCACTGCTGCTTGGCTGGTGGTCTCTGCAGCTGGAAACCAACTCCAAACGTCTTCTCCTTCGCGGAGAAGGCTGATGTGGCCTGAAGAAGCCCTTTGTGCAATGGCCCTAGCAACCCACCCATCGCCAGCTCCGGAGGGCCCCACCTAGGTCCTAGCTCCGTAACGGCAGAAAGCGCGCTTGTAGGAGCTGCATTCTGCAAAGGGAAACTGGGCTCGGGGAACAAACCTCAACACCAGTGCGGCTATGCTCAGGATCGCAGCGCTTGCCTAGTTCTCACCTAGCCCTCGGCTCCCCTTACGGCCAAGGAGGGTCTGGGCTGCCTCTGGCTCCGTGGGCACTGCTGCTTGGCTGGTGGTCTCTGCAGCTGGAAACCAACTCCAAACGTCTTCTCCTTCTCGGAGAAGTCTAAATTGGCCTAATGAAGCCCTGTGTGCACTGGTCCTAGCAACCCACCCCTAGCCAGCTCGGGAAGGCCCCACATAGGGCCTAGCTCGGAAATGGCACAAAACGCGCTTCTAGGAGCTGCATTCTGCAAAGGGAAAATGGGCTCGGTGAACAAACCTCAACACCAGTGCGGCCTGGCTCAGGATCGCAGCGCTTGCCTAGTTCTCACCTAGCCCTCGGCTCCCCTTAGGGCCAAGGAGGGTCTGGGCTGCCTCAGTCTCCGTGGGCACTGCTGCTTGGCTGGTGGTCTCCGCAGCTGGAAACCAACTCCAAACGTCATCTCCTTCGCGGAGAAGGCTGATGTGGCCTGAATAAGCCCTGTGTGCACTGGCCCTTGCAACCCACCCCTACCCAGCTCGGGAGGGCCCCACGTAGTGCCTAGCTCGGTAACGGCTCAAAACGCACTTCTAGGAGCTGCATTCTGCAAAGGGAAACTGGGCTCGGGGAACAAACCTCAGCCCCAATGCGGCTTGGCTCAGGATCACAGCGCTTGCCTAGTTCTCACATAGCCCTCGATTCCACATAGGGCCAAGGAGAGTCTGGGCTGCCTCTGGCTCCGTGGGCACGGCTGCTTGGCTGGTGTCTCCGCAGCTGGAAACCAACTCCAAACGTCTTCTCCTTCGGGGAGAAGGCTGATTTGGCCTTAAGCAGCTTTTTGTGCACTGGCCCTAGCAACCCACCCATCGCCAGCTCGGGAGGGCCCCACCTAGGACCTAGCTCGGAAACGGCACAAAACGCGCTTGTAGGAGCTGCATTCTGCAAAGGGAAACTGGGCTCGGGGAACAAACCTCAGCCCCAATGCGGCTTGGCTCAGGATCGCAGCGCTTGCCTAGTTCTCACCTAGCCCTCGGCTCCCCTTATGGCCAAGGAGGGTCTGGGCTGCCTCTGGCTCCGTGGGCACTGCTGCTTGGCTGGTGGTCTCCTCAGCTGGAAACCAACTCCAAACGTCTTCCCCTTCGCGGAGAAGGCTGATTTGGCCTGAAGAAGCCCTTTGTGCACTGGCCCTAGCAACCCACCCCTAGCCAGCTCGGGAGGGCCCCAACTAGGGCCTAGCTCCGAAACGGTACCAAAGGCGCTTCTAGGAGCTGCATTCTGCAAAGGGAAACTGGGCTCGGGGAACAAACCTCAGCCCCACTGCGGCTTGGCTCAGGATCGCAGCGCTTGCCCAGTTCTCACCTAGGCCTAGGCTCCCCATAGGGCCAAGGAGGGTCTGGGCTGCCTCTGGCTCCGTGGCCGCTGCTGCTTGGCTGGTGGTCTCCGCAGCTAGAAACCAACTCCAAACGTCTTCTCCTTCGCGGAGTAGTCTAAATTGGCCTAATGAAGCCCTGTGTGCACTGTCCCTAGCAGCCCACCCCTATCCAGCTCGGGAGGGACCCACCTAGGGCCTAGCTTGGAAACGGCACAAAACGCGCTCGTAGGAGCTGCATTCTGCAAAGGGAAACTGGGCTCGGTGAACAAACCTCAACACCAGTGCGGCTATGCTCAGGATCCCAGCGCTTGCCTAGTTCTCACCTAGCCCTCGGCTCCCCTTACGGCCAAGGAGGGTCTCGGCTACCTCTGGCTCCGTGGGCACTGCTGCTTGGCTGGTGGTCTCTGCAGCTGGAAACCAACTCCAAACGTCTTCTCCTTCTCGGAGAAGTCTAAATTGGCCTAATGAAGCCCTGTGTGCACTGGTCCTAGCAACCCACCCCTAGTCAGCTCGGGAAGGCCCCACATAGGGCCTAGCTCGGAAATGGCACAAAACGCGCTTGTAGGAGCTGCATTCTGCAAAGGGAAACTGGGCTCGGGGAACAAACCTCAGCCCCAATGCGGCTTGGCTCAGGATCGCAGCGCTTGCCTAGTTCTCACCTAGCCCTCGGCTCCCCTTATGGCCAAGGAGGGTCTGGGCTGCCTCTGGCTCCGTGGGCACTGCTGCTTGGCTGGTGGTCTCCGCAGCTGGAAACCAACTCCAAACGTCTTCCCCTTCGCGGAGAAGTCTAAATTGGCCTAATGAAGCCCTGTGTGCACTGGTCCTAGCAACCCACCCCTAGCCAGCTTGGGAAGGCCCCACATAGGGCCTAGCTCGGAAATGGCACAAAACGCGCTTCTAGGAGCTGCATTCTGCAAAGGGAAAATGGGCTCGGTGAACAAACCTCAACACCAGTGCGGCCTGGCTCAGGATCGCAGCGCTTGCCTAGTTCTCACATAGGCCTAGGCTCCCCTTAGGGCCAAGGAGGGTCTGGGCTGCCTCGGGCTCCGTGGGCACTGCTGCTTGGCTGGTGGTCTCCGCAGCTGGAAACCAACTCCAAACGTCTTCTCCTTCGCGGAGAAGGCTGATTTGGCCTTAAGAAGCCCTTTGTGCACTGGCCCTAGCAACCCACCCATCGCCAGCTCGGGAGGGCCCCACCTAGGGCCTAGCTCGGAACCGGCACAAAACGCGCTTGTAGGAGCTGCATTCTGCAAAGGGAAACTGGGCTCGGGGAACAAACCTCAGCCCCAATGCGGCTTGTCTCAGGATTGCAGCTCTTGCCTAGTTCTCACCTAGCCCTCGGCTCCCCATAGGGCCAAGGAGGGTCTGGGCTGCCTCTGGCTCCGTGGGCGGTGCTGCTTGGCTGGTGGTCTCCGCAGCTGGAAACCAACTCCAAACGTCTTCCCCTTCGCGGAGAAGGCTGATTTGGCCTGAAGAAGCCCTTTGTGCACTGGCCCTAGCAACCCACTCATAGCCAGCTTGGGAGGGCCCCACCTAGGGCCTAGCTCCGAAACGGCACCAAACGCACTTGTAGGAGCTGCATTCTGCAAAGGGAAACTGGGCTCGGGGAACAAACCTCAGCCCCAATGCGGCTTGGCTCAGGATCGCAGCGCTTGCCTAGTTCTCACCTAGCCCTCGGCTCCCCTTATGGCCAAGGAGGGTCTGGGCTGCCTCTGGCTCCGTGGGCACTGCTGCTTGGCTGGTGCTCTCCTCAGCTGGAAACCAACTCCAAACGTCTTCCCCTTCGCGGAGAAGGCTGATTTGGCCTGAAGAAGCCCTTTATGCACTGGCCCTAGCAACCCACCCCTAGCCAGCTCGGGAGGGCCCCACCTAGGGCCTAGCTCCGAAACGGTACCAAAGGCGCTTCTAGGAGCTGCATTCAGCAAAGGGAAACTGGGCTCGGGGAACAAACCTCAGCCCCACTGCGGCTTGGCTCAGGATCGCAGCGCTTGTCCAGTTCTCACCTAGGCCTAGGCTCCCCATAGGGCCAAGGAGGGTCTGGGCTGCCTCTGGCTCCGTGGGCACTGCTACTTGGCTGGTGGTCTCCGCAGCTGGAAAACAACTCCAAACGTCTTCTCCTTCGCAGAGAAGGCTGATGTGGCCTGAATAAGCCCTGTGTGCACTGGCCCTTGCAACCCACCCCTAGCCAGCTCGGGAGGGCCCCACGTAGTGCCTAGCTCGGTAACGGCTCAAAACGCACTTCTAGGAGCTGCATTCTGCAAAGGGAAACTGGGCTCGGGGAACAAACCTCAGCCCCAATGCGGCTTGGCTCAGGATCCCAGCGCTTGCCTAGTTCTCACATAGCCCTCGGTTCCACATAGGGCCAAGGAGGGTCTGGGCTGCCTCGGGCTCCGTGGGCACTGCTGCTTGGCTGGTGGTCTCCGCAGCTGGAAACCAACTCCAAACGTCTTCTCCTTCGCGGAGTAGTCTAAATTGGCCTAATGAAGCCCTGTGTGCACTGGCCCTAGCAACCCACCCCTAGCCAGCTCGGGAGGGACCCACCTAGGGCCTAGCTTGGAAACGGCACAAAACGCGCTTGTAGGAGCTGCATTCTGCAAAGGGAAACTGGGCTCGGGGAACAAACCTCAGCCCCAATGCGGCTTGGCTCAGAAACCCAGCGCTTGCCCAGTTCTCACCTAGCCCTCGGCTCCCCATAGGGCCAAGGAGGGTCTGGGCTACCTCTGGCTCCGTGGGCACTGCTGCTTGGCTGGTGGTCTCCGCAGCTGGAAACCAACTCCAAACGTCTTCCCCTTCGCGGAGAAGGCTGATGTGGCCTGAAGAAGCCCTTTGTGCAATGGCCCTAGCAACCCACCCATCGCCAGCTCCGGAGGGCCCCACCTAGGTCCTAGCTCCGTAACGGCAGAAAGCGCGCTTGTAGGAGCTGCATTCTGCAAAGGGAAACTGGGCTCGGGGAACAAACCTCAGCCCCAATGCGGCTTGGCTCAGGATCGCAGCGCTTGCCTAGTTCTCACCTAGGCCTAGGCTCCCCATAGGGCCAAGGAGGGTTTGGGCTGCCTCTGACTCCGTGGGCACTCCTACTTGGCTGGTGGTCTCCGCAGCTGGAAACCAACTCCAAACGTCTTCCCCTTCGCGGAGAAGGCTGATGTGGCCTGCAGAAGCCCTTTGTGCAATGGCCCTAGCAACCCATCCATCGCCAGCTCCGGAGGGCCCCACCTAGGTCCTAGCTCCGTAACGGCAGAAAGCGCGCTTGTAGGAGCTGCATTCTGCAAAGGGAAACTGGGCTCGGGGAACAAACCTCAGCCCCACTGCGGCTTGGCTCAGGATCGCAGCGCTTGCCTAGTTCTCACCTAGGCCTAGGCTGCCCATAGGGCCAAGGAGGGTCTGGGCTGCCTCTGGCTCCGTGGCCGCTGCTGCTTGGCTGATGGTCTCCGCAGCTAGAAACCAACTCCAAACGTCTTCTCCTTCGCGGAGTAGTCTAAATTGGCCTAATGAAGCCCTGTGTGCACTGTCCCTAGCAACCCACCCCTATCCAGCTCGGGAGGGACCCACCTAGGGCCTAGCTTGGAAACGGCACAAAACGCGCTCGTAGGAGCTGCATTCTGCAAAGGGAAACTGGGCTCGGGGAACAAACCTCAGCCCCAATGCGGCTTGGCTCAGAAACCCAGCGCTTGCCTAGTTCTCACCTAGGCCTAGGCTCCACATAGGGCCAAGGAGGGTCTGGGCTGCCTCTGGCTCCGTGGGCACTGCTGCTTGGCTGGTGGTCTCCGCAGCTGGAAACCCACTCCAAACGTCTTCCCCTTCGCGGAGAAGGCTGATTTGGCCTGAAATAGCCCTTTGTGCACTGGCCCTAGCAACCCACCCCTAGCCAGCTCGGGAGGGCCCCACCTAGGGCCTAGCTCCGAAACGGCACCAAACGCACTTGTAGGAGCTGCATTCTGCAAAGGGAAACTGGGCTCGGTGAACAAACCTCAACACCAGTGCGGCCTGGCTCAGGATCGCAGCGCTTGCCTAGTTCTCACCTAGCCCTCGGCTCCCCTTACGGCCAAGGAGGGTCTGGGCTGCCTCTGGCTCCGTGGGCACTGCTGCTTGGCTGGTGGTCTCTGCAGCTGGAAACCAACTCCAAACGTCTTCTCCTTCTCGGAGAAGTCTAAATTGGCCTAATGAAGCCCTGTGTGCACTGGTCCTAGCAACCCACCCCTAGCCAGCTCGGGAAGTCCCCACATAGGGCCTAGCTCGGAAATGGCACAAAACGCGCTTCTAGGAGCTGCATTCTGCAAAGGGAAAATGGGCTCGGTGAACAAACCTCAACACCAGTGCGGCCTGGCTCAGGATCGCAGCGCTTGCCTAGTTCTCACCTAGCCCTCGGCTCCCCTTAGGGCCAAGGAGGGTCTGGGCTGCCTCTGTCTCCGTGGGCACTGCTGCTTGGCTGGTGGTCTCCGCAGCTGGAAACCAACTCCAAACGTCATCTCCTTCGCGGAGAAGGCTGATGTGGCCTGAATAAGCCCTGTGTGCACTGGCCCTTGCAACCCACCCCTACCCAGCTCGGGAGGGCCCCACGTAGTGCCTAGCTCGGTAACGGCTCAAAACGCACTTCTAGGAGCTGCATTCTGCAAAGGGAAACTGGGCTCGGGGAACAAACCTCAGCCCCAATGCGGCTTGGCTCAGGATCACAGCGCTTGCCTAGTTCTCACATAGCCCTCGATTCCACATAGGGCCAAGGAGAGTCTGGGCTGCCTCTGGCTCCGTGGGCACGGCTGCTTGGCTGGTGTCTCCGCAGCTGGAAACCAACTCCAAACGTCTTCTCCTTCGCGGAGAAGGCTGATTTGGCCTTAAGCAGCTTTTTGTGCACTGGCCCTAGCAACCCACCCATCGCCAGCTCGGGAGGGCCCCACCTAGGACCTAGCTCGGAAACGGCACAAAACGCGCTTGTAGGAGCTGCATTCTGCAAAGGGAAAATGGGCTCGGGGAACAAACCTCAGCCCCAATGCGGCTTGGCTCAGGATCGCAGCGCTTGCCTAGTTCTCACCTAGCCCTCGGCTCCCCTTATGGCCAAGGAGGGTCTGGGCTGCCTCTGGCTCCGTGGGCACTGCTGCTTGGCTGGTGGTCTCCTCAGCTGGAAACCAACTCCAAACGTCTTCCCCTTCGCGGAGAAGGCTGATTTGGCCTGAAGAAGCCCTTTGTGCACTGGCCCTAGCAACCCACCCCTAGCCAGCTCGGGAGGGCCCCAACTAGGGCCTAGCTCCGAAACGGTACCAAAGGCGCTTCTAGGAGCTGCATTCTGCAAAGGGAAACTGGGCTCGGGGAACAAACCTCAGCCCCACTGCGGCTTGGCTCAGGATCGCAGCGCTTGCCCAGTTCTCACCTAGGCCTAGGCTCCCCATAGGGCCAAGGAGGGTCTGGGCTGCCTCTGGCTCCGTGGGCGGTGCTGCTTGGCTGGTGGTCTCCGCAGCTAGAAACCAACTCCAAACGTCTTCTCCTTCGCGGAGTAGTCTAAATTGGCCTAATGAAGCCCTGTGTGCACTGTCCCTAGCAGCCCACCCCTATCCAGCTCGGGAGGGACCCACCTAGGGCCTAGCTTGGAAACGGCACAAAACGCGCTTGTAGGAGCTGCATTCTGCAAAGGGAAACTGGGCTCGGTGAACAAACCTCAACACCAGTGCGGCTATGCTCAGGATCCCAGCGCTTGCCTAGTTCTCACCTAGCCCTCGGCTCCCCTTACGGCCAAGGAGGGTCTCGGCTACCTCTGGCTCCGTGGGCACTGCTGCTTGGCTGGTGGTCTCTGCAGCTGGAAACCAACTCCAAACGTCTTCTCCTTCTCGGAGAAGTCTAAATTGGCCTAATGAAGCCCTGTGTGCACTGGTCCTAGCAACCCACCCCTAGTCAGCTCGGGAAGGCCCCACATAGGGCCTAGCTCGGAAATGGCACAAAACGCGCTTGTAGGAGCTGCATTCTGCAAAGGGAAACTGGGCTCGGGGAACAAACCTCAGCCCCAATGCGGCTTGGCTCAGGATCGCAGCGCTTGCCTAGTTCTCACCTAGCCCTCGGCTCCCCTTATGGCCAAGGAGGGTCTGGGCTGCCTCTGGCTCCGTGGGCACTGCTGCTTGGCTGGTGGTCTCCGCAGCTGGAAACCAACTCCAAACGTCATCTCCTTCGCGGAGAAGGCTGATGTGGCCTGAATAAGCCCTGTGTGCACTGGCCCTTGCAACCCACCCCTACCCAGCTCGGGAGGGCCCCACGTAGTGCCTAGCTCGGTAACGGCTCAAAACGCACTTCTAGGAGCTGCATTCTGCAAAGGGAAACTGGGCTCGGGGAACAAACCTCAGCCCCAATGCGGCTTGGCTCAGGATCACAGCGCTTGCATAGTTCTCACATAGCCCTCGATTCCACATAGGGCCAAGGAGAGTCTGGGCTGCCTCTGGCTCCGTGGGCACGGCTGCTTGGCTGGTGTCTCCGCAGCTGGAAACCAACTCCAAACGTCTTCTCCTTCGCGGAGAAGGCTGATTTGGCCTTAAGCAGCTTTTTGTGCACTGGCCCTAGCAACCCACCCATCGCCAGCTCGGGAGGGCCCCACCTAGGACCTAGCTCGGAAACGGCACAAAACGCGCTTGTAGGAGCTGCATTCTGCAAAGGGAAACTGGGCTCGGGGAACAAACCTCAGCCCCAATGCGGCTTGGCTCAGGATCGCAGCGCTTGCCTAGTTCTCACCTAGCCCTCGGCTCCCCTTATGGCCAAGGAGGGTCTGGGCTGCCTCTGGCTCCGTGGGCACTGCTGCTTGGCTGGTGGTCTCCTCAGCTGGAAACCAACTCCAAACGTCTTCCCCTTCGCGGAGAAGGCTGATTTGGCCTGAAGAAGCCCTTTGTGCACTGGCCCTAGCAACCCACCCCTAGCCAGCTCGGGAGGGCCCCAACTAGGGCCTAGCTCCGAAACGGTACCAAAGGCGCTTCTAGGAGCTGCATTCTGCAAAGGGAAACTGGGCTCGGGGAACAAACCTCAGCCCCACTGCGGCTTGGCTCAGGATCGCAGCGCTTGCCCAGTTCTCACCTAGGCCTAGGCTCCCCATAGGGCCAAGGAGGGTCTGGGCTGCCTCTGGCTCCGTGGGCGGTGCTGCTTGGCTGGTGGTCTCCGCAGCTAGAAACCAACTCCAAACGTCTTCTCCTTCGCGGAGTAGTCTAAATTGGCCTAATGAAGCCCTGTGTGCACTGTCCCTAGCAACCCACCCCTATCCAGCTCGGGAGGGACCCACCTAGGGCCTAGCTTGGAAACGGCACAAAACGCGCTCGTAGGAGCTGCATTCTGCAAAGGGAAACTGGGCTCGGTGAACAAACCTCAACACCAGTGCGGCTATGCTCAGGATCCCAGCGCTTGCCTAGTTCTCACCTAGCCCTCGGCTCCCCTTACGGCCAAGGAGGGTCTCGGCTACCTCTGGCTCCGTGGGCACTGCTGCTTGGCTGGTGGTCTCTGCAGCTGGAAACCAACTCCAAACGTCTTCTCCTTCTCGGAGAAGTCTAAATTGGCCTAATGAAGCCCTGTGTGCACTGGTCCTAGCAACCCACCCCTAGTCAGCTCGGGAAGGCCCCACATAGGGCCTAGCTCGGAAATGGCACAAAACGCGCTTGTAGGAGCTGCATTCTGCAAAGGGAAACTGGGCTCGGGGAACAAACCTCAGCCCCAATGCGGCTTGGCTCAGGATCGCAGCGCTTGCCTAGTTCTCACCTAGCCCTCGGCTCCCCTTATGGCCAAGGAGGGTCTGGGCTGCCTCTGGCTCCGTGGGCACTGCTGCTTGGCTGGTGGTCTCCGCAGCTGGAAACCAACTCCAAACGTCTTCCCCTTCGCGGAGAAGTCTAAATTGGCCTAATGAAGCCCTGTGTGCACTGGTCCTAGCAACCCACCCCTAGCCAGCTCGGGAAGGCCCCACATAGGGCCTAGCTCGGAAATGGCACAAAACGCGCTTCTAGGAGCTGCATTCTGCAAAGGGAAAATGGGCTCGGTGAACAAACCTCAACACCAGTGCGGCCTGGCTCAGGATCGCAGCGCTTGCCTAGTTCTCACATAGGCCTAGGCTCCCCTTAGGGCCAAGGAGGGTCTGGGCTGCCTCGGGCTCCGTGGGCACTGCTGCTTGGCTGGTGGTCTCCGCAGCTGGAAACCAACTCCAAACGTCTTCTCCTTCGCGGAGAAGGCTGATTTGGCCTTAAGAAGCCCTTTGTGCACTGGCCCTAGCAACCCACCCATCGCCAGCTCGGGAGGGCCCCACCTAGGGCCTAGCTCGGAACCGGCACAAAACGCGCTTGTAGGAGCTGCATTCTGCAAAGGGAAACTGGGCTCGGGGAACAAACCTCAGCCCCAATGCGGCTTGTCTCAGGATTGCAGCTCTTGCCTAGTTCTCACCTAGCCCTCGGCTCCCCATAGGGCCAAGGAGGGTCTGGGCTGCCTCTGGCTCCGTGGGCGGTGCTGCTTGGCTGGTGGTCTCCGCAGCTGGAAACCAACTCCAAACGTCTTCCCCTTCGCGGAGAAGGCTGATTTGGCCTGAAGAAGCCCTTTGTGCACTGGCCCTAGCAACCCACTCATAGCCAGCTTGGGAGGGCCCCACCTAGGGCCTAGCTCCGAAACGGCACCAAACGCACTTGTAGGAGCTGCATTCTGCAAAGGGAAACTGGGCTCGGGGAACAAACCTCAGCCCCAATGCGGCTTGGCTCAGGATCGCAGCGCTTGCCTAGTTCTCACCTAGCCCTCGGCTCCCCTTATGGCCAAGGAGGGTCTGGGCTGCCTCTGGCTCCGTGGGCACTGCTGCTTGGCTGGTGGTCTCCTCAGCTGGAAACCAACTCCAAACGTCTTCCCCTTCGCGGAGAAGGCTGATTTGGCCTGAAGAAGCCCTTTGTGCACTGGCCCTAGCAACCCACCCCTAGCCAGCTCGGGAGGGCCCCACCTAGGGCCTAGCTCCGAAACGGTACCAAAGGCGCTTCTAGGAGCTGCATTCTGCAAAGGGAAACTGGGCTCGGGGAACAAACCTCAGCCCCACTGCGGCTTGGCTCAGGATCGCAGCGCTTGCCCAGTTCTCACCTAGGCCTAGGCTCCCCATAGGGCCAAGGAGGGTCTGGGCTGCCTCTGGCTCCGTGGGCACTGCTACTTGGCTGGTGGTCTCCGCAGCTGGAAAACAACTCCAAACGTCTTCTCCTTCGCGGAGAAGGCTGATGTGGCCGGAATAAGCCCTGTGTGCACTGGCCCTTGCAACCCACCCCTACCCAGCTCGGGAGGGCCCCACGTAGTGCCTAGCTCGGTAACGGCTCAAAACGCACTTCTAGGAGCTGCATTCTGCAAAGGGAAACTGGGCTCGGGGAACAAACCTCAGCCCCAATGCGGCTTGGCTCAGGATCCCAGCGCTTGCCTATTTCTCACATAGCCCTCGGTTCCACATAGGGCCAAGGAGGGTCTGGGCTGCCTCGGGCTCCGTGGGCACTGCTGCTTGGCTGGTGGTCTCCGCAGCTGGAAACCAACTCCAAACGTCTTCTCCTTCGCGGAGTAGTCTAAATTGGCCTAATGAAGCCCTGTGTGCACTGGCCCTAGCAACCCACCCCTAGCCAGCTCGGGAGGGACCCACCTAGGGCCTAGCTTGGAAACGGCACAAAACGCGCTTGTAGGAGCTGCATTCTGCAAAGGGAAACTGAGCTCGGGGAACAAACCTCAGCCCCAATGCGGCTTGGCTCAGAAACCCAGCGCTTGCCCAGTTCTCACCTAGCCCTCGGCTCCCCATAGGGCCAAGGAGGGTCTGGGCTACCTCTGGCTCCGTGGGCACTGCTGCTTGGCTGGTGGTCTCCGCAGCTGGAAACCAACTCCAAACATCTTCTCCTTCGCGGAGAAGTCTGAATTGGCTTAATGAAGCCCTGTGTGCACTGGCCCTAGCAACCCACCCAGCGCCAGCTCGGGCGGGCCCCACCTAGGGCCTAGCTCCGTAATGGCACCAAATGCGCTTGAAGGAGCTGCATTCTGCAGGGGGAAACTGGGCTCGGGGAACAAACCTCAGCCCCAATGCGGCTTGGCTCAGGATCGCAGCGCTTGCCTAGTTCTCACCTAGACCTCGGCTCCTCATAGGGCCAAGGCGGGTCTGGGCTGCCTCTGGCTCCGTGGGCACTGCTGCTTGGCTGGTGGTCTCCGCAGCTGGAAACCAACTCCAAACGTCTTCCCCTTCGCGGAGAAGTCTCAATTGGCCTAATGAAGCCCTGTGTGCACTGGCCCTTGCAACCCACCCCTAGCCAGCTCGGGAGGGCCCCACGTAGTGCCTAGCTCGGTAATGGCACAAAACGCACTTCTAGGAGCTGCATTCTGCAAAGGGAAACTGGGCTCGGGGAACAAACCTCAGCCCCAATGCGGCTTGGCTCAGGATCACAGCCCTTGCCTAGTTCTCACATAGCCCTCTGTTCCACTTAGGGCCAAGGAGGGTCTGGGCTGCCTCTGGCTCCGTGGGCACGGCTGCTTGGCTGGTGGTCTCCGCAGCTGGAAAATAACTCCAAACGTCTTCTCCTTCGCGGAGAAGGCTGATGTGGCCTGAATAAGCCCTGTGTGCACTGGCCCTTGCAAACCACCCCTAGCCAGCTCGGGAGGGCCCCACGTAGTGCCTAGCTCGGTAACGGCTCAAAACGCACTTCTAGGAGCTGCATTCTGCAAAGGGAAACTGGGCTCGGGGAACAAACCTCAGCCCCACTGCGGCTTGGCTCAGGATCGCAGCGCTTGCGTAGTTCTCACCTAGGCCTAGGCTCCCCATAGGGCCAAGGAGGGTCTGGGCTGCCTCTGGCTCCGTGGGCACTGCTGCTTGGCTGGTGGTCTCCGCAGCTGGAAACCAACTCCAAACGTCTTCCACTTCGAGGAGAAGTCTAAATTGGTCAAATGAAGCCCTGTGTGCATGGGCCGTAGCAACCCACCCCTATCCAGCTCGGGAGGGCCCCACCTAGGGCCTAGCTCCGAAACGGCCCAAAACGCCCCTGTAGGAGCTGCATTCTGCAAAGGGAAACTGGGCTCGGGGAACAAACCTCAGCCCCAATGCGGCTTGGCTCAGGATCGCAGCGCTTGCCTAGTTCTCACCTAGGCCTAGGCTCCCCATAGGGCCAAGGAGGGTTTGGGCTGCCTCTGGCTCCGTGGGCACTCCTACTTGGCTGGTGGTCTCCGCAGCTGGAAACCAACTCCAAACGTCTTCCCCTTCGCGGAGAAGGCTGATGTGGCCTGAAGAAGCCCTTTGTGCAATGGCCCTAGCAACCCACCCATCGCCAGCTCCGGAGGGCCCCACCTAGGTCCTAGCTCGTAACGGCAGAAAGCGCGCTTGTAGGAGCTGCATTCTGCAAAGGGAAACTGGGCTCGGGGAACAAACCTCAGCCCCACTGCGGCTTGGCTCAGGATCGCAGCGCTTGCCTAGTTCTCACCTAGGCCTAGGCTGCCCATAGGGCCAAGGAGGGTCTGGGCTGCCTCTGGCTCCGTGGCCGCTGCTGCTTGGCTGATGGTCTCCGCAGCTAGAAACCAACTCCAAACGTCTTCTCCTTCGCGGAGTAGTCTAAATTGGCCTAATGAAGCCCTGTGTGCACTGTCCCTAGCAACCCACCCCTATCCAGCTCGGGAGGGACCCACCTAGGGCCTAGCTTGGAAACGGCACAAAACGCGCTCGTAGGAGCTGCATTCTGCAAAGGGAAACTGGGCTCGGGGAACAAACCTCAGCCCCAATGCGGCTTGGCTCAGAAACCCAGCGCTTGCCTAGTTCTCACCTAGCCCTCGGCTCCCCATAGGGCCAAGGAGGGTCTGGGCTGCCTCTGGCTCCGTGGGCACTGCTGCTTGGCTGGTGGTCTCCGCAGCTGGAAACCCACTCCAAACGTCTTCCCCTTCGCGGAGAAGGCTGATTTGGCCTGAAGAAGCCCTTTGTGCACTGGCCCTAGCAACCCACCCCTAGCCAGCTCGGGAGGGCCCCACCTAGGGCCTAGCTCCGAAACGGCACCAAACGCACTTGTAGGAGCTGCATTCTGCAAAGGGAAACTGGGCTCGGTGAACAAACCTCAACACCAGTGCGGCTATGCTCAGGATCCCAGCGCTTGCCTAGTTCTCACCTAGCCCTCGGCTCCCCATAGGGCCAAGGAGGGTCTGGGCTGCCTCTGGCTCCGTGGGCACTGCTGCTTGGCTGGTGGTCTCCACAGCTGGAAACCCACTCCAAACGTCTTCTCCTTCGCGGAGAAGGCTGATGTGGCCTGAAGAAGCCCTGTGTGCACTGGCCCTAGCAACCCACCCCTAGCCAGCTCGGGAGGGCCCTACCTAGGGCCTAGCTCCGTAACGGCAGAAAGCGCGCTTGTAGGAGCTGCATTCTGCAAAGGGAAACTGGGCTCGGTGAACAAACCTCAACACCAGTGCGGCTATGCTCAGGATCGCAGCGCTTGCCTAGTTCTCACCTAGCCCTCGGCTCCCCTTACGGCCAAGGAGGGTCTGGGCTGCCTCTGGCTCCGTGGGCACTGCTGCTTGGCTGGTGGTCCTTGCAGCTGGAAACCAACTCCAAACGTCTTCTCCTTCTCGGCGAAGTCTAAATTGGCCTAATGAAGCCCTGTGTGCACTGGTCCTAGCAACCCACCCCTAGCCAGCTCGGGAAGGCCCCACATAGGGCCTAGCTCGGAAATGGCACAAAACGCGCTTCTAGGAGCTGCATTCTGCAAAGGGAAAATGGGCTCGGGGAACAAACCTCAACACCAGTGCGGCCTGGCTCAGGATCGCAGCGCTTGCCTAGTTCTCACATAGGCCTAGGCTCCCCTTAGGGCCAAGGAGGGTCTGGGCTGCCTCTGGCTCCGTGGGCACTGCTACTTGGCTGGTGGTCTCCGCAGCTGGAAACCAACTCCAAACGTCATCTCCTTCGCGGAGAAGGCATATGTGGCCTGAATAAGCCCTGTGTGCACTGGCCCTTGCAATCCACACCTACCCAGCTCGGGAGGGCCCAACGTAGTGCCTAGCTCGGTAACGGCACAAAACGCACTTCTAGGAGCTGCATTCTGCAAAGGGAAACTGGGCTCGGGGAACAAACCTCAGCCCCAATGCGGCTTGGCTCAGGATCACAGCGCTTGCCTAGTTCTCACCTAGCCCTCGGCTCCCCATAGGGCCAAGGAGGGTCTGGGCTGCCTCTGGCTACGTGGGCACTGCTGCTTGGCTGGTGGTCTCCTCAGCTGGAAGCCAACTCCATACGTCTTCCCCTTCGCGGAGAAGGCTGATTTGGCCTGAAGAAGCCCTTTGTGCACTGGCCCTAGCAACCCACTCATAGCCAGCTTGGGAGGGCCCCACCTATGGCCTAGCTCCGAAACGGCCCAAAACGCGCTTGTAGGAGCTGCATTCTGGAAAGGGAAACTGGGCTCGGGGAACAAACCTCAGCCCCACTGCGGCTTGGCTCAGGATCGCAGCGCTTGCCTAGTTCTCACCTAGCCCTCGGCTCCCCTTATGGCCAAGGAGGGTCTGGGCTGCCTCTGGCTCCGTGGGCACTGCTGCTTGGCTGGTGGTCTCCTCAGCTGGAAACCAACTCCAAACGTCTTCCCCTTCGCGGAGAAGGCTGATTTGGCCTGAAGAAGCCCTTTGTGCACTGGCCCTAGCAATCCACCCCTAGCCAGCTCGGGAGGGCCCCACCGAGGGCCTAGCTCCGAAACGGTACCAAAGGCGCTTCTAGGAGCTGCATTCTGCAAAGGGAAACTGGGCTCCGGGAACAAACCTCAGCCCCACTGCGGCTTGGCTCAGGATCGCAGCGCTTGCCTAGTTCTCACCTAGGCCTAGGCTCCCCATAGGGCCAAGGAGGGTCTGGGCTGCCTCTGGCTCCGTGGGCACTGCTGCTTGGCTGGTGGTCTCCACAGCTGGAAACCCACTCCAAACGTCTTCACCTTCGCGGAGAAGGCTGATGTGGCCTGAAGAAGCCCTTTGTGCAATGGCCCTAGCAACCCACCCATCGCCAGCTCCGGAGGGCCCCACCTAGGGCCTAGCTCCGTAACGGCAGAAAGCGCGCTTGTAGGAGCTGCATTCTGCAAAGGGAAACTGGGCTCGGTGAACAAACCTCAACACCAGTGCGGCTATGCTCAGGATCGCAGCGCTTGCCTAGTTCTCACCTAGGCCTAGGCTCCCCATAGGGCCAAGGAGGGTCTGGGCTGCCTCTGGCTCCGTGGGCACTGCTGCTTGGCTGGTGGTCTCCACAGCTGGAAACCCACTCCAAACGTCTTCTCCTACGCGGAGAAGGCTGATGTGGCCTGAAGAAGCCCTTTGTGCAATGGCCCTAGCAACCCACCCCTAGCCAGCTCGGGAGGGCCCCACCTAGGTCCTTGCTCCGAAACGGTACCAAAGGCGCTTCTAGGAGCTGCATTCTGCAAAGGGAAACTGGGCTCGGGGAACAAACCTCAGCCCCAATGCGGCTTGGCTCAGGATCGCAGCGCTTGCCTAGTTCTCACCTAGGCCTAGGCTCCCCATAGGGCCAAGGAGGGTCTGGGCTGCCTCTGGCTCCGTGGGCACTGCTGCTTGGCTGGTGGTCTCCGCAGCTGGAAACCAACTCCAAACGTCTTCCACTTCGAGGAGAAGTCTAAATTGGCCAAATGAAGCCCTGTGTGCATGGGCCGTAGCAACCCACCCCTATCCAGCTCGGGAGGGCCCCACCTAGGGCCTAGCTCCGAAACGGCCCAAAACGCCCCTGTAGGAGCTGCATTCTGCAAAGGGAAACTGGGCTCAGGGAACAAACCTCAGCCCCAATGCGGCTTGGCTCAGGATCGCAGCGCTTGCCTAGTTCTCACCTAGGCCTAGGCTCCCCATAAGGCCAAGGAGGGTTTGGGCTGCCTCTGGCTCCGTGGGCACTCCTACTTGGCTGGTGGTCTCCGCAGCTGGAAACCAACTCCAAACGTCTTCCCCTTCGCGGAGAAGGCTGATGTGGCCTGAATAAGCCCTGTGTGCACTGGCCCTAGCAACCCACACCTATCTAGCTCGGGAGGGCCCCACCTAGGGCCTAGCTCCGAAACGGCCCAAAACGCGCTTGTACGAGCTGCATTCTGCAAAGGGAACTGGGCTCGGGGAACAAACCTCACCCCAATGCGGCTTGGCTCAGGATCGCAGCGCTTGCCTAGTTTTCACCTAGCCCTAGGCGCCCCTTAGGGCCAAGGAGGGTCTGGGCTGCCTCTGGCTCCGTGGGCACTGCTGCTTGGCTGGTGGTCTCCGCAGCTGGAAACCAACTCCAAACGTCTTCCCCTTCGCGGAGAAGGCTGATGTGGCCTGAATAAGCCCTGTGTGCACTGGCCCTAGCAACCCACCCCTATCCAGCTCTGGCGGGCCCCACCTAGGGCCTAGCTCCGAAACGGCACCAAACGCACTTGTAGGAGCTGCATTCTGCAAAGGGAAACTGGGCTCGGGGAACAAACCTCAACACCAGTGCGGCTATGCTCAGGATCCCAGCGCTTGCCTAGTTCTCACCTAGCCCTCGGCTCCCCATAGGGCCAAGGAGGGTATGGGCTGCCTCTGGCTCCGTGGGCACTGCTGCTTGGCTGGTGGTCTCCACAGCTGGAAACCCACTCCAAACGTCTTCTCCTTCGCGGAGAAGGCTGATGTGGCCTGAAGAAGCCCTTTGTGCAATGGCCCTAGCAACCCACCCATCGCCAGCTCCGGAGGGCCCCACCTAGGGCCTAGCTCCGTAACGGCAGAAAGCGCGCTTGTAGGAGCTGCATTCTGCAAAGGGAAACTGGGCTCGGTGAACAAACCTCAACACCAGTGCGGCTATGCTCAGGATCGCAGCGCTTGCCTAGTTCTCACCTAGCCCTCGGCTCCCCTTACGGCCAAGGAGGGTCTGGGCTGCCTCTGGCTCCGTGGGCACTGCTGCTTGGCTGGTGGTCTCTGCAGCTGGAAACCAACTCCAAACGTCTTCTCCTTCTCGGAGAAGTCTAAATTGGCCTAATGAAGCCCTGTGTGCACTGGTCCTAGCAACCCACCCCTAGCCAGCTCGGGAAGGCCCCACATAGGGCCTAGCTCGGAAATGGCACAAAACGCGCTTGTAGGAGCTGCATTCTGCAAAGGGAAACTGGGCTCGGGGAACAAACCTCAGCCCTACTGCGGCTTGGCTCAGGGTCGCAGCGCTTGCCTAGTTCTCACCTAGGCCTAGGCTCCCCATAGGGCCAAGGAGGGTCTGGGCTGCCTCTGGCTCCGTGGGCACTGCTGCTTGGCTGGTGGTCTCCGCAGCTGGAAACCAACTCCAAACGTCTTCCCCTTCGAGGAGAAGTCTAAATTGGCCAAATGAAGCCCTGTGTGCATGGGCCGTAGCAACCCACCCCTATCCAGCTCGGGAGGGCCCCACCTAGGGCCTAGCTCCGAAACGGCCCAAAACGCCCCTGTAGGAGCTGCATTCTGCAAAGGGAAACTGGGCTCGGGGAACAAACCTCAGCCCCAATGCGGCTTGGCTCAGGATCGCAGCGCTTGCCTAGTTCTAACCTAGGCCTAGGCTCCCCATAGGGCCAAGGAGGGTCTGGGCTGCCTCTGGCTCCGTGGGCACTGCTACTTGGCTGGTGGTCTCCGCAGCTGGAAACCAACTCCAAACGTCTTCCCCTTCGCGGAGAAGGCTGATGTGGCCTGAATAAGCCCTGTGTGCACTGGCCCTAGCAACCCACCCCTATCCAGCTCGGGATGGCCCCTCCTAGGGCCTAGCTCCGAAACGGCCCAAAACGCGCTTGTAGGAGCTGCATTCTGCAAAGGGAACTGGGCTCGGGGAACAAACCTCAGCTCCAATGCGGCTTGGCTCAGGATCGCAGCGCTTGCCTAGTTCTCACCTAGGCCTAGGCTCCCCTTAGGGCCAAGGAGGGTCTGGGCTGCCTCTGGCTCCGTGGGCACTGCTACTTGGCTGGTGGTCTCCGCAGCTGGAAACCAACTCCAAACGTCTTCCCCTTCGCGGAGAAGGCTGATTTGGCCTGAAGAAGCCCTTTGTGCACTGGCCCTAGCAACCCACCCCTAGCCAGCTCGGGAGGGCCCCACCGAGGGCCTAGCTCCGAAACGGCACCAAACGCACTTGTAGGAGCTGCATTCTGCAAAGGGAAACTGGGCTCGGGGAACAAACCTCAACACCAGTGCGGCTATGCTCAGGATCCCAGCGCTTGCCTAGTTCTCACCTAGACCTCGGCTCCCCTTAGGGCCAAGGAGGGTCTGGGCTGCCTCTGGCTCCGTGGGCACTGCTGCTTGGCTGGTGGTCTCCACAGCTGGAAACCCACTCCAAACGTCTTCTCCTTCGCGGAGAAGGCTGATGTGGCCTGAAGAAGCCCTTTGTGCAATGGCCCTAGCAACCCACCCATCGCCAGCTCCGGAGGGCCCCACCTAGGGCCTAGCTCCGTAACGGCAGAAAGCGCGCTTGTAGGAGCTGCATTCTGCAAAGGGAAACTGGGCTCGGTGAACAAACCTCAACACCAGTGCGGCTATGCTCAGGATCGCAGCGCTTGCCTAGTTCTCACCTAGCCCTCGGCTCCCCTTACGGCCAAGGAGGGTCTGGGCTGCCTCTGGCTCCGTGGGCACTGCTGCTTGGCTGGTGGTCTCTGCAGCTGGAAACCAACTCCAAACGTCTTTTCCTTCGCGGAGTTGTCTAAATTGGCCTAATGAAGCCCTGTGTGCACTGGTCCTAGCAACCCACCCCTAGCCAGCTCGGGAAGGCCCCACATAGGGCCTAGCTCGGAAATGGCACAAAACGAGCTTCTAGGAGCTGCATTCTGCAAAGGGAAAATGGGCTCGGTGAACGAACCTCAACACCAGTGCGGCCTGGCTCAGGATCGCAGCGCTTGCCTAGTTCTCACATAGGCCTAGGCTCCCCTTAGGGCCAAGGAGGGTCTGGGCTGCCTCTGGCTCTGTGGGCACTGCTACTTGGCTGGTGGTCTCCGCAGCTGGAAACCCACTCCAAACGTCTTCTCCTTCGCGGAGAAGGCTGATTTGGCAGGAAGAAGCCCTGTGTGCACTGGCCCTAGCAACCCACCCCTAGCCAGCTCGGGAGGGCCCCACCTAGGGCCTAGCTCCGAAACGGTACCAAAGGCGCTTCTAGGAGCTGCATTCTGCAAAGGGAAACTGGGCTCGGGGAACAAACCTCAGCCCCACTGCGGCTTGGCTCAGGATCGCAGCGCTTGCCTAGTTCTCACCTAGGCCTAGGCTCCCCTTAGGGCCAAGGAGGGTCTGGGCTGCCTCTGGCTCCGTGGGCACTGCTGCTTGGCTGGTGGTCTCCGCAGCTGGAAACCAACTCCAAACGTCTTCCACTTCGAGGAGAAGTCTAAATTGGCCAAATGAAGCCCTGTGTGCATGGGCCGTAGCAACCCAACCCTATCAAGCTCGGGAGGGCCCCACCTAGGGCCTAGCTCCGAAACGGCCCAAAACGCCCCTGTAGGAGCTGCATTCTGCAAAGGGAAACTGGGCTCGGGGAACAAACCTCAGCCCCACTGCGGCTTGGCTCAGGATCGCAGCGCTTGCCTAGTTCTCACCTAGGCCTAGGCTCCCCATAGGGCCAAGGAGGGTCTGGGCTGCCTCTGGCTCCGTGGGCACTGCTGCTTGGCTGGTGGTCTCCGCAGCTGGAAACCAACTCCAAACGTCTTCCCCTTCGCGGAGAAGGCTGATGTGGCCTGAATAAGCCCTGTGTGCACTGGCCCTAGCAACCCACCCCTAGCCAGCTCGGGAGGGCCCCACCTAGGGCCTAGCTCCGTAATGGCACCAAACGCGCTTGTAGGAGCTGCATTCTGCAAAGGGAAACTGGGCTCGGGGAACAAACCTCAGCCCCAATGGGGCTTGGCTCAGGATCGCAGCGCTTGCCTAGTTCTCAACTACCCCTCGGCGCCCCTTAGGGCCAAGGAGGGTCTGGGCTACCTCTGGCTCCGTGGGCACTGCTGCTTGGCTGGTGGTCTCCGCAGCTGGAAACCAACTCCAAACGTCATCTCCTTCGCGGAGAAGGCTGATTTGGCCTGAGGAAGCCCTGTGTGCACTGGCCCTAGCAACCCACCCATCGCCTGCTCCGGAGGGCCCCACCTAGGGTCTAGCTCCGAAACGGCACCAAACGCGCTTGTAGGAGCTGCATTCTGCAAAGGGAAACTGGGCTCGGGGAACAAACCTCAGCCCCAATGCGGCTTGGCTCAGGATCACAGCGCTTGCGTAGTTCTCACATAGCCCTCGGTTCCACATAGGGCCAAGGAGGGTCTGGGCTGCCTCTGGCTCCGTGGGCACTGGTGCTTGGCTGGTGGTCTCCGCAGCTGGAAACCCACTCCAAACGTCTTCTCCTTCGCGGAGAAGGCTGATGTGGCCTGAAGAAGCCCTTTGTGCAATGGCCCTAGCAACCCATCCATCGCCAGCTCCGGAGGGCCCCACCTAGGGCCTAGCTCCGTAACGGCAGAAAGCGCGCTTGTAGGAGCTGCATTCTGCAAAGGGAAACTGGGCTCGGTGAACAAACCTCAACACCAGTGCGGCTATGCTCAGGATCGCAGCGCTTGCCTAGTTCTCACCTAGCCCTCTGCTCCCCTTACGGCCAAGGAGGGTCTGGGCTGCCTCTGGCTCCGTGGGCACTGCTGCTTGGCTGGTGGTCTCTGCAGCTGGAAACCAACTCCAAACGTCTTCTCCTTCTCGGAGAAGTCTAAAATGGCCTAATGAAGCCCTGTGTGCACTGGTCCTAGCAACCCACCCCTAGCCAGCTCGGGAAGGCCCCACATAGGGCCTAGCTCGGAAATGGCACAAAACGCGCTTCTAGGAGCTGCATTCTGCAAAGGGAAAATGGGCTCGGTGAACAAACCTCAACACCAGTGCGGCCTGGCTCAGGATCGCAGCGCTTGCCTAGTTCTCACCTAGGCCTAGGCTCCCCTTAGGGCCAAGGAGGGTTTGGACTGCCTCTGGCTCCGTGGGCACTGCTGCTTGGCTGGTGGTCTCCGCAGCTGGAAACCAACTCCAAACGTCTTCACCTTCGCGGAGAAGGCTGATTTGGCAGGAAGAAGCCCTGTGTGCACTGGCCCTAGCAACCCACCCCTAGCCAGCTCGGGAGGGCCCCACCTAGGGCCTAGCTCCGAAACGGTACCAAAGGCGCTTCTAGGAGCTGCATTCTGCAAAGGGAAACTGGGCTCGGGGAACAAAGCTCAGCCCCAATGCGGCTTGGCTCAGGATCGCAGCGCTTGCCTAGTTCTCACCTAGGCCTAGGCTCCCCTTAGGGCCAAGGAGGGTCTGGGCTGCCTCTGGCTCCGTGGGCACTGGTGCTTGGCTGGTGGTCTCCGCAGCTGGAAACCAACTCCAAACGTCTTCCCCTTCGCGGAGAAGGCTGATTTGGCCTGAAGAAGCCCTTTGTGCACTGGCCCTAGCCACCCACTCATAGCCAGCTTGGGAGGGCCCCACCTATGGCCTAGCTCCGAAACGGCACAAAACGCGCTTGTAGGAGCTGCATTCTGCAAAGGGAAACTGGGCTCGGGGAACAAACCTCAGCCCCAATGCGGCTTGGCTCAGAATCCCAGCGCTTGCCTAGATCTCATCTAGCCCTCGGCTCCCCATAGGGCCAAGGAGGGTCTGGGCTGCCTCTGGCTCCGTGGGCGCTGCTGCTTGGCTGGTGGTCTCCTCAGCTGGAAACCAACTCCAAACGTCTTCCCCTTCGCGGAGAAGGCTGATTTGGCCTGAAGAAGCCCTTTGTGCACTGGCCCTAGCAACCCACCCCTAGCCAGCTCGGGAGGGCCCCACCTAGGGCCTAGCTCCGAAACGGTACCAAAGGCGCTTCTAGGAGCTGCATTCTGCAAAGGGAAACTGGGCTGGGGAACAAACCTCAGCCCCACTGCGGCTTGGCTCAGGATCGCAGCGCTTGCCTAGTTCTCACCTAGGCCTAGGCTCCCCGTAGGGCCAAGGAGGGTCTGGGCTGCCTCTGGCTCTGTGGGCGCTGCTGCTTGGCTGATGGTCTCCGCAGCTAGAAACCAACTCCAAACGTCTTCTCCTTCGCGGAGAAGGCTGATGTGGCCTGAAGAAGCCCTGTGTGCACTGGCCCTTGCAACCCACCCCTAGCCAGCTCGGGAGGGCCCCACCTAGTGCCTAGCTCCGAAACGGTACCAAAGGCGCTTCTAGGAGATGCATTCTGCAAAGGGAAACTGGGCTGGGGAACAAACCTCAGCCCCACTGCGGCTTGGCTCAGGATCGCAGCGCTTGCCTAGTTCTCACCTAGGCCTAGGCTCCCCTTAGGGCCAAGGAGGGTCTGGGCTGCCTCTGGCTCCGTGGGCGCTGCTGCTTGGCTGATGGTCTCCGCAGCTAGAAACCAACTCCAAACGTCTTCTCCTTCGCGAAGTAGTCTAAATTGGCCTAATGAAGCCCTGTGTGCACTGTCCCTAGCAACCCACCCCTATCCAGCTCGGGAGGGACCCACCTAGGGCCTAGCTTGGAAACGGCACAAAACGCGCTTGTAGGAGCTGCATTCTGCAAAGGGAAACTGGGCTCGGGGAACAAACCTCAGCCCCAATGCGGCTTGGCTCAGGATCGCAGCGCTTGCCTAGTTCTCAACTAGCCCTCGGCGCCCCTTAGGGCCAAGGAGGGTCTGGGCTACCTCTGGCTCCGTGGGCACTGCTGCTTGCCTGGTGGTCTCCGCAGCTGGAAACCTACTCCAAACGTCATCTCCTTCGCGGAGAAGGCTGATTTGGCCTGAGGAAGCCCTGTGTGCACTGGCCCTAGCAACCCACCCATCGCCTGCTCCGGAGGGCCCCACCTAGGGTCAAGCTCCGAAACAGCACCAAACGCCCTTGTAGGAGCTGCATTCTGCAAAGGGAAACTGGGCTCGGGGAACAAACCTCAGCCCCAATGCGGCTTGGCTCAGGATTGCAGCTCTTGCATAGTTCTCACCTAGCCTTCGGCTCCCCATAGGGCCAAGGAGGGTCTGGGCTGCCTCTGGCTCCGTGGGCACTGGTGCTTGGCTGGTGGTCTCCGCAGCTGGAAACCAACTCCAAACGTCTTCCCCTTCGCGGAGAAGGCTGATTTGGCCTGAAGAAGCCCTTTGTGCACTGGCCCTAGCCACCCACTCATAGCCAGCTTGGGAGGGCCCCACCTATGGCCTAGCTCCGAAACGGCACAAAACGCGCTTGTAGGAGCTGCATTCTGCAAAGGGAAACTGGGCTCGGGGAACAAACCTCAGCCCCAATGCGGCTTGGCTCAGAATCCCAGCGCTTGCCTAGATCTCACCTAGCCCTCGGCTCCCCATAGGGCCAAGGAGGGTCTGGGCTGCCTCTGGCTCCGTGGGCACTGCTGCTTGGCTGGTGGTCTCCGCAGCTGGAAACCAACTCCAAACGTCTTCCCCTTCGCGGAGAAGGCTGATTTGGCCTGAAGAAGCCCTTTGTGCACTGGCCCTAGCAACCACCCCTAGCCAGCTCGGGAGGGCCCCACCTAGGGCCTAGCTCCGAAACGGTACCAAAGGCGCTTCTAGGAGCTGCATTCTGCAAAGGGAAACTGGGCTGGGGAACAAACCTCAGCCCCACTGCGGCTTGGCTCAGGATCGCAGCGCTTGCCTAGTTCTCACCTAGGCCTAGGCTCCCCGTAGGGCCAAGGAGGGTCTGGGCTGCCTCTGGCTCCGTGGGCACTGCTGCTTGGCTGATGGTCTCCGCAGCTAGAAACCAACTCCAAACGTCTTCTCCTTCGCGGAGAAGGCTGATGTGGCCTGAAGAAGCCCTGTGTGCACTGGCCCTTGCAACCCACCCCTAGCCAGCTCGGGAGGGCCCCACCTAGTGCCTAGCTCCGAAACGGTACCAAAGGCGCTTCTAGGAGCTGCATTCTGCAAAGGGAAACTGGGCTGGGGAACAAACCTCAGCCCCACTGCGGCTTGGCTCAGGATCGCAGAGCTTGCCTAGTTCTCACCTAGGCCTAGGCTCCCCATAGGGCCAAGGAGGGTCTGGGCTGCCTCTGGCTCCGTGGGCGCTGCTGCTTGGCTGATGGTCTCCGCAGCTAGAAACCAACTCCAAACGTCTTCTCCTTCGCGAAGTAGTCTAAATTGGCCTAATGAAGCCCTGTGTGCACTGTCCCTAGCAACCCACCCCTATCCAGCTCGGGAGGGACCCACCTAGGGCCTAGCTTGGAAACGGCACAAAACGCACTTGTAGGAGCTGCATTCTGCAAAGGGAAACTGGGCTCGGGGAACAAACCTCAGCCCCAATGCGGCTTGGCTCAGAAACCCAGCGCTTGCCTAGTTCTCACCTAGCCCTCGGCTCCCCATAGGGCCAAGGAGGGTCTGGGCTGCCTCTGGCTCCGTGGGCACTGCTGCTTGGCTGGTGGTCTCCTCAGCTGGAAACCAACTCCAAACGTCTTCCCCTTCGCGGAGAAGGCTGATTTGGCCTGAAGAAGCCCTTTGTGCACTGGCCCTAGCAACCCACCCCTAGCCAGCTCGGGAGGGCCCCACCTAGGGCCTAGCTCCGAAACGGTACCAAAGGCGCTTCTAGGAGCTGCATTCTGCAAAGGGAAACTGGGCTCGGGGAACAAACCTCAGCCCCACTGCGGCTTGGCTCAGGATCGCAGCGCTTGCCTAGTTCTCACCTAGGCCTAGGCTCCCCATAGGGCCAAGGAGGGTCTGGGCTGCCTCTGGCTCCGTGGGCACTGCTGCTTGGCTGGTGGTCTCCGCAGCTTGAAACCAACTCCAAACGTCTTCTCCTTCGCGGAGTAGTCTAAATTGGCCTAATGAAGCCCTGTGTGCACTGTCCCTAGCAACCCACCCCTATCCAGCTCGGGAGGGACCCACCTAGGGCCTAGCTTGGAAATGGCACAAAACGCGCTTGTAGGAGCTGCATTCTGCCAGGGGAAACTGGGCTCGGGGAACAAACCTCAGCCCCAATGCGGCTTGGCTCAGAAACCCAGCGCTTGCTTAGTTCTCACCTAGCCCTCGGCTCCCCATAGGGCCAAGGAGGGTCTGGGCTGCCTCTGGCTCCGTGGGCACTGCTGCTTGGGTGGTGGTCTCCGCAGCTGGAAACCAACTCCAAACATCTTCTCCTTCGCCTAGAAGTCTGAATTGGCTTAATGAATCCCTGTGTGCACTGGCCCTAGCAACCCCCCATCGCCAGCTCGGGCGGGCCCCACCTAGGGCCTAGCTCCGTAATGGCACCAAATGCGCTTGAAGGAGCTGCATTCTGCAGAGGGAAACTGGGCTCGGGGAACAAACCTCAGCCCCAATGCGGCTTGGCTCAGGATCGCAGCGCTTGCCTAGTTCTCACATAGGCCTAAGCTCCCCTTAGGGCCAAGGAGGGTCTGGGCTGCCTCTGGCTCCGTGGGCACTGCTACTTGGCTGGTGGTCTCCGCAGCTGGAAACCAACTCCAAACGTCTTCCCCTTCGCGGAGAAGGCTGATTTGGCCTGAAGAAGCCCTTTGTGCACTGGCCCTAGCCACCCACTCATAGCCAGCTTGGGAGGGCCCCACCTATGTCCTAGCTCCGAAACGGCACAAAACGCGCTTGTAGGAGCTGCATTCTGCAAAGGGAAACTGGGCTCGGGGAACAAACCTCAGCCCCAATGCGGCTTGGCTCAGAAACCCAGCGCTTGCCTAGTTCTCACCTAGCCCTCGGCTCCCCATAGGGCCAAGGAGGGTCTGGGCTGCCTCTGGCTCCGTGGGCACTGCTGCTTGGCTGGTGGTCTCTGCAGCTGAAAACCAACTCCAAACATCTTCCCCTTCGCGGAGAAGGCTGATTTGGCCTGAAGAAGCCCTTTGTGCACTGGCCCTAGCAACCCACCCATCGCCAGCTCGGGAGGGCCCCACCTAGGGCCTAGCTCCGTAACGGCAGAAAGCACGCTTGTAGGAGCTGCATTCTGCAAAGGGAAACTGGGCTCGGTGAACAAACCTCAACACCAGTGCGGCTATGCTCAGGATCGCAGCGCTTGCCTAGTTCTCACCTAGCCCTCGGCTTCGCTTACGGCCAAGGAGGGTCTGGGCTGCCTCTGGCTCCGTGGGCACTGCTGCTTGGCTGGTGGTCTCTGCAGCTGGAAACCAACTCCAAACGTCTTCTCCTTCTCGGAGAAGTCTAAATTGGCCTAATGAAGCCCTGTGTGCACTGGTCCTAGCAACCCACCCCTAGCCAGCTCGGGAAGGCCCCACATAGGGCCTAGCTCGGAAATGGCATAAAACGCGCTTCTAGGAGCTGCATTCTGCAAAGGGAAAATGGGCTCGGTGAACAAACCTCAACACCAGTGCGGCCTGGCTCAGGATCGCAGCGCTTGCCTAGTTCTCACCTAGCCCTCGGCTCCCCTTAGGGCCAAGGAGGGTCTGGGCTGCCTCTGGCTCCGTGGGCACTGCTGCTTGGCTGGTGGTCTCCGCAGCTGGAAACCAACTCCAAACGTCTTCCCCTTCGCGGAGAAGGCTGATGTGGCCTGAGGAAACCCTGTGTGCACTGGCCCTAGCAACCCAGCCCTATCCAGCTCGGGAGGGCCCCACCTAGGGCCTAGCTCCGAAACGGCCCAAAACGCGCTTGTAGGAGCTGCATTCTGCAAAGGGAACTGGGCTCGGGGAACAAACCTCAGCCCCAATGCGGCTTGGCTCAGGATCGCAGCTCTTGCCTAGTTCTCACCTAGCCCTCGGCTCCCCTTATGGCCAAGGAGGGTCTGGGCTGCCTCTGGCTCCGTGGGCACTGCTGCTTGGCTGGTGGTCTCCTCAGCTGGATACCAACTCCAAACGTCTTCCCCTTCGCGGAGAAGGCTGATTTGGCCTGAAGAAGCCCTTTGTGCACTGGCCCTAGCAACCCACCCCTAGCCAGCTCGGGAGGGCCCCACCTAGGGCCTAGCTCCGAAACCTACCAAAGGCGCTTCTAGGAGCTGCATTCTGCAAAGGGAAACTGGGCTCGGGGAACAAACCTCAGCCCCACTGCGGCTTGGCTCAGGATCGCAGCTCTTGCCTAGTTCTCACCTAGGCCTCGGCTCCCCATAGGGCCAAGGAGGGTCTGGGCTGCCTCTGGCTCCGTGGGCGCTGCTGCTTGGCTGATGGTCTCCGCAGCTTGAAACCAACTCCAAACGTCTTCTCCTTCGCGGAGTAGTCTAAATTGGCCTAATGAAGCCCTGTGTGCAGTGTCCCTAGCAACCCACCCCTATCCAGCTCGGGAGGGACCCACCTAGGGCCTAGCTTGGAAATGGCACAAAACGCGCTTGTAGGAGCTGCATTCTGCAAGGGGAAACAGGGCTCGGGGAACAAACCTCAGCCCCAATGCGGCTTGGCTCAGAAACCCAGCGCTTGCCTAGTTCTCACCTAGCCCTCGGCTCCCCATAGGGCCAAGGAGGGTCTGGGCTGCCTCTGGCTCCGTGGGCACTGCTGCTTGGCTGGTGGTCTCCGCAGCTGGAAACCAACTCCAAACATCTTCTCCTTCGCGGAGAAGTCTGAATTGGCTTAATGAATCCCTGTGTGCACTGGCCCTAGCAACCCACCCATCGCCAGCTCGGGCGGGCCCCACCTAGGGCCTAGCTCCGTAATGGCACCAAATGCGCTTGAAGGAGCTGCATTCTGCAGAGGGAAACTGGGCTCGGGGAACAAACCTCATCCCCAATGCGGCTTGGCTCAGGATCGCAGCGCTTGCCTAGTCTCACCTAGACCTCGGCTCCTCATAGGGCCAAGGCGGGTCTGGGCTGCCTCTGGCTCCGTGGGCACTGCTGCTTGGCTGGTGGTCTCCGCAGCTGGAAACCAACTCCAAACGTCTTCCCCTTCGCGGAGAAGGCTGATTTGGCCTGAAGAAGCCCTTTGTGCACTGGCCCTAGCAACCCACCCCTAGCCAGCTCGGGAGGGCCCCACCTAGGGCCTAGCTCCGAAACGGCACCAAACGCACTTGTAGGAGCTGCATTCTGCAAAGGGAAACTGGGCTCGGTGAACAAACCTCAACACCAGTGCGGCTATGCTCAGGATCCCAGCGCTTGCCTAGTTCTCACCTAGCCCTCGGCTCCCCATAGGGCCAAGGAGGGTCTGGGCTGCCTCTGGCTCCGTGGGCACTGCTGCTTGGCTGGTGGTCTCCACAGCTGGAAACCCACTCCAAACGTCTTCTCCTTCGCGGAGAAGGCTGATGTGGCCTGAAGAAGCCCTTTGTGCAATGGCCCTAGCAACCCACCCATCGCCAGCTCTGGAGGGCCCCACCTAGGGCCTAGCTCCGTAAAGGCAGAAAGCGCGCTTGTAGGAGCTGCATTCTGCAAAGGGAAACTGGGCTCTGTGAACAAACCTCAACACCAGTGCGGCTATGCTCAGGATCGCAGCGCTTGCCTAGTTCTCACCTAGCCCTCGGCTCCCCTTACGGCCAAGGAGGGTCTGGGCTGCCTCTGGCTCCGTGGGCACTGCTGCTTGGCTGGTGGTCTCTGCAGCTGGAAACCAACTCCAAACGTCTTCTCCTTCTCGGAGAAGTCTAAATTGGCCTAATGATGCCCTGTGTGCACTGGTCCTAGCAACCCACCCCTAGCCAGCTCGGGAAGGCCCCACATAGGGCCTAGCTCGGAAATGGCACAAAACGCGCTTCTAGGAGCTGCATTCTGCAAAGGGAAAATGGGCTCGGTGAACAAACCTCAACACCAGTGCGGCCTGGCTCAGGATCGCAGCGCTTGCCTAGTTCTCACCTAGCCCTCGGCTCCCCTTAGGGCCAAGGAGGGTCTGGGCTGCCTCTGGCTCCGTGGGCACTGCTACTTGGCTGGTGGTCTCCGCAGCTGGAAACCAACTCCAAACGTCTTCCACTTCGAGGAGAAGTCTAAATTGGCCAAATGAAGCCCTGTGTGCATGGGCCGTAGCAACCCACCCCTATCCAGCTCGGGAGGGCCCCACCTAGGGCCTAGCTCCGAAACGGCCCAAAACGCCCCTGTAGGAGCTGCATTCTGCAAAGGGAAACTGGGCTCGGGGAACAAACCTCAGCCCCACTGCGGCTTGGCTCAGGATCGCAGCGCTTGCCTAGTTCTCACCTAGCCCTAGGCGCCCCTTAGGGCCAAGGAGGGTCTGGGCTGCCTCTGGCTCCGTGGGCACTGCTGCTTGGCTGGTGGTCTCCGCAGCTGGAAACCAACTCCAAACGTCTTCCCCTTGGCGGAGAAGGCTGATGTGGCCTGAAGACGCCCTGTGTGCACTGGCCCTAGCAACCCACCCCTATCCAGCTCGGGAGGGCCCCACCTAGGGCCTAGCTCCGAAACGGCCCAAAACGCGCTTGTAGGAGCTGCATTCTGCAAAGGGAACTGGGCTCGGGGAACAAACCTCAGCCCCACTCCGGCTTGGCTCAGGATCGCAGCGCATGCCTAGTTCTCACCTAGCCCTCGGCTCCCCATAGGGCCAAGGAGGGTCTGGGCTGCCTCTGGCTCCGTGGGCGCTGCTGCTTGGCTGGTGGTCTCCGCAGCTAGAAACCAACTCCAAACGTCTTCTCCTTCGCGGAGTAGTCTAAATTGGCCTAATGAAGCCCTTTGTGCACTGGCCCTAGCAACCCACCCCTATCTAGCTCGGGAGGGACCCACCTAGGGCCTAGCTTGGAAACGGCACAAAACGCGCTCGTAGGAGCTGCATTCTGCAAAGGGAAACTGGGCTCGGGGAACAAACCTCAGCCCCAATGCGGCTTGGCTCAGAAACCCAGCGCTTGCCTAGTTCTCACCTAGCCCTCGGCTCCCCTTACGGCCAAGGAGGGTCTGGGCTGCCTCTGGCTCCGTGGGCACTGCTGCTTGGCTGGTGGTCTCCCCAGCTGCAAACCAACTCCAAACGTCTTCTCCTTCGCGGAGAAGTCTGAATTGGCTTAATGAAGCCCTGTGTGCACTGGCCCTAGCAACCCACCCATCGCCAGCTCGGGCGGGCCCTACCTAGGGCCTAGCTCCGTAATGGCACCAAATGCGCTTGAAGGAGCTGCATTCTGCAGAGGGAAACTGGGCTCGGGGAACAAACCTCAGCCCCAATGCGGCTTGGCTCAGGATCGCAGCGCTTGCCTAGTTCTCACCTAGACCTCGGCTCCTCATAGGGCCAAGGAGGGTCTGGGCTGCCTCTGGCTCCGTGGGCACTGCTGCTTGGCTGGTGGTCTCCGCAGCTGGAAACCAACTCCAAACGTCTTCTCCTTCGCGGAGAAGGCTGATTTGGCCTGAAGAAGCCCTTTGTGCACTGGCCCTAGCAACCCACCCCTAGCCAGCTCGGGAGGGCCCCACCTAGGGCCTAGCTCCGAAACGGCACCAAACGCACTTGTAGGAGCTGCATTCTGCAAAGGGAAACTGGGCTCGGTGAACAAACCTCAACACCAGTGCGGCTATGCTCAGGATCCCAGCGCTTGCCTAGTTCTCACCTAGCCCTCGGCTCCCCATAGGGCCAAGGAGGGTCTGGGCTGCCTCTGGCTCCGTGGGCACTGCTGCTTGGCTGGTGGTCTCCACAGCTGGAAACCCACTCCAAACGTCTTCTCCTTCGCGGAGAAGGCTGATGTGGCCTGAAGAAGCCCTTTGTGCAATGGCCCTAGCAACCCACCCATCGCCAGCTCTGGAGGGCCCCACCTAGGGCCTAGCTCCGTAACGGCAGAAAGCGCGCTTGTAGGAGCTGCATTCTGCAAAGGGAAACTGGGCTCGGTGAACAAACCTCAACACCAGTGCGGCTATGCTCAGGATCGCAGCGCTTGCCTAGTTCTCACCTAGCCCTGGGCTCCCCTTACGGCCAAGGAGGGTCTGGGCTGCCTCTGGCTCCGTGGGCACTGCTGCTTGGCTGGTGGTCTCTGCATCTGGAAACCAACTCCAAACGTCTTCTCCTTCTCGGAGAAGTCTAAATTGGCCTAATGAAGCCCTATGTGCACTGGCCCTAGCAACCCACCCCTAGCCAGCTCGGGAAGGCCCCACATAGGGCCTAGCTCGGAAATGGCACAAAACGCGCTTCTAGGAGCTGCATTCTGCAAAGGGAAAATGGGCTCGGTGAACAAACCTCAACACCAGTGCGGCCTGGCTCAGGATCGCAGCGCTTGCCTAGTTCTCACCTAGCCCTCGGCTCCCCTTAGGGCCAAGGAGGGTCTGGGCTGCCTCTGGCTCCGTGGGCACTGCTACTTGGCTGGTGGTCTCCGCAGCTGGAAAACAACTCCAAACGTCTTCCACTTCGAGGAGAAGTCTAAATTGGCCAAATGAAGCCCTGTGTGCATGGGCCGTAGCAACCCACCCCTATCCAGCTCGGGAGGGCCCCACCTAGGGCCTAGCTCCGAAACGGCCCAAAACGCCCCTGTAGGAGCTGCATTCTGCAAAGGGAAACTGGGCTCGGGGAACAAACCTCAGCCCCACTGCGGCTTGGCTCAGGATCGCAGCGCTTGCCTAGTTCTCACCTAGCCCTAGGCGCCCCTTAGGGCCAAGGAGGGTCTGGGCTGCCTCTGGCTCCGTGGGCACTGCTGCTTGGCTGGTGGTCTCCGCAGCTGGAAACCAACTCCAAACGTCTTCCCCTTGGCGGAGAAGGCTGATGTGGCCTGAAGACGCCCTGTGTGCACTGGCCCTAGCAACCCACCCCTATCCAGCTCGGGAGGGCCCCACCTAGGGCCTAGCTCCGAAACGGCCCAAAACGCGCTTGTAGGAGCTGCATTCTGCAAAGGGAACTGGGCTCGGGGAACAAACCTCAGCCCCACTCCGGCTTGGCTCAGGATCGCAGCGCTTGCCTAGTTCTCACCTAGCCCTCGGCTCCCCATAGGGCCAAGGAGGGTCTGGGCTGCCTCTGGCTCCGTGGGCGCTGCTGCTTGGCTGGTGGTCTCCGCAGCTAGAAACCAACTCCAAACGTCTTCTCCTTCGCGGAGTAGTCTAAATTGGCCTAATGAAGCCCTTTGTGCACTGGCCCTAGCAACCCACCCCTATCTAGCTCGGGAGGGACCCACCTAGGGCCTAGCTTGGAAACGGCACAAAACGCGCTCGTAGGAGCTGCATTCTGCAAAGGGAAACTGGGCTCGGGGAACAAACCTCAGCCCCAATGCGGCTTGGCTCAGAAACCCAGCGCTTGCCTAGTTCTCACCTAGCCCTCGGCTCCCCTTACGGCCAAGGAGGGTCTGGGCTGCCTCTGGCTCCGTGGGCACTGCTGCTTGGCTGGTGGTCTCCCCAGCTGCAAACCAACTCCAAACGTCTTCTCCTTCGCGGAGAAGTCTGAATTGGCTTAATGAAGCCCTGTGTGCACTGGCCCTAGCAACCCACCCATCGCCAGCTCGGGCGGGCCCTACCTAGGGCCTAGCTCCGTAATGGCACCAAATGCGCTTGAAGGAGCTGCATTCTGCAGAGGGAAACTGGGCTCGGGGAACAAACCTCAGCCCCAATGCGGCTTGGCTCAGGATCGCAGCGCTTGCCTAGTTCTCACCTAGACCTCGGCTCCTCATAGGGCCAAGGAGGGTCTGGGCTGCCTCTGGCTCCGTGGGCACTGCTGCTTGGCTGGTGGTCTCCGCAGCTGGAAACCAACTCCAAACGTCTTCTCCTTCGCGGAGAAGGCTGATTTGGCCTGAAGAAGCCCTTTGTGCACTGGCCCTAGCAACCCACCCCTAGCCAGCTCGGGAGGGCCCCACCTAGGGCCTAGCTCCGAAACGGCACCAAACGCACTTGTAGGAGCTGCATTCTGCAAAGGGAAACTGGGCTCGGTGAACAAACCTCAACACCAGTGCGGCTATGCTCAGGATCCCAGCGCTTGCCTAGTTCTCACCTAGCCCTCGGCTCCCCATAGGGCCAAGGAGGGTCTGGGCTGCCTCTGGCTCCGTGGGCACTGCTGCTTGGCTGGTGGTCTCCACAGCTGGAAACCCACTCCAAACGTCTTCTCCTTCGCGGAGAAGGCTGATGTGGCCTGAAGAAGCCCTTTGTGCAATGGCCCTAGCAACCCACCCATCGCCAGCTCCGGAGGGCCCCACCTAGGGCCTAGCTCCGTAACGGCAGAAAGCACGCTTGTAGGAGCTGCATTCTGCAAAGGGAAACTGGGCTCGGTGAACAAACCTCAACACCAGTGCGGCTATGCTCAGGATCGCAGCGCTTGCCTAGTTCTCACCTAGCCCTGGGCTCCCCTTACGGCCAAGGAGGGTCTGGGCTGCCTCTGGCTCCGTGGGCACTGCTGCTTGGCTGGTGGTCTCTGCATCTGGAAACCAACTCCAAACGTCTTCTCCTTCTCGGAGAAGTCTAAATTGGCCTAATGAAGCCCTATGTGCACTGGCCCTAGCAACCCACCCCTAGCCAGCTCGGGAAGGCCCCACATAGGGCCTAGCTCGGAAATGGCACAAAACGCGCTTCTAGGAGCTGCATTCTGCAAAGGGAAAATGGGCTCGGTGAACAAACCTCAACACCAGTGCGGCCTGGCTCAGGATCGCAGCGCTTGCCTAGTTCTCACCTAGCCCTCGGCTCCCCTTAGGGCCAAGGAGGGTCTGGGCTGCCTCTGGCTCCGTGGGCACTGCTACTTGGCTGGTGGTCTCCGCAGCTGGAAACCAACTCCAAACGTCTTCCACTTCGAGGAGAAGTCTAAATTGGCCAAATGAAGCCCTGTGTGCATGGGCCGTAGCAACCCACCCCTATCCAGCTCGGGAGGGCCCCACCTAGGGCCTAGCTCCGAAACGGCCCAAAACGCCCCTGTAGGAGCTGCATTCTGCAAAGGGAAACTGGGCTCGGGGAACAAACCTCAGCCCCACTGCGGCTTGGCTCAGGATCGCAGCGCTTGCCTAGTTCTCACCTAGCCCTAGGCGCCCCTTAGGGCCAA
This sequence comes from Sus scrofa, assembly GCF_054392235.1. Lineage (NCBI taxonomy): Eukaryota > Metazoa > Chordata > Mammalia > Artiodactyla > Suidae > Sus > Sus scrofa. The sequence goes on along the minus strand of NC_139385.1, from coordinate 50,255,010 downwards.
GGAGGGTCTGGGCTGCCTCTGGCTCCGTGGGCACTGCTGCTTGGCTGGTGGTCTCCGCACCTGGAAACCAACTCCAAACGTCTTCCCCTTCGCGGAGAAGGCTGATGTGGCCTGAATAAGCCCTGTGTGCACTGGCCCTAGCAACCAACCCCTATCCAGCTCGGGAGGGCCCCACCTAGGGCCTAGCTCCGAAACGGCCCAAAACGCGCTTGTAGGAGCTGCATTCTGCAAAGGGAACTGGGCTCGGGGAACAAACCTCAGCCCCAATGCGGCTTGGCTCAGGATCGCAGCGCTTGCCTAGTTCTCACCTAGCCCTAGGCGCCCCTTAGGGCCAAGGAGGGTCTGGGCTGCCTCTGGCTCCGTGGGCACTGCTGCTTGGCTGGTGGTCTCCGCAGCTGGAAACCAACTCCAAACGTCTTCCCCTTCGCGGAGAAGGCTGATGTGGCCTGAATAAGCCCTGTGTGCACTGGCCCTAGCAACCCACCCCTATCCAGCTCGGGAGGGCCCCACCTAGGGCCTAGCTCCGAAACGGCCCAAAACGCGCTTGTAGGAGCTGCATTCTGCAAAGGGAAAATGGGCTCGGGGAACAAACCTCAGCCCCACTCCGGCTTGGCTCAGGATCGCAGCGCTTGCCTAGTTCTCACCTAGCCCTCGGCTCCCCATAGGGCCAAGGAGGGTCTGGGCTGCCTCTGGCTCCGTGGGCGCTGCTGCATGGCTGATGGTCTCCGCAGCTAGAAACCAACTCCAAACGTCTTCTCCTTCGCGGAGTAGTCTAAATTGGCCTAATGAAGCCCTGTGTGCACTGGCCCTTGCAACCCACCCCTACCCAGCTCGGGAGGGCCCCACGTAGTGCCTAGCTTGGTAACGGCACAAAACGCACTTCTAGGAGCTGCATTCTGCAAAGGGAAACTGGGCTCGGGGAACAAACCTCAGCCCCAATGCGGCTTGGCTCAGGATCACAGCGCTTGCCTAGTTCTCACCTAGCCCTCGGCTCCCCATAGGGCCAAGGAGGGTCTGGGCTGCCTCTGGCTCCGTGGGCACTGCTGCTTGGCTGGTGGTCTCCGCAGCTGGAAACCAACTCCAAACATCTTCTCCTTCGCGGAGAAGTCTGAATTGGCTTAATGAAGCCCTGTGTGCACTGGCCCTAGCAACCCACCCATCGCCAGCTCGGGCGGGCCCTACCTAGGGCCTAGCTCCGTAATGGCACCAAATGCGCTTGAAGGAGCTGCATTCTGCAGAGGGAAACTGGGCTCGGGGAACAAACCTCAGCCCCAATGCGGCTTGGCTCAGGATCGCAGCGCTTGCCTAGTTCTCACCTAGACCTCGGCTCCTCATAGGGCCAAGGCGGGTCTGGGCTGCCTCTGGCTCCGTGGGCACTGCTGCTTGGCTGGTGGTCTCCGCAGCTGGAAACCAACTCCAAACATCTTCTCCTTCGCGGAGAAGTCTGAATTGGCTTAATGAAGTCCTGTGTGCACTGGCCCTAGCAACCCACCCATCGCCAGCTCGGGCGGGCCCTACCTAGGGCCTAGCTCCGTAATGGCACCAAATGCGCTTGAAGGAGCTGCATTCTGCAGAGGGAAACTGGGCTCGGGGAACAAACCTCAGCCCCAATGCGGCTTGGCTCAGGATCGCAGCGCTTGCCTAGTTCTCACCTAGACCTCGGCTCCTCATAGGGCCAAGGCGGGTCTGGGCTGCCTCTGGCTCCGTGGGCACTGCTGCTTGGCTGGTGGTCTCCGCAGCTGGAAACCAACTCCAAACGTGTTCCCCTTCGCGGAGAAGGCTGATTTGGCCTGAAGAAGCCCTTTGTGCACTGGCCCTAGCAACCCACCCCTAGCCAGCTCGGGAGGGCCCCACCTAGGGCCTAGCTCCGAAACGGCCCAAAACGCGCTTGTAGGAGCTGCATTCTGCAAAGGGAAACTGGGCTCGGTGAACAAACCTCAACACCAGTGCGGCTATGCTCAGGATCCCAGCGCTTGCCTAGTTCTCACCTAGCCCTCGGCTCCCCATAGGGCCAAGGAGGGTCTGGGCTGCCTCTGGCTCCGTGGGCACTGCTGCTTGGCTGGTGGTCTCCACAGCTGGAAACCCACTCCAAACTTCTTCTCCTTCGCGGAGAAGGCTGATGTGGCCTGAAGAAGCCCTTTGTGCAATGGCCCTAGCAACCTACCGATCGCCAGATCCGGAGGGCCCCACCTAGGGCCTAGCTCCGTAACGGCAGAAAGCGCGCTTGTAGGAGCTGCATTCTGCAAAGGGAAACTGGGCTCGGTGAACAAACCTCAACACCAGTGCGGCTATGCTCAGGATCGCAGCGCTTGCCTAGTTCTCACCTAGCCCTCGGCTCCCCTTACGGCCAAGGAGGGTCTGGGCTGCCTCTGGCTCCGTGGGCACTGCTACTTGGCTGGTGGTCTCCGCAGCTGGAAACCAACTCCAAACGTCTTCTCCTTCGCGGAGAAGGCTGATTTGGCCGGAATAAGCCCTGTGTGCACTGGCCCTAGCAACCCACCCCTATCCAGCTCGGGAGGGCCCCACCTAGGGCCTAGCTCCGAAACGGCCCAAAACGGGCTTGTACGAGCTGCATTCTGCAAAGGGAACTGGGCTCGGGGAACAAACCTCAGCCCCAATGCGGCTTGGCTCAGGATCGCAGCGCTTGCCTAGTTCTCACCTAGCCCTCGGCTCCCCATAGGGCCAAGGAGGGTCTGGGCTTCCTCTGGCTCCGTGGGCACTGCTACTTGGCTGGTGGTCTCCGCAGCTGGAAACCAACTCCAAACGTCTTCCCCTTCGCGGAGAAGGCTGATTTGGCCTGAAGAAGCCCTTTGTGCACTGGCCCTAGCAACCCACCCCTAGCCAGCTCGGGAGGGCCCCACCTAGGGCCTAGCTCCGAAACGGTACCAAAGGCGCTTCTAGGAGGTGCATTCTGCAAAGGGAAACTGGGCTCGAGGAACAAACCTCAGCCCCACTGCGGCTTGGCTCAGGATCGCAGCGCTTGCCTAGTTCTCACCTAGGCCTAGGCTCCCCATAGGGCCAAGGAGGGTCTGGGCTGCCTCTGGCTCCGTGGGCACTGCTGCTTGGCTGGTGGTCTCCGCAGCTGGAAACCAACTCCAAACGTCTTCCCCTTCGCGGAGAAGGCTGATGTGGCCTGAGGAAACCCTGTGTGCACTGGCCCTAGCAACCCACCCCTAGCCAGATCGGGAGGGCCCCACCTAGGGCCTAGCTCCGTAAAGGCACAAAACGCGCTTGTAGGAGCTGCATTCTGCAAAGGGAAACTGGGCTCAGGGAACAAACCTCAGCCCCAATGCGGCTTGGCTCAGGATCGCAGCGCTTGCCTAGTTCTCAACTAGCCCTCGGCGACCCTTAGGGCCAAGGAGGGTCTGGGCTACCTCTGGCTCCGTGGGCACTGCTGCTTGGCTGGTGGTCTCCGCAGCTGGAAACCAACTCCAAACGTCATCTCCTTCGCGGAGAAGGCTGATTTGGCCTGAGGAAGCCCTGTGTGCACTGGCCCTACCAACCCACCCATCGCCTGCTCCGGAGGGCCCCACCTAGGGTCTAGCTCCGAAACGGAACCAAACGCCCTTGTAGGAGCTGCATTCTGCAAAGGGAAACTGGGCTCGGGGAACAAACCTCAGCCCCACTGCGGCTTGGCTCAGGATCGCAGCGCTTGCCTAGTTCTCACCTAGGCCTAGGCTGCCCATAGGGCCAAGGAGGGTCTGGGCTGCCTCTGGCTCCGTGGGCTCTGCTGATGGCTGATGGTCTCCACAGCTAGAAACCAACTCCAAACGTCTTCTCCTTCGCGGAGTAGTCTAAATTGGCCTAATGAAGCCCTGTGTGCACTGTCCCTAGCAACCCACCCCTATCCAGCTCGGGAGGGACCCACCTAGGGCCTAGCTCCGAAACGGCCCAAAACGCGCTTGTAGGAGCTGCATTCTGCAAAGGGAACCTGGGCTCGGGGAACAAACCTCAGCCCCAATGCGGCTTGGCTCAGAAACCCAGCGCTTGCCTAGTTCTCACCTAGCACTCGGCTCCCCATAGGGCCAAGGAGGGTCTGGGCTGCCTCTGGCTCCGTGGGCACTGCTGCTTGGCTGGTGGTCTCCGCAGCTGGAAACCAACTCCAAACGTCTTCCCCTTCGCGGAGAAGGCTGATTTGGCCTGAAGAAGCCCTTTGTGCACTGGCCCTAGCAACCCACCCCTAGCCAGCTCGGGAGGGCCCCACCTAGGGCCTAGCTCCGAAACGGCACCAAACGCAATTGTAGGAGCTGCATTCTGCAAAGGGAAACTGGGCTCGGTGAACAAACCTCAACACCAGTGCGGCTATGCTCAGGATCCCAGCGCTTGCCTAGTTCTCACCTAGCCCTCGGCTCCCCATAGGGCCAAGGAGGGTCTGGGCTGCCTCTGGCTCCGTGGGCACTGCTGCTTGGCTGGTGGTCTCTGCATCTGGAAACCAACTCCAAACGTCTTCTCCTTCTCGGAGAAGTCTAAATTGGCCTAATGAAGCCCTGTGTGCACTGGTCCTAGCAACCCACCCCTAGCCAGCTCGGGAAGGCCCCACATAGGGCCTAGCTCGGAAATGGCACAAAACGCGCTTCTAGGAGCTGCATTCTGCAAAGGGAAAATGGGCTCGGGGAACAAACCTCAACACCAGTGCGGCCTGGCTCAGGATCGCAGCGCTTGCCTAGTTCTCACCTAGCCCTCGGCTCCCCTTAGGGCCAAGGAGGGTCTGGGCTGCCTCTGGCTCCGTGGGCACTGCTGCTTGGCTGGTGGTCTCCGCAGCTGGAAACCAACTCCAAACGTCTTCCACTTCGAGGAGAAGTCTAAATTGGCCAAATGAAGCCCTGTGTGCATGGGCCGTAGCAACCCACCCCTATCCAGCTCGGGAGGGCCCCACCTAGGGCCTAGCTCCGAAACGGCCCAAAACGCCCCTGTAGGAGCTGCATTCTGCAAAGGGAAACTGGGCTCGGGGAACAAACCTCAGCCCCACTGCGGCTTGGCTCAGGATCGCAGCGCTTGCCTAGTTCTCACCTAGCCCTAGGCGCCCCTTAGGGCCAAGGAGGGTCTGGGCTGCCTCTGGCTCCGTGGGCACTGCTGCTTGGCTGGTGGTCTCCGCAGCTGGAAACCAACTCCAAACGTCTTCCCCTTCGCGGAGAAGGCTGATGTGGCCTGAAGACGCCCTGTGTGCACTGGCCCTAGCAACCCACCCCTATCCAGCTCGGGAGGGCCCCACCTAGGGCCTAGCTCCGAAACGGCCCAAAACGCGCTTGTAGGAGCTGCATTCTGCAAAGGGAACTGGGCTCGGGGAACAAACCTCAGCCCCAATGCGGCTTGGCTCAGGATCGCAGCGCTTGCCTAGTTCTCACCTAGGCCTAGGCTCCCCTTAGGGCCAAGGAGGGTCTGGGCTTCCTCTGGCTCCGTGGGCACTGCTGCTTGGCTGGTGGTCTCCGCAGCTGGAAACCAACTCCAAACGTCTTCCCCTTCGCGGAGAAGGCTGATTTGGCCTGAAGAAGCCCTTTGTGCACTGGCCCTAGCAACCCACCCCTAGCCAGCTCGGGAGGGCCCCACCTAGGGCCTAGCTCCGAAACGGTACCAAAGGCGCTTCTAGGAGCTGCATTCTGCAAAGGGAAACCTGGCTCGGGGAACAAACCTCAGCCCCACTCCGGCTTGGCTCAGGATCGCAGCGCTTGCCTAGTTCTCACCTAGCCCTCGGCTCCCCATAGGGCCAAGGAGGGTCTGGGCTGCCTCTGGCTCCGTGGGCGCTGCTGCTGGCTGATGGTCTCCGCAGCTAGAAACCAACTCCAAACGTCTTCTCCTTCGCGGAGTAGTCTAAATTGGCCTTATGAAGCCCTGTGTGCACTGTCCCTAGCAACCCACCCCTATCCAGCTCGGGAGGGACCCACCTAGGGCCTAGCTCCGAAACGGCACAAAACTCGCTTGTAGGAGCTGCATTCTGCAAAGGGAAACTGGGCTCGGGGAACAAACCTCAGCCCCAATGCGGCTTGGCTCAGAAACCCAGCGCTTGCCTAGTTCTCACCTAGCCCTCGGCTCCCCATAGGGCCAAGGAGGGTCTGGGCTGCCTCTGGCTCCGTGGGCACTGCTGCTTGGCTGGTGGTCTCCGCAGCTGGAAACCAACTCCAAACATCTTCTCCTTCGCGGAGAAGTCTGAATTGGCTTAATGAAGCCCTGTGTGCACTGGCCCTAGCAACCCACCCATCGCCAGCTCGGGCGGGCCCCACCTAGGGCCTAGCTCCGTAATGGCACCAAATGCGCTTGAAGGAGCTGCATTCTGCAGAGGGAAACTGGGCTCGGGGAACAAACCTCAGCCCCAATGCGGCTTGGCTCAGGATCGCAGCGCTTGCCTAGTTCTCACCTAGACCTCGGCTCCTCATAGGGCCAAGGCGGGTCTGGGCTGCCTCTGGCTCCGTGGGCACTGCTGCTTGGCTGGTGGTCTCCGCAGCTGGAAACCAACTCCAAACGTGTTCCCCTTCGCGGAGAAGGGTTATTTGGCCTGAAGAAGCCCTTTGTGCACTGGCCCTAGCAACCCACCCCTAGCCAGCTCGGGAGGGCCCCACCTAGGGCCTAGCTCCGAAACGGCCCAAAACGCGCTTGTAGGAGCTGCATTCTGCAAAGGGAACTGGGCTCGGTGAACAAACCTCAACACTAGTGCGGCTATGCTCAGGATCCCAGCGCTTGCCTAGTTCTCACCTAGCCCTCGGCTCCCCATAGGGCCAAGGAGGGTCTGGGCTGCCTCTGGCTCCGTGGGCACTGCTGCTTGGCTGGTGGTCTCCACAGCTGGAAACCCACTCCAAACGTCTTCTCCTTCGCGGAGAAGGCTGATTTGGCAGGAAGAAGCCCTGTGTGCACTGGCCCAGGCAACCCACCCCTAGCCAGCTCGGGAGGGCCCCACCTAGGGCCTAGCTCCGAAACATTACCAAAGGCGATTCTAGGAGCTGCATTCTGCAAAGGGAAACTGGGCTCGGGGAACAAACCTCAGCCCCAATGCGGCTTGGCTCAGGATCGCAGCGCTTGCCTAGTTCTCACCTAGGCCTAGGCTCCCCCTAGGGCCAAGGATGGTCTGGGCTGCCTCTGGCTCCGTGGGCACTGCTGCTTGGCTGGTGGTCTCCGCAGCTGGAAACCAACTCCAAACGTCTTCCACTTCGAGGAGAAGTCTAAATTGGCCAAATGAAGCCCTGTGTGCATGGGCCGTAGCAACCCACCCCTAGCCAGCTCGGGAGGGCCCCACCTAGGGCCTAGCTCCGAAACGGCCCAAAACGCGCTTGTAGGAGCTGCATTCTGCAAAGGGAAACTGGGCTCGGGGAACAAACCTCAGCCCCAATGCGGCTTGGCTCAGGATCGCAGCGCTTGCCTAGTTCTCACCTAGGCCTAGGCTCCCCATAGGGCCAAGGAGGGTCTGGGCTGCCTCTGGCTCCGTGGGCACTGCTGCTTGGCTGGTGGTCTCCGCAGCTGGAAACCAACTCCAAACGTCTTCCCCTTCGCGGAGAAGGCTGATGTGGCCTGAAGAAGCCATGTGTGCACTGGCCCTAGCAACCCACCCCTATCCAGCTCGGGAGGGCCCCACCTAGGGCCTAGCTCCGAAACGGCCCAAAACGCGCTTGTAGGAGCTGCATTCTGCAAAGGGAACTGGGCTCGGGGAACAAACCTCAGCCCCAATGCGGCTTGGCTCAGGATCGCAGCGCTTGCCTAGTTCTCACCTAGCCCTAGGCGCCCCTTAGGGCCAAGGAGGGTCTGGGCTGCCTCTGGCTCCGTGGGCGCTGCTGCTTGGCTGATGGTCTCCGCAGCTAGAAACCAACTCCAAACGTCTTCTCCTTCGCGGAGTAGTCTAAATTGGCCTAATGAAGCCCTGTGTGCACTGTCCCTAGCAACCCACCCCTATCTAGCTCGGGAGGGACCCACCTAGGGCCTAGCTTGGAAACGGCACAAAACTCGCTTGTAGGAGCTGCATTCTGCAAAGGGAAACTGGGCTCGGGGAACAAACCTCAGCCCCAATGCGGCTTGGCTCAGAAACCCAGCGCTTGCCTAGTTCTCACCTAGCCCTCGGCTCCCCATAGGGCCAAGGAGGGTCTGGGCTGCCTCTGGCTCCGTGGGCACTGCTGCTTGGCTGGTGGTCTCCGCAGCTGGAAACCAACTCCAAACATCTTCGCCTTCGCGGAGAAGTCTGAATTGGCTTAATGAAGCCCTGTGTGCACTGGCCCTAGCAACCCACCCCTAGCCAGCTCGGGAAGGCCCCACATAGGGCCTAGCTCGGATATGGCACAAAACGCGCTTCTAGGAGCTGCATTCTGCAAAGGGAAACTGGGCTCGGTGAACAAACCTCAACACCAGTGCGGTTATGCTCAGGATCGCAGCGCTTGCCTAGTTCTCACCTAGCCCTCGGCTCCCCTTACGGCCAAGGAGGGTCTGGGCTGCCTCTGGCTCCGTGGGCACTGCTGCTTGGCTGGTGGTCTCTGCATCTGGAAACCAACTCCAAACGTCTTCTACTTCTCGGAGAAGTCTAAATTGGCCTAGTGAAGCCCTGTGTGCACTGGTCCTAGCAACCCACCCCTAGCCAGCTCGGGAAGGCCCCACATAGGGCCTAGCTCGGATATGGCACAAAACGCGCTTCTAGGAGCTGCATTCTGCAAAGGGAAACTGGGCTCGGTGAACAAACCTCAACACCAGTGCGGCCTGGCTCAGGATCGCAGCGCTTGCCTAGTTCTCACATAGGCCTAAGCTCCCCTTAGGGCCAAGGAGGGTCTGGGCTGCCTCTGGCTCCGTGGGCACTGCTACTTGGCTGATGGTCTCCGCAGCTGGAAACCAACTCCAAACGTCTTCCCCTTCGCGGAGAAGGCTGATTTGGCCTGAAGAAGCCCTTTGTGCACTGGCCCTAGCAACCCACCCCTAGCCAGCTCGGGAGGGCCCCACCTAGGGCCTAGCTCCGAAACGGCACCAAACGCGCTTGTAGGAGCTGCATTCTGCAAAGGGAAACTGGGCTCGGTGAACAAACCTCAACACCAGTGCGGCTATGCTCAGGATCCCAGCGCTTGCCTAGTTCTCACCTAGCCCTCGGCTCCCCATAGGGCCAAGGAGGGTCTGGGCTGCCTCTGGCTCCGTGGGCACTGCTGCTTGGCTGGTGGTCTCCACAGCTGGAAACCCACTCCAAACGTCTTCTCCTTCGCGGAGAAGGCTGATGTGGCCTGAAGAAGCCCTTTGTGCAATGGCCCTAGCAACCTACCGATCGCCAGCTCCGGAGGGCCCCACCTAGGGCCTAGCTCCGCAACGGCAGAAAGCGCGCTTGTAGGAGCTGCATTCTGCAAAGGGAAACTGGGCTCGGTGAACAAACCTCAACACCAGTGCGGTTATGCTCAGGATCGCAGCGCTTGCCTAGTTCTCACCTAGCCCTCGGCTCCCCTTACGGCCAAGGAGGGTCTGGGCTGCCTCTGGCTCCGTGGGCACTGCTGCTTGGCTGGTGGTCTCTGCATCTGGAAACCAACTCCAAACGTCTTCTACTTCTCGGAGAAGTCTAAATTGGCCTAGTGAAGCCCTGTGTGCACTGGTCCTAGCAACCCACCCCTAGCCAGCTCGGGAAGGCCCCACATAGGGCCTAGCTCGGATATGGCACAAAACGCGCTTCTAGGAGCTGCATTCTGCAAAGGGAAACTGGGCTCGGTGAACAAACCTCAACACCAGTGCGGCCTGGCTCAGGATCGCAGCGCTTGCCTAGTTCTCACATAGGCCTAAGCTCCCCTTAGGGCCAAGGAGGGTCTGGGCTGCCTCTGGCTCCGTGGGCACTGCTACTTGGCTGGTGGTCTCCGCAGCTGGAAACCAACTCCAAACGTCTTCTCCTTCGCGGAGAAGGCTGATTTGGTAGGAAGAAGCCCTGTGTGCACTGGCCCTAGCAACCCACCCCTAGCCAGCTCGGGAGGGCCCCACCTAGGGCCTAGCTCCGAAACAGTACCAAAGGCGCTTCTAGGAGCTGCATTCTGCAAAGGGAAACTGGGCTCGGGGAACAAACCTCAGCCCCAATGCGGCTTGGCTCAGGATCGCAGCGCTTGCCTAGTTCTCACCTAGGCCTAGGCTCCCCCTAGGGCCAAGGAGGGTCTGGGCTGCCTCTGGCTCCGTGGGCACTGCTGCTTGGCTGGTGGTCTCCGCAGCTGGAAACCAACTCCAAACGTCTTCCACTTCGAGGAGAAGTCTAAATTGGCCAAATGAAGCCCTGTGTGCATGGGCCGTAGCAACCCATCCCTAGCCAGCTCGGGAGGGCCCCACCTAGGGCCTAGCTCCGAAACGGCCCAAAACGCCCCTGTAGGAGCTGCATTCTGCAAAGGGAAACTGGGCTCGGGGAAGAAACCTCAGCCCCAATGCGGCTTGGCTCAGGATCGCAGCGCTTGCCTAGTTCTCACCTAGCCCTCGGCTCCCCTTACGGCCAAGGAGGGTCTGGGCTGCCTCTGGCTCCGTGGGCACTGCTGCTTGGCTGGTGGTCTCCACAGCTGGAAACCAACTGCAAATGTCATCTCCTCCGCGGAGAAGGCTGATGTGGCCTAATGAAGCCCTGTGTGCACTGGCCCTAGCAAGCCACCCGTAGCCATCTCGGGAGGGCCCCACCTAGGGCGTAGCTCGGAAATGGCACAAAACGCGCTTCTAGGAGCTGCATTCTGCAAAGGAAAACTGGCCTCGGGGAACAAACCTCAGCCCCAATGCGGCTTGACTCAGGATCGCAGCGCTTGCCTAGTTCTCACCTAGACCTCGGCTCCCCTTAGGGCCAAGGAGGGTCTGGGCTGCCTCTGGCTCCGTGGGCACTGCTGCTTGGCTGGTGGTCTCTGCAGCTGGAAACCAACTCCAAACGTCTTCTCCTTCTCGGAGAAGTCTAAATTGGCCTAATGAAGCCCTGTGTGCACTGGTCCTAGCAACCCACCCCTAGCCAGCTCGGGAAGGCCCCACATAGGGCCTAGCTCGGAAATGGCACAAAACGCGCTTCTAGGAGCTGCATTCTGCAAAGGGAAAATGGGCTCGGTGAACAAACCTCAACACCAGTGCGGCCTGGCTCAGGATCGCAGCGCTTGCCTAGTTCTCACATAGGCCTAAGCTCCCCTTAGGGCCAAGGAGTGTCTGGGCTGCCTCTGGCTCCGTGGGCACTGCTACTTGGCTGGTGGTCTCCGCAGCTGGAAACCAACTCCAAACGTCTTCTCCTTCGCGGAGAAGGCTGATTTGGCCTGAGGAAACCCTGTGTGCACTGGCCCTAGCAACCCACCCCTAGCCAGCTCGGGAGGGCCCCACCTAGGGCCTAGCTCCGAAACAGTACCAAAGGCGCTTCTAGGAGCTGCATTCTGCAAAGGGAAACTGGGCTCGGGGAACAAAGCTCAGCCCCAATGCGGCTTGGCTCAGGATCGCAGCGCTTGCCTAGTTCTCACCTAGCCCTCGGCTCCCCTTACGGACAAGGAGGGTCTGGGCTGCCTCTGGCTCCGTGGGCACTGCTGCTTGGCTGGGGGTCTCCGCAGCTGGAAACCAACTCCAAACGTCTTCCACTTTGAGGAGAAGTCTAAATTGGCCAAATGAAGCCCTGTGTGCATGGGCCGTAGCAACCCATCCCTAGCCAGCTCGGGAGGGCCCCACCTAGGGCCTAGCTCCGAAACGGCCCAAAACGCCCCTGTAGGAGCTGCATTCTGCAAAGGGAAACTGGGCTCGGGGAACAAACCTCAGCCCCAATGCGGCTTGGCTCAGGATCGCAGCGCTTGCCTAGTTCTCACCTAGCCCTCGGCTCCCCTTACGGCCAAGGAGGGTCTGGGCTGCCTCTGGCTCCGTGGGCACTGCTGCTTGGCTGGTGGTCTCCGCAGCTGGAAACCAACTGCAAATGTCATCTCCTCCGCGGAGAAGGCTGATGTGGCCTAATGAAGCCCTGTGTGCACTGGCCCTAGCAAGCCACCCGTAGCCATCTCGGGAGGGCCCCACCTAGGGCCTAGCTCGGAAATGGCACAAAACGCGCTTCTAGGAGCTGCATTCTGCAAAGGAAAACTGGCCTCGGGGAACAAACCTCAGCCCCAATGCGGCTTGACTCAGGATCGCAGCGCTTGCCTAGTTCTCACCTAGACCTCGGCTCCCCTTAGGGCCAAGGAGGGTCTGGGCTGCCTCTGGCTCCGTGGGCACTGCTGCTTGGCTGGTGGTCTCCGCAGCTGGGAACCAACTCCAAACGTCTTCCACTTCGAGGAGAAGTCTAAATTGGCCAAATGAAGCCCTGTGTGCATGGGCCGTAGCAACCCATCCCTAGCCAGCTCGGGAGGGCCCCACCTAGGGCCTAGCTCCGAAACGGCCCAAAACGCCCCTGTAGGAGCTGCATTCTGCAAAGGGAAACTGGGCTCGGGGAACAAACCTCAGCCCCAATGCGGCTTGACTCAGGATCGCAGCGCTTGCCTAGTTCTCACCTAGACTTCGGCTCCCCTTACGGCCAAGGAGGGTCTGGGCTGCCTCTGGCTCCGTGGGCACTGCTGCTTGGCTGGTGGTCTCTGCAGCTGGAAACCAACTCCAAACGTCTTCTCCTTCTCGGAGAAGTCTAAATTGGCCTAATGAAGCCCTGTGTGCACTGGTCCTAGCAACCCACCCCTAGCCAGCTCGGGAAGGCCCCACATAGGGCCTAGCTCGGAAATGGCACAAAACGCGCTTCTAGGAGCTGCATTCTGCAAAGGGAAAATGGGCTCGGTGAACAAACCTCAACACCAGTGCGGCCTGGCTCAGGTTCGCAGCGCTTGCCTAGTTCTCACATAGGCCTAGGCTCCCCTTAGGGCCAAGGAGGGTCTGGGCTGCCTCTGGCTCCGTGGGCACTGCTACTTGGCTGGTGGTCTCCGCAGCTGGAAACCAACTCCAAACGTCATCTCTTCCGCGGAGAAAGCTGATGTGCCCTAATGAAGCCCTGTGTGCACTGGCCCTAGCAAGCCACCCCTAGCCATCTCGGGAGGGCCCCACCTAGGGCCTAGCTCGGAAATGGCACAAAACGCGCTTCTAGGAGCTGCATTCTGCAAAGGGAAACTGGCCTCAGGGAACAAACCTCAGCCCCAATGCGGCTTGACTCAGGATCGCAGCGCTTGCCTAGTTCTCACCTAGCCCTCGGCTCCCCATAGGGCCAAGGAGGGTCTGGGCTGCCTCTGGCTCCGTGGGCACTGCTGCTTGGCTGGTGGTCTCGGCAGCTGGAAACCAACTCCAAACGTCTTCTCCTTCGCGGAGAAGGCTGATTTGGCCTGAGGAAACCCTGTGTGCACTGGCACTAGCAACCCACCCCTAGCCAGCTCGGGAGGGCCCCACCTAGGGCCTAGCTCGGAAAAGGCATAAAACGCGCTTGTAGGAGCTGCATTCTGCAAAGGGAAACTGGGCTCGGGGAGCAAAACTCAGCCCTAATGCGGCTTGGCTCAGGATCGCAGCGCTTGCCTAGTTCTCACCTAGCCCTCGGCTCCCCATAGGGCCAAGGAGGGTCAGGGCTGCCTCTGGCTCCGTGGGCACTGCTGCTTGGCTGGTGGTCTCCGCAGCTGGAAACCAACTCCAAACGTCTTCCACTTCGCGGAGAAGGCTGATGTGGCCTGAAGAAGCCCTGTGTGCACTGGTCCTAGCAACCCACCCCTAGCCAGCTCGGGAGGGACCCACCTAGGGCCTAGCTCTGAAACGGCAGAAAGCGCGCTTGTAGGAGCTGCATTCTGCAAAGGGAAACTGGGCTCGGGGAACAAACCTCAGCCCCAATGCGGCTTGGCTCAGAAACCCAGCGCTTGCCTAGTTCTCACCTAGCCCTAGGCTCCCCATAGGGCCAAGGAGGGTCTGGGCTGCCTCTGGCTCCGTGGGCACTGCTGCTTGGCTGGTGGTCTCCGCAGCTGGAAACCAACTCCAAACATCTTCTCCTTCGCGGAGAAGTCTGAATTGGCTTAATGAAGCCCTGTGTGCACTGGCCCTAGCAACCCACCCATCGCCAGCTCGCGCGGGCCCCACCTAGGGCCTAGCTCCGTAATGGCACCAAATGCGCTTGAAGGAGCTGCATTCTGCAGAGGGAAACTGGGCTCGGGGAACAAACCTCAGCCCCAATGCGGCTTGGCTCAGGATCGCAGCGCTTGCCTAGTTCTCACCTAGACCTCGGCTCCTCATAGGGCCAAGGAGGGTCTGGGCTGCCTCTGGCTCCGTGGGCACTGCTGCTTGGCTGGTGGTCTCCGCAGCTGGAAACCAACTCCAAACGTGTTCCCCTTCGCGGAGAAGGGTTATTTGGCCTGAAGAAGCCCTTTGTGCACTGGCCCTAGCAACCCACCCCTAGCCAGCTCGGGAGGGCCCCACCTAGGGCCTAGCTCCGAAACGGCCCAAAACGCGCTTGTAGGAGCTGCATTCTGCAAAGGGAACTGGGCTCGGTGAACAAACCTCAACACTAGTGCGGCTATGCTCAGGATCCCAGCGCTTGCCTAGTTCTCACCTAGCCCTCGGCTCCCCATAGGGCCAAGGAGGGTCTGGGCTGCCTCTGGCTCCGTGGGCACTGCTGCTTGGCTGGTGGTCTCCACAGCTGGAAACCCACTCCAAACGTCTTCTCCTTCGCGGAGAAGGCTGATTTGGCAGGAAGAAGCCCTGTGTGCACTGGCCCAGGCAACCCACCCCTAGCCAGCTCGGGAGGGCCCCACCTAGGGCCTAGCTCCGAAACATTACCAAAGGCGATTCTAGGAGCTGCATTCTGCAAAGGGAAACTGGGCTCGGGGAACAAACCTCAGCCCCAATGCGGCTTGGCTCAGGATCGCAGCGCTTGCCTAGTTCTCACCTAGGCCTAGGCTCCCCCTAGGGCCAAGGAGGGTCTGGGCTGCCTCTGGCTCCGTGGGCACTGCTGCTTGGCTGGTGGTCTCCGCAGCTGGAAACCAACTCCAAACGTCTTCCACTTCGAGGAGAAATCTAAATTGGCCAAATGAAGCCCTGTGTGCATGGGCCGTAGCAACCCACCCCTAGCCAGCTCGGGAGGGCCCCACCTAGGGCCTAGCTCCGAAACGGCCCAAAACGCCCCTGTAGGAGCTGCATTCTGCAAAGGGAAACTGGGCTCGGGGAACAAACCTCAGCCCCAATGCGGCTTGGCTCAGGATCGCAGCGCTTGCCTAGTTCTCACCTAGGCCTAGGCTCCCCATAGGGCCAAGGAGGGTCTGGGCTGCCTCTGGCTCCGTGGGCACTGCTGCTTGGCTGGTGGTCTCCGCAGCTGGAAACCAACTCCAAACGTCTTCCCCTTCGCGGAGAAGGCTGATGTGGCCTGAAGAAGCCATGTGCGCACTGGCCCTAGCAACCCACCCCTATCCAGCTCGGGAGGGCCCCACCTAGGGCCTAGCTCCGAAACGGCCCAAAACGCGCTTGTAGGAGCTGCATTCTGCAAAGGGAACTGGGCTCGGGGAACAAACCTCAGCCCCAATGCGGCTTGGCTCAGGATCGCAGCGCTTGCCTAGTTCTCACCTAGCCCTAGGCGCCCCTTAGGGCCAAGGAGGGTCTGGGCTGCCTCTGGCTCCGTGGGCGCTGCTGCTTGGCTGATGGTCTCCGCAGCTAGAAACCAACTCCAAACGTCTTCTCCTTCGCGGAGTAGTCTAAATTGGCCTAATGAAGCCCTGTGTGCACTGTCCCTAGCAACCCACCCCTATCTAGCTCGGGAGGGACCCACCTAGGGCCTAGCTTGGAAACGGCACAAAACTCGCTTGTAGGAGCTGCATTCTGCAAAGGGAAACTGGGCTCGGGGAACAAACCTCAGCCCCAATGCGGCTTGGCTCAGAAACCCAGCGCTTGCCTAGTTCTCACCTAGCCCTCGGCTCCCCATAGGGCCAAGGAGGGTCTGGGCTGCCTCTGGCTCCGTGGGCACTGCTGCTTGGCTGGTGGTCTCCGCAGCTGGAAACCAACTCCAAACATCTTCGCCTTCGCGGAGAAGTCTGAATTGGCTTAATGAAGCCCTGTGTGCACTGGCCCTAGCAACCCACCCAGCGCCAGCTCGGGCGGGCCCCACCTAGGGCCTAGCTCCGTAATGGCACCAAATGCGCTTGAAGGAGCTGCATTCTGCAGAGGGAAACTGGGCTCGGGGAACAAACCTCAGCCCCAATGCGGCTTGGCTCAGGATCGCAGCGCTTGCCTAGTTCTCACCTAGACCTCGGCTCCTCATAGGGCCAAGGCGGGTCTGGGCTGCCTCTGGCTCCGTGGGCACTGCTGCTTGGCTGGTGGTCTCCGCAGCTGGAAACCAACTCCAAACGTGTTCCCCTTCGCGTAGAAGGGTTATTTGGCCTGAAGAAGCCCTTTGTGCACTGGCCCTAGCAACCCACCCCTAGCCAGCTCGGGAGGGCCCCACCTAGGGCCTAGCTCCGAAACGGCCCAAAACGCGCTTGTAGGAGCTGCATTCTGCAAAGGGAACTGGGCTCGGTGAACAAACCTCAACACTAGTGCGGCTATGCTCAGGATCCCAGCGCTTGCCTAGTTCTCACCTAGCCCTCGGCTCCCCATAGGGCCAAGGAGGGTCTGGGCTGCCTCTGGCTCCGTGGGCACTGCTGCTTGGCTGGTGGTCTCCACAGCTGGAAACCCACTCCAAACGTCTTCTCCTTCGCGGAGAAGGCTGATTTGGCAGGAAGAAGCCCTGTGTGCACTGGCCCTAGCAACCCACCCCTAGCCAGCTCGGGAGGGCCCCACCTAGGGCCTAGCTCCGAAACATTACCAAAGGCGATTCTAGGAGCTGCATTCTGCAAAGGGAAACTGGGCTCGGGGAACAAACCTCAGCCCCAATGCGGCTTGGCTCAGGATGGCAGCGCTTGCCTAGTTCTCACCTAGCCCTAGGCGCCCCTTAGGGCCAAGGAGGGTCTGGGCTGCCTCTGGCTCCGTGGGCGCTGCTGCTTGGCTGATGGTCTCCGCAGCTAGAAACCAACTCCAAACGTCTTCTCCTTCGCGGAGTAGTCTAAATTGGCCTAATGAAGCCCTGTGTGCACTGTCCCTAGCAATCCACCCCTATCTAGCTCGGGAGGGACCCACCTAGGGCCTAGCTTGGAAACGGCACAAAACTCGCTTGTAGGAGCTGCATTCTGCAAAGGGAAACTGGGCTCGGGGAACAAACCTCAGCCCCAATGCGGCTTGGCTCAGAAACCCAGCGCTTGCCTAGTTCTCACCTAGCCCTCGGCTCCCCATAGGGCCAAGGAGGGTCTGGGCTGCCTCTGGCTCCGTGGGCACTGCTGCTTGGCTGGTGGTCTCCGCAGCTGGAAACCAACTCCAAACATCTTCGCCTTCGCGGAGAAGTCTGAATTGGCTTAATGAAGCCCTGTGTGCACTGGCCCTAGCAACCCACCCATCGCCAGCTCGGGCGGGCCCTACCTAGAGCCTAGCTCCGTAATGGCACCAAATGCGCTTGAAGGAGCTGCATTCTGCAGAGGGAAACTGGGCTCGGGGAACAAACCTCAGCCCCAATGCGGCTTGGCTCAGGATCGCAGCGCTTGCCTAGTTCTCACCTAGACCTCGGCTCCTCATAGGGCCAAGGAGGGTCTGGGCTGCCTCTGGCTCCGTGGGCACTGCTGCTTGGCTGGTGGTCTCCGCAGCTGGAAACCAACTCCAAACGTCTTCCCCTTCGCGGAGAAGGCTGATTTGGCCTGAAGAAGCCCTTTGTGCACTGGCCCTAGCAACCCACCCCTAGCCAGCTCGGGAGGGCCCCACCTAGCGCCTAGCTCCGAAACGGCACAAAACGCGCTTGTAGGAGCTGCATTCTGCAAAGGGAAACTGGGCTCGGTGAACAAACCTCAACACCAGTGCGGCTATGCTCAGGATCCCAGCGCTTGCCTAGTTCTCACCTAGCCCTCGGCTCCCCATAGGGCCAAGGAGGGTCTGGGCTGCCTCTGGCTCCGTGGGCACTGCTGCTTGGCTGGTGGTCTCCACAGCTGGAAACCCACTCCAAACGTCTTCTCCTTCGCGGAGAAGGCTGATGTGGCCTGAAGAAGCCCTTTGTGCAATGGCCCTAGCAACCTACCGATCGCCAGCTCCGGAGGGCCCCACCTAGGGCCTAGCTCCGCAACGGCAGAAAGCGCGCTTGTAGGAGCTGCATTCTGCAAAGGGAAACTGGGCTCGGTGAACAAACCTCAACACCAGTGCGGTTATGCTCAGGATCGCAGCGCTTGCCTAGTTCTCACCTAGCCCTCGGCTCCCCTTACGGCCAAGGAGGGTCTGGGCTGCCTCTGGCTCCGTGGGCACTGCTGCTTGGCTGGTGGTCTCTGCATCTGGAAACCAACTCCAAACGTCTTCTACTTCTCGGAGAAGTCTAAATTGGCCTAGTGAAGCCCTGTGTGCACTGGTCCTAGCAACCCACCCCTAGCCAGCTCGGGAAGGCCCCACATAGGGCCTAGCTCGGATATGGCACAAAACGCGCTTCTAGGAGCTGCATTCTGCAAAGGGAAACTGGGCTCGGTGAACAAACCTCAACACCAGTGCGGCCTGGCTCAGGATCGCAGCGCTTGCCTAGTTCTCACATAGGCCTAAGCTCCCCTTAGGGCCAAGGAGTGTCTGGGCTGCCTCTGGCTCCGTGGGCACTGCTACTTGGCTGGTGGTCTCCGCAGCTGGAAACCAACTCCAAACGTCTTCTCCTTCGCGGAGAAGGCTGATTTGGTAGGAAGAAGCCCTGTGTGCACTGGCCCTAGCAACCCACCCCTAGCCAGCTCGGGAGGGCCCCACCTAGGGCCTAGCTCCGAAACAGTACCAAAGGCGCTTCTAGGAGCTGCATTCTGCAAAGGGAAACTGGGCTCGGGGAACAAACCTCAGCCCCAATGCGGCTTGGCTCAGGATCGCAGCGCTTGCCTAGTTCTCACCTAGGCCTAGGCTCCCCCTAGGGCCAAGGAGGGTCTGGGCTGCCTCTGGCTCCGTGGGCACTGCTGCTTGGCTGGTGGTCTCCGCAGCTGGAAACCAACTCCAAACGTCTTCCACTTCGAGGAGAAGTCTAAATTGGCCAAATGAAGCCCTGTGTGCATGGGCCGTAGCAACCCATCCCTAGCCAGCTCGGGAGGGCCCCACCTAGGGCCTAGCTCCGAAACGGCCCAAAACGCCCCTGTAGGAGCTGCATTCTGCAAAGGGAAACTGGGCTCGGGGAACAAACCTCAGCCCCAATGCGGCTTGGCTCAGGATCGCAGCGCTTGCCTAGTTCTCACCTAGCCCTCGGCTCCCCTTACGGCCAAGGAGGGTCTGGGCTGCCTCTGGCTCCGTGGGCACTGCTGCTTGGCTGGGGGTCTCCGCAGCTGGAAACCAACTCCAAACGTCTTCCACTTTGAGGAGAAGTCTAAATTGGCCAAATGAAGCCCTGTGTGCATGGGCCGTAGCAACCCATCCCTAGCCAGCTCGGGAGGGCCCCACCTAGGGCCTAGCTCGGAAATGGCACAAAACGCGCTTCTAGGAGCTGCATTCTGCAAAGGAAAACTGGCCTCGGGGAACAAACCTCAGCCCCAATGCGGCTTGACTCAGGATCGCAGCGCTTGCCTAGTTCTCACCTAGACCTCGGCTCCCCTTAGGGCCAAGGAGGGTCTGGGCTGCCTCTGGCTCCGTGGGCACTGCTGCTTGGCTGGTGGTCTCCGCAGCTGGAAACCAACTCCAAACGTCTTCCACTTCGAGGAGAAGTCTAAATTGGCCAAATGAAGCCCTGTGTGCATGGGCCGTAGCAACCCATCCCTAGCCAGCTCGGGAGGGCCCCACCTAGGGCCTAGCTCCGAAACGGCCCAAAACGCCCCTGTAGGAGCTGCATTCTGCAAAGGGAAACTGGGCTCGGGGAACAAACCTCAGCCCCAATGCGGCTTGGCTCAGGATCGCAGCGCTTGCCTAGTTCTCACCTAGCCCTCGGCTCCCCTTACGGCCAAGGAGGGTCTGGGCTGCCTCTGGCTCCGTGGGCACTGCTGCTTGGCTGGTGGTCTCCGCAGCTGGAAACCAACTGCAAATGTCATCTCCTCCGCGGAGAAGGCTGACGTGGCCTAATGAAGCCCTGTGTGCACTGGCCCTAGCAAGCCACCCGTAGCCATCTCGGGAGGGCCCCACCTAGGGCCTAGCTCGGAAATGGCACAAAACGCGCTTCTAGGAGCTGCATTCTGCAAAGGAAAACTGGCCTCGGGGAACAAACCTCAGCCCCAATGCGGCTTGACTCAGGATCGCAGCGCTTGCCTAGTTCTCACCTAGACCTCGGCTCCCCTTAGGGCCAAGGAGGGTCTGGGCTGCCTCTGGCTCCGTGGGCACTGCTGCTTGGCTGGTGGTCTCTGCAGCTGGAAACCAACTCCAAACGTCTTCTCCTTCTCGGAGAAGTCTAAATTGGCCTAATGAAGCCCTGTGTGCACTGGTCCTAGCAACCCACCCCTAGCCAGCTCGGGAAGGCCCCACATAGGGCCTAGCTCGGAAATGGCACAAAACGCGCTTCTAGGAGCTGCATTCTGCAAAGGGAAAATGGGCTCGGTGAACAAACCTCAACACCAGTGCGGCCTGGCTCAGGTTCGCAGCGCTTGCCTAGTTCTCACATAGGCCTAGGCTCCCCTTAGGGCCAAGGAGGGTCTGGGCTGCCTCTGGCTCCGTGGGCACTGCTACTTGGCTGGTGGTCTCCGCAGCTGGAAACCAACTCCAAACGTCATCTCTTCCGCGGAGAAAGCTGATGTGCCCTAATGAAGCCCTGTGTGCACTGGCCCTAGCAAGCCACCCCTAGCCATCTCGGGAGGGCCCCACCTAGGGCCTAGCTCGGAAATGGCACAAAACGCGCTTCTAGGAGCTGCATTCTGCAAAGGGAAACTGGCCTCAGGGAACAAACCTCAGCCCCAATGCGGCTTGACTCAGGATCGCAGCGCTTGCCTAGTTCTCACCTAGCCCTCGGCTCCCCATAGGGCCAAGGAGGGTCTGGGCTGCCTCTGGCTCCGTGGGCACTGCTGCTTGGCTGGTGGTCTCGGCAGCTGGAAACCAACTCCAAACGTCTTCTCCTTCGCGGAGAAGGCTGATTTGGCCTGAGGAAACCCTGTGTGCACTGGCACTAGCAACCCACCCCTAGCCAGCTCGGGAGGGCCCCACCTAGGGCCTAGCTCGGAAAAGGCATAAAACGCGCTTGTAGGAGCTGCATTCTGCAAAGGGAAACTGGGCTCGGGGAGCAAAACTCAGCCCTAATGCGGCTTGGCTCAGGATCGCAGCGCTTGCCTAGTTCTCACCTAGCCCTCGGCTCCCCATAGGGCCAAGGAGGGTCAGGGCTGCCTCTGGCTCCGTGGGCACTGCTGCTTGGCTGGTGGTCTCCGCAGCTGGAAACCAACTCCAAACGTCTTCCACTTCGCGGAGAAGGCTGATGTGGCCTGAAGAAGCCCTGTGTGCACTGGTCCTAGCAACCCACCCCTAGCCAGCTCGGGAGGGACCCACCTAGGGCCTAGCTCTGAAACGGCACAAAACGCACTTGTAGGAGCTGCATTCTGCAAAGGGAAACTGGGCTCGGGGAACAAACCTCAGCCCCAATGCGGCTTGGCTCAGGATCGCAGCGCTTGCCTAGTTCTCACCTAGCCCTAGGCTCCCCATAGGGCCAAGGAGGGTCTGGGCTGCCTCTGGCTCCGTGGGCACTGCTGCTTGGCTGGTGGTCTCCGCAGCTGGAAACCAACTCCAAACGTCTTCCACTTCGAGGAGAAGTCTAAATTGGCCAAATGAAGCCCTGTGTGCATGGGCCGTAGCAACCCATCCCTAGCCAGCTCGGGAGGGCCCCACCTAGGGCCTAGCTCCGAAACGGCCCAAAACGCCCCTGTAGGAGCTGCATTCTGCAAAGGGAAACTGGGCTCGGGGAACAAACCTCAGCCCCAATGCGGCTTGGCTCAGGATCGCAGCGCTTGCCTAGTTCTCACCTAGCCCTCGGCTCCCCTTACGGCCAAGGAGGGTCTGGGCTGCCTCTGGCTCCGTGGGCACTGCTGCTTGGCTGGTGGTCTCCGCAGCTGGAAACCAACTGCAAATGTCATCTCCTCCGCGGAGAAGGCTGATGTGGCCTAATGAAGCCCTGTGTGCACTGGCCCTAGCAAGCCACCCGTAGCCATCTCGGGAGGGCCCCACCTAGGGCCTAGCTCGGAAATGGCACAAAACGCGCTTCTAGGAGCTGCATTCTGCAAAGGAAAACTGGCCTCGGGGAACAAACCTCAGCCCCAATGCGGCTTGACTCAGGATCGCAGCGCTTGCCTAGTTCTCACCTAGACCTCGGCTCCCCTTAGGGCCAAGGAGGGTCTGGGCTGCCTCTGGCTCCGTGGGCACTGCTGCTTGGCTGGTGGTCTCCGCAGCTGGAAACCAACTCCAAACGTCTTCCACTTCGAGGAGAAGTCTAAATTGGCCAAATGAAGCCCTGTGTGCATGGGCCGTAGCAACCCATCCCTAGCCAGCTCGGGAGGGCCCCACCTAGGGCCTAGCTCCGAAACGGCCCAAAACGCCCCTGTAGGAGCTGCATTCTGCAAAGGGAAACTGGGCTCGGGGAACAAACCTCAGCCCCAATGCGGCTTGGCTCAGGATCGCAGCGCTTGCCTAGTTCTCACCTAGCCCTCGGCTCCCCTTACGGCCAAGGAGGGTCTGGGCTGCCTCTGGCTCCGTGGGCACTGCTGCTTGGCTGGTGGTCTCCGCAGCTGGAAACCAACTGCAAATGTCATCTCCTCCGCGGAGAAGGCTGATGTGGCCTAATGAAGCCCTGTGTGCACTGGCCCTAGCAAGCCACCCGTAGCCATCTCGGGAGGGCCCCACCTAGGGCCTAGCTCGGAAATGGCACAAAACGCGCTTCTAGGAGCTGCATTCTGCAAAGGAAAACTGGCCTCGGGGAACAAACCTCAGCCCCAATGCGGCTTGACTCAGGATCGCAGCGCTTGCCTAGTTCTCACCTAGACCTCGGCTCCCCTTAGGGCCAAGGAGGGTCTGGGCTGCCTCTGGCTCCGTGGGCACTGCTGCTTGGCTGGTGGTCTCTGCAGCTGGAAACCAACTCCAAACGTCTTCTCCTTCTCGGAGAAGTCTAAATTGGCCTAATGAAGCCCTGTGTGCACTGGTCCTAGCAACCCACCCCTAGCCAGCTCGGGAAGGCCCCACATAGGGCCTAGCTCGGAAATGGCACAAAACGCGCTTCTAGGAGCTGCATTCTGCAAAGGGAAAATGGGCTCGGTGAACAAACCTCAACACCAGTGCGGCCTGGCTCAGGTTCGCAGCGCTTGCCTAGTTCTCACATAGGCCTAGGCTCCCCTTAGGGCCAAGGAGGGTCTGGGCTGCCTCTGGCTCCGTGGGCACTGCTACTTGGCTGGTGGTCTCCGCAGCTGGAAACCAACTCCAAACGTCATCTCTTCCGCGGAGAAAGCTGATGTGCCCTAATGAAGCCCTGTGTGCACTGGCCCTAGCAAGCCACCCCTAGCCATCTCGGGAGGGCCCCACCTAGGGCCTAGCTCGGAAATGGCACAAAACGCGCTTCTAGGAGCTGCATTCTGCAAAGGGAAACTGGCCTCAGGGAACAAACCTCAGCCCCAATGCGGCTTGACTCAGGATCGCAGCGCTTGCCTAGTTCTCACCTAGCCCTCGGCTCCCCATAGGGCCAAGGAGGGTCTGGGCTGCCTCTGGCTCCGTGGGCACTGCTGCTTGGCTGGTGGTCTCGGCAGCTGGAAACCAACTCCAAACGTCTTCTCCTTCGCGGAGAAGGCTGATTTGGCCTGAGGAAACCCTGTGTGCACTGGCACTAGCAACCCACCCCTAGCCAGCTCGGGAGGGCCCCACCTAGGGCCTAGCTCGGAAAAGGCATAAAACGCGCTTGTAGGAGCTGCATTCTGCAAAGGGAAACTGGGCTCGGGGAGCAAAACTCAGCCCTAATGCGGCTTGGCTCAGGATCGCAGCGCTTGCCTAGTTCTCACCTAGCCCTCGGCTACCCATAGGGCCAAGGAGGGTCAGGGCTGCCTCTGGCTCCGTGGGCACTGCTGCTTGGCTGGTGGTCTCCGCAGCTGGAAACCAACTCCAAACGTCTTCCACTTCGCGGAGAAGGCTGATGTGGCCTGAAGAAGCCCTGTGTGCACTGGTCCTAGCAACCCACCCCTAGCCAGCTCGGGAGGGACCCACCTAGGGCCTAGCTCTGAAACGGCACAAAACGCACTTGTAGGAGCTGCATTCTGCAAAGGGAAACTGGGCTCGGGGAACAAACCTCAGCCCCAATGCGGCTTGGCTCAGGATCGCAGCGCTTGCCTAGTTCTCACCTAGCCCTAGGCTCCCCATAGGGCCAAGGAGGGTCTGGGCTGCCTCTGGCTCCGTGGGCACTGCTGCTTGGCTGGTGGTCTCCGCAGCTGGAAACCAACTCCAAACGTCTTCCACTTCGAGGAGAAGTCTAAATTGGCCAAATGAAGCCCTGTGTGCATGGGCCGTAGCAACCCATCCCTAGCCAGCTCGGGAGGGCCCCACCTAGGGCCTAGCTCCGAAACGGCCCAAAACGCCCCTGTAGGAGCTGCATTCTGCAAAGGGAAACTGGGCTCGGGGAACAAACCTCAGCCCCAATGCGGCTTGGCTCAGGATCGCAGCGCTTGCCTAGTTCTCACCTAGCCCTCGGCTCCCCTTACGGCCAAGGAGGGTCTGGGCTGCCTCTGGCTCCGTGGGCACTGCTGCTTGGCTGGTGGTCTCCGCAGCTGGAAACCAACTGCAAATGTCATCTCCTCCGCGGAGAAGGCTGATGTGGCCTAATGAAGCCCTGTGTGCACTGGCCCTAGCAAGCCACCCGTAGCCATCTCGGGAGGGCCCCACCTAGGGCCTAGCTCGGAAATGGCACAAAACGCGCTTCTAGGAGCTGCATTCTGCAAAGGAAAACTGGCCTCGGGGAACAAACCTCAGCCCCAATGCGGCTTGACTCAGGATCGCAGCGCTTGCCTAGTTCTCACCTAGACCTCGGCTCCCCTTAGGGCCAAGGAGGGTCTGGGCTGCCTCTGGCTCCGTGGGCACTGCTGCTTGGCTGGTGGTCTCCGCAGCTGGAAACCAACTCCAAACGTCTTCCACTTCGAGGAGAAGTCTAAATTGGCCAAATGAAGCCCTGTGTGCATGGGCCGTAGCAACCCATCCCTAGCCAGCTCGGGAGGGCCCCACCTAGGGCCTAGCTCCGAAACGGCCCAAAACGCCCCTGTAGGAGCTGCATTCTGCAAAGGGAAACTGGGCTCGGGGAACAAACCTCAGCCCCAATGCGGCTTGGCTCAGGATCGCAGCGCTTGCCTAGTTCTCACCTAGCCCTCGGCTCCCCTTACGGCCAAGGAGGGTCTGGGCTGCCTCTGGCTCCGTGGGCACTGCTGCTTGGCTGGTGGTCTCCGCAGCTGGAAACCAACTGCAAATGTCATCTCCTCCGCGGAGAAGGCTGATGTGGCCTAATGAAGCCCTGTGTGCACTGGCCCTAGCAAGCCACCCGTAGCCATCTCGGGAGGGCCCCACCTAGGGCCTAGCTCGGAAATGGCACAAAACGCGCTTCTAGGAGCTGCATTCTGCAAAGGAAAACTGGCCTCGGGGAACAAACCTCAGCCCCAATGCGGCTTGACTCAGGATCGCAGCGCTTGCCTAGTTCTCACCTAGACCTCGGCTCCCCTTAGGGCCAAGGAGGGTCTGGGCTGCCTCTGGCTCCGTGGGCACTGCTGCTTGGCTGGTGGTCTCTGCAGCTGGAAACCAACTCCAAACGTCTTCTCCTTCTCGGAGAAGTCTAAATTGGCCTAATGAAGCCCTGTGTGCACTGGTCCTAGCAACCCACCCCTAGCCAGCTCGGGAAGGCCCCACATAGGGCCTAGCTCGGAAATGGCACAAAACGCGCTTCTAGGAGCTGCATTCTGCAAAGGGAAAATGGGCTCGGTGAACAAACCTCAACACCAGTGCGGCCTGGCTCAGGTTCGCAGCGCTTGCCTAGTTCTCACATAGGCCTAGGCTCCCCTTAGGGCCAAGGAGGGTCTGGGCTGCCTCTGGCTCCGTGGGCACTGCTACTTGGCTGGTGGTCTCCGCAGCTGGAAACCAACTCCAAACGTCATCTCTTCCGCGGAGAAAGCTGATGTGCCCTAATGAAGCCCTGTGTGCACTGGCCCTAGCAAGCCACCCCTAGCCATCTCGGGAGGGCCCCACCTAGGGCCTAGCTCGGAAATGGCACAAAACGCGCTTCTAGGAGCTGCATTCTGCAAAGGGAAACTGGCCTCAGGGAACAAACCTCAGCCCCAATGCGGCTTGACTCAGGATCGCAGCGCTTGCCTAGTTCTCACCTAGCCCTCGGCTCCCCATAGGGCCAAGGAGGGTCTGGGCTGCCTCTGGCTCCGTGGGCACTGCTGCTTGGCTGGTGGTCTCGGCAGCTGGAAACCAACTCCAAACGTCTTCTCCTTCGCGGAGAAGGCTGATTTGGCCTGAGGAAACCCTGTGTGCACTGGCACTAGCAACCCACCCCTAGCCAGCTCGGGAGGGCCCCACCTAGGTCCTAGCTCGGAAAAGGCATAAAACGCGCTTGTAGGAGCTGCATTCTGCAAAGGGAAACTGGGCTCGGGGAGCAAAACTCAGCCCTAATGCGGCTTGGCTCAGGATCGCAGCGCTTGCCTAGTTCTCACCTAGCCCTCGGCTCCCCATAGGGCCAAGGAGGGTCAGGGCTGCCTCTGGCTCCGTGGGCACTGCTGCTTGGCTGGTGGTCTCCGCAGCTGGAAACCAACTCCAAACGTCTTCCACTTCGCGGAGAAGGCTGATGTGGCCTGAAGAAGCCCTGTGTGCACTGGTCCTAGCAACCCACCCCTAGCCAGCTCGGGAGGGACCCACCTAGGGCCTAGCTCTGAAACGGCACAAAACGCACTTGTAGGAGCTGCATTCTGCAAAGGGAAACTGGGCTCGGGGAACAAACCTCAGCCCCAATGCGGCTTGGCTCAGGATCGCAGCGCTTGCCTAGTTCTCACCTAGCCCTAGGCTCCCCATAGGGCCAAGGAGGGTCTGGGCTGCCTCTGGCTCCGTGGGCACTGCTGCTTGGCTGGTGGTCTCCGCAGCTGGAAACCAACTCCAAACGTCTTCCACTTCGAGGAGAAGTCTAAATTGGCCAAATGAAGCCCTGTGTGCATGGGCCGTAGCAACCCATCCCTAGCCAGCTCGGGAGGGCCCCACCTAGGGCCTAGCTCCGAAACGGCCCAAAACGCCCCTGTAGGAGCTGCATTCTGCAAAGGGAAACTGGGCTCGGGGAACAAACCTCAGCCCCAATGCGGCTTGGCTCAGGATCGCAGCGCTTGCCTAGTTCTCACCTAGCCCTCGGCTCCCCTTATGGCCAAGGAGGGTCTGGGCTGCCTCTGGCTCCGTGGGCACTGCTGCTTGGCTGGTGGTCTCCGCAGCTGGAAACCAACTGCAAATGTCATCTCCTCCGCGGAGAAGGCTGATGTGGCCTAATGAAGCCCTGTGTGCACTGGCCCTAGCAAGCCACCCGTAGCCATCTCGGGAGGGCCCCACCTAGGGCCTAGCTCGGAAATGGCACAAAACGCGCTTCTAGGAGCTGCATTCTGCAAAGGAAAACTGGCCTCGGGGAACAAACCTCAGCCCCAATGCGGCTTGACTCAGGATCACAGCGCTTGCCTAGTTCTCACCTAGACCTCGGCTCCCCTTAGGGCCAAGGAGGGTCTGGGCTGCCTCTGGCTCCGTGGGCACTGCTGCTTGGCTGGTGGTCTCCGCAGCTGGAAACCAACTCCAAACGTCTTCCACTTCGAGGAGAAGTCTAAATTGGCCAAATGAAGCCCTGTGTGCATGGGCCGTAGCAACCCATCCCTAGCCAGCTCGGGAGGGCCCCACCTAGGGCCTAGCTCCGAAACGGCCCAAAACGCCCCTGTAGGAGCTGCATTCTGCAAAGGGAAACTGGGCTCGGGGAACAAACCTCAGCCCCAATGCGGCTTGGCTCAGGATCGCAGCGCTTGCCTAGTTCTCACCTAGCCCTCGGCTCCCCTTACGGCCAAGGAGGGTCTGGGCTGCCTCTGGCTCCGTGGGCACTGCTGCTTGGCTGGTGGTCTCCGCAGCTGGAAACCAACTGCAAATGTCATCTCCTCCGCGGAGAAGGCTGATGTGGCCTAATGAAGCCCTGTGTGCACTGGCCCTAGCAAGCCACCCGTAGCCATCTCGGGAGGGCCCCACCTAGGGCCTAGCTCGGAAATGGCACAAAACGCGCTTCTAGGAGCTGGATTCTGCAAAGGAAAACTGGCCTCGGGGAACAAACCTCAGCCCCAATGCGGCTTGACTCAGGATCACAGCGCTTGCCTAGTTCTCACCTAGCCCTCGGCTCCCCTTAGGGCCAAGGAGGGTCTGGGCTGCCTCTGGCTCCGTGGGCACTGCTGCTTGGCTGGTGGTCTCCGCAGCTGGAAACCAACTCCAAACGTCTTCCACTTCGAGGAGAAGTCTAAATTGGCCAAATGAAGCCCTGTGTGCATGGGCCGTAGCAACCCATCCCTAGCCAGCTCGGGAGGGCCCCACCTAGGGCCTAGCTCCGAAACGGCCCAAAACGCCCCTGTAGGAGCTGCATTCTGCAAAGGGAAACTGGGCTCGGGGAACAAACCTCAGCCCCAATGCGGCTTGGCTCAGGATCGCAGCGCTTGCCTAGTTCTCACCTAGCCCTCGGCTCCCCTTACGGCCAAGGAGGGTCTGGGCTGCCTCTGGCTCCGTGGGCACTGCTGCTTGGCTGGTGGTCTCCGCAGCTGGAAACCAACTGCAAATGTCATCTCCTCCGCGGAGAAGGCTGATGTGGCCTAATGAAGCCCTGTGTGCACTGGCCCTAGCAAGCCACCCGTAGCCATCTCGGGAGGGCCCCACCTAGGGCCTAGCTCGGAAATGGCACAAAACGCGCTTCTAGGAGCTGCATTCTGCAAAGGGAAAATGGGCTCGGTGAACAAACCTCAGCCCCACTGCGGCCTGGCTCAGGTTCGCAGCGCTTGCCTAGTTCTCACATAGGCCTAGGCTCCCCTTAGGGCCAAGGAGGGTCTGGGCTGCCTCTGGCTCCGTGGGCACTGCTACTTGGCTGGTGGTCTCCGCAGCTGGAAACCAACTCCAAACGTCATCTCTTCCGCGGAGAAAGCTGATGTGCCCTAATGAAGCCCTGTGTGCACTGGCCCTAGCAAGCCACCCCTAGCCATCTCGGGAGGGCCCCACCTAGGGCCTAGCTCGGAAATGGCACAAAACGCGCTTCTAGGAGCTGCATTCTGCAAAGGGAAACTGGCCTCAGGGAACAAACCTCAGCCCCAATGCGGCTTGACTCAGGATCGCAGCGCTTGCCTAGTTCTCACCTAGCCCTCGGCTCCCCATAGGGCCAAGGAGGGTCTGGGCTGCCTCTGGCTCCGTGGGCGCTGCTGCTTGGCTGATGGTCTCCGCAGCTAGAAACCAACTCCAAACGTCTTCTCCTTCGCGGAGTAGTCTAAATTGGCCTAATGAAGCCCTGTGTGCACTGTCCCTAGCAACCCACCCCTAGCCAGCTCGGGAGGGACCCACCTAGGGCCTAGCTTGGAATCGGCACAAAACGCGCTTGTAGGAGCTGCATTCTGCAAAGGGAAACTGGGCTCGGGGAACAAACCTCAACACCAGTGCGGCCTGGCTCAGGATCGCAGCGCTTGCCTAGTTCTCACCTAGACTTCGGCTCCCCTTAGGGCCAAGGAGGGTCTGGGCTGCCTCTGGCTCCGTGGGCACTGCTGCTTGGCTGGTGGTCTCGGCAGCTGGAAACCAACTCCAAACGTCTTCTCCTTCGCGGAGAAGGCTGATTTGGCCTGAGGAAACCCTGTGTGCACTGGCACTAGCAACCCACCCCTAGCCAGCTCGGGAGGGCCCCACCTAGGGCCTAGCTCGGAAAAGGCATAAAACGCGCTTGTAGGAGCTGCATTCTGCAAAGGGAAACTGGGCTCGGGGAGCAAACCTCAGCCCTAATGCGGCTTGGCTCAGGATCGCAGCGCTTGCCTAGTTCTCACCTAGCCCTCGGCTCCCCATAGGGCCAAGGAGGGTCAGGGCTGCCTCTGGCTCCGTGGGCACTGCTGCTTGGCTGGTGGTCTCCGCAGCTGGAAACCAACTCCAAACGTCTTCCACTTCGCGGAGAAGGCTGATGTGGCCTGAAGAAGCCCTGTGTGCACTGGTCCTAGCAACCCACCCCTAGCCAGCTCGGGAGGGCCCCACCTAGGGCCTAGCTCCGAAACGGCACAAAACGCGCTTGTAGGAGCTGCATTCTGCAAAGGGAAACTGGGCTCGGTGAACAAACCTCAACACCAGTGCGGCTATGCTCAGGATCCCAGCGCTTGCCTAGTTCTCACCTAGCCCTCGGCTCCCCATAGGGCCAAGGAGGGTCTGGGCTGCCTCTGGCTCCGTGGGCACTGCTGCTTGGCTGGTGGTCTCCACAGCTGGAAACCCACTCCAAACGTCTTCTCCTTCGCGGAGAAGGCTGATGTGGCCTGAAGAAGCCCTTTGTGCAATGGCCCTAGCAACCTACCGATCGCCAGCTCCGGAGGGCCCCACCTAGGGCCTAGCTCCGCAACGGCCCAAAACGCCCCTGTAGGAGCTGCATTCTGCAAAGGGAAACTGGGCTCGGGGAACAAACCTCAGCCCCAATGCGGCTTGGCTCAGGATCGCAGCGCTTGCCTAGTTCTCACCTAGCCCTCGGCTCCCCTTACGGCCAAGGAGGGTCTGGGCTGCCTCTGGCTCCGTGGGCACTGCTGCTTGGCTGGTGGTCTCCGCAGCTGGAAACCAACTGCAAATGTCATCTCCTCCGCGGAGAAGGCTGATGTGGCCTAATGAAGCCCTGTGTGCACTGGCCCTAGCAAGCCACCCGTAGCCATCTCGGGAGGGCCCCACCTAGGGCGTAGCTCGGAAATGGCACAAAACGCGCTTCTAGGAGCTGCATTCTGCAAAGGAAAACTGGCCTCGGGGAACAAACCTCAGCCCCAATGCGGCTTGACTCAGGATCGCAGCGCTTGCCTAGTTCTCACCTAGACCTCGGCTCCCCTTACGGCCAAGGAGGGTCTGGGCTGCCTCTGGCTCCGTGGGCACTGCTGCTTGGCTGGTGGTCTCTGCAGCTGGAAACCAACTCCAAACGTCTTCTCCTTCTCGGAGAAGTCTAAATTGGCCTAATGAAGCCCTGTGTGCACTGGTCCTAGCAACCCACCCCTAGCCAGCTCGGGAAGGCCCCACATAGGGCCTAGCTCGGAAATGGCACAAAACGCGCTTCTAGGAGCTGCATTCTGCAAAGGGAAAATGGGCTCGGTGAACAAACCTCAACACCAGTGCGGCCTGGCTCAGGATCGCAGCGCTTGCCTAGTTCTCACATAGGCCTAAGCTCCCCTTAGGGCCAAGGAGTGTCTGGGCTGCCTCTGGCTCCGTGGGCACTGCTACTTGGCTGGTGGTCTCCGCAGCTGGAAACCAACTCCAAACGTCTTCTCCTTCGCGGAGAAGGCTGATTTGGCCTGAGGAAACCCTGTGTGCACTGGCCCTAGCAACCCACCCCTAGCCAGCTCGGGAGGGCCCCACCTAGGGCCTAGCTCCGAAACAGTACCAAAGGCGCTTCTAGGAGCTGCATTCTGCAAAGGGAAACTGGGCTCGGGGAACAAACCTCAGCCCCAATGCGGCTTGGCTCAGGATCGCAGCGCTTGCCTAGTTCTCACCTAGCCCTCGGCTCCCCTTACGGCCAAGGAGGGTCTGGGCTGCCTCTGGCTCCGTGGGCACTGCTGCTTGGCTGGGGGTCTCCGCAGCTGGAAACCAACTCCAAACGTCTTCCACTTTGAGGAGAAGTCTAAATTGGCCAAATGAAGCCCTGTGTGCATGGGCCGTAGCAACCCATCCCTAGCCAGCTCGGGAGGGCCCCACCTAGGGCCTAGCTCCGAAACGGCCCAAAACGCCCCTGTAGGAGCTGCATTCTGCAAAGGGAAACTGGGCTCGGGGAACAAACCTCAGCCCCAATGCGGCTTGGCTCAGGATCGCAGCGCTTGCCTAGTTCTCACCTAGCCCTCGGCTCCCCTTACGGCCAAGGAGGGTCTGGGCTGCCTCTGGCTCCGTGGGCACTGCTGCTTGGCTGGTGGTCTCCGCAGCTGGAAACCAACTGCAAATGTCATCTCCTCCGCGGAGAAGGCTGATGTGGCCTAATGAAGCCCTGTGTGCACTGGCCCTAGCAAGCCACCCGTAGCCATCTCGGGAGGGCCCCACCTAGGGCCTAGCTCGGAAATGGCACAAAACGCGCTTCTAGGAGCTGCATTCTGCAAAGGAAAACTGGCCTCGGGGAACAAACCTCAGCCCCAATGCGGCTTGACTCAGGATCGCAGCGCTTGCCTAGTTCTCACCTAGACCTCGGCTCCCCTTAGGGCCAAGGAGGGTCTGGGCTGCCTCTGGCTCCGTGGGCACTGCTGCTTGGCTGGTGGTCTCCGCAGCTGGAAACCAACTCCAAACGTCTTCCACTTCGAGGAGAAGTCTAAATTGGCCAAATGAAGCCCTGTGTGCATGGGCCGTAGCAACCCATCCCTAGCCAGCTCGGGAGGGCCCCACCTAGGGCCTAGCTCCGAAACGGCCCAAAACGCCCCTGTAGGAGCTGCATTCTGCAAAGGGAAACTGGGCTCGGGGAACAAACCTCAGCCCCAATGCGGCTTGGCTCAGGATCGCAGCGCTTGCCTAGTTCTCACCTAGCCCTCGGCTCCCCTTACGGCCAAGGAGGGTCTGGGCTGCCTCTGGCTCCGTGGGCACTGCTGCTTGGCTGGTGGTCTCCGCAGCTAGAAACCAACTGCAAATGTCATCTCCTCCGCGGAGAAGGCTGACGTGGCCTAATGAAGCCCTGTGTGCACTGGCCCTAGCAAGCCACCCGTAGCCATCTCGGGAGGGCCCCACCTAGGGCCTAGCTCGGAAATGGCACAAAACGCGCTTCTAGGAGCTGCATTCTGCAAAGGAAAACTGGCCTCGGGGAACAAACCTCAGCCCCAATGCGGCTTGACTCAGGATCGCAGCGCTTGCCTAGTTCTCACCTAGACCTCGGCTCCCCTTAGGGCCAAGGAGGGTCTGGGCTGCCTCTGGCTCCGTGGGCACTGCTGCTTGGCTGGTGGTCTCTGCAGCTGGAAACCAACTCCAAACGTCTTCTCCTTCTCGGAGAAGTCTAAATTGGCCTAATGAAGCCCTGTGTGCACTGGTCCTAGCAACCCACCCCTAGCCAGCTCGGGAAGGCCCCACATAGGGCCTAGCTCGGAAATGGCACAAAACGCGCTTCTAGGAGCTGCATTCTGCAAAGGGAAAATGGGCTCGGTGAACAAACCTCAACACCAGTGCGGCCTGGCTCAGGTTCGCAGCGCTTGCCTAGTTCTCACATAGGCCTAGGCTCCCCTTAGGGCCAAGGAGGGTCTGGGCTGCCTCTGGCTCCGTGGGCACTGCTACTTGGCTGGTGGTCTCCGCAGCTGGAAACCAACTCCAAACGTCATCTCTTCCGCGGAGAAAGCTGATGTGCCCTAATGAAGCCCTGTGTGCACTGGCCCTAGCAAGCCACCCCTAGCCATCTCGGGAGGGCCCCACCTAGGGCCTAGCTCGGAAATGGCACAAAACGCGCTTCTAGGAGCTGCATTCTGCAAAGGGAAACTGGCCTCAGGGAACAAACCTCAGCCCCAATGCGGCTTGACTCAGGATCGCAGCGCTTGCCTAGTTCTCACCTAGCCCTCGGCTCCCCATAGGGCCAAGGAGGGTCTGGGCTGCCTCTGGCTCCGTGGGCACTGCTGCTTGGCTGGTGGTCTCGGCAGCTGGAAACCAACTCCAAACGTCTTCTCCTTCGCGGAGAAGGCTGATTTGGCCTGAGGAAACCCTGTGTGCACTGGCACTAGCAACCCACCCCTAGCCAGCTCGGGAGGGCCCCACCTAGGGCCTAGCTCGGAAAAGGCATAAAACGCGCTTGTAGGAGCTGCATTCTGCAAAGGGAAACTGGGCTCGGGGAGCAAAACTCAGCCCTAATGCGGCTTGGCTCAGGATCGCAGCGCTTGCCTAGTTCTCACCTAGCCCTCGGCTACCCATAGGGCCAAGGAGGGTCAGGGCTGCCTCTGGCTCCGTGGGCACTGCTGCTTGGCTGGTGGTCTCCGCAGCTGGAAACCAACTCCAAACGTCTTCCACTTCGCGGAGAAGGCTGATGTGGCCTGAAGAAGCCCTGTGTGCACTGGTCCTAGCAACCCACCCCTAGCCAGCTCGGGAGGGACCCACCTAGGGCCTAGCTCTGAAACGGCACAAAACGCACTTGTAGGAGCTGCATTCTGCAAAGGGAAACTGGGCTCGGGGAACAAACCTCAGCCCCAATGCGGCTTGGCTCAGGATCGCAGCGCTTGCCTAGTTCTCACCTAGCCCTAGGCTCCCCATAGGGCCAAGGAGGGTCTGGGCTGCCTCTGGCTCCGTGGGCACTGCTGCTTGGCTGGTGGTCTCCGCAGCTGGAAACCAACTCCAAACGTCTTCCACTTCGAGGAGAAGTCTAAATTGGCCAAATGAAGCCCTGTGTGCATGGGCCGTAGCAACCCATCCCTAGCCAGCTCGGGAGGGCCCCACCTAGGGCCTAGCTCCGAAACGGCCCAAAACGCCCCTGTAGGAGCTGCATTCTGCAAAGGGAAACTGGGCTCGGGGAACAAACCTCAGCCCCAATGCGGCTTGGCTCAGGATCGCAGCGTTTGCCTAGTTCTAACCTAGGCCTAGGCTCCCCATAGGGCCAAGGAGGGTCTGGGCTGCCTCTGGCTCCGTGGGCACTCCTACTTGGCTGGTGGTCTCCGCAGCTGGAAACCAACTCCAAACGTCTTCTCCTTCGCGGAGAAGGCTGATGTGGCCTGAATAAGCCCTGTGTGCACTGGCCCTTGCAACCCACCCCTAGCCAGCTCGGGAGGGCCCCACCTAGGGCCTAGGTCCGAAACGGTACTAAAGGCGCTTCTAGGAGCTGCACTCTGCAAAGGGAAACTGGGCTCGGGGAACAAACCTCAGCCCCAATGCCGCTTGGCTCAGGATCGCAGCGCTTGCCTAGTTCTCACCTAGACCTCGGCTCCCCTTAGGGCCAAGGAGGGTCTGGGCTGCCTCTGGCTCCGTGGGCACTGCTGCTTGGCTGGTGGTCTCCGCAGCTGGAAACCAACTCCAAACGTCTTCCACTTCGAGGAGAAGTCTAAATTGGCCAAATGAAGCCCTGTGTGCATGGGCCGTAGCAACCCATCCCTAGCCAGCTCGGGAGGGCCCCACCTAGGGCCTAGCTCCGAAACGGCCCAAAACGCCCCTGTAGGAGCTGCATTCTGCAAAGGGAAACTGGGCTCGGGGAACAAACCTCAGCCCCAATGCGGCTTGGCTCAGGATCGCAGCGCTTGCCTAGTTCTCACCTAGCCCTCGGCTCCCCTTACGGCCAAGGAGGGTCTGGGCTGCCTCTGGCTCCGTGGGCACTGCTGCTTGGCTGGTGGTCTCCGCAGCTGGAAACCAACTGCAAATGTCATCTCCTCCGCGGAGAAGGCTGATGTGGCCTAATGAAGCCCTGTGTGCACTGGCCCTAGCAAGCCACCCGTAGCCATCTCGGGAGGGCCCCACCTAGGGCCTAGCTCGGAAATGGCACAAAACGCGCTTCTAGGAGCTGCATTCTGCAAAGGAAAACTGGCCTCGGGGAACAAACCTCAGCCCCAATGCGGCTTGACTCAGGATCGCAGCGCTTGCCTAGTTCTCACCTAGACCTCGGCTCCCCTTAGGGCCAAGGAGGGTCTGGGCTGCCTCTGGCTCCGTGGGCACTGCTGCTTGGCTGGTGGTCTCTGCAGCTGGAAACCAACTCCAAACGTCTTCTCCTTCTCGGAGAAGTCTAAATTGGCCTAATGAAGCCCTGTGTGCACTGGTCCTAGCAACCCACCCCTAGCCAGCTCGGGAAGGCCCCACATAGGGCCTAGCTCGGAAATGGCACAAAACGCGCTTCTAGGAGCTGCATTCTGCAAAGGGAAAATGGGCTCGGTGAACAAACCTCAACACCAGTGCGGCCTGGCTCAGGTTCGCAGCGCTTGCCTAGTTCTCACATAGGCCTAGGCTCCCCTTAGGGCCAAGGAGGGTCTGGGCTGCCTCTGGCTCCGTGGGCACTGCTACTTGGCTGGTGGTCTCCGCAGCTGGAAACCAACTCCAAACGTCATCTCTTCCGCGGAGAAAGCTGATGTGCCCTAATGAAGCCCTGTGTGCACTGGCCCTAGCAAGCCACCCCTAGCCATCTCGGGAGGGCCCCACCTAGGGCCTAGCTCGGAAATGGCACAAAACGCGCTTCTAGGAGCTGCATTCTGCAAAGGGAAACTGGCCTCAGGGAACAAACCTCAGCCCCAATGCGGCTTGACTCAGGATCGCAGCGCTTGCCTAGTTCTCACCTAGCCCTCGGCTCCCCATAGGGCCAAGGAGGGTCTGGGCTGCCTCTGGCTCCGTGGGCACTGCTGCTTGGCTGGTGGTCTCGGCAGCTGGAAACCAACTCCAAACGTCTTCTCCTTCGCGGAGAAGGCTGATTTGGCCTGAGGAAACCCTGTGTGCACTGGCACTAGCAACCCACCCCTAGCCAGCTCGGGAGGGCCCCACCTAGGGCCTAGCTCGGAAAAGGCATAAAACGCGCTTGTAGGAGCTGCATTCTGCAAAGGGAAACTGGGCTCGGGGAGCAAAACTCAGCCCTAATGCGGCTTGGCTCAGGATCGCAGCGCTTGCCTAGTTCTCACCTAGCCCTCGGCTACCCATAGGGCCAAGGAGGGTCAGGGCTGCCTCTGGCTCCGTGGGCACTGCTGCTTGGCTGGTGGTCTCCGCAGCTGGAAACCAACTCCAAACGTCTTCCACTTCGCGGAGAAGGCTGATGTGGCCTGAAGAAGCCCTGTGTGCACTGGTCCTAGCAACCCACCCCTAGCCAGCTCGGGAGGGACCCACCTAGGGCCTAGCTCTGAAACGGCACAAAACGCACTTGTAGGAGCTGCATTCTGCAAAGGGAAACTGGGCTCGGGGAACAAACCTCAGCCCCAATGCGGCTTGGCTCAGGATCGCAGCGCTTGCCTAGTTCTCACCTAGCCCTAGGCTCCCCATAGGGCCAAGGAGGGTCTGGGCTGCCTCTGGCTCCGTGGGCACTGCTGCTTGGCTGGTGGTCTCCGCAGCTGGAAACCAACTCCAAACGTCTTCCACTTCGAGGAGAAGTCTAAATTGGCCAAATGAAGCCCTGTGTGCATGGGCCGTAGCAACCCATCCCTAGCCAGCTCGGGAGGGCCCCACCTAGGGCCTAGCTCCGAAACGGCCCAAAACGCCCCTGTAGGAGCTGCATTCTGCAAAGGGAAACTGGGCTCGGGGAACAAACCTCAGCCCCAATGCGGCTTGGCTCAGGATCGCAGCGTTTGCCTAGTTCTAACCTAGGCCTAGGCTCCCCATAGGGCCAAGGAGGGTCTGGGCTGCCTCTGGCTCCGTGGGCACTCCTACTTGGCTGGTGGTCTCCGCAGCTGGAAACCCACTCCAAACGTCTTCTCCTTCGCGGAGAAGGCTGATGTGGCCTGAATAAGCCCTGTGTGCACTGGCCCTTGCAACCCACCCCTAGCCAGCTCGGGAGGGCCCCACCTAGGGCCTAGGTCCGAAACGGTACTAAAGGCGCTTCTAGGAGCTGCACTCTGCAAAGGGAAACTGGGCTCGGGGAACAAACCTCAGCCCCAATGCCGCTTGGCTCAGGATCGCAGCGCTTGCCTAGTTCTCACCTAGACCTCGGCTCCCCTTAGGGCCAAGGAGGGTCTGGGCTGCCTCTGGCTCCGTGGGCACTGCTGCTTGGCTGGTGGTCTCCGCAGCTGGAAACCAACTCCAAACGTCTTCCACTTCGAGGAGAAGTCTAAATTGGCCAAATGAAGCCCTGTGTGCATGGGCCGTAGCAACCCATCCCTAGCCAGCTCGGGAGGGCCCCACCTAGGGCCTAGCTCCGAAACGGCCCAAAACGCCCCTGTAGGAGCTGCATTCTGCAAAGGGACACTGGGCTCGGGGAACAAACCTCAGCCCCAATGCGGCTTGGCTCAGGATCGCAGCGCTTGCCTAGTTCTCACCTAGCCCTCGGCTCCCCTTACGGCCAAGGAGGGTCTGGGCTGCCTCTGGCTCCGTGGGCACTGCTGCTTGGCTGGTGGTCTCCGCAGTTGGAAACCAACTGCAAATGTCATCTCCTCCGCGGAGAAGGCTGATGTGGCCTAATGAAGCCCTGTGTGCACTGGCCCTAGCAAGCCACCCGTAGCCATCTCGGGAGGGCCCCACCTAGGGCCTAGCTCGGAAATGGCACAAAACGCGCTTCTAGGAGCTGCATTCTGCAAAGGAAAACTGGCCTCGGGGAACAAACCTCAGCCCCAATGCGGCTTGACTCAGGATCGCAGCGCTTGCCTAGTTCTCACCTAGACCTCGGCTCCCCTTAGGGCCAAGGAGGGTCTGGGCTGCCTCTGGCTCCGTGGGCACTGCTGCTTGGCTGGTGGTCTCTGCAGCTGGAAACCAACTCCAAACGTCTTCTCCTTCTCGGAGAAGTCTAAATTGGCCTAATGAAGCCCTGTGTGCACTGGTCCTAGCAACCCACCCCTAGCCAGCTCGGGAAGGCCCCACATAGGGCCTAGCTCGGAAATGGCACAAAACGCGCTTCTAGGAGCTGCATTCTGCAAAGGGAAAATGGGCTCGGTGAACAAACCTCAACACCAGTGCGGCCTGGCTCAGGTTCGCAGCGCTTGCCTAGTTCTCACATAGGCCTAGGCTCCCCTTAGGGCCAAGGAGGGTCTGGGCTGCCTCTGGCTCCGTGGGCACTGCTACTTGGCTGGTGGTCTCCGCAGCTGGAAACCAACTCCAAACGTCATCTCTTCCGCGGAGAAAGCTGATGTGCCCTAATGAAGCCCTGTGTGCACTGGCCCTAGCAAGCCACCCCTAGCCATCTCGGGAGGGCCCCACCTAGGGCCTAGCTCGGAAATGGCACAAAACGCGCTTCTAGGAGCTGCATTCTGCAAAGGGAAACTGGCCTCAGGGAACAAACCTCAGCCCCAATGCGGCTTGACTCAGGATCGCAGCGCTTGCCTAGTTCTCACCTAGCCCTCGGCTCCCCATAGGGCCAAGGAGGGTCTGGGCTGCCTCTGGCTCCGTGGGCACTGCTGCTTGGCTGGTGGTCTCGGCAGCTGGAAACCAACTCCAAACGTCTTCTCCTTCGCGGAGAAGGCTGATTTGGCCTGAGGAAACCCTGTGTGCACTGGCACTAGCAACCCACCCCTAGCCAGCTCGGGAGGGCCCCACCTAGGGCCTAGCTCGGAAAAGGCATAAAACGCGCTTGTAGGAGCTGCATTCTGCAAAGGGAAACTGGGCTCGGGGAGCAAAACTCAGCCCTAATGCGGCTTGGCTCAGGATCGCAGCGCTTGCCTAGTTCTCACCTAGCCCTCGGCTCCCCATAGGGCCAAGGAGGGTCAGGGCTGCCTCTGGCTCCGTGGGCACTGCTGCTTGGCTGGTGGTCTCCGCAGCTGGAAACCAACTCCAAACGTCTTCCACTTCGCGGAGAAGGCTGATGTGGCCTGAAGAAGCCCTGTGTGCACTGGTCCTAGCAACCGACCCCTAGCCAGCTCGGGAGGGACCCACCTAGGGCCTAGCTCTGAAACGGCACAAAACGCACTTGTAGGAGCTGCATTCTGCAAAGGGAAACTGGGCTCGGGGAACAAACCTCAGCCCCAATGCGGCTTGGCTCAGGATCGCAGCGCTTGCCTAGTTCTCACCTAGCCCTAGGCTCCCCATAGGGCCAAGGAGGGTCTGGGCTGCCTCTGGCTCCGTGGGCACTGCTGCTTGGCTGGTGGTCTCCGCAGCTGGAAACCAACTCCAAACGTCTTCCACTTCGAGGAGAAGTCTAAATTGGCCAAATGAAGCCCTGTGTGCATGGGCCGTAGCAACCCATCCCTAGCCAGCTCGGGAGGGCCCCACCTATGGCCTAGCTCCGAAACGGCCCAAAACGCCCCTGTAGGAGCTGCATTCTGCAAAGGGAAACTGGGCTCGGGGAACAAACCTCAGCCCCAATGCGGCTTGGCTCAGGATCGCAGCGCTTGCCTAGTTCTCACCTAGCCCTCGGCTCCCCTTACGGCCAAGGAGGGTCTGGGCTGCCTCTGGCTCCGTGGGCACTGCTGCTTGGCTGGTGGTCTCCGCAGCTGGAAACCAACTGCAAATGTCATCTCCTCCGCGGAGAAGGCTGATGTGGCCTAATGAAGCCCTGTGTGCACTGGCCCTAGCAAGCCACCCGTAGCCATCTCGGGAGGGCCCCACCTAGGGCCTAGCTCGGAAATGGCACAAAACGCGCTTCTAGGAGCTGCATTCTGCAAAGGAAAACTGGCCTCGGGGAACAAACCTCAGCCCTAATGCGGCTTGACTCAGGATCACAGCGCTTGCCTAGTTCTCACCTAGACCTCGGCTCCCCTTAGGGCCAAGGAGGGTCTGGGCTGCCTCTGGCTCCGTGGGCACTGCTGCTTGGCTGGTGGTCTCCGCAGCTGGAAACCAACTCCAAACGTCTTCCACTTCGAGGAGAAGTCTAAATTGGCCAAATGAAGCCCTGTGTGCATGGGCCGTAGCAACCCATCCCTAGCCAGCTCGGGAGGGCCCCACCTAGGGCCTAGCTCCGAAACGGCCCAAAACGCCCCTGTAGGAGCTGCATTCTGCAAAGGGAAACTGGGCTCGGGGAACAAACCTCAGCCCCAATGCGGCTTGGCTCAGGATCGCAGCGCTTGCCTAGTTCTCACCTAGCCCTCGGCTCCCCTTACGGCCAAGGAGGGTCTGGGCTGCCTCTGGCTCCGTGGGCACTGCTGCTTGGCTGGTGGTCTCCGCAGCTGGAAACCAACTGCAAATGTCATCTCCTCCGCGGAGAAGGCTGATGTGGCCTAATGAAGCCCTGTGTGCACTGGCCCTAGCAAGCCACCCGTAGCCATCTCGGGAGGGCCCCACCTAGGGCCTAGCTCGGAAATGGCACAAAACGCGCTTCTAGGAGCTGCATTCTGCAAAGGGAAAATGGGCTCGGTGAACAAACCTCAACACCAGTGCGGCCTGGCTCAGGTTCGCAGCGCTTGCCTAGTTCTCACATAGGCCTAGGCTCCCCTTAGGGCCAAGGAGGGTCTGGGCTGCCTCTGGCTCCGTGGGCACTGCTACTTGGCTGGTGGTCTCCGCAGCTGGAAACCAACTCCAAACGTCATCTCTTCCGCGGAGAAAGCTGATGTGCCCTAATGAAGCCCTGTGTGCACTG
This sequence comes from Sus scrofa, assembly GCF_054392235.1. Classification (NCBI taxonomy): domain Eukaryota; kingdom Metazoa; phylum Chordata; class Mammalia; order Artiodactyla; family Suidae; genus Sus; species Sus scrofa. Next base: position 50,213,894 of record NC_139385.1, on the reverse strand, counting down.
GCCCTAGCAAGCCACCCCTAGCCATCTCTGGAGGGCCCCACCTAGGGCCTAGCTCGGAAATGGCACAAAACGCGCTTCTAGGAGCTGCATTCTGCAAAGGGAAACTGGCCTCAGGGAACAAACCTCAGCCCCAATGCGGCTTGACTCAGGATCGCAGCGCTTGCCTAGTTCTCACCTAGCCCTCGGCTCCCCATAGGGCCAAGGAGGGTCTGGGCTGCCTCTGGCTCCGTGGGCGCTGCTGCTTGGCTGATGGTCTCCGCAGCTAGAAACCAACTCCAAACGTCTTCTCCTTCGCGGAGTAGTCTAAATTGGCCTAATGAAGCCCTGTGTGCACTGTCCCTAGCAACCCACCCCTAGCCAGCTCGGGAGGGACCCACCTAGGGCCTAGCTTGGAATCGGCACAAAACGCGCTTGTAGGAGCTGCATTCTACAAAGGGAAACTGGGCTCGGGGAACAAACCTCAACACCAGTTCGGCCTGGCTCAGGATCGCAGCGCTTGCCTAGTTCTCACCTAGACTTCGGCTCCCCTTAGGGCCAAGGAGGGTCTGGGCTGCCTCTGGCTCCGTGGGCACTGCTGCTTGGCTGGTGGTCTCGGCAGCTGGAAACCAACTCCAAACGTCTTCTCCTTCGCGGAGAAGGCTGATTTGGCCTGAGGAAACCCTGTGTGCACTGGCACTAGCAACCCACCCCTAGCCAGCTCGGGAGGGCCCCACCTAGGGCCTAGCTCGGAAAAGGCATAAAACGCGCTTGTAGGAGCTGCATTCTGCAAAGGGAAACTGGGCTCGGGGAGCAAACCTCAGCCCTAATGCGGCTTGGCTCAGGATCGCAGCGCTTGCCTAGTTCTCACCTAGCCCTCGGCTCCCCATAGGGCCAAGGAGGGTCAGGGCTGCCTCTGGCTCCGTGGGCACTGCTGCTTGGCTGGTGGTCTCCGCAGCTGGAAACCAACTCCAAACGTCTTCCACTTCGCGGAGAAGGCTGATGTGGCCTGAAGAAGCCCTGTGTGCACTGGTCCTAGCAACCCACCCCTAGCCAGCTCGGGAGGGACCCACCTAGGGCCTAGCTCTGAAACGGCACAAAACGCACTTGTAGGAGCTGCATTCTGCAAAGGGAAACTGGGCTCGGGGAACAAACCTCAGCCCCAATGCGGCTTGGCTCAGGATCGCAGCGCTTGCCTAGTTCTCACCTAGCCCTCGGCTCCCCATAGGGCCAAGGTGGGGCTGGGCTGCCTCTGGCTCCGTGGGCACTGCTGCTTGGCTGGTGGTCTCCGCAGCTGGAAACCAACTCCAAACGTCTTCTCCTTCGCGGAGAAGGCTGATGTGGCCTGAATAAGCCCTGTGTGCACTGGCCCTTGCAACCCACCCCTAGCCAGCTCGGGCGGGCCCCACGTAGTGCCTAGCTCGGTAACAGCACCAAACGCGCTTGTAGGAGCTGCATTCTGCAAAGGGAAACTGGGCTCGGGGAACAAACCTCAGCCCCAATGCGGCTTGGCTCAGGATTGCAGCTCTTGCCTAGTTCTCACCTAGCCCTCGGCTCCCCATAGGGCCAAGGAGGGTCTGGGCTGCCTCTGGCTCCGTGGGCACTGCTGCTTGGCTGGTGGTCTCCGCAGCTGGAAACCAACTCCAAACGTCTTCCACTTCGAGGAGAAGTCTAAATTGGCCAAATGAAGCCCTGTGTGCATGGGCCGTAGCAACCCACCCCTATCCAGCTCGGGAGGGCCCCACCTAGGGCCTAATCCGAAACGGCCCAAAACGCCCCTGTAGGAGCTGCATTCTGCAAAGGGAAACTGGGCTCGGGGAACAAACCTTAGCCCCAATGCGGCTTGGCTCAGGATCGCAGCGCTTGCCTAGTTCTAACCTAGGCCTAGGCTCCCCATAGGGCCAAGGAGGGTCTGGGCTGCCTCTGGCTCCGTGGGCACTCCTACTTGGCTGGTGGTCTCCGCAGCTGGAAACCAACTCCAAACGTCTTCCCCTTCGAGGAGAAGGCTGATGTGGCCTGAAGAAGCCCTGTGTGCACTGGCCGTAGCAACCCACACCTATCCAGCTCGGGAGGGCCCCACCTAGGGCCTAGCTCGAAACTGCCCAAAACGCGCTTGTAGGAGCTGCATTCTGCAAAGGGAACTGGGCTCGGGGAACAAACCACAGCCCCAATGCGGCTTGGCTCAGGATCGCAGCGCTTGCCTAGTTCTCACCTAGCCCTCGGCTCCCCTTAGGGCCAAGGAGGGTCTGGGCTGCCTCTGGCTCCGTGGGCACTGCTGCTTGGCTGGTGGTCTCCGCAGCTGGAAACCAACTCCAAACGTCTTCTCCTTCGCGGAGAAGGCTGATTTGGCCTGAGGAAACCCTGTGTGCACTGGCACTAGCAACCCACCCCTAGCCAGCTCGGGAGGGCCCCACCTAGGGCCTAGCTCGGAAAAGGCATAAAATGCGCTTGTAGGAGCTGCATTCTGCAAAGGGAAACTGGGCTCGGGGAACAAACCTCAGCCCTAATGCGGCTTGGCTCAGGATCGCAGCGCTTGCCTAGTTCTCACCTAGCCCTCGGCTCCCCATAGGGCCAAGGAGGGTCAGGGCTGCCTCTGGCTCCGTGGGCACTGCTGCTTGGCTGGTGGTCTCCGCAGCTGGAAACCAACTCCAAACGTCTTCCACTTCGCGGAGAAGGCTGATGTGGCCTGAAGAAGCCCTGTGTGCACTGGTCCTAGCAACCCACCCCTAGCCAGCTCGGGAGGGCCCCACCTAGGGCCTAGCTCTGAAACGGCAGAAAGCGCGCTTGTAGGAGCTGCATTCTGCAAAGGGAAACTGGGCTCGGCGAACAAACCTCAGCCCCAATGCGGCTTGGCTCAGGATCGCAGCGCTTGCCTAGTTCTCACCTAGCCCTAGGCTCCCCATAGGGCCAAGGAGGGTCTGGGCTGCCTCTGGCTCCGTGGGCACTGCTGCTTGTCTGGTGGTCTCCGCAGCTGGAAACCAACTCCAAACGTCATCTCCGTCGCGGAGAAGGCTGATTTGGCCTGAGGAAGCCCTGTGTGCACTGGCCCTAGCAACCCACCCATCGCCTGCTCGGGAGGGCCCCACCTAGGGTCTAGCTCCGAAACGGCACCAAACGCGCTTGTAGGAGCTGCATTCTGCAAAGGGAAACTGGGCTCGGGGAACAAACCTCAGCCCCAATGCGGCTTGGCTCAGGTTCGCAGCGCTTGCCTAGTTCTCACCTAGCCCTCGGCTCCCCATAGGGCCAAGGAGGGTCTGGGCTGCCTCTGGCTCCGTGGGCACTGCTGCTTGGCTGGTGGTCTCTGCAGCTGGAAACCAACTCCAAACGTCTTCTCCTTTTCGGAGAAGTCTAAATTGGCCTAATGAAGCCCTGTGTGCACTGGTCCTAGCAACCCACCCCTAGCAAGCTCGTGAAGGCCCCACATAGGGCCTAGCTCGGAAATGGCACAAAACGCGCTTCTAGGAGCTGCATTATGCAAAGGGAAAATGGGATCGGTGAACAAAACTCAACACCAGGCGGCCTGGCTCAGGATCGCAGCGCTTGCCTAGTTCTCACCTAGGCGTAGGCTCCCCTTAGGGCCAAGGAGGGTCTGGGCTGCCTCTGGCTCCGTGGGCACTGCTACTTGGCTGGTGGTCTCCGCAGCTGGAAACCAACTCCAAACGTCTTCTCCTTCGCGGAGAAGGCTGATGTGGCCTGAAGAAGCCCTGTGTGCACTGGCCCTAGCAACCCACCCCTAGCCAGCTCGGGAGGGCCCCACATAGGGCCTAGGTACGAAACGGTACCAAAGGCGCTTCTAGGAGCTGCACTCTGCAAAGGGAAACTGGGCTCGGGGAACAAACCTCAGCCCCAATGCGGCTTGGCTCAGGATCGCAGCGCTTGCCTAGTTCTCACCTAGGCCTAGGCTCCCCATAGGGCCAAGGAGGGTCTGGGCTGCCTCTGGCTCCGTGGGCACTGCTGCTTGGCTGGTGGTCTCCGCAGCTGGAAACCAACTCCAAACGTCTTCCACTTCGAGGAGAAGTCTAAATTGGCCAAATGAAGCCCTGTGTGCATGGGCCGTAGCAACCCACCCCTATCCAGCTCGGGAGGGCCCCACCTAGGGCCTAGCTCCGAAACGGCCCAAAACGCCCCTGTAGGAGCTGCATTCTGCAAAGGGAAACTGGGCTCGGGGAACAAACCTCAGCCCCAATGCGGCTTGGCTCAGGATCGCAGCGTTTGCCTAGTTCTAACCTAGGCCTAGGCTCCCCATAGGGCCAAGGAGGGTCTGGGCTGCCTCTGTCTCCGTGGGCACTCCTACTTGGCTGGTGGTCTCCGCAGCTGGAAACCCACTCCAAACGTCTTCTCCTTCGCGGAGAAGGCTGATGTGGCCTGAATAAGCCCTGTGTGCACTGGCCCTTGCAACCCACCCCTAGCCAGCTCGGGAGGGCCCCACCTAGGGCCTAGGTCCGAAACGGTACCAAAGGCGCTTCTAGGAGCTGCACTCTGCAAAGGGAAACTGGGCTCGGGGAACAAACCTCAGCCCCAATGCCGCTTGGCTCAGGATCGCAGCGCTTGCCTAGTTCTCACCTAGGCCTAGGCTCCCCATAGGGCCAAGGAGGGTCTGGGCTGCCTCTGGCTCCGTGGGCACTGCTACTTGGCTGGTGGTCTCCGCAGCTGGAAACCACCTCCAAACGTCTTCTCCTTCGCGGAGAAGGCTGATGTGGCCTGAATAAGCCCTGTGTGCACTGGCCCTTGCAACCCACCCCTAGCCAGCTCGGGCGGGCCCCACGTAGGGCCTAGTTCGGTAACAGCACCAAACGCGCTTGTAGGAGCTGCATTCTGCAAAGGGAAACTGGGCTCGGGGAACAAACCTCAGCCCCAATGCGGCCTGGCTCAGGATCGCAGCCCTTGCCTAGTTCTCACCTAGGCCTAGGCTCCCCTTAGGGCCAAGGAGCATCTGGGGTGCCTCTGGCTCCGTGGGCACTGCTGCTTGGCTGGTGGTCTCCGGAGCTGGAAACCAACTCCAAACGTCATCTCCACCGGGGAGAAGGCTGATTTGGCCTGAAGAAGCCCTTTGTGCACTGGCCCTAGCAACCCACCCCTATCCAACTCGGGAGGGACCCACCTAGGGCCTAGCTTGGAAACGGCACAAAACGCGCTTGTAGGAGCTGCATTCTGCAAAGGGAAACTGGACTCGGGGAACAAACCTCAGCCCCAATGCGGCTTGACTCAGGATCGCAGCGCTTGCCTAGTTCTCACCTAGACTTCGGCTCCCCTTAGGGCCAAGGATGGTCTGGGCTGCCTCTGGCTCCGTGGGCACTCCTGCTTGGCTGGTGGTCTCCGCAGCTGGAAACCAACTCCAAACGTCTTCTCCTTCGCGGAGAAGGCTGATTTGGCCTGAGGAAACCCTGTGTGCACTGGCCCTAGCAACCCACCCCTAGCCAGCTCGGGAGGGCCCTACCTAGGGCCTAGCTCGGAAAAGGCATAAAACGCGCTTGTAGGAGCTGCATTCTGCAAAGGGAAACTGGGCTCGGGGAACAAACCTCAGCCCTAATGCGGCTTGGCTCAGGATCGCAGCGCTTGCCTAGTTCTCACCTAGCCCTCGGCTCCCCATAGGGCCAAGGAGGGTCTGGGCTGCCTCTGGCTCCGTGGGCACTGCTGCTTGGCTGGTGGTCTCCGCAGCTGGAAACCAACTGCAAATGTCATCTCCTCCGCGGAGAAGGCTGATGTGGCCTAATGAAGCCCTGTGTGCACTGGCCCTAGCAAGCCACCCCTAGCCATCTCGGGAGGGCCCCACCTAGGGCCTAGCTCAGAAATGGCACAAAACGCGCTTCTAGGAGCTGCATTCTGCAAAGGAAAACTGGCCTCGGGGAACAAACCTCAGCCCCAATGCGGCTTGACTCAGGATCGCAGCAATTGCCTAGTTCTCACCTAGCCCTCGGCTCCCCTTACGGCCAAGGAGGGTCTGGGCTGCCTCTGGCTCCGTGGGCACTGCTGCTTGGCTGGTGGTCTCCGCAGCTGGAAACCAACTCCAAACGTCTTCCACTTCGAGGAGAAGTCTAAATTGGCCAAATGAAGCCCTGTGTGCATGGGCCGTAGCAACCCACCCCTATCCAGCTCGGGAGGGCCCCACCTAGGGCCTAATCCGAAACGGCCCAAAACGCCCCTGTAGGAGCTGCATTCTGCAAAGGGAAACTGGGCTCGGGGAACAAACCTCAGCCCCAATGCGGCTTGGCTCAGGATCGCAGCGCTTGCCTAGTTCTAACCTAGGCCTAGGCTCCCCATAGGGCCAAGGAGGGTCTGGGCTGCCTCTGGCTCCGTGGGCACTCCTACTTGGCTGGTGGTCTCCGCAGCTGGAAACCAACTCCAAACGTCTTCCCCTTCGAGGAGAAGGCTGATGTGGCCTGAAGAAGCCCTGTGTGCACTGGCCGTAGCAACCCACACCTATCCAGCTCGGGAGGGCCCCACCTAGGGCCTAGCTCGAAACGGCCCAAAACGCGCTTGTAGGAGCTGCATTCTGCAAAGGGAACTGGGCTCGGGGAACAAACCACAGCCCCAATGCGGCTTGGCTCAGGATCGCAGCGCTTGCCTAGTTCTCACCTAGCCCTCGGCTCCCCTTAGGGCCAAGGAGGGTCTGGGCTGCCTCTGGCTCCGTGGGCACTGCTGCTTGGCTGGTGGTCTCCGCAGCTGGAAACCAACTCCAAACGTCTTCTCCTTCGCGGAGAAGGCTGATTTGGCCTGAGGAAACCCTGTGTGCACTGGCACTAGCAACCCACCCCTAGCCAGCTCGGGAGGGCCCCACCTAGGGCCTAGCTCGGAAAAGGCATAAAATGCGCTTGTAGGAGCTGCATTCTGCAAAGGGAAACTGGGCTCGGGGAACAAACCTCAGCCCTAATGCGGCTTGGCTCAGGATCGCAGCGCTTGCCTAGTTCTCACCTAGCCCTCGGCTCCCCATAGGGCCAAGGAGGGTCAGGGCTGCCTCTGGCTCCGTGGGCACTGCTGCTTGGCTGGTGGTCTCCGCAGCTGGAAACCAACTCCAAACGTCTTCCACTTCGCGGAGAAGGCTGATGTGGCCTGAAGAAGCCCTGTGTGCACTGGTCCTAGCAACCCACCCCTAGCCAGCTCGCGAGGGCCCCACCTAGGGCCTAGCTCTGAAACGGCAGAAAGCGCGCTTGTAGGAGCTGCATTCTGCAAAGGGAAACTGGGCTCGGCGAACAAACCTCAGCCCCAATGCGGCTTGGCTCAGGATCGCAGCGCTTGCCTAGTTCTCACCTAGCCCTAGGCTCCCCATAGGGCCAAGGAGGGTCTGGGCTGCCTCTGGCTCCGTGGGCACTGCTGCTTGTCTGGTGGTCTCCGCAGCTGGAAACCAACTCCAAACGTCATCTCCTTCGCGGAGAAGGCTGATTTGGCCTGAGGAAGCCCTGTGTGCACTGGCCCTAGCAACCCACCCATCGCCTGCTCGGGAGGGCCCCACCTAGGGTCTAGCTCCGAAACGGCACCAAACGCGCTTGTAGGAGCTGCATTCTGCAAAGGGAAACTGGGCTCGGGGAACAAACCTCAGCCCCAATGCCGCTTGGCTCAGGATCGCAGCGCTTGCCTAGTTCTCACCTAGCCCTCGGCTCCCCATAGGGCCAAGGAGGGTCTGGGCTGCCTCTGGCTCCGTGGGCACTGCTGCTTGGCTGGTGGTCTCTGCAGCTGGAAACCAACTCCAAACGTCTTCTCCTTTTCGGAGAAGTCTAAATTGGCCTAATGAAGCCCTGTGTGCACTGGTCCTAGCAACCCACCCCTAGCAAGCTCGTGAAGGCCCCACATAGGGCCTAGCTCGGAAATGGCACAAAACGCGCTTCTAGGAGCTGCATTATGCAAAGGGAAAATGGGCTCGGTGAACAAAACATAACACCAGGCGGCCTGGCTCAGGATCGCAGCGCTTGCCTAGTTCTCACCTAGGCGTAGGCTCCCCTTAGGGCCAAGGAGGGTCTGGGCTGCCTCTGGCTCCGTGGGCACTGCTACTTGGCTGGTGGTCTCCGCAGCTGGAAACCAACTCCAAACGTCTTCTCCTTCGCGGAGAAGGCTGATGTGGCCTGAAGAAGCCCTGTGTGCACTGGCCCTAGCAACCCACCCCTAGCCAGCTCGGGAGGGCCCCACCTAGGGCCTAGGTCCGAAACGGTACCAAAGGCGCTTCTAGGAGCTGCACTCTGCAAAGGGAAACTGGGCTCGGGGAACAAACCTCAGCCCCAATGCGGCTTGGCTCAGGATCGCAGCGCTTGCCTAGTTCTCACCTAGGCCTAGGCTCCCCATAGGGCCAAGGAGGGTCTGGGCTGCCTCTGGCTCCGTGGGCACTGCTGCTTGGCTGGTGGTCTCCGCAGCTGGAAACCAACTCCAAACGTCTTCCACTTCGAGGAGAAGTCTAAATTGGCCAAATGAAGCCCTGTGTGCATGGGCCGTAGCAACCCACCCCTATCCAGCTCGGGAGGGCCCCACCTAGGGCCTAGCTCCGAAACGGCCCAAAACGCCCTTGTAGGAGCTGCATTCTGCAAAGGGAAACTGGGCTCGGGGAACAAACCTCAGCCCCAATGCGGCTTGGCTCAGGATCGCAGCGCTTGCCTAGTTCTCACCTAGCCCTCGGCTCCCCATAGGGCCAAGGAGGGTCTGGGCTGCCTCGGGCTCCGTGGGCACTGCTGCTTGGCTGGTGGTCTCCGCAGCTGGAAACCAACTCCAAACGTCATCTCCTTCGCGGAGAAGGCTGATTTGGCCTGAGGAAGCCCTGTGTGCACTGGCCCTAGCAACCCACCCATCGCCTGCTCGGGAGGGCCCCACCTAGGGTCTAGCTCCGAAACGGCACCAAACGCGCTTGTAGGAGCTGCATTCTGCAAAGGGAAACTGGGCTCGGGGAACAAACCTCAGCCCCAATGCCGCTTGGCTCAGGATCGCAGCGCTTGCCTAGTTCTCACCTAGGCCTAGGCTCCCCATAGGGCCAAGGAGGGTCTGGGCTGCCTCTGGCTCCGTGGGCACTGCTACTTGGCTGGTGGTCTCCGCAGCTGGAAACCAACTCCAAACGTCTTCTCCTTCGCGGAGAATGCTGATGTGGCCTGAATAAGCCCTGTGTGCACTGGCCCTTGCAACCCACCCCTAGCCAGCTCGGGCGGGCCCCACGTAGGGCCTAGTTCGGTAACAGCACCAAACGCGCTTGTAGGAGCTGCATTCTGCAAAGGGAAACTGGGCTCGGGGAACAAACCTCAGCCCCAATGCGGCCTGGCTCAGGATCGCAGCCCTTGCCTAGTTCTCACCTAGGCCTAGGCTCCCCTTAGGGCCAAGGAGCATCTGGGGTGCCTCTGGCTCCGTGGGCACTGCTGCTTGGCTGGTGGTCTCCGGAGCTGGAAACCAACTCCAAACGTCATCTCCACCGGGGAGAAGGCTGATTTGGCCTGAAGAAGCCCTTTGTGCACTGGCCCTAGCAACCCACCCCTATCCAGCTCGGGAGGGACCCACCTAGGGCCTAGCTTGGAAACGGCCCAAAACGCGCTTGTAGGAGCTGCATTCTGCAAAGGGAAACTGGGCTCGGGGAACAAACCTCAGCCCCAATGCGGCTTGGCTCAGGATCGCAGCGCTTGCCTAGTTCTCAACTAGCCCTCGGCTCCCCTTAGGGCCAAGGATGGTCTGGGCTGCCTCTGGCTCCGTGGGCACTCCTGCTTGGCTGGTGGTCTCCGCAGCTGGAAACCAACTCCAAACGTCTTCTCCTTCGCGGAGAAGGCTGATTTGGCCTGAGGAAACCCTGTGTGCACTGGCCCTAGCAACCCACCCCTAGCCAGCTCGGGAGGGCCCTACCTAGGGCCTAGCTCGGAAAAGGCATAAAACGCGCTTGTAGGAGCTGCATTCTGCAAAGGGAAACTGGGCTCGGGGAACAAACCTCAGCCCTAATGCGGCTTGGCTCAGGATCGCAGCGCTTGCCTAGTTCTCACCTAGCCCTCGGCTCCCCATAGGGCCAAGGAGGGTCTGGGCTGCCTCTGGCTCCGTGGGCACTGCTGCTTGGCTGGTGGTCTCCGCAGCTGGAAACCAACTGCAAATGTCATCTCCTCCGCGGAGAAGGCTGATGTGGCCTAATGAAGCCCTGTGTGCACTGGCCCTAGCAAGCCACCCCTAGCCATCTCGGGAGGGCCCCACCTAGGGCCTAGCTCCGAAACGGCACAAAACGCGCTTCTAGGAGCTGCATTCTGCAAAGGGAAACTGGGCTCGGGGAACAAACCTCAGCCCCAATGCCGCTTGGCTCAGGATCGCAGCGCTTGCCTAGTTCTCACCTAGCCCTAGGCTCCCCATAGGGCCAAGGAGGGTCTGGGCTGCCTCTGGCTCCGTGGGCACTGCTACTTGGCTGGTGGTTTCCTCAGCTGGAAACCAACTCCAAACGTCTTCTCCTTCGCGGAGAAGGCTGATGTGGCCTGAATAAGCCCTGTGTGCACTGGCCCTTGCAACCCACCCCTATCCAGCTCGGGCGGGCCCCACGTAGTGCCTAGCTCGGTAACAGCACCAAACGCGCTTGTAGGAGCTGCATTCTGCAAAGGGAAACTGGGCTCGGGGAACAAACCTCAGCGCCAATGCGGCTTGGCTCAGGATTGCAGCTCTTGCCTAGTTCTCACCTAGCCCTAGGCTCCCCATAGGGCCAAGGAGGGTCTGGGCTGCCTCTGGCTCCGTGGGCACTGCTACTTGGCTGGTGGTCTCCGCAGCTGGAAACCAACTCCAAACGTCTTCTCCTTCGCGGAGAAGGCTGATTTGGCCTTAAGAAGCCCTTTGTGCACTGGCCCTAGCAACCCACCCCTAGCCAGCTGGGGAGGGCCCCACCTAGGGCCTAGCTCGGAAACGGCACAAAACGCGATTGTAGGAGCTGCATTCTGCAAAGGGAAACTGGGTTCGGGGAACAAACCTCAGCCCCAATGCGGCCTGGCTCAGGATCGCAGCCCTTGCCTAGTTCTCACCTAGGCCTAGGCTCCCCTTAGGGCCAAGGAGCATCTGGGGTGCCTCTGGCTCCGTGGGCACTGCTGCTTGGCTGGTGGTCTCCGCAGATGGAAACCAACTCCAAACGTCATCTCCACCGGGGAGAAGGCTGATTTGGCCTGAAGAAGCCCTTTGTGCACTGGCCCTAGCAACCCACCCCTATCCAGCTCGGGCGGGCCCCACCTAGGGCCTAGCTTGGAAACGGCACAAAACGCGCTTGTAGGAGCTGCATTCTGCAAAGGGAAACTGGGCTCGGGGAACAAACCTCAGCCCCAATGCGGCTTGACTCAGGATCGCAGCGCTTGCCTAGTTCTCACCTAGACTTTGGCTCCCCTTAGGGCCAAGGATGGTCTGGGCTGCCTCTGGCTCCGTGGGCACTCCTGCTTGGCTGGTGGTCTCCGCAGCTGGAAACCAACTTCAAACGTCTTCTCCATCGCGGAGAAGGCTGATTTGGCCTGAGGAAACCCTGTGTGCACTGGCCCTAGCAACCCACCCCTAGCCAGCTCGGGAGGGCCCTACCTAGGGCCTAGCTTGGAAAAGGCATAAAACGCGCTTGTAGGAGCTGCATTCTGCAAAGGGAAACTGGGCTCGGGGAACAAACCTCAGCCCTAATGCGGCTGGGCTCAGGATCTCAGCGCTTGCCTAGTTCTCACCTAGCCCTCGGCTCCCCATAGGGCCAAGGAGGGTCTGGGCTGCCTCTGGCTCCGTGGGCACTGCTGCTTGGCTGGTGGTCTCCGCAGCTGGAAACAAACTCCAAACGTCTTCTCCTTCGCGGAGAAGGCTGATGTGGCCTGAAGAAGCCCTGTGTGCACTGGTCCTAGCAACCCACCCCTAGCCAGCTCGGGAGGGCCCCACCTAGGGCCTAGCTCCGAAACGGCACAAAACGCGCTTCTAGGAGCTGCATTCTGCAAAGGGAAACTGGGCTCGGCGAACAAACCTCAGCCCCAATGCGGCTTGGCTCAGGATCGCAGCGCTTGCCTAGTTCTCACCTAGCCCTCGGCTCCCCATAGGGCCAAGGAGGGTCTGGGCTGCCTCTGGCTCCGTGGGCACTGCTGCTTGGCTGGTGGTCTCCACAGCTGGAAACCCACTCCAAACGTCTTCTCCTTCGCGGAGAAGTCTGAATTGGCTTAATGAAGCTCTGTGTGCACTGGCCCTAGCAACCCACACCTAGCCAGCTGGGGAGGGCCCCACCTAGGGCCTAGATCGAAAACGGCACAAAACGCCCTTGTAGGAGCTGCATTCTGCAAAGGGAAACTGGGCTCGGGGAACAAACGTCAACACCAATGCGCCTTGTCTCAGGATCCCAGCGCTTGCCTAGTTCTCACCTAGCCCTCGGCTCCCCATAGGGCCAAGGCGGGTCTGGGCTGCCTCTGGCTCCGTGGGCACTGCTGCTTGGCTGGTGGTCTCCGCAGCTGGAAACCAACTCCAAACGTCTTCCCCTTCGCGGAGAAGGCTGATTTGGCCTGAAGAAGCCCTTTGTGCACTGGCCCTAGCAACCCACCCCTAGCCAGCTGGGGAGGGCCCCACCTAGGGCCTAGCTCCGAAACGGCACCAAACGCACTTGTAGGAGCTGCATTCTGCAAAGGGAAACTGGGCTCGGTGAACAAACCTCAACATCAGTGCGGCTATGCTCAGGATCCCAGCGCTTGCCTATTCTCACCTAGCCCTCGGCTCCCCATAGGGCCAAGGAGGGTCTGGGCTGCCTCTGGCTCCGTGGGCACTGCTGCTTGGCTGGTGATCTCCACAGCTGGAAACCCACTCCAAACGTCTTCTCCTTCGCGGAGAAGGCTGATGTGGCCTGAAGAAGCCCTTTGTGCAATGGCCCTAGCAACCCACCCATCGCCAGCTCCGGAGGGCCCCACCTAGGGCCTAGCTCCGTAACGGCAGAAAGCGCGCTTGTAGGAGCTGCATTCTGCAAAGGGAAACTGGGCTCGGTGAACAAACCTCAACACCAGTGCGGCTATGCTCAGGATCGCAGCGCTTGCCTAGTTCTCACCTAGCCCTCGGCTCCCCTTACGGCCAAGGAGGGTCTGGGCTGCCTCTGGCTCCGTGGGCACTGCTGCTTGGCTGGTGGTCTCTGCAGCTGGAAACCAACTCCAAACGTCTTCTCCTTCTCGGAGAAGTCTAAATTGGCCTAATGAAGCCCTGTGTGCACTGGTCCTAGCAACCCACCCCTAGCCAGCTCGGGAAGGCCCCACATAGGGCCTAGCTCGGAAATGGCACAAAACGCGCTTCTAGGAGCTGCATTCTGCAAAGGGAAACTGGGCTCGGTGAACAAACCTCAACACCAGTGCGGCCTGGCTCAGGATCGAAGCGCTTGCCTTGTTCTCACCTAGGCGTAGGCTCCCCTTAGGGCCAAGGAGGGTCTGGGCTGCCTCTGGCTCCGTGGGCACTGCTGCTTGGCTGGTGGTCTCCGCAGCTGGAAACCAACTCCAAACGTCTTCTCCTTCGCGGAGAAGGCTGATTTGGCAGGAAGAAGCCCTGTGTGCACTGGCCCTAGCAAACCACCCCTAGCCAGATCGGGAGGGCCCCACCTAGGGCCTAGCTCCGAAACAGTACCAAAGGCGCTTCTAGGAGCTGCATTCTGCAAAGGGAAACTGGGCTCGGGGAACAAACCTCAGCCCCACTGCGGCTTGGCTCAGGATCGCAGCGCTTGCCTACTTCTCACCTAGGCCTAGGCTCCCCATAGGGCCAAGGAGGGTCTGGGCTGCCTCTGGCTCCGTGGGCACTGCTGCTTGGCTGGTGGTCTCCGCAGCTGGAAACCAACTCCAAACGTCTTCCACTTCGAGGAGAAGTCTAAATTGGCCAAATGAAGCCCTGTGTGCATGGGCCGTAGCAACCCACCCCTAGCCAGCTCGGGAGGGCCACACCTAGGGCCCAGCTCCGAAACGGCCCAAAACGCCCCTGTAGGAGCTGCATTCTGCAAAGGGAAACTGGGCTCGGGGAACAAACCTCAGCCCCAATGCGGCTTGGCTCAGGATCGCAGCGCTTGCCTAGTTCTCACCTAGGCCTAGGCTCCCCATAGGGCCAAGGAGGGTCTGGGCTGCCTCTGGCTCCGTGGGCACTCCTACTTGGCTGGGGGTCTCCGCAGCTGGAAACCAACTCCAAACGTCTTCCCCTTCGCGGAGAAGGCTGATGTGGCCTGAATAAGCCCTGTGTGCACTGGCCCTTGCAACCCACCCCTAGCCAGCTCGGGAGGGCCCCACCTAGGGCCTAGCTCCGAAACGGCCCAAAACGCGCTTGTAGGAGCTGCATTCTGCAAAGGGAAACTGGGCTCGGGGAACAAACCTCAACACCAGTTCGGCCTGGTTCAGGATCGCAGCGCTTGCCTAGTTCTCACCTAGACTTCGGCTCCCCTTAGGGCCAAGGAGGGTCTGGGCTGCCTCTGGCTCCGTGGGCACTCCTGCTTGGCTGGTGGTCTCCGCAGCTGGAAACCAACTCCAAACGTCTTCTCCTTCGCGGAGAAGGCGATTTGGCCTGAGGAAACCCTGTGTGCACTGGCCCTAGCAACCCACCCCTAGCCAGCTCGGGAGGGCCCCACCTAGGGCCTAGCTCCGAAACGGCACAAAACGCACTTGTAGGAGCTGCATTCTGCAAAGGGAAACTGGGCTCGGCGAACAAACCTCAGCCCCAATGCGGCTTGGCTCAGGATCGCAGCGCTTGCCTAGTTCTCACCTAGCCCTCGGCTCCCCATAGGGCCAAGGAGGGTCTGGGCTGCCTCTGGCTCCGTGGGCACTGCTGCTTGGCTGGTGGTCTCCACAGCTGGAAACCCACTCCAAACGTCTTCTCCTTCGCGGAGAAGTCTGAATTGGCTTAATGAAGCTCTGTGTGCACTGGCCCTAGCAACCCACCCCTAGCCAGCTGGGGAGGGCCCCACCTAAGGCCTAGATCGAAATCGGCACAAAACCCGCTTGTAGGAGCTGCATTCTGCAAAGGGAAACTGGGCTCGGGGAACAAACGTCAACACCAATGCGCCTTGGCTCAGGATCCCAGCACTTGCCTAGTTCTCACCTAGCCCTCTGCTCCCCATAGGGCCAAGGCGGGTCTGGGCTGCCTCTGGCTCCGTGGGCACTGCTGCTTGGCTGGTGGTCTCCGCAGCTGGAAACCAACTCCAAACGTCTTCCCCTTCGCGGAGAAGGCTGATTTGGCCTGAAGAAGCCCTTTGTGCACTGGCCCTAGCAACCCACCCCTAGCCAGCTGGGGAGGGCCCCACCTAGGGCCTAGCTCCGAAACGGCACCAAACGCACTTGTAGGAGCTGCATTCTGCAAAGGGAAACTGGGCTCGGGGAACAAACCTCAACACCAGTACGGCTATGCTCAGGATCGCAGCGCTTGCCTAGTTCTCACCTAGCCCTCGGCTCCCCATAGGGCCAAGGCGGGTCTGGGCTGCCTCTGGCTCCGTGGGCACTGCTGCTTGGCTGGTGGTCTCCGCAGCTGGAAACCAACTCCAAACGTCTTCCCCTTCGCGGAGAAGGCTGATTTGGCCTGAAGAAGCCCTTTGTGCACTGGCCCTAGCAACCCACCCCTAGCCAGCTGGGGAGGGCCCCACCTAGGGCCTAGCTCCGAAACGGCACCAAACGCACTTGTAGGAGCTGCATTCTGCAAAGGGAAACTGGGCTCGGGGAACAAACCTCAACACCAGTACGGCTATGCTCAGGATCGCAGCGCTTGCCTAGTTCTCACCTAGCCCTCGGCTCCCCATAGGGCCAAGGAGGGTCTGGGCTGCCTCTGGCTCCGTGGGCACTGCTGCTTGGCTGGTGGTCTCCACAGCTGGAAACCCACTCCAAACGTCTTCTCCTTCGCGGAGAAGTCTGAATTGGCTTAATGAAGCTCTGTGTGCACTGGCCCTAGCAACCCACCCCTAGCCAGCTGGGGAGGGCCCCACCTAAGGCCTAGATCGAAATCGGCACAAAACCCGCTTGTAGGAGCTGCATTCTGCAAAGGGAAACTGGGCTCGGGGAACAAACGTCAACACCAATGCGCCTTGGCTCAGGATCCCAGCACTTGCCTAGTTCTCACCTAGCCCTCTGCTCCCCATAGGGCCAAGGCGGGTCTGGGCTGCCTCTGGCTCCGTGGGCACTGCTGCTTGGCTGGTGGTCTCCGCAGCTGGAAACCAACTCCAAACGTCTTCCCCTTCGCGGAGAAGGCTGATTTGGCCTGAAGAAGCCCTTTGTGCACTGGCCCTAGCAACCCACCCCTAGCCAGCTGGGGAGGGCCCCACCTAGGGCCTAGCTCCGAAACGGCACCAAACGCACTTGTAGGAGCTGCATTCTGCAAAGGGAAACTGGGCTCGGGGAACAAACCTCAACACCAGTACGGCTATGCTCAGGATCCCAGCGCTTGCCTAGTTCTCACCTAGCCCTCGGCTCCCCATAGGGCCAAGGAGGGTCTGGGCTGCCTATGGCTCCGTGGGCACTGCTGCTTGGCTGGTGGTCTCCGCAGCTGGAAACCCACTCCAAACGTCTTCTCCTTCGCGGAGAAGGCTGATGTGGCCTGAAGAAGCCCTTTGTGCAATGGCCCTAGCAACCCACCCATCGCCAGCTCCGGAGGGCCCCACCTAGGGCCTAGCTCCGTAACGGCAGAAAGCGCGCTTGTAGGAGCTGCATTCTGCAAAGGGAAACTGGGCTCGGTGAACAAACCTCAACACCAGTGCGGCTATGCTCAGGATCGCAGCGCTTGCCTAGTTCTCACCTAGCCCTCGGCTCCCCATAGGGCCAAGGAGGGTCTGGGCTGCCTCTGGCTCCGTGGGCACTGCTGCTTGGCTGGTGGTCTCCGCAGCTGGAAACCAACTGCAAATGTCATCTCCTCCGCGGAGAAGGCTGATGTGGCCTAATGAAGCCCTGTGTGCACTGGCCCTAGCAAGCCACCCCTAGCCATCTCGGGAGGGCCCCACCTAGGGCCTAGCTTGGAATCGGCACAAAACGCGCTTGTAGGAGCTGCATTCTGCAAAGGGAAACTGGGCTCGGGGAACAAACCTCAACACCAGTTCGGCCTGGCTCAGGATCGCAGCGCTTGCCTAGTTCTCACCTAGACTTCGGCTCCCCTTAAGGCCAAGGAGGGTCTGGGCTGCCTCTGGCTCCGTGGGCACTGCTGCTTGGCTGGTGGTCTCGGCAGCTGGAAACCAACTCCAAACGTCTTCTCCTTCGCGGAGAAGGCTGATTTGGCCTGAGGAAACCCTGTGTGCACTGGCACTAGCAACCCACCCCTAGCCAGCTCGGGAGGGCCCCACCTAGGGCCTAGCTCGGAAAAGGCATAAAATGCGCTTGTAGGAGCTGCATTCTGCAAAGGGAAACTGGGCTCGGGGAACAAACCTCAACACCAGTGCGGCTTGGCTCAGGATCGCAGCGCTTGCCTAGTTCTCAACTAGCCCTCGGCTCCCCTTACGGCCAAGGAGGGTCAGGGCTGCCTCTGGCTCCGTGGGCACTGCTGCTTGGCTGGTGGTCTCCGCAGCTGGAAACCAACTCCAAACGTCTTCCACTTCGCGGAGAAGGCTGATGTGGCCTGAAGAAGCCCTGTGTGCACTGTTCCTAGCAACCCACCCCTAGCCAGCTCGGGAGGGCCCCACCTAGGGCCTAGCTCTGAAACGGCACAGAACGCACTTGTAGGAGCTGCATTCTGCAAAGGGAAACTGGGCTCGGGGAACAAACCTCAGCCCCAATGCGGCTTGGCTCAGGATCGCAGCGCTTGCCTAGTTCTCACCTAGGCCTAGGCTCCCCATAGGGCCAAGGAATGGCTGGGCTGCCTCTGGCTCCATGGGCACTGCTGCTTGTCTGGTGGTCTCCGCAGCTGGAAACCAACTCCAAACGTCATCTCCTTCGCGGAGAAGGCTGATTTGGCCTGAGGAAGCCCTGTGTGCACTGGCCCTAGCAACCCACCCATCGCCTGCTCGGGAGGGCCCCACCTAGGGTCTAGCTCCGAAACGGCACCAAACGCGCTTGTAGGAGCTGCATTCTGCAAAGGGAAACTGGGCTCGGGGAACAAACCTCAGCGCCAATGCGGCTTGGCTCAGGATTGCAGCTCTTGCCTAGTTCTCACCTAGCCCTAGGCTCCCCATAGGGCCAAGGAGGGTCTGGGCTGCCTCTGGCTCCGTGGGCACTGATACTTGGCTGGTGGTCTCCGCAGCTGGAAACCAACTCCAAACGTCTTCTCCTTCGCGGAGAAGGCTGATTTGGCCTTAAGAAGCCCTTTGTGCACTGGCCCTAGCAACCCACCCATCGCCATCTCGGGAGGGCCCCACCTAGGGCCTAGCTCGGAAACGGCACAAAACGCGATTGTAGGAGCTGCATTCTGCAACGGGAAACTGGGCTCGGGGAACAAACCTCAGCCCCAATGCGGCCTGGCTCAGGATCGCAGCCCTTGCCTAGTTCTCACCTAGGCCTAGGCTCCCCTTAGGGCCAAGGAGCATCTGGGGTGCCTCTGGCTCCGTGGGCACTGCTGCTTGGCTGGTGGTCTCCGCAGATGGAAACCAACTCCAAACGTCATCTCCACCGGGGAGAAGGCTGATTTGGCCTGAAGAAGCCCTTTGTGCACTGGCCCTAGCAACCCACCCCTATCCAGCTCGGGAGGGACCCACCTAGGGCCTAGCTTGGAAACGGCACAAAACGCGCTTGTAGGAGCTGCATTCTGCAAAGCGAAACTGGGCTCGGGGAACAAACCTCAGCCCCAATGCGGCTTGACTCAGAATCGCAGCGCTTGCCTAGTTCTCACCTAGCCCTCGGCTCCCCATATGGCCAAGGAGGGGCTGGGCTGCCTCGGGCTCCGTGGGCACTGCTGCTTGGCTGGTGGTCTCCGCAGATGGAAACCAACTCCAAACGTCATCTCCTTCGCGGAGAAGGCTGATTTGGCCTGAGGAAGCCCTGTGTGCACTGGCCCTAGCAACCCACCCATCGCCTGCTCGGGAGGGCCCCACCTAGGGTCTAGCTCCGAAACGGCACCAAACGCGCTTGTAGGAGCTGCATTCTGCAAAGGGAAACTGGGCTCGGGGAACAAACCTCAGCCCCAATGCCGCTTGGCTCAGGATCGCAGCGCTTGCCTAGTTCTCACCTAGGCCTAGGCTCCCCATAGGGCCAAGGAGGGTCTGGGCTGCCTCTGGCTCCGTGGGCACTGCTACTTGGCTGGTGGTCTCCGCAGCTGGAAACCAACTCCAAACGTCTTCTCCTTCGCGGAGAAGGCTGATGTGGCCTGAATAAGCCCTGTGTGCACTGGCCCTTGCAACCCACCCCTAGCCAGCTCGGGCGGGCCCCACGTAGTGCCTAGCTCGGTAACAGCACCAAACGCGCTTGTAGGAGCTGCATTCTGCAAAGGGAAACTGGGCTCGGGGAACAAACCTCAGCGCCAATGCGGCTTGGCTCAGGGTTGCAGCTCTTGCCTAGTTCTCACCTAGCCCTAGGCTCCCCATAGGGCCAAGGAGGGTCTGGGCTGCCTCTGGCTCCGTGGGCACTGATACTTGGCTGGTGGTCTCCGCAGCTGGAAACCAACTCCAAACGTCTTCTCCTTCGCGGAGAAGGCTGATTTGGCCTTAAGAAGCCCTTTGTGCACTGGCCCTAGCAACCCACCCATCGCCATCTCGGGAGGGCCCCACCTAGGGCCTAGCTCGGAAACGGCACAAAACGCGATTGTAGGAGCTGCATTCTGCAAAGGGAAACTGGGCTCGGGGAACAAACCTCAGCCCCAATGCGGCCTGGCTCAGGATCGCAGCCCTTGCCTAGTTCTCACCTAGGCCTAGGCTCCCCTTAGGGCCAAGGAGCATCTGGGGTGCCTCTGGCTCCGTGGGCACTGCTGCTTGGCTGGTGGTCTCCACAGCTGGAAACCCACTCCAAACGTCTTCTCCTTCGCGGAGAAGTCTGAATTGGCTTAATGAAGCTCTGTGTGCACTGGCCCTAGCAACCCACCCCTAACCAGCTGGGGAGGGCCCCACCTAAGGCCTAGATCGAAAACGGCACAAAACCCGCTTGTAGGAGCTGCATTCTGCAAAGGGAACCTGGGCTCGGGGAACAAACGTCAACACCAATGCGCCTTGGCTCAGGATCCCAGCACTTGCCTAGTTCTCACCTAGCCCTCTGCTCCCCATAGGGCCAAGGCGGGTCTGGGCTGCCTCTGGCTCCGTGGGCACTGCTGCTTGGCTGATGGTCTCCGCAGCTGGAAACCAACTCCAAACGTCTTCCCCTTCGCGGAGAAGGCTGATTTGGCCTGAAGAAGCCCTTTGTGCACTGGCCCTAGCAACCCACCCCTAGCCAGCTGGGGAGGGCCCCACCTAGGGCCTAGCTCCGAAACGGCACCAAACGCACTTGTAGGAGCTGCATTCTGCAAAGGGAAACTGGGCTCGGTGAACAAACCTCAACACCAGTGCGGCTATGCTCAGGATCCCAGCGCTTGCCTAGTTCTCACCTAGCCCTCGGCTCCCCATAGGGCCAAGGAGGGTCTGGGCTGCCTCTGGCTCCGTGGGCACTGCTACTTGGCTGGTGGTCTCCGCAGCTGGAAACCCACTCCAAACGTCTTCTCCTTCGCGGAGAAGGCTGATGTGGCCTAAAGAAGCCCTTTGTGCAATGGCCCTAGCAACCCACCCATCGCCAGCTCCGGAGGGCCCCACCTAGGGCCTAGCTCCGTAACGGCACAAAGCGCGCTTGTAGGAGCTGCATTCTGCAAAGGGAAACTGGGCTCGGTGAACAAACCTCAACACCAGTGCGGCTATGCTCAGGATCAAAGCGCTTGCCTAGTTCTCACCTAGCCCTCGGCTCCCCTTACGGCCAAGGAGGGTCTGGGCTGCCTCTGGCTCCGTGGGCACTGCTGCTTGGCTGGTGGTCTCTGCATCTGGAAACCCACTCCAAACATCTTCTCCTTCGCGGAGAAGGCTGATTTGGCAGGAAGAAGCCCTGTGTGCACTGGCCCTAGCAACCCACCCCTAGCCAGCTCGGGAGGGCCCCACCTAGGGCCTAGCTCCGAAACGGTACCAAAGGCGCTTCTAGGAGCTGCATTCTGCAAAGGGAAACTGGGCTCGGGGAACAAACCTCAGCCCCAATGCGGCTTGGCTCAGGATCGCAGCGCTTGCCTAGTTCTCACCTAGGCATAGGCTCCCCAGAGGGCCAAGGAGGGTCTGGGCTGCCTCTGGCTCTGTGGGCACTGCTGCTTGGCTGGTGGTCTCCGCAGCTGGAAACCAACTCCAAACGTCTTCCACTTCGAGGAGAAGTCTAAATTGGCCAAATGAAGCCCTGTGTGCATGGGCCGTAGCAACCCATCCCTAGCCAGCTCGGGAGGGCCCCACCTAGGGCCTAGCTCCGAAACGGCCCAAAACGCCCCTGTAGGAGCTGCATTCTGCAAAGGGAAACTGGGCTCGGGGAACAAACCTCAGCCCCAATGCGGCTTGGCTCAGGATCGCAGCGCTTGCCTAGTTCTCACCTAGGCCTAGGCTCCCCATAGGGCCAAGGAGGGTCTGGGCTGCCTCTGGCTCCGTGGGCACTCCTACTTGGCTGGGGGTCTCCGCAGCTGGAAACCAACTCCAAATGTCTTCCCCTTCGCGGAGAAGGCTGATGTGGCCTGAATAAGCCCTGTGTGCAATGGCCCTAGCAACCCAACCCTAGCCAGCTCGGGAGGGCCCCACCTAGGGCCTAACTCCGAAACGGCCCAAAACGCGCTTGTAGGAGCTGCATTCTGCAAAGGGAAACTGGGCTCGGGGAACAAACCTCAGCCCTAATGCGGCTTGGCTCAGGATCGCAGCGCTTGCCTAGTTCTCACCTAGCCCTCGGCTCCCCATAGGGCCAAGGAGGGTCTGGGCTGCCTCTGGCTCCGTGGGCACTGCTGCTTGGCTGGTGGTCTCCGCAGCTGGAAACCAACTGCAAATGTCATCTCCTCCGCGGAGAAGGCTGATGTGGCCTAATGAAGCCCTGTGTGCACTGGCCCTAGCAAGCCACCCCTAGCCATCTCGGGAGGGCCCCACCTAGGGCCTAGCTCCGAAACGGCACAAAACGCGCTTCTAGGAGCTGCATTCTGCAAAGGGAAACTGGGCTCGGGGAACAAACCTCAGCCCCAATGCCGCTTGGCTCAGGATCGCAGCGCTTGCCTAGTTCTCACCTAGCCCTAGGCTCCCCATAGGGCCAAGGAGGGTCTGGGCTGCCTCTGGCTCCGTGGGCACTGCTACTTGGCTGGTGGTTTCCGCAGCTGGAAACCAACTCCAAACGTCTTCTCCTTCGCGGAGAAGGCTGATGTGGCCTGAATAAGCCCTGTGTGCACTGGCCCTTGCAACCCACCCCTATCCAGCTCGGGCGGGCCCCACGTAGTGCCTAGCTCGGTAACAGCACCAAACGCGCTTGTAGGAGCTGCATTCTGCAAAGGGAAACTGGGCTCGGGGAACAAACCTCAGCGCCAATGCGGCTTGGCTCAGGATTGCAGCTCTTGCCTAGTTCTCACCTAGCCCTAGGCTCCCCATAGGGCCAAGGAGGGTCTGGGCTGCCTCTGGCTCCGTGGGCACTGCTACTTGGCTGGTGGTCTCCGCAGCTGGAAACCAACTCCAAACGTCTTCTCCTTCGCGGAGAAGGCTGATTTGGCCTTAAGAAGCCCTTTGTGCACTGGCCCTAGCAACCCACCCATCGCCATCTCGGGAGGGCCCCACCTAGGGCCTAGCTCGGAAACGGCACAAAACGCGATTGTAGGAGCTGCATTCTGCAAAGGGAAACTGGGCTCGGGGAACAAACCTCAGCCCCAATGCGGCCTGGCTCAGGATCGCAGCCCTTGCCTAGTTCTCACCTAGGCCTAGGCTCCCCTTAGGGCCAAGGAGCATCTGGGGTGCCTCTGGCTCCGTGGGCACTGCTGCTTGGCTGGTGGTCTCCGCAGATGGAAACCAACTCCAAACGTCATCTCCACCGGGGAGAAGGCTGATTTGGCCTGAAGAAGCCCTTTGTGCACTGGCCCTAGCAACCCACCCCTATCCAGCTCGGGCGGGCCCCACCTAGGGCCTAGCTTGGAAACGGCACAAAACGCGCTTGTAGGAGCTGCATTCTGCAAAGGGAAACTGGGCTCGGGGAACAAACCTCAGCCCCAATGCGGCTTGACTCAGGATCGCAGCGCTTGCCTAGTTCTCACCTAGACTTTGGCTCCCCTTAGGGCCAAGGATGGTCTGGGCTGCCTCTGGCTCCGTGGGCACTCCTGCTTGGCTGGTGGTCTCCGCAGCTGGAAACCAACTTCAAACGTCTTCTCCTTCGCGGAGAAGGCTGATTTGGCCTGAGGAAACCCTGTGTGCACTGGCCCTAGCAACCCACCCCTAGCCAGCTCGGGAGGGCCCTACCTAGGGCCTAGCTTGGAAAAGGCATAAAACGCGCTTGTAGGAGCTGCATTCTGCAAAGGGAAACTGGGCTCGGTGAACAAACCTCAACACCAGTGCGGCTATGCTCAGGATCAAAGCGCTTGCCTAGTTCTCACCTAGCCCTCGGCTCCCCTTACGGCCAAGGAGGGTCTGGGCTGCCTCTGGCTCCGTGGGCACTGCTGCTTGGCTGGTGGTCTCTGCATCTGGAAACCAACTCCAAACGTCTTCTCCTTCTCGGAGAAGTCTGAATTGGCCTAATGAAGCCCTGTGTGCACTGGTCCTAGCAACCCACCCCTAGCCAGCTCGGGAAGGCCCCACATAGGGCCTAGCTCGGAAATGGCACAAAACGCGCTTCTAGGAGCTGCATTCTGCAAAGGGAAACTGGGCTCGGTGAACAAACCTCAACACCAGTGCGGCCTGGCTCAGGATCGAAGCGCTTGCCTAGTTCTCACATAGGCCTAAGCTCCCCTTAGGGCCAAGGAGGGTCTGGGCTGCCTCTGGCTCCGTGGGCACTGCTACTTGGCTGGTGGTCTCCGCAGCTGGAAACCCACTCCAAACATCTTCTCCTTCGCGGAGAAGGCTGATTTGGCAGGAAGAAGCCCTGTGTGCACTGGCCCTAGCAACCCACCCCTAGCCAGCTCGGGAGGGCCCCACCTAGGGCCTAGCTCCGAAACGGTACCAAAGGCGCTTCTAGGAGCTGCATTCTGCAAAGGGAAACTGGGCTCGGGGAACAAACCTCAGCCCCAATGCGGCTTGGCTCAGGATCGCAGCGCTTGCCTAGTTCTCACCTAGGCATAGGCTCCCCATAGGGCCAAGGAGGGTCTGGGCTGCCTCTGGCTCTGTGGGCACTGCTGCTTGGCTGGTGGTCTCCGCAGCTGGAAACCAACTCCAAACGTCTTCCACTTCGAGGAGAAGTCTAAATTGGCCAAATGAAGCCCTGTGTGCATGGGCCGTAGCAACCCATCCCTAGCCAGCTCGGGAGGGCCCCACCTAGGGCCTAGCTCCGAAACGGCCCAAAACGCCCCTGTAGGAGCTGCATTCTGCAAAGGGAAACTGGGCTCGGGGAACAAACCTCAGCCCCAATGCGGCTTGGCTCAGGATCGCAGCGCTTGCCTAGTTCTCACCTAGGCCTAGGCTCCCCATAGGGCCAAGGAGGGTCTGGGCTGCCTCTGGCTCCGTGGGCACTCCTACTTGGCTGGGGGTCTCCGCAGCTGGAAACCAACTCCAAATGTCTTCCCCTTCGCGGAGAAGGCTGATGTGGCCTGAATAAGCCCTGTGTGCACTGGCCCTAGCAACCCACCCCTAGCCAGCTCGGGAGGGCCCCACCTAGGGCCTAGCTCCGAAACGGCCCAAAACGCGCTTGTAGGAGCTGCATTCTGCAAAGGGAAACTGGGCTCGGGGAACAAACCTCAGCCCCAATGCGGCTTGGCTCAGGATCGCAGCGCTTGCCTAGTTCTCACCTAGACTTCGGCTCCCCTTAGGGCCAAGGAGGGTCTGGGGTGCCTCTGGCTCCGTGGGCACTCCTGCTTGGCTGGTGGTCTCCGCAGCTGGAAACCAACTCCAAACGTCTTCTCCTTCGCGGAGAAGGCTGATTTGGCCTGAGGAAACCCTGTGTGCACTGGCCCTAGCAACCCACCCCTAGCCAGCTCGGGAGGGCCCCACCTAGGGCCTAGCTCGGAAAAGGCATAAAACGCGCTTGTAGGAGCTGCATTCTGCAAAGGGAAACTGGGCTCGGGGAACAAACCTCAGCCCTAATGCGGCTTGGCTCAGGATCGCAGCGCTTGCCTAGTTCTCACCTAGCCCTCGGCTCCCCATAGGGCCAAGGAGGGTCTGGGCTGCCTCTGGCTCCGTGGACACTGCTGCTTGGCTGGTGGTCTCCGCAGCTGGAAACCAACTCCAAACGTCTTCCACTTCGCGGAGAAGGCTGATGTGGCCTGAAGAAGCCCTGTGTGCACTGGTCCTAGCAACCCACCCCTAGCCAGCTCGGGAGGGCCCCACCTAGGGCCTAGCTCTGAAACGGCACAGAACGCACTTGTAGGAGCTGCATTCTGCAAAGGGAAACTGGGCTCGGGGAACAAACCTCAGCCCCAATGCGGCCTGGCTCAGGATCGCAGCCCTTGCCTAGTTCTCACCTAGACTTCGGCTCCCGTTAGGGCCAAGGAGCATCTGGGGTGCCTCTGGCTCCGTGGGCACTCCTGCTTGGCTGGTGGTCTCCGCAGCTGGAAACCAACTCCAAACGTCTTCTCCTTCGCGGAGCAGGCTGATTTGGCCTGAGGAAACCCTGTGTGCACTGGCCCTAGCAACCCAACCCTAGCCAGCTCGGGAGGGCCCCACCTAGGGCCTAGCTCCGAAACGGCACAAAACGCACTTGTAGGAGCTGCATTCTGCAAAGGGAAACTGGGCTCGGCGTACAAACCTCAGCCTCAATGCGGCTTGGCTCAGGATCCCAGCGCTTGCCTAGTTCTCACCTAGCCCTCGGCTCCCCATAGGGCCAAGGAGGGTCTGGGCTGCCTCTGGCTCCGTGGGCACTGCTGCTTGGCTGGTGGTCTCCACAGCTGGAAACCCACTCCAAACGTCTTCTCCTTCGCGGAGAAGGCTGATGTGGCCTGAAGAAGCCCTTTGTGCAATGGCCCTAGCAACCCACCCATCGCCAGCTCCGGAGGGCCCCACCTAGGGCCTAGCTCCGTAACGGCAGAAAGCGCGCTTGTAGGAGCTGCATTCTGCAAAGGGAAACTGGGCTCGGTGAACAAACCTCAACACCAGTGCGGCTATGCTCAGGATCGCAGCGCTTGCCTAGTTCTCACCTAGCCCTCGGCTCCCCTTACGGCCAAGGAGGGTCTGGGCTGCCTCTGGCTTCGTGGGCACTGCTGCTTGGCTGGTGGTCTCTGCATCTGGAAACCAACTCCAAACGTCTTCTCCTTCTCGGAGAATTCTGAATTGGCCAAATGAAGCCCTGTGTGCACTGGTCCTAGCAACCCACCCCTAGCCAGCTCGGGAAGGCCCCACATAGGGCCTTGCTCCGAAACGGTACCAAAGGCGCTTCTAGGAGCTGCATTCTGCAAAGGGAAACTGGGCTCGGGGAACAAACCTCAGCCCCACTGCGGCTTGGCTCAGGATCACAGCGCTTGCCTAGTTCTCACCTAGGCCTAGGCTCCCCATAGGGCCAAGGAGGGTCTGGGCTGCCTCTGGCTCCGTGGGCACTGCTGCTTGGCTGGTGGTCTCCGCAGCTGGAAACCAACTCCAAACGTCTTCCACTTCGAGGAGAAGTCTAAATTGGCCAAATGAAGCCCTGTGTGCATGGGCCGTAGCAACCCACCCCTATCCAGCTCGGGAGGGCCCCACCTAGGGCCTAGCTCCGAAACGGCCCAAAACGCCCCTGTAGGAGCTGCATTCTGCAAAGGGCAACTGGGCTCGGGGAACAAACCTCAGCCCAATGCGGCTTGGCTCAGGATCGAAGCGCTTGCCTAGTTCTCACCTAGACCTCGGCTCCCCATAGGGCCAAGGAGGGTCTGGGCTGCCTCTGGCTCCGTGGGCACTGCTGCTTGGCTGGGGGTCTCCGCAGCTGGAAACCAACTCCAAACGTCTTCCCCTTCGCGGAGAAGGGTGATTTGGCCTGAAGAAGCCCTGTGTGCACTGGCCCTAGCAACCCACCCCTAGCCAGCTCGGGAGGGCCCCACCTAGGGCCTAGCTCCGAAACGGCCCAAAACGCGCTTGTAGGAGCTGCATTCTGCAAGGGGAACTGGGCTCGGGGAACAAACCTCAGCCCCAATGCGGCTTGGCTCAGGATCGCAGCGCTTGCCTAGTTCTCACCTAGACCTCGGCTCCTCATAGGGCCAAGGCGGGTCTGGGCTGCCTCTGGCTCGGTGGGCACTGCTGCTTGGCTGGTGGTCTCCGCAGCTGGAAACCAACTCCAAACGTCTTCCCCTTCGCGGAGAAGGCTGATTTGGCCTGAAGAAGCCCTTTGTGCAATGGCCCTAGCAACCCACCCATCGCCAGCTCCGGAGGGCCCCACCTAGGGCCTAGCTCCGTAACGGCAGAAAGCGCGCTTGTAGGAGCTGCATTCTGCAAAGGGAAACTGGGCTCGGTGAACAAACCTCAACACCAGTGCGGCTATGCTCAGGATCCCAGCGCTTGCCTAGTTCTCACCTAGCCCTCGGCTCCCCATAGGGCCAAGGAGGGTCTGGGCTGCCTCTGGCTCCGTGGGCACTGCTGCTTGGCTGGTGGTCTCCGCAGCTGGAAACCAACTCCAAACGTCTTCCACTTCGCGGAGAAGGCTGATGTGGCCTGAAGAAGCCCTGTGTGCACTGGTCCTAGCAACCCACCCCTAGCCAGCTCGGGAGGGCCCCACCTAGGGCCTAGCTCTGAAACGGCACAGAACACACTTGTAGGAGCTGCATTCTGCAAAGGGAAACTGGGCTCGGGGAACAAACCTCAGCCCCAATGCGGCTTGGCTCAGGATCGCAGCGCTTGCCTAGTTCTCACCTAGCCCTCGGCTCCCCATAGGGCCAAGGAGGGTCTGGGCTGCCTCTGGCTCCGTGGGCACTGCTGCTTGGCTGGTGGTCTCCACAGCTGGAAACCCACTCCAAACGTCTTCTCCTTCGCGGAGAAGGCTGATGTGGCCTGAATAAGCCCTGTGTGCACTGGCCCTTGCAACCCACCCCTAGCCAGCTCGCGCGGGCCCCACGTAGTGCCTAGCTCGGTAACAGCACGAAACGCGCTTGTAGGAGCTGCATTCTGCAAAGGGAAACTGGGCTCGGGGAACAAACCTCAGCCCCAATGCGGCCTGGCTCATGATCGCAGCCCTTGCCTAGTTCTCACCTAGACCTCGGCTCCTCATAGGGCCAAGGCGGGTCTGGGCTGCCTCTGGCTCGGTGGGCACTGCTGCTTGGCTGGTGGTCTCCGCAGCTGGAAACCAACTCCAAACGTCTTCCCCTTCGCGGAGAAGGCTGATTTGGCCTGAAGAAGCCCTTTGTGCAATGGCCCTAGCAACCCACCCATCGCCAGCTCCGGAGGGCCCCACCTAGGGCCTAGCTCCGTAACGGCAGAAAGCGCGCTTGTAGGAGCTGCATTCTGCAAAGGGAAACTGGGCTCGGTGAACAAACCTCAACACCAGTGCGGCTATGCTCAGGATCGCAGCGCTTGCCTAGTTCTCACCTAGCCCTCGGCTCCCCATAGGGCCAAGGAGGGTCTGGGCTGCCTCTGGCTCCGTGGGCACTGCTGCTTGGCTGGTGGTCTCCGCAGCTGGAAACCAACTCCAAACGTCTTCCACTTCGCGGAGAAGGCTGATGTGGCCTGAAGAAGCCCTGTGTGCACTGGTCCTAGCAACCCACCCCTAGCCAGCTCGGGAGGGCCCCACCTAGGGCCTAGCTCTGAAACGGCACAGAACGCACTTGTAGGAGCTGCATTCTGCAAAGGGAAACTGGGCTCGGGGAACAAACCTCAGCCCCAATGCGGCTTGGCTCAGGATCGCAGCGCTTGCCTAGTTCTCACCTAGCCCTCGGCTCCCCATAGGGCCAAGGAGGGTCTGGGCTGCCTCTGGCTCCGTGGGCACTGCTGCTTGGCTGGTGGTCTCCACAGCTGGAAACCCACTCCAAACGTCTTCTCCTTCGGGGAGAAGGCTGATGTGGCCTGAATAAGCCCTGTGTGCACTGGCCCTTGCAACCCACCCCTAGCCAGCTCGCGCGGGCCCCACGTAGTGCCTAGCTCGGTAACAGCACGAAACGCGCTTGTAGGAGCTGCATTCTGCAAAGGGAAACTGGGCTCGGGGAACAAACCTCAGCCCCAATGCGGCCTGGCTCAGGATCGCAGCCCTTGCGTAGTTCTCACCTAGACTTCGGCTCCCCTTAGGGCCAAGGAGCATCTGGGGTGCCTCTGGCTCCGTGGGCACTCCTGCTTGGCTGGTGGTCTCCGCAGCTGGAAACCAACTCCAAACGTCTTCTCCTTCGCGGTGCAGGCTGATTTGGCCTGAGGAAACCCTGTGTGCACTGGCCCTAGCAACCCAACCCTAGCCAGCTCGGGAGGGCCCCACCTAGGGCCTAGCTCCGAAACGGCACAAAACGCACTTGTAGGAGCTGCATTCTGCAAAGGGAAACTGGGCTCGGCGTACAAACCTCAGCCCCAATGCGGCTTGGCTCAGGATCCCAGCGCTTGCCTAGTTCTCACCTAGCCCTCGGCTCCCCATAGGGCCAAGGAGGGTCTGGGCTGCCTCTGGCTCCGTGGGCACTGCTGCTTGGCTGGTGGTCTCCACAGCTGGAAACCCACTCCAAACGTCTTCTCCTTCGCGGAGAAGGCTGATGTGGCCTGAAGAAGCCCTTTGTGCAATGGCCCTAGCAACCCACCCATCGCCAGCTCCGGAGGGCCCCACCTAGGGCCTAGCTCCGTAACGGCAGAAAGCGCGCTTGTAGGAGCTGCATTCTGTAAAGGGAAACTGGGCTCGGTGAACAAACCTCAACACCAGTGCGGCTATGCTCAGGATCGCAGCGCTTGCCTAGTTCTCACCTAGCCCTCGGCTCCCCTTACGGCCAAGGAGGGTCTGGGCTGCCTCTGGCTCCGTGGGCACTGCTGCTTGGCTGGTGGTCTCTGCATCTGGAAACCAACTCCAAACGTCTTCTCCTTCTCGGAGAATTCTGAATTGGCCAAATGAAGCCCTGTGTGCACTGGTCCTAGCAACCCACCCCTAGCCAGCTCGGGAAGGCCCCACATAGGGCCTTGCTCCGAAACGGTACCAAAGGCGCTTCTAGGAGCTGCATTCTGCAAAGAGAAACTGGGCTCGGGGAACAAACCTCAGCCCCACTGCGGCTTGGCTCAGGATCGCAGCGCTTGCCTAGTTCTCACCTAGGCCTAGGCTCCCCATAGGGCCAAGGAGGGTCTGGGCTGCCTCTGGCTCCGTGGGCACTGCTGCTTGGCTGGTGGTCTCCGCAGCTGGAAACCAACTCCAAACGTCTTCCACTTCGAGGAGAAGTCTAAATTGGCCAAATGAAGCCCTGTGTGCATGGGCCGTAGCAACCCATCCCTAGCCAGCTCGGGAGGGCCCCACCTAGGGCCTAGCTCCGAAACGGCCCAAAACGCCCCTGTAGGAGCTGCATTCTGCAAAGGGCAACTGGGCTCGGGGAACAAACCTCAGCCCCAATGCGGCTTGGCTCAGGATCGAAGCGCTTGCCTAGTTCTCACCTAGGCCTAGGCTCCCCATAGGGCCAAGGAGGGTCTGGGCTGCCTCTGGCTCCGTGGGCACTGCTGCTTGGCTGGGGGTCTCCGCAGCTGGAAACCAACTCCAAACGTCTTCCCCTTCGCGGAGAAGGCTGATGTGGCCTGAATAAGCCCTTTGTGCACTGGCCCTAGCAACCCACCCCTAGCCAGCTCGGGAGGGCCCCACCTAGGGCCTAGCTCCGAAACGGCCCAAAACGCGCTTGTAGGAGCTGCATTCTGCAAGAGGAACTGGGCTGGGGGAACAAACCTCAGCCCCAATGCGGCTTGGCTCAGGGTCGCAGCGCTTGCCTAGTTCTCACCTAGACCTCGGCTCCTCATAGGGCCAAGGCGGGTCTGGGCTGCCTCTGGCTCGGTGGGCACTGCTGCTTGGCTGGTGGTCTCCGCAGCTGGAAACCAACTCCAAACGTCTTCCCCTTCGCGGAGAAGGCTGATTTGGCCTGAAGAAGCCCTTTGTGCACTGGCCCTAGCAACCCACCCCTAGCGAGCTCGGGAGGGCCCCACCTAGGGCCTAGCTCCGTAACGGCAGAAAGCGCGCTTGTAGGAGCTGCATTCTGCAAAGGGAAATTGGGCTCGGTGAACAAACCTCAACACCAGTGCGGCTATGCTCAGGATCGCAGCGCTTGCCTAGTTCTCACCTAGCCCTCGGCTCCCCATAGGGCCAAGGAGCATCTGGGGTGCCTCTGGCTCCGTGGGCACTGCTGCTTGGCTGGTGGTCTCCGCAGCTGGAAACCAACTCCAAACATCTTCCACTTCGCGGAGAAGGCTGATGTGGCCTGAAGAAGCCCTGTGTGCACTGGTCCTAGCAACCCACCCCTAGCCAGCTCGGGAGGGCCCCACCTAGGGCCTAGCTCTGAAACGGCACAGAACGCACTTGTAGGAGCTGCATTCTGCAAAGGGAAACTGGGCTCGGGGAACAAACCTCAGCCCCAATGCGGCTTGGCTCAGGATCGCAGCGCTTGCCTAGTTCTCACCTAGCCCTCGGCTCCCCATAGGGCCAAGGAGGGTCTGGGCTGCCTCTGGCTCCGTGGGCACTGCTGCTTGGCTGGTGGTCTCCACAGCTGGAAACCCACTCCAAACGTCTTCTCCTTCGCGGAGAAGGCTGATGTGGCCTGAATAAGCCCTGTGTGCACTGGCCCTTGCAACCCACCCCTAGCCAGCTCGCGCGGGCCCCACGTAGTGCCTAGCTCGGTAACAGCACGAAACGCGCTTGTAGGAGCTGCATTCTGCAAAGGGAAACTGGGCTCGGGGAACAAACCTCAGCCCCAATGCGGCCTGGCTCAGGATCGCAGCCCTTGCCTAGTTCTCACCTAGACTTCGGCTCCCCTTAGGGCCAAGGAGCATCTGGGGTGCCTCTGGCTCCGTGGGCACTCCTGCTTGGCTGGTGGTCTCCGCAGCTGGAAACCAACTCCAAACGTCTTCTCCTTCGTGGAGCAGGCTGATTTGGCCTGAGGAAACCCTGTGTGCACTGGCCCTAGCAAACCAACCCTAGCCAGCTCGGGAGGGCCCCACCTAGGGCCTAGCTCCGAAACGGCACAAAACGCACTTGTAGGAGCTGCATTCTGCAAAGGGAAACTGGGCTCGGCGTACAAACCTCAGCCCCAATGCGGCTTGGCTCAGGATCCCAGCGCTTGCCTAGTTCTCACCTAGCCCTCGGCTCCCCATAGGGCCAAGGAGGGTCTGGGCTGCCTCTGGCTCCGTGGGCACTGCTGCTTGGCTGGTGGTCTCCACAGCTGGAAACCCACTCCAAACGTCTTCTCCTTCGCGGAGAAGGCTGATGTGGCCTGAAGAAGCCCTTTGTGCAATGGCCCTAGCAACCCACCCATCGCCAGCTCCGGAGGGCCCCACCTAGGGCCTAGCTCCGTAACGGCAGAAAGCGCGCTTGTAGGAGCTGCATTCTGCAAAGGGAAACTGGGCTCGGTGAACAAACCTCAACACCAGTGCGGCTATGCTCAGGATCGCAGCGCTTGCCTAGTTCTCACCTAGCCCTGGGCTCCCCTTACGGCCAAGGAGGGTCTGGGCTGCCTCTGGCTCCGTGGGCACTGCTGCTTGGCTGGTGGTCTCTGCAGCTGGAAACCAACTCCAAACGTCTTCTCCTTCTCGGAGAAGTCTAAATTGGCCTAATGAAGCCCTGTGTGCACTGGTCCTAGCAACCCACCCCTAGCCAGCTCGGGAAGGCCCCACATAGGGCCTAGCTCGGAAATGGCACAAAACGCGCTTCTAGGAGCTGCATTCTGCAAAGGGAAACTGGGCTCGGTGAACAAACCTCAACACCAGTGCGGCCTGGCTCAGGATCGAAGCGCTTGCCTAGTTCTCACATAGGCCTAAGCTCCCCTTAGGGCCAAGGAGGGTCTGGGCTGCCTCTGGCTCCGTGGGCACTGCTGCTTGGCTGGTGGTCTCCACAGCTGGAAACCCACTCCAAACGTCTTCTCCTTCGCGGAGAAGTCTGAATTGGCCTAATGAAGCCCTGTGTGCACTGGTCCTAGCAACCCACCCCTAGCCAGCTCGGGAAGGCCCCACATAGGGCCTAGCTCGGAAATGGCACAAAACGCGCTTCTAGGAGCTGCATTCTGCAAAGGGAAACTGGGCTCGGTGAACAAACCTCAACACCAGTGTGGCCTGGCTCAGGATCGAAGCGCTTGCCTAGTTCTCACATAGGCCTAAGCTCCCCTTAGGGCCAAGGAGGGTCTGGGCTGCCTCTGGCTCCGTGGGCACTGCTACTTGGCTGGTGGTCTCCGCAGCTGGAAACCCACTCCAAACATCTTCTCCTTCGCGGAGAAGGCTGATTTGGCAGGAAGAAGCCCTGTGTGCACTGGCCCTAGCAACCCACCCCTAGCCAGCTCGGGAGGGCCCCACCTAGGGCCTAGCTCCGAAACGGTACCAAAGGCGCTTCTAGGAGCTGCATTCTGCAAAGGGAAACTGGGCTCGGGGAACAAACCTCAGCCCCACTGCGGCTTGGCTCAGGATCGCAGCGCTTGCCTAGTTCTCACCTAGGCCTAGGCTCCCCATAGGGCCAAGGAGGGTCTGGGCTGCCTCTGGCTCCGTGGGCACTGCTGCTTGGCTGGTGGTCTCCGCAGCTGGAAACCAACTCCAAACGTCTTCCACGTCGAGGAGAAGTCTAAATAGGCCAAATGAAGCCCTGTGTGCATGGGCCGTAGCAACCCATCCCTAGCCAGCTCGGGAGGGCCCCACCTAGGGCCTAGCTCCGAAACGGCCCAAAACGCCCCTGTAGGAGCTGCATTCTGCAAAGGGCAACTGGGCTCGGGGAACAAACCTCAGCCCCACTGCGGCTTGGCTCAGGATCGCAGCGCTTGCCTAGTTCTCACCTAGGCCTAGGCTCCCCATAGGGCCAAGGAGGGTCTGGGCTGCCTCTGGCTCCGTGGGCACTGCTGCTTGGCTGGGGGTCTCCGCAGCTGGAAACCAACTCCAAACGTCTTCCCCTTCGCGGAGAAGGCTGATGTGGCCTGAATAAGCCCTGTGTGCACTGGCCCTAGCAACCCACCCCTATCCAGCTCGGGAGGGCCCCACCTAGGGCCTAGCTCCGAAACGGCCCAAAACGCGCTTGTAGGAGCTGCATTCTGCAAGGGGAACTGGGCTCGGGGAACAAACCTCAGCCCCAATGCGGCTTGGCTCAGGATGGCAGCGCTTGCCTAGTTCTCACCTAGACCTCGGCTCCTCATAGGGCCAAGGCGGGTCTGGGCTGCCTCTGGCTCGGTGGGCACTGCTGCTTGGCTGGTGGTCTCCGCAGCTGGAAATCAACTCCAAACGTCTTCCCCTTCGCGGAGAAGGCTGATTTGGCCTGAAGAAGCCCTTTGTGCACTGGCCCTAGCAACCCACCCCTAGCGAGCTCGGGAGGGCCCCACCTAGGGCCTAGCTCCGAAACGGCACCAAACGCACTTGTAGGAGCTGCATTCTGCAAAGGGAAACTGGGCTCGGTGAACAAACCTCAACACCAGTGCGGCTATGCTCAGGATCCCAGCGCTTGCCTAGTTCTCACCTAGCCCTCGGCTCCCCATAGGGCCAAGGAGGGTCTGGGCTGCCTCTGGCTCCGTGGGCACTGCTGCTTGGCTGGTGGTCTCCGCAGCTGGAAACCCACTCCAAACGTCTTCTCCTTCGCGGAGAAGGCTGATGTGGCCTGAAGAAGCCCTTTGTGCAATGGCCCTAGCAACCCACCCATCGCCAGCTCCGGAGGGCCCCACCTAGGGCCTAGCTCCGTAACGGCAGAAAGCGCGCTTGTAGGAGCTGCATTCTGCAAAGGGAAACTGGGCTCGGGGAACAAACCTCAACACCAGTGCGGCTATGCTCAGGATCGCCGCGCTTGCCTAGTTCTCACCTAGCCCTCGGCTCCCCTTACGGCCAAGGAGGGTCTGGGCTGCCTCTGGCTCCGTGGGCACTGCTGCTTGGCTGGTGGTCTCCGCAGCTGGAAACCAACTCCAAACGTCTTCCACTTCGCGGAGAAGGCTGATGTGGCCTGAAGAAGCCCTGTGTGCACTGGTCCTAGCAACCCACCCCTAGCCAGCTCGGGAGGGCCCCACCTAGGGCCTAGCTCTGAAACGGCACAGAACGCACTTGTAGGAGCTGCATTCTGCAAAGGGAAACTGGGCTCGGGGAACAAACCTCAGCCCCAATGCGGCTTGGCTCAGGATCGCAGCGCTTGCCTAGTTCTCACCTAGCCCTCGGCTCCCCATAGGGCCAAGGAGGGTCTGGGCTGCCTCTGGCTCCGTGGGCACTGCTGCTTGGCTGGTGGTCTCCACAGCTGGAAACCCACTCCAAACGTCTTCTCCTTCGCGGAGAATGCTGATGTGGCCTGAATAAGCCCTGTGTGCACTGGCCCTTGCAACCCACCCCTAGCCAGCTCGCGCGGGCCCCACGTAGTGCCTAGCTCGGTAACAGCACCAAACGCGCTTGTAGGAGCTGCATTCTGCAAAGGGAAACTGGGCTCGGGGAACAAACCTCAGCCCCAATGCGGCCTGGCTCAGGATCGCAGCCCTTGCCTAGTTCTCACCTAGGCCTAGGCTCCCCTTAGGGCCAAGGAGCATCTGGGGTGCCTCTGGCTCCGTGGGCACTGCTGCTTGGCTGGTGGTCTCCGGAGCTGGAAACCAACTCCAAACGTCATCTCCACCGGGGAGAAGGCTGATTTGGCCTGAAGAAGCCCTTTGTGCACTGGCCCTAGCAACCCACCCCTATCCAGCTCGGGAGGGACCCACCTAGGGCCTAGCTTGGAAACGGCACAAAACGCGCTTGTAGGAGCTGCATTCTGCAAAGGGAAACTGGGCTCGGGGAACAAACCTCAGCCCCAATGCGGCTTGGCTCAGGATCGCAGCGCTTGCCTAGTTCTCACCTAGACTTCGGCTCCCCTTAGGGCCAAGGATGGTCTGGGCTGCCTCTGGCTCCGTGGGCACTCCTGCTTGGCTGGTGGTCTCCGCAGCTGGAAACCAACTCCAAACGTCTTCTCCTTCGCGGAGAAGGCTGATTTGGCCTGAGGAAACCCTGTGTGCACTGGCCCTAGCAACCCACCCCTAGCCAGCTCGGGAGGGCCCCACCTAGGGCCTAGCTCCGAAACGGCACAAAACGCCCCTGTAGGAGCTGCATTCTGCAAAGGGAAACTGGGCTCGGCGTACAAACCTCAGCCCCAATGCGGCTTGGCTCAGGATCGCAGCGCTTGCCTAGTTCTCACCTAGCCCTCGGCTCCCCATAGGGCCAAGGAGGGTCTGGGCTGCCTCTGGCTCCGTGGGCACTGCTGCTTGGCTGGTGGTCTCCACAGCTGGAAACCAACTCCAAACGTCTTCTCCTTCGCGGAGAAGTCTGAATTGGCTTAATGAAGCTCTGTGTGCACTGGCCCTAGCAACCCACACCTAGCCAGCTGGGGAGGGCCCCACCTAGGGCCTAGATCGAAAACGGCACAAAACGCGCTTGTAGGAGCTGCATTCTGCAAAGGGAAACTGGGCTCGGGGAACAAACGTCAACACCAATGCGCCTTGTCTCAGGATCCCAGCGCTTGCCTAGTTCTCACCTAGCCCTCGGCTCCCCATAGGGCCAAGGCGGGTCTGGGCTGCCTCTGGCTCCGTGGGCACTGCTGCTTGGCTGGTGGTCTCCGCAGCTGGAAACCAACTCCAAACGTCTTCGACTTCGCGGAGAAGGCTGATTTGGCCTGAAGAAGCCCTTTGTGCACTGGCCCTAGCAACCCACCCCTAGCCAGCTGGGGAGGGCCCCACCTAGGGCCTAGCTCCGAAACGGCACCAAACGCACTTGTAGGAGCTGCATTCTGCAAAGGGAAACTGGGCTCGGTGAACAAACCTCAACACCAGTGCGGCTATGCTCAGGATCCCAGCGCTTGCCTAGTTCTCACCTAGCCCTCGGCTCCCCGTAGGGCCAAGGAGGGTCTGGGCTGCCTCTGGCTCCGTGGGCACTGCTGCTTGGCTGGTGGTCTCTGCAGCTGGAAACCAACTCCAAACGTCTTCTCCTTCTCGGAGAAGTCTAAATTGGCCTAATGAAGCCCTGTGTGCACTGGTCCTAGCAACCCACCCCTAGCCAGCTCGGGAAGGCCCCACATAGGGCCTAGCTCGGAAATGGCACAAAACGCGCTTCTAGGAGCTGCATTCTGCAAAGGGAAACTGGGCTCGGTGAACAAACCTCAACACCAGTGCGGCCTGGCTCAGGATCGAAGCGCTTGCCTAGTTCTCACATAGGCCTAAGCTCCCCTTAGGGCCAAGGAGGGTCTGGGCTGCCTCTGGCTCCGTGGGCACTGCTGCTTGGCTGGTGGTCTCCACAGCTGGAAACCCACTCCAAACGTCTTCTCCTTCGCGGAGAAGTCTGAATTGGCCTAATGAAGCCC
This sequence comes from Sus scrofa, assembly GCF_054392235.1. Lineage (NCBI taxonomy): Eukaryota > Metazoa > Chordata > Mammalia > Artiodactyla > Suidae > Sus > Sus scrofa. The sequence goes on along the minus strand of NC_139385.1, from coordinate 50,176,623 downwards.
TGTGTGCACTGGTCCTAGCAACCCACCCCTAGCCAGCTCGGGAAGGCCCCACATAGGGCCTAGCTCGGAAATGGCACAAAACGCGCTTCTAGGAGCTGCATTCTGCAAAGGGAAACTGGGCTCGGTGAACAAACCTCAACACCAGTGCGGCTATGCTCAGGATCGCAGCGCTTGCCTAGTTCTCACCTAGCCCTCGGCTCCCCTTACGGCCAAGGAGGGTCTGGGCTGCCTCTGGCTCCGTGGGCACTGCTGCTTGGCTGGTGGTCTCTGCATCTGGAAACCAACTCCAAACGTCTTCTCCTTCTCGGAGAATTCTGAATTGGCCAAATGAAGCCCTGTGTGCACTGGTCCTAGCAACCCACCCCTAGCCAGCTCGGGAAGGCCCCACATAGGGCCTTGCTCCGAAACGGTACCAAAGGCGCTTCTAGGAGCTGCATTCTGCAAAGAGAAACTGGGCTCGGGGAACAAACCTCAGCCCCACTGCGGCTTGGCTCAGGATCGCAGCGCTTGCCTAGTTCTCACCTAGGCCTAGGCTCCCCATAGGGCCAAGGAGGGTCTGGGCTGCCTCTGGCTCCGTGGGCACTGCTGCTTGGCTGGTGGTCTCCGCAGCTGGAAACCAACTCCAAACGTCTTCCACTTCGAGGAGAAGTCTAAATTGGCCAAATGAAGCCCTGTGTGCATGGGCCGTAGCAACCCATTCCTAGCCAGCTCGGGAGGGCCCCACCTAGGGCCTAGCTCCGAAACGGCCCAAAACGCCCCTGTAGGAGCTGCATTCTGCAAAGGGCAACTGGGCTCGGGGAACAAACCTCAGCCCCAATGCGGCTTGGCTCAGGATCGAAGCGCTTGCCTAGTTCTCACCTAGGCCTAGGCTCCCCATAGGGCCAAGGAGGGTCTGGGCTGCCTCTGGCTCCGTGGGCACTGCTGCTTGGCTGGGGGTCTCCGCAGCTGGAAACCAACTCCAAACGTCTTCCCCTTCGCGGAGAAGGCTGATGTGGCCTGAATAAGCCCTGTGTGCACTGGCCCTAGCAACCCACCCCTAGCCAGCTCGGGAGGGCCCCACCTAGGGCCTAGCTCCGAAACGGCCCAAAACGCGCTTGTAGGAGCTGCATTCTGCAAGAGGAACTGGGCTGGGGGAACAAACCTCAGCCCCAATGCGGCTTGGCTCAGGGTCGCAGCGCTTGCCTAGTTCTCACCTAGACCTCGGCTCCTCATAGGGCCAAGGCGGGTCTGGGCTGCCTCTGGCTCGGTGGGCACTGCTGCTTGGCTGGTGGTCTCCGCAGCTGGAAACCAACTCCAAACGTCTTCCCCTTCGCGGAGAAGGCTGATTTGGCCTGAAGAAGCCCTTTGTGCACTGGCCCTAGCAACCCACCCCTAGCGAGCTCGGGAGGGCCCCACCTAGGGCCTAGCTCCGTAACGGCAGAAAGCGCGCTTGTAGGAGCTGCATTCTGCAAAGGGAAATTGGGCTCGGTGAACAAACCTCAACACCAGTGCGGCTATGCTCAGGATCGCAGCGCTTGCCTAGTTCTCACCTAGCCCTCGGCTCCCCATAGGGCCAAGGAGCATCTGGGGTGCCTCTGGCTCCGTGGGCACTGCTGCTTGGCTGGTGGTCTCCGCAGCTGGAAACCAACTCCAAACATCTTCCACTTCGCGGAGAAGGCTGATGTGGCCTGAAGAAGCCCTGTGTGCACTGGTCCTAGCAACCCACCCCTAGCCAGCTCGGGAGGGCCCCACCTAGGGCCTAGCTCTGAAACGGCACAGAACGCACTTGTAGGAGCTGCATTCTGCAAAGGGAAACTGGGCTCGGGGAACAAACCTCAGCCCCAATGCGGCTTGGCTCAGGATCGCAGCGCTTGCCTAGTTCTCACCTAGCCCTCGGCTCCCCATAGGGCCAAGGAGGGTCTGGGCTGCCTCTGGCTCCGTGGGCACTGCTGCTTGGCTGGTGGTCTCCACAGCTGGAAACCCACTCCAAACGTCTTCTCCTTCGCGGAGAAGGCTGATTTGGCCTGAGGAAACCCTGTGTGCACTGGCCCTTGCAACCCACCCCTAGCCAGCTCGCGCGGGCCCCACGTAGTGCCTAGCTCGGTAACAGCACGAAACGCGCTTGTAGGAGCTGCATTCTGCAAAGGGAAACTGGGCTCGGGGAACAAACCTCAGCCCCAATGCGGCCTGGCTCAGGATCGCAGCCCTTGCCTAGTTCTCACCTAGACTTCGGCTCCCCTTAGGGCCAAGGAGCATCTGGGGTGCCTCTGGCTCCGTGGGCACTCCTGCTTGGCTGGTGGTCTCCGCAGCTGGAAACCAACTCCAAACGTCTTCTCCTTCGTGGAGCAGGCTGATTTGGCCTGAGGAAACCCTGTGTGCACTGGCCCTAGCAAACCAACCCTAGCCAGCTCGGGAGGGCCCCACCTAGGGCCTAGCTCCGAAACGGCACAAAACGCACTTGTAGGAGCTGCATTCTGCAAAGGGAAACTGGGCTCGGCGTACAAACCTCAGCCCCAATGCGGCTTGGCTCAGGATCCCAGCGCTTGCCTAGTTCTCACCTAGCCCTCGGCTCCCCATAGGGCCAAGGAGGGTCTGGGCTGCCTCTGGCTCCGTGGGCACTGCTGCTTGGCTGGTGGTCTCCACAGCTGGAAACCCACTCCAAACGTCTTCTCCTTCGCGGAGAAGGCTGATGTGGCCTGAAGAAGCCCTTTGTGCAATGGCCCTAGCAACCCACCCATCGCCAGCTCCGGAGGGCCCCACCTAGGGCCTAGCTCCGTAACGGCAGAAAGCGCGCTTGTAGGAGCTGCATTCTGCAAAGGGAAACTGGGCTCGGTGAACAAACCTCAACACCAGTGCGGCTATGCTCAGGATCGCAGCGCTTGCCTAGTTCTCACCTAGCCCTGGGCTCCCCTTACGGCCAAGGAGGGTCTGGGCTGCCTCTGGCTCCGTGGGCACTGCTGCTTGGCTGGTGGTCTCTGCAGCTGGAAACCAACTCCAAACGTCTTCTCCTTCTCGGAGAAGTCTAAATTGGCCTAATGAAGCCCTGTGTGCACTGGTCCTAGCAACCCACCCCTAGCCAGCTCGGGAAGGCCCCACATAGGGCCTAGCTCGGAAATGGCACAAAACGCGCTTCTAGGAGCTGCATTCTGCAAAGGGAAACTGGGCTCGGTGAACAAACCTCAACACCAGTGCGGCCTGGCTCAGGATCGAAGCGCTTGCCTAGTTCTCACATAGGCCTAAGCTCCCCTTAGGGCCAAGGAGGGTCTGGGCTGCCTCTGGCTCCGTGGGCACTGCTGCTTGGCTGGTGGTCTCCACAGCTGGAAACCCACTCCAAACGTCTTCTCCTTCGCGGAGAAGTCTGAATTGGCCTAATGAAGCCCTGTGTGCACTGGTCCTAGCAACCCACCCCTAGCCAGCTCGGGAAGGCCCCACATAGGGCCTAGCTCGGAAATGGCACAAAACGCGCTTCTAGGAGCTGCATTCTGCAAAGGGAAACTGGGCTCGGTGAACAAACCTCAACACCAGTGCGGCCTGGCTCAGGATCGAAGCGCTTGCCTAGTTCTCACATAGGCCTAAGCTCCCCTTAGGGCCAAGGAGGGTCTGGGCTGCCTCTGGCTCCGTGGGCACTGCTACTTGGCTGGTGGTCTCCGCAGCTGGAAACCCACTCCAAACATCTTCTCCTTCGCGGAGAAGGCTGATTTGGCAGGAAGAAGCCCTGTGTGCACTGGCCCTAGCAACCCACCCCTAGCCAGCTCGGGAGGGCCCCACCTAGGGCCTAGCTCCGAAACGGTACCAAAGGCGCTTCTAGGAGCTGCATTCTGCAAAGGGAAACTGGGCTCGGGGAACAAACCTCAGCCCCACTGCGGCTTGGCTCAGGATCGCAGCGCTTGCCTAGTTCTCACCTAGGCCTAGGCTCCCCATAGGGCCAAGGAGGGTCTGGGCTGCCTCTGGCTCCGTGGGCACTGCTGCTTGGCTGGTGGTCTCCGCAGCTGGAAACCAACTCCAAACGTCTTCCACGTCGAGGAGAAGTCTAAATAGGCCAAATGAAGCCCTGTGTGCATGGGCCGTAGCAACCCATCCCTAGCCAGCTCGGGAGGGCCCCACCTAGGGCCTAGCTCCGAAACGGCCCAAAACGCCCCTGTAGGAGCTGCATTCTGCAAAGGGCAACTGGGCTCGGGGAACAAACCTCAGCCCCACTGCGGCTTGGCTCAGGATCGCAGCGCTTGCCTAGTTCTCACCTAGGCCTAGGCTCCCCATAGGGCCAAGGAGGGTCTGGGCTGCCTCTGGCTCCGTGGGCACTGCTGCTTGGCTGGGGGTCTCCGCAGCTGGAAACCAACTCCAAACGTCTTCCCCTTCGCGGAGAAGGCTGATGTGGCCTGAATAAGCCCTGTGTGCACTGGCCCTAGCAACCCACCCCTAGCCAGCTCGGGAGGGCCCCACCTAGGGCCTAGCTCCGAAACGGCCCAAAACGCGCTTGTAGGAGCTGCATTCTGCAAGGGGAACTGGGCTCGGGGAACAAACCTCAGCCCCAATGCGGCTTGGCTCAGGATGGCAGCGCTTGCCTAGTTCTCACCTAGACCTCGGCTCCTCATAGGGCCAAGGCGGGTCTGGGCTGCCTCTGGCTCGGTGGGCACTGCTGCTTGGCTGGTGGTCTCCGCAGCTGGAAACCAACTCCAAACGTCTTCCCCTTCGCGGAGAAGGCTGATTTGGCCTGAAGAAGCCCTTTGTGCACTGGCCCTAGCAACCCACCCCTAGCGAGCTCGGGAGGGCCCCACCTAGGGCCTAGCTCCGAAACGGCACCAAACGCACTTGTAGGAGCTGCATTCTGCAAAGGGAAACTGGGCTCGGTGAACAAACCTCAACACCAGTGCGGCTATGCTCAGGATCCCAGCGCTTGCCTAGTTCTCACCTAGCCCTCGGCTCCCCATAGGGCCAAGGAGGGTCTGGGCTGCCTCTGGCTCCGTGGGCACTGCTGCTTGGCTGGTGGTCTCCGCAGCTGGAAACCCACTCCAAACGTCTTCTCCTTCGCGGAGAAGGCTGATGTGGCCTGAAGAAGCCCTTTGTGCAATGGCCCTAGCAACCCACCCATCGCCAGCTCCGGAGGGCCCCACCTAGGGCCTAGCTCCGTAACGGCAGAAAGCGCGCTTATAGGAGCTGCATTCTGCAAAGGGAAACTGGGCTCGGTGAACAAACCTCAACACCAGTGCGGCTATGCTCAGGATCGCCGCGCTTGCCTAGTTCTCACCTAGCCCTCGGCTCCCCTTACGGCCAAGGAGGGTCTGGGCTGCCTCTGGCTCCGTGGGCACTGCTGCTTGGCTGGTGGTCTCCGCAGCTGGAAACCAACTCCAAACGTCTTCCACTTCGCGGAGAAGGCTGATGTGGCCTGAAGAAGCCCTGTGTGCACTGGTCCTAGCAACCCACCCCTAGCCAGCTCGGGAGGGCCCCACCTAGGGCCTAGCTCTGAAACGGCACAGAACGCACTTGTAGGAGCTGCATTCTGCAAAGGGAAACTGGGCTCGGGGAACAAACCTCAGCCCCAATGCGGCTTGGCTCAGGATCGCAGCGCTTGCCTAGTTCTCACCTAGCCCTCGGCTCCCCATAGGGCCAAGGAGGGTCTGGGCTGCCTCTGGCTCCGTGGGCACTGCTGCTTGGCTGGTGGTCTCCACAGCTGGAAACCCACTCCAAACGTCTTCTCCTTCGCGGAGAATGCTGATGTGGCCTGAATAAGCCCTGTGTGCACTGGCCCTTGCAACCCACCCCTAGCCAGCTCGCGCGGGCCCCACGTAGTGCCTAGCTCGGTAACAGCACCAAACGCGCTTGTAGGAGCTGCATTCTGCAAAGGGAAACTGGGCTCGGGGAACAAACCTCAGCCCCAATGCGGCCTGGCTCAGGATCGCAGCCCTTGCCTAGTTCTCACCTAGGCCTAGGCTCCCCTTAGGGCCAAGGAGCATCTGGGGTGCCTCTGGCTCCGTGGGCACTGCTGCTTGGCTGGTGGTCTCCGGAGCTGGAAACCAACTCCAAACGTCATCTCCACCGGGGAGAAGGCTGATTTGGCCTGAAGAAGCCCTTTGTGCACTGGCCCTAGCAACCCACCCCTATCCAGCTCGGGAGGGACCCACCTAGGGCCTAGCTTGGAAACGGCACAAAACGCGCTTGTAGGAGCTGCATTCTGCAAAGGGAAACTGGGCTCGGGGAACAAACCTCAGCCCCAATGCGGCTTGACTCAGGATCGCAGCGCTTGCCTAGTTCTCACCTAGACTTCGGCTCCCCTTAGGGCCAAGGATGGTCTGGGCTGCCTCTGGCTCCGTGGGCACTCCTGCTTGGCTGGTGGTCTCCGCAGCTGGAAACCAACTCCAAACGTCTTCTCCTTCGCGGAGAAGGCTGATTTGGCCTGAGGAAACCCTGTGTGCACTGGCCCTAGCAACCCACCCCTAGCCAGCTCGGGAGGGCCCCACCTAGGGCCTAGCTCCGAAACGGCACAAAACGCCCCTGTAGGAGCTGCATTCTGCAAAGGGAAACTGGGCTCGGCGTACAAACCTCAGCCCCAATGCGGCTTGGCTCAGGATCGCAGCGCTTGCCTAGTTCTCACCTAGCCCTCGGCTCCCCATAGGGCCAAGGAGGGTCTGGGCTGCCTCTGGCTCCGTGGGCACTGCTGCTTGGCTGGTGGTCTCCACAGCTGGAAACCAACTCCAAACGTCTTCTCCTTCGCGGAGAAGTCTGAATTGGCTTAATGAAGCTCTGTGTGCACTGGCCCTAGCAACCCACACCTAGCCAGCTGGGGAGGGCCCCACCTAGGGCCTAGATCGAAAACGGCACAAAACGCGCTTGTAGGAGCTGCATTCTGCAAAGGGAAACTGGGCTCGGGGAACAAACGTCAACACCAATGCGCCTTGTCTCAGGATCCCAGCGCTTGCCTAGTTCTCACCTAGCCCTCGGCTCCCCATAGGGCCAAGGCGGGTCTGGGCTGCCTCTGGCTCCGTGGGCACTGCTGCTTGGCTGGTGGTCTCCGAAGCTGGAAACCAACTCCAAACGTCTTCGACTTCGCGGAGAAGGCTGATTTGGCCTGAAGAAGCCCTTTGTGCACTGGCCCTAGCAACCCACCCCTAGCCAGCTGGGGAGGGCCCCACCTAGGGCCTAGCTCCGAAACGGCACCAAACGCACTTGTAGGAGCTGCATTCTGCAAAGGGAAACTGGGCTCGGTGAACAAACCTCAACACCAGTGCGGCTATGCTCAGGATCCCAGCGCTTGCCTAGTTCTCACCTAGCCCTCGGCTCCCCGTAGGGCCAAGGAGGGTCTGGGCTGCCTCTGGCTCCGTGGGCACTGCTGCTTGGCTGGTGGTCTCTGCAGCTGGAAACCAACTCCAAACGTCTTCTCCTTCTCGGAGAAGTCTAAATTGGCCTAATGAAGCCCTGTGTGCACTGGTCCTAGCAACCCACCCCTAGCCAGCTCGGGAAGGCCCCACATAGGGCCTAGCTCGGAAATGGCACAAAACGCGCTTCTAGGAGCTGCATTCTGCAAAGGGAAACTGGGCTCGGTGAACAAACCTCAACACCAGTGCGGCCTGGCTCAGGATCGAAGCGCTTGCCTAGTTCTCACATAGGCCTAAGCTCCCCTTAGGGCCAAGGAGGGTCTGGGCTGCCTCTGGCTCCGTGGGCACTGCTGCTTGGCTGGTGGTCTCCACAGCTGGAAACCCACTCCAAACGTCTTCTCCTTCGCGGAGAAGTCTGAATTGGCCTAATGAAGCCCTGTGTGCACTGGTCCTAGCAACCCACCCCTAGCCAGCTCGGGAAGGCCCCACATAGGGCCTAGCTCGGAAATGGCACAAAACGCGCTTCTAGGAGCTGCATTCTGCAAAGGGAAACTGGGCTCGGTGAACAAACCTCAACACCAGTGCGGCCTGGCTCAGGATCGAAGCGCTTGCCTAGTTCTCACATAGGCCTAAGCTCCCCTTAGGGCCAAGGAGGGTCTGGGCTGCCTCTGGCTCCGTGGGCACTGCTACTTGGCTGGTGGTCTCCGCAGCTGGAAACCCACTCCAAACATCTTCTCCTTCGCGGAGAAGGCTGATTTGGCAGGAAGAAGCCCTGTGTGCACTGGCCCTAGCAACCCACCCCTAGCCAGCTCGGGAGGGCCCCACCTAGGGCCTAGCTCCGAAACGGTACCAAAGGCGCTTCTAGGAGCTGCATTCTGCAAAGGGAAACTGGGCTCGGGGAACAAACCTCAGCCCCACTGCGGCTTGGCTCAGGATCGCAGCGCTTGCCTAGTTCTCACCTAGGCCTAGGCTCCCCATAGGGCCAAGGAGGGTCTGGGCTGCCTCTGGCTCCGTGGGCACTGCTGCTTGGCTGGTGGTCTCCGCAGCTGGAAACCAACTCCAAACGTCTTCCACGTCGAGGAGAAGTCTAAATAGGCCAAATGAAGCCCTGTGTGCATGGGCCGTAGCAACCCATCCCTAGCCAGCTCGGGAGGGCCCCACCTAGGGCCTAGCTCCGAAACGGCCCAAAACGCCCCTGTAGGAGCTGCATTCTGCAAAGGGCAACTGGGCTCGGGGAACAAACCTCAGCCCCACTGCGGCTTGGCTCAGGATCGCAGCGCTTGCCTAGTTCTCACCTAGGCCTAGGCTCCCCATAGGGCCAAGGAGGGTCTGGGCTGCCTCTGGCTCCGTGGGCACTGCTGCTTGGCTGGGGGTCTCCGCAGCTGGAAACCAACTCCAAACGTCTTCCCCTTCGCGGAGAAGGCTGATGTGGCCTGAATAAGCCCTGTGTGCACTGGCCCTAGCAACCCACCCCTAGCCAGCTCGGGAGGGCCCCACCTAGGGCCTAGCTCCGAAACGGCCCAAAACGCGCTTGTAGGAGCTGCATTCTGCAAGGGGAACTGGGCTCGGGGAACAAACCTCAGCCCCAATGCGGCTTGGCTCAGGATGGCAGCGCTTGCCTAGTTCTCACCTAGACCTCGGCTCCTCATAGGGCCAAGGCGGGTCTGGGCTGCCTCTGGCTCGGTGGGCACTGCTGCTTGGCTGGTGGTCTCCGCAGCTGGAAACCAACTCCAAACGTCTTCCCCTTCGCGGAGAAGGCTGATTTGGCCTGAAGAAGCCCTTTGTGCACTGGCCCTAGCAACCCACCCCTAGCGAGCTCGGGAGGGCCCCACCTAGGGCCTAGCTCCGAAACGGCACCAAACGCACTTGTAGGAGCTGCATTCTGCAAAGGGAAACTGGGCTCGGTGAACAAACCTCAACACCAGTGCGGCTATGCTCAGGATCCCAGCGCTTGCCTAGTTCTCACCTAGCCCTCGGCTCCCCATAGGGCCAAGGAGGGTCTGGGCTGCCTCTGGCTCCGTGGGCACTGCTGCTTGGCTGGTGGTCTCCGCAGCTGGAAACCCACTCCAAACGTCTTCTCCTTCGCGGAGAAGGCTGATGTGGCCTGAAGAAGCCCTTTGTGCAATGGCCCTAGCAACCCACCCATCGCCAGCTCCGGAGGGCCCCACCTAGGGCCTAGCTCCGTAACGGCAGAAAGCGCGCTTGTAGGAGCTGCATTCTGCAAAGGGAAACTGGGCTCGGTGAACAAACCTCAACACCAGTGCGGCTATGCTCAGGATCGCCGCGCTTGCCTAGTTCTCACCTAGCCCTCGGCTCCCCTTACGGCCAAGGAGGGTCTGGGCTGCCTCTGGCTCCGTGGGCACTGCTGCTTGGCTGGTGGTCTCCGCAGCTGGAAACCAACTCCAAACGTCTTCCACTTCGCGGAGAAGGCTGATGTGGCCTGAAGAAGCCCTGTGTGCACTGGTCCTAGCAACCCACCCCTAGCCAGCTCGGGAGGGCCCCACCTAGGGCCTAGCTCTGAAACGGCACAGAACGCACTTGTAGGAGCTGCATTCTGCAAAGGGAAACTGGGCTCGGGGAACAAACCTCAGCCCCAATGCGGCTTGGCTCAGGATCGCAGCGCTTGCCTAGTTCTCACCTAGCCCTCGGCTCCCCATAGGGCCAAGGAGGGTCTGGGCTGCCTCTGGCTCCGTGGGCACTGCTGCTTGGCTGGTGGTCTCCACAGCTGGAAACCCACTCCAAACGTCTTCTCCTTCGCGGAGAAGGCTGATGTGGCCTGAATAAGCCCTGTGTGCACTGGCCCTTGCAACCCACCCCTAGCCAGCTCGCGCGGGCCCCACGTAGTGCCTAGCTCGGTAACAGCACCAAACGCGCTTGTAGGAGCTGCATTCTGCAAAGGGAAACTGGGCTCGGGGAACAAACCTCAGCCCCAATGCGGCCTGGCTCAGGATCGCAGCCCTTGCCTAGTTCTCACCTAGGCCTAGGCTCCCCTTAGGGCCAAGGAGCATCTGGGGTGCCTCTGGCTCCGTGGGCACTGCTGCTTGGCTGGTGGTCTCCGGAGCTGGAAACCAACTCCAAACGTCATCTCCACCGGGGAGAAGGCTGATTTGGCCTGAAGAAGCCCTTTGTGCACTGGCCCTAGCAACCCACCCCTATCCAGCTCGGGAGGGACCCACCTAGGGCCTAGCTTGGAAACGGCACAAAACGCGCTTGTAGGAGCTGCATTCTGCAAAGGGAAACTGGGCTCGGGGAACAAACCTCAGCCCCAATGCGGCTTGACTCAGGATCGCAGCGCTTGCCTAGTTCTCACCTAGACTTCGGCTCCCCTTAGGGCCAAGGATGGTCTGGGCTGCCTCTGGCTCCGTGGGCACTCCTGCTTGGCTGGTCGTCTCCGCAGCTGGAAACCAACTCCAAACGTCTTCTCCTTCGCGGAGAAGGCTGATTTGGCCTGAGGAAACCCTGTGTGCACTGGCCCTAGCAACCCACCCCTAGCCAGCTCGGGAGGGCCCCACCTAGGGCCTAGCTCCGAAACGGCACCAAACGCACTTGTAGGAGCTGCATTCTGCAAAGGGAAACTGGGCTCGGCGTACAAACCTCAGCCCCAATGCGGCTTGGCTCAGGATCGCAGCGCTTGCCTAGTTCTCACCTAGCCCTCGGCTCCCCATAGGGCCAAGGAGGGTCTGGGCTGCCTCTGGCTCCGTGGGCACTGCTGCTTGGCTGGTGGTCTCCGCAGCTGGAAACAAACTCCAAACGTCTTCTCCTTCGCGGAGAAGGCTGATGTGGCCTGAAGAAGCCCTGTGTGCACTGGCCCTAGCAACCCACACCTAGCCAGCTGGGGAGGGCCCCACCTAGGGCCTAGATCGAAAACGGCACAAAACGCGCTTGTAGGAGCTGCATTCTGCAAAGGGAAACTGGGCTCGGGGAACAAACGTCAACACCAATGCGCCTTGTCTCAGGATCCCAGCGCTTGCCTAGTTCTCACCTAGCCCTCGGCTCCCCTTACGGCCAAGGAGGGTCTGGGCTGCCTCTGGCTCCGTGGGCACTGCTGCTTGGCTGGTGGTCTCCGCAGCTGGAAACCAACTCCAAACGTCTTCCCCTTCGCGGAGAAGGCTGATTTGGCCTGAAGAAGCCCTTTGTGCACTGGCCCTAGCAACCCACCCCTAGCCAGCTGGGGAGGGCCCCACCTAGGGCCTAGCTCCGAAACGGCACCAAACGCACTTGTAGGAGCTGCATTCTGCAAAGGGAAACTGGGCTCGGTGAACAAACCTCAACACCAGTGCGGCTATGCTCAGGATCCCAGCGCTTGCCTAGTTCTCACCTAGCCCTCGGCTCCCCGTAGGGCCAAGGAGGGTCTGGGCTGCCTCTGGCTCCGTGGGCACTGCTGCTTGGCTGGTGGTCTCCGCAGCTGGAAACCCACTCCAAACGTCTTCTCCTTCGCGGAGAAGGCTGATGTGGCCTGAAGAAGCCCTTTGTGCAATGGCCCTAGCAACCCACCCATCGCCAGCTCCGGAGGGCCCCACCTAGGGCCTAGCTCCGTAACGGCAGAAAGCGCGCTTGTAGGAGCTGCATTCTGCAAAGGGAAACTGGGCTCGGTGAACAAACCTCAACACCAGTGCGGCTATGCTCAGGATCAAAGCGCTTGCCTAGTTCTCACCTAGCCCTCGGCTCCCCTTAGGGCCAAGGAGGGTCTGGGCTGCCTCTGGCTCCGTGGGCACTGCTGCTTGGCTGGTGGTCTCTGCATCTGGAAACCCACTCCAAACGTCTTCTCCTTCTCGGAGAAGTCTGAATTGGCCTAATGAAGCCCTGTGTGCACTGGTCCTAGCAACCCACCCCTAGCCAGCTCGGGAAGGCCCCACATAGGGCCTAGCTCGGAAATGGCACAAAACGCGCTTCTAGGAGCTGCATTCTGCAAAGGGAAACTGGGCTCGGTGAACAAACCTCAACACCAGTGCGGCCTGGCTCAGGATCGAAGCGCTTGCCTAGTTCTCACATAGGCCTAAGCTCCCCTTAGGGCCAAGGAGGGTCTGGGCTGCCTCTGGCTCCGTGGGCACTGCTACTTGGCTGGTGGTCTCCGCAGCTGGAAACCCACTCCAAACATCTTCTCCTTCGCGGAGAAGGCTGATTTGGCAGGAAGAAGCCCTGTGTGCACTGGCCCTAGCAACCCACCCCTAGCCAGCTCGGGAGGGCCCCACCTAGGGCCTAGCTCCGAAACGGTACCAAAGGCGCTTCTAGGAGCTGCATTCTGCAAAGGGAAACTGGGCTCGGGGAACAAACCTCAGCCCCACTGCGGCTTGGCTCAGGATCGCAGCGCTTGCCTAGTTCTCACCTAGGCCTAGGCTCCCCATAGAGCCAAGGAGGGTCTGGGCTGCCTCTGGCTCCGTGGGCACTGCTGCTTGGCTGGTGGTCTCCGCAGCTGGAAACCAACTCCAAACGTCTTCCACGTCGAGGAGAAGTCTAAATAGGCCAAATGAAGCCCTGTGTGCATGGGCCGTAGCAACCCATCCCTAGCCAGCTCGGGAGGGCCCCACCTAGGGCCTAGCTCCGAAACGGCCCAAAACGCCCCTGTAGGAGCTGCATTCTGCAAAGGGAAACTGGGCTCGGGGAACAAACCTCAGCCCCACTGCGGCTTGGCTCAGGATCGCAGCGCTTGCCTAGTTCTCACCTAGGCCTAGGCTCCCCATAGGGCCAAGGAGGGTCTGGGCTGCCTCTGGCTCCGTGGGCACTGCTGCTTGGCTGGGGGTCTCCGCAGCTGGAAACCAACTCCAAACGTCTTCCCCTTCGCGGAGAAGGCTGATGTGGCCTGAATAAGCCCTGTGTGCACTGGCCCTAGCAACCCACCCCTAGCCAGCTCGGGAGGGCCCCACCTAGGGCCTAGCTCCGAAACGGCCCAAAACGCGCTTGTAGGAGCTGCATTCTGCAAGGGGAACTGGGCTGGGGGAACAAACCTCAGCCCCAATGCGGCTTGGCTCAGGGTCGCAGCGCTTGCCTAGTTCTCACCTAGACCTCGCTCCTCATAGGGCCAAGGCGGGTCTGGGCTGCCTCTGGCTCGGTGGGCACTGCTGCTTGGCTGGTGGTCTCCGCAGCTGGAAACCAACTCCAAACGTCTTCCCCTTCGCGGAGAAGGCTGATTTGGCCTGAAGAAGCCCTTTGTGCACTGGCCCTAGCAACCCACCCCTAGCGAGCTCGGGAGGGCCCCACCTAGGGCCTAGCTCCGAAACGGCACCAAACGCACTTGTAGGAGCTGCATTCTGCAAAGGGAAACTGGGCTCGGTGAACAAACCTCAACACCAGTGCGGCTATGCTCAGGATCCCAGCGCTTGCCTAGTTCTCACCTAGCCCTCGGCTCCCCATAGGGCCAAGGAGGGTCTGGGCTGCCTCTGGCTCCGTGGGCACTGCTGCTTGGCTGGTGGTCTCCACAGCTGGAAACCCACTCCAAACGTCTTCTCCTTCGCGGAGAAGGCTGATGTGGCCTGAAGAAGCCCTTTGTGCAATGGCCCTAGCAACCCACCCCTAGCCAGCTCGGGAGGGCCCCACCTAGGGCCTAGCTCTGAAACGGCACAGAACGCACTTGTAGGAGCTGCATTCTGGAAAGGGAAACTGGGCTCAGCGAACAAACCTCAGCCCCAATGCGGCTTGGCTCAGGATCGCAGCGCTTGCCTAGTTCTCACCTAGCCCTCGCCTCCCCATAGGGCCAAGGAGGGTCTGGGGTGCCTCTGGCTCCGTGGGCACTGCTGCTTGGCTGGTGGTCTCCGCAGCTGGAAACCCACTCCAAACGTCATCTCCTTCGCGGAGACGGCTGATTTGGCCTGAGGAAGCCCTGTGTGCACTGGCCCTAGCAACCCACCCATCGCCTGCTCCGGAGGGCCCCACCTAGGGTCTAGCTCCGAAACGGCACCAAACGCGCTTGTAGGAGCTGCATTCTGCAAAGGGAAACTCGGCTCGGGGAACAAACCTCAGCCCCAATGCGGCTTGGCTCAGGATCGCAGCGCTTGCCTAGTTCTCACCTAGGCCTAGGCTCCCCATAGGGCCAAGGAGGGTCTGGGCTGCCTCTGGCTCCGTGGGCACTGCTACTTGGCTGGTGGTCTCCGCAGCTGGAAACCAACTCCAAACGTCTTCTCCTTCGCGGAGAAGGCTGATGTGGCCTGAATAAGCCCTGTGTGCACTGGTCCTAGCAACCCACCCCTAGCCAGCTCTGGAGGGCCCCACCTAGGGCCTAGCTCCGAAACGGCACAAAACGCACTTGTAGGAGCTGCATTCTGCAAAGGGAAACTGGGCTCGGGGAACAAACCTCAGCCCCAATGCGGCCTGGCTCAGGATCGCAGCCCTTGCCTAGTTCTCACCTAGGCCTAGGCTCCCCTTAGGGCCAAGGAGCATCTGGGGTGCCTCTGGCTCCGTGGGCACTGCTGCTTGGCTGGTGGTCTCCGGAGCTGGAAACCAACTCCAAACGTCATCTCCACCGTGGAGAAGTCTGATTTGGCCTGAAGAAGCCCTTTGTGCACTGGCCCTAGCAACCCACCCCTATCCAGCTCGGGAGGGACTCACCAGGGCCTAGCTTGGAAACGGCACAAAACGCGCATGTAGGAGCTGCATTCTGCAAAGGGAAACTGGGCTCGGGGAACAAACCTCAGCCCCAATGCGGCTTGACTCAGGATCGCAGCGCTTGCCTAGTTCTCACCTAGACTTCGGCTCCCCTTAGGGCCAAGGATGGTCTGGGCTGCCTCTGGCTCCGTGGGCACTGCTGCTTGGCTGGTGGTCTCCGCAGCTGGAAACCAACTCCAAACGTCTTCCCCTTCGCGGAGAAGGCTGATTTGGCCTGAAGAAGCCCTTTGTGCACTGGCCCTAGCAACCCACCCCTAGCCAGCTGGGGAGGGCCCCACCTAGGGCCTAGCTCCGAAACGGCACCAAACGCACTTGTAGGAGCTGCATTCTGCAAAGGGAAACTGGGCTCGGGGAACAAACCTCAACACCAGTGCGGCTATGCTCAGGATCGCAGCGCTTGCCTAGTTCTCACCTAGCCCTCGGCTCCCCTTACGGCCAAGGAGGGTCTGGGCTGCCTCTGGCTCCGTGGGCACTGCTGCTTGGCTGGTGGTCTCTGCATCTGGAAACCAACTCCAAACGTCTTCTCCTTCTCGGAGAAGTCTGAATTGGCCTAATGAAGCCCTGTGTGCACTGGTCCTAGCAACCCACCCCTAGCCAGCTCGGGAAGGCCCCACATAGGGCCTAGCTCGGAAATGGCACAAAACGCGCTTCTAGGAGCTGCATTCTGCAAAGGGAAACTGGGCTCGGGGAACAAACCTCAACACCAGTGCGGCTATGCTCAGGATCGAACCGCTTGCCTAGTTCTCACATAGGCCTAAGCTCCCCTTAGGGCCAAGGAGGGTCTGGGCTGCCTCTGGCTCCGTGGGCACTCCTACTTGGCTGGTGGTCTCCGCAGCTGGAAACCAACTCCAAACGTCTTCTCCTTCGCGGAGAAGGCTGATTTGGCAGGAAGAAGCCCTGTGTGCACTGGCCCTAGCAACCCACCCCTAGCCAGCTCGGGAGGGCCCCACCTAGGGCCTAGCTCCGAAACGGTACCAAAGGCGCTTCTAGGAGCTGCATTCTGCAAAGGGAAACTGGGCTCGGGGAACAAACCTCAGCCCCACTGCGGCTGGGCTCAGGATCGCAGCGCTTGCCTAGTTCTCACCTAGCCCTCGGCTCCCCTTACGGCCAAGGAGGGTCTGGGCTGCCTCTGGCTCCGTGGGCACTGCTGCTTGGCTGGGGGTCTCCGCAGCTGGAAATCAACTCCAAACGTCTTCCACTTCGAGGAGAAGTCTAAATTGGCCAAATGAAGCCCTGTGTGCATGGGCCGTAGCAACCCATCCCTAGCCAGCTCGGGAGGGCCCCACCTAGGGCCTAGCTCCGAAACGGCCCAAAACGCCCCTGTAGGAGCTGCATTCTGCAAAGGGCAACTGGGCTCGGGGAACAAACCTCAGCCCCAATGCGGCTTGGCTCAGGATCGCAGCGCTTGCCTAGTTCTCACCTAGGCCTAGGGTCCCCATAGGGCCAAGGAGGGTCTGGGCTGCCTCTGGCTCCGTGGGCACTGCTGCTTGGCTGGGGGTCTCCGCAGCTGGAAACCAACTCCAAACGTCTTCCCCTTCGCGGAGAAGGCTGATGTGGCCTGAATAAGCCCTGTGTGAACTGGCCCTAGCAACCCACCCCTATCCAGCTCGGGAGGGCCCCACCTAGGGCCTAGCTCCGAAACGGCCCAAAACGCGCTTGTAGGAGCTGCATTCTGCAAAGGGAACTGGGCTCGGGGAACAAACCTCAGCCCCAATGCGGCTTGGCTAAGGATCGCAGCGCTTGCCTAGTTCTCACCTAGACCTCGGCTCCTCATAGGGCCAAGGCGGGTCTGGGCTGCCTCTGGCTCGGTGGGCACTGCTGCTTGGCTGGTGGTCTCCGCAGCTGGAAACCAACTCCAAACGTCTTCCCCTTCGCGGAGAAGGCTGATTTGGCCTGAAGAAGCCCTTTGTGCACTGGCCCTAGCAACCCACCCCTAGCCAGCTGGGGAGGGCCCCACCTAGGGCCTAGCTCCGAAACGGCACCAAACGCACTTGTAGGAGCTGCATTCTGCAAAGGGAAACTGGGCTCGGTGAACAAACCTCAACACCAGTGCGGCTATGCTCAGGATCGCAGCGCTTGCCTAGTTCTCACCTAGCCCTCGGCTCCCCATAGGGCCAAGGAGGGTCTGGGCTGCCTCTGGCTCCGTGGGCACTGCTGCTTGGCTGGTGGTCTCCACAGCTGGAAACCCACTCCAAACGTCTTCTCCTTCGCGGAGAAGGCTGATGTGGCCTGAAGAAGCCCTGTGTGCACTGGCCCTAGCAACCCACCCCTAGCCAGCTCCGGAGGGCCCCACCTAGGGCCTAGCTCCGTAACGGCAGAAAGCGCGCTTGTAGGAGCTGCATTCTGCAAAGGGAAACTGGGCTCGGTGAACAAACCTCAACACCAGTGCGGCTATGCTCAGGATCGCAGCGCTTGCCTAGTTCTCACCTAGCCCTCGGCTCCCCTTACGGCCAAGGAGGGTCTGGGCTGCCTCTGGCTCCGTGGGCACTGCTGCTTGGCTGGTGGTCTCCGCAGCTGGAAACCAACTCCGAACGTCTTCCACTTCGCGGAGTTGGCTGATGTGGCCTGAAGAAGCCCTGTGTGCACTGGTCCTAGCAACCCACCCCTAGCCAGCTCGGGAGGGCCCCACCTAGGGCCTAGCTCTGAAACGGCACAGAACGCACTTGTAGGAGCTGCATTCTGCAAAGGGAAACTGGGCTCGGGGAACAAACCTCAGCCCCAATGCGGCTTGGCTCAGGATCGCAGCGCTTGCCTAGTTCTCACCTAGCCCTCGGCTCCCCATAGGGCCAAGGAGGGTCTGGGCTGCCTCTGGCTCCGTGGGCACTGCTGCTTGGCTGGTGGTCTCCGCAGCTGGAAACCAACTCCAAACGTCTTCCCCTTCGCGGAGAAGGCTGATTTGGCCTGAAGAAGCCCTTTGTGCACTGGCCCTAGCAACCCACCCCTAGCCAGCTGGGGAGGGCCCCACCTAGGGCCTAGCTCCGAAACGGCACCAAACGCACTTGTAGGAGCTGCATTCTGCAAAGGGAAACTGGGCTCGGTGAACAAACCTCAACACCAGTGCGGCTATGCTCAGGATCCCAGCGCTTGCCTAGTTCTCACCTAGCCCTCGGCTCCCCATAGGGCCAAGGAGGGTCTGGGCTGCCTCTGGCTCCGTGGGCACTGCTGCTTGGCTGGTGGTCTCCACAGCTGGAAACCCACTCCAAACGTCTTCTCCTTCGCGGAGAAGGCTGATGTGGCCTGAAGAAGCCCTTTTTGCAATGGCCCTAGCAACCCACCCATCGCCAGCTCCGGAGGGCCCCACCTAGGGCCTAGCTCCGTAACGGCAGAAAGCGCGCTTGTAGGAGCTGCATTCTGCAAAGGGAAACTGGGCTCGGTGAACAAACCTCAACACCAGTGCGGCTATGCTCAGGATCGCAGCGCTTGCCTAGTTCTCACCTAGCCCTCGGCTCCCCTTACGGCCAAGGAGGGTCTGGGCTGCCTCTGGCTCCGTGGGCACTGCTGCTTGGCTGGTGGTCTCTGCATCTGGAAACCAACTCCAAACGTCTTCTCCTTCTCGGAGAAGTCTGAATTGGCCTAATGAAGCCCTGTGTGCACTGGTCCTAGCAACCCACCCCTAGCCAGCTCGGGAAGGCCCCACTTAGGGCCTAGCTCGGAAATGGCACAAAACGCGCTTCTAGGAGCTGCATTCTGCAAAGGGAAACTGGGCTCGGTGAACAAACCTCAGCCCCAATGCGGCTTGGCTCAGGATCGCAGCGCTTGCCTAGTTCTCACCTAGGCCTAGGGTCCCCATAGGGCCAAGGAGGGTCTGGGCTGCCTCTGGCTCCGTGGGCACTGCTGCTTGGCTGGGGGTCTCCGCAGCTGGAAACCAACTCCAAACGTCTTCCCCTTCGCGGAGAAGGCTGATGTGGCCTGAATAAGCCCTGTGTGCACTGGCCCTAGCAACCCACCCCTATCCAGCTCGGGAGGGCCCCACCTAGGGCCTAGCTCCGAAACGGCCCAAAACGCGCTTGTAGGAGCTGCATTCTGCAAAGGGAAACTGGGCTCGGGGAACAAACCTCAGCCCCAATGCGGCTTGGCTCAGGATCGCAGCGCTTGCCTAGTTCTCACCTAGCCCTCGGCTCCCCATAGGGCCAAGGAGGGTCTGGGCTGCCTCTGGCTCCGTGGGCACTGCTGCTTGGCTGGTGGTCTCTGCATCTGGAAACCAACTCCAAACGTCTTCTCATTCTCGGAGAAGTCTGAATTGGCCTAATGAAGCCCTGTGTTCACTGGTCCTAGCAACCCACCCCTAGCCAGCTCGGGAAGGCCCCACATAGGGCCTAGCTCGGAAATGGCACAAAACGCGCTTCTAGGAGCTGCATTCTGCAAAGGGAAACTGGGCTCGGTGAACAAACCTCAACACCAGTGCGGCCTGGCTCAGGATCGCAGCGCTTGCCTTGTTGTCACATAGGCCTAAGCTCCCCTTAGGGCCAAGGAGGGTCTGGGGTGCCTCTGGCTCCGTGGGCACTGCTACTTGGCTGGTGGTCTCCGCAGCTAGAAACCAACTCCAAACGTCTTCTCCTTCGCGGAGAAGGCTGATTTGGCAGGAAGAAGCCCTGTGTGCACTGGCCCTAGCAACCCACCCCTAGCCAGCTCGGGAGGGCCCCACCTAGGGCCTAGCTCCGAAACGGTACCAAAGGCGCTTCTAGGAGCTGCATTCTGCAAAGGGAAACTGGGCTCGGGGAACAAACCTCAGCCCCAATGCGGCTTGGCTCAGGATCGCAGCGCTTGCCTAGTTCTCACCTAGGCCTAGGCTCCGCATAGGGCCAAGGAGGGTCTGGGCTGCCTCTGGCTCCGTGGGCACTGCTGCTTGGCTGGTGGTCTCCGCAGCTGGAAACCAACTCCAAACGTCTTCCACTTCGAGGAGAAGTCTAAATTGGCCAAATGAAGCCCTGTGTGCATGGGCCGTAGCAACCCATCCCTAGCCAGCTCAGGAGGGCCCCACCTAGGGCCTAGCTCCGAAACGGTACCAAAGGCGCTTCTAGGAGCTGCATTCTGCAAAGGGAAACTGGGCTCGGGGAACAAACCTCAGCCCCAATGCGGCTTGGCTCAGGATCGCAGCGCTTGCCTAGTTCTCACCTAGCCCTCGGCTCATCATAGGGCCAAGGCGGGTCTGGGCTGCCTCCGGCTCGGTGGGCACTGCTGCTTGGCTGGTGGTCTCCGCAGCTGGAAACCCACTCCAAACATCTTCCCCTTCGCGGAGAAGGCTGATGTGGCCTGAATAAGCCCTGTGTGCACTGGTCCTAGCAACCCACCCCTAGCCAGCTCGGGAGGGCCCCACCTAGGGCCTAGCTCCGAAATGGCACAAAACGCACTTGTAGTAGCTGCATTCTGCAAAGGGAAACTGGGCTCGGCGAACAAACCTCAGCCCCAATGCGGCTTGGCTCAGGATCACAGCGCTTGCCTAGTTCTCACCTAGCCCTCGGCTCCCCATAGGGCCAAGGAGGGTCTGGGCTGCCTCTGGCTCCGTGGGCACTGCTGCTTGGCTGGTGGTCTCCGCAGCTGGAAACCCACTCCAAACGTCTTCTCCTTCGCGGAGAAGGCTGATGTGGCCTGAAGAAGCCCTTTGTGCAATGACCCTAGCAACCCACCCATCTCTAGCTCCGGAGGGCCCCACCTAGGGCCTAGCTCCGTAACGGCAGAAAGCGCGCTTGTAGGAGCTGCATTCTGCAAAGGGAAACTGGGCTCGGTGAACAAACCTCAACACCAGTGCGGCTATGCTCAGGATCGCAGCGCTTGCCTAGTTCTCACCTAACCCTCGGTTCCCCTTACGGCCAAGGAGGGTCTGGGCTGCCTCTGGCTCCGTGGGCACTGCTGCTTGGCTGGTGGTCTCTGCAGCTGGAAACCAACTCCAAACGTCTTCTCCTTCTCGGAGAAGTCTAAATTGGCCTAATGAAGCCCTGTGTGCACTGGTCCTAGCAACCCACCCCTAGCCAGCTCGGGAAGGCCCCACATAGGGCCTAGCTCGGAAATTGCACAAAACGCGCTTCTAGGAGCTGCATTCTGCAAAGGGAAACTGGGCTCGGTGAACAAACCTCAACACCAGTGCGGCCTGGCTCAGGATCGAAGCGCTTGCCTAGTTCTCACATAGGCCTAAGCTCCCCTTAGGGCCAAGGAGGGTCTGGGCTGCCTCTGGCTCCGTGGGCACTGCTGCTTGGCTGGTGGTCTCCGCAGCTGGAAACAAACTCCAAACGTCTTCTCCTTCGCGGAGAAGGCTGATGTGGCCTGAATAAGCCCTGTGTGCACTGGCCCTAGCAACCCACCCCTAGCCAGCTCGGGAGGGCCCCACCTAGGGCCTAGCTCCGAAACGGCACAAAACGCACTTGTAGGAGCTGCATTCTGCAAAGGGAAACTGGGCTCGGGGAACAAACCTCAGCCCCAATGCGGCTTGGCTCAGGATCGCAGCGCTTGCCTAGTTCTCACCTAGCCCTCGGCTCCCCATAGGGCCAAGGAGGGTCTGGGCTGCCTCTGGCTCCGTGGGCACTGCTGCTTGGCTGGTGGTCTCCACAGCTGGAAACCCACTCCAAACGTCTTCTCCTTCGCGGAGAAGGCTGATGTGGCCTGAATAAGCCCTGTGTGCACTGGCCCTTGCAACCCACCCCTACCCAGCTCGGGCGGGCCCCACGTAGTGCCTAGCTCTGTAACAGCACCAAACGCGCTTGTAGGAGCTGCATTCTGCAAAGGGAAACTGGGCTCGGGGAACAAACCTCAGCCCCAATGCGGCCTGGCTCAGGATCGCAGCCCTTGCCTAGTTCTCACCTAGGCCTAGGCTCCCCTTAGGGCCAAGGAGGGTCTGGGCTGCCTCTGGCTCCGTGGGCACTGCTGCTTGGCTGGTGGTCTCCGGAGCTGGAAACCAACTCCAAACGTCATCTCCACCGGGGAGAAGGCTGATTTGGCCTGAAGAAGCCCTTTGTGCACTGGCCCTAGCAACCCACCCCTATCCAGCTCGGGAGGGACCCACCTAGGGCCTAGATAGAAAACGGCACAAAACGCGCTTGTAGGAGCTGCATTCTGCAAAGGGAAACTGGGCTCGGGGAACAAACGTCAACACCAATGCGCCTTGTCTCAGGATCCCAGCGCTTGCCTAGTTCTCACCTAGCCCTCTGCTCCCCATAGGGCCAAGGCGGGTCTGGGCTGCCTCTGGCTCCGTGGGCACTGCTGCTTGGCTGGTGGTCTCCGCAGCTGGAAACAAACTACAAACGTCATCTCCTTCGCGGAGAAGGCTGATGTGGCCTGAAGAAGCCCTGTGTGCACTGGTCCTAGCAACCCACCCCTAGCCAGCTCGGGAGGGCCCCACCTAGGGCCTAGCTCCGAAACGGCACAAAACGCACTTGTAGGAGCTGCATTCTGCAAAGGGAAACTGGGCTCGGGGAACAAACCTCAGCCCCACTGCGGCTTGGCTCAGGATCGCAGCGCTTGCCTAGTTCTCACCTAGCCCTCGGCTCCCCATAGGGCCAAGGAGGGTCTGGGCTGCCTCTGGCTCCGTGGGCACTGCTGCTTGGCTGGTGATCTCCACAGCTGGAAACCCACTCCAAACGTCTTCTCCTTCGCGGAGAAGTCTGATTTGGCTTAATGAAGCTCTGTGTGCACTGGCCCTAGCAACCCACACCTAGCCAGCTGGGGAGGGCCCCACCTAGGGCCTAGATCGAAAACGGCACAAAACGCGCTTGTAGGAGCTGCATTCTGCAAAGGGAAACTGGGCTCGGGGAACAAACGTCAACACCAATGCGCCTTGTCTCAGGATCCCAGCGTTTGCCTAGTTCTCACCTAGCCCTCGGCTCCCCTTAGGGCCAAGGCGGGTCTGGGCTGCCTCTGGCTCCGTGGGCACTGCTGCTTGGCTGGTGGTCTCCGCAGCTGGAAACCAACTCCAAACGTCTTCCCCTTCGCGGAGAAGGCTGATTTGGCCTGAAGAAGCCCTTTGTGCACTGGCCCTAGCAACCCACCCCTAGCCAGCTGGGGAGGGCCCCACCTAGGGCCTAGCTCCGAAACGGCACCAAACGCACTTGTAGGAGCTGCATTCTGCAAAGGGAAACTGGTCTCGGTGAACAAACCTCAACACCAGTGCGGCTATGCTCAGGATCCCAGCGCTTGCCTAGTTCTCACCTAGCCGTCGGCTCCCCATAGGGCCAAGGAGGGTCTGGGCTGCCTCTGGCTCCGTGGGCACTGCTGCTTGGCTGGTGGTCTCCACAGCTGGAAACCCACTCCAAAAGTCTTCTCCTTCGCGGAGAAGGCTGATGTGGCCTGAAGAAGCCCTTTGTGCAATGGCCCTAGCAACCCACCCATCGCCAGCTCCGGAGGGCCCCACCTAGGGCCTAGCTCCGTAACGGCAGAAAGCGCGCTTGTAGGAGCTGCATTCTGCAAAGGGAAACTGGGCTCGGTGAACAAACCTCAACACCAGTGCGGCTATGCTCAGGATCGCAGCGCTTGCCTAGTTCTCACCTAGCCCTCGGCTCCCCTTACGGCCAAGGAGGGTCTGGGCTGCCTCTGGCTCCGTGGGCACTGCTGCTTGGCTGGTGGTCTCTGCAGCTGGAAACCAACTCCAAACGTCTTCTCCTTCTCGGAGAAGTCTAAATTGGCCTAATGAAGCCCTGTGTGCACTGGTCCTAGCAACCCACCCCTAGCCAGCTCGGGAAGGCCCCACATAGGGCCTAGCTCGGAAATGGCACAAAACGCGCTTCTAGGAGCTGCATTCTGCAAAGGGAAACTGGGCTCGGTGAACAAACCTCAACACCAGTGCGGCCTGGCTCAGGATCGCAGCGCTTGCCTAGTTCTCACATAGGCCTAAGCTCCCCTTAGGGCCAAGGAGGGTCTGGGCTGCCTCTGGCTCCGTGGGCACTGCTGCTTGGCTGGTGGCCTCCCCAGCTGGAAACCAACTCCAAACGTCTTCTCCTTCGCGGAGAAGGCTGATTTGGCAGGAAGAAGCCCTGTGTGCACTGGCCCTAGCAACCCAGCCCTAGCCAGCTCGGGAGGGCCCCACCTAGGGCCTAGCTCGGAAAAGGCATAAAACGCGCTTGTAGGAGCTGCATTCTGCAAAGGGAAACTGGGCTCGGGGAACAAACCTCAGCCCTAATGCGGCTTGGCTCAGGATCGCAGCGCTTGCCTAGTTCTCACCTAGCCCTCGGCTCCCCATAGGGCCAAGGAGGGTCTGGGCTGCCTCTGGCTCCGTGGGCACTGCTGCTTGGCTGGTGGTCTCCTCAGCTGGAAACAAACTCCAACCGTCTTCTCCTTCGCTGAGAAGGCTGATGTGGCCTGAAGAAGCCCTGTGTGCACTGGTCCTAGCAACCCACCCCTAGCCAGCTCGGGAGGGCCCCACCTAGGGCCTAGCTCCGAAACGGCACAAAACGCACTTGTAGGAGCTGCATTCTGCAAAGGGAAACTGGGCTCAGCGAACAAACCTCAGCCCCAATGCGGCTTGGCTCAGGATCGCAGCGCTTGCCTAGTTCTCACCTAGCCCTCGGCTCCCCATAGGGCCAAGGAGGGTCTGGGCTGCCTCTGGCTCCGTGGGCACTGCTGCTTGGCTGGTGGTCTCCACAGCTGGAAACCCACTCCAAACGTCTTCTCCTTCGCGGAGAAGTCTGATTTGGCTTAATGAAGCTCTGTGTGCACTGGCCCTAGCAACCCACACCTAGCCAGCTCAGGAGGGACCCACCTAGGGCCTAGATCGAAAACGGCACAAAACGCGCTTGTAGGAGCTGCATTCTGCAAAGGGAAACTGGGCTCGGGGAACAAACGTCAACACCAATGCGCCTTGTCTCAAGATCCCAGCGCTTGCCTAGTTCTCACCTAGCCCTCGGCTCCCCATAGGGCCAAGGCGGGTCTGGGCTGCCTCTGTCTCCGTGGGCACTGCTGCTTGGCTGGTGGTCTCCGCAGCTGGAAACCAACTCCAAACGTCTTCCCCTTCGCGGAGAAGGCTGATTTGGCCTGAAGAAGCCCTTTGTGCACTGGCCCTAGCAACCCACCCCTAGCCAGCTGGGGAGGGCCCCACCTAGGGCCTAGCTCCGAAACGGCACCAAACGCACTTGTAGGAGCTGCATTCTGCAAAGGGAAACTGGGCTCGGTGAACAAACCTCAACACCAGTGCGGCTATGCTCATGATCCCAGCGCTTGCCTAGTTCTCACCTAGCCCTCGGCTCCCCATAGGGCCAAGGAGGGTCTGGGCTGCCTCTGGCTCCGTGGTCACTGCTGCTTGGCTGGTGGTCTCCACAGCTGGAAACCCACTCCAAACGTCTTCTCCTTCGCGGAGAAGGCTGATGTGGCCTGAAGAAGCCCTTTGTGCAATGGCCCTAGCAACCCACCCATCGCCAGCTCCGGAGGGCCCCACCTAGGGCCTAGCTCCGTAACGGCAGAAAGCGCGCTTGTAGGAGCTGCATTCTGCAAAGGGAAACTGGGCTCGGTGAACAAACCTCAACACCAGTGCGGCTATGCTCAGGATCGCAGCGCTTGCCTAGTTCTCACCTAGCCCTCGGCTCCCCTTACGGCCAAGGAGGGTCTGGGCTGCCTCTGGCTCCGTGGGCACTGCTGCTTGGCTGGTGGTCTCTGCAGCTGGAAACCAACTCCAAACGTCTTCTCCTTCTCGGAGAAGTCTAAATTGGCCTAATGAAGCCCTGTGTGCACTGGTCCTAGCAACCCACCCCTAGCCAGCTCGGGAAGGCCCCACATAGGGCCTAGCTCGGAAATGGCACAAAACGCGCTTCTAGGAGCTGCATTCTGCAAAGGGAAACTGGGCTCGGTGAACAAACCTCAACACCAGTGCGGCTATGCTCAGGATCGCAGCGCTTGCCTAGTTCTCACATAGGCCTAAGCTCCCCTTAGGGCCAAGGAGGGTCTGGGCTGCCTCTGGCTCCGTGGGCACTGCTGCTTGGCTGGTGGTCTCCGCAGCTGGAAACCAACTCCAAACGTCTTCTCCTTCGCGGAGAAGGCTGATTTGGCAGGAAGAAGCCCTGTGTGCACTGGCCCTAGCAACCCACCCCTAGCCAGCTCGGGAGGGCCCCACCTAGGGCCTAGCTCCGAAACAGTACCAAAGGCGCTTCTAGGAGCTGCATTCTGCAAAGGAAAACTGGCCGCGGGGAACAAACCTCAGCCCCACTGCGGCTTGGCTCAGGATCGCAGCGCTTGCCTAGTTCTCACCTAGGCCTAGGCTCCCCATAGGGCCAAGGAGGGTCTGGGCTGCCTCTGGCTCCGTGGGCACTGCTGCTTGGCTGGTGGTCTCCGCAGCTGGAAACCAACTCCAAACGTCTTCCACTTCGAGGAGAAGTCTAAACTGGCCAAATGAAGCCCTGTGTGCATGGGCCGTAGCAACCCATCCCTAGCCAGCTCGGGAGGGCCCCACCTAGGGCCTAGCTCCGAAACGGCCCAAAACGCCCCTGTAGGAGCTGCATTCTGCAAAGGGAAACTGGGCTCGGGGAACAAACCTTAGCCCCAATGCGGCTTGGCTCAGGATCGCAGCGCTTGCCTAGTTCTCACCTAGGCCTAGGCTCCCCATAGGGCCAAGGAGGGTCTGGGCTGCCTCTGGCTCCGTGGGCACTCCTACTTGGCTGGGGGTCTCCGCAGCTGGAAACCAACTCCAAACGTCTTCCCCTTCGCGGAGAAGGCTGATGTGGCCTGAATAAGCCCTGTGTGCACTGGCCCTAGCAACCCACCCCTAGCCAGCTCGGGAGGGCCCCACCTAGGGCCTAGCTCCGAAACGGCCCAAAACGCGCTTGTAGGAGCTGCATTCTGCAAAGGGAAACTGGGCTCGGGGAACAAACCTCAACACCAGTTCGGCCTGGCTCAGGATCGCAGCGCTTGCCTAGTTCTCACCTAGACTTCGGCTCCCCTTAGGGCCAAGGAGGGTCTGGGCTGCCTCTGGCTCCGTGGGCATTGCTGCTTGGCTGGTGGTCTCCGCAGCTGGAAACCAACTCCAAACGTCTTCTCCTTCGCGGAGAAGGCTGATTTGGCCTGAGGAAACCCTGTGTGCACTGGCCCTAGGAACCCACCCCTAGCCAGCTCGGGAGGGCCCCACCTAGGGCCTAGCTCGGAAAAGGCATAAAACGGGCTTGTAGGAGCTGCATTCTGCAAAGGGAAACTGGGCTCGGGGAACAAACCTCAGCCCTAATGCGGCTTGGCTCAGGATCGCAGCGCTTGCCTAGTTCTCACCTAGCCCTCGGCTCTCCATAGGGCCAAGGAGGGTCTGGGCTGCCTCTGGCTCCGTGGGCACTGCTGCTTGGCTGGTGGTCTCCGCAGCTGGAAACCAACTCCAAACGTCTTCCACTTCACGGAGAAGGCTGATGTGGCCTGAATAAGCCCTGTGTGCACTGGTCCTAGCAACCCACCCCTAGCCAGCTCGGGAGGGCCCCACCTAGGGCCTAGCTCTGAAACGGCACAGAACGCACTTGTAGGAGCTGCATTCTGCAAAGGGAAACTGGGCTCGGCGAACAAACCTCAGCCCCAATGCGGCTTGGCTCAGGATCGCAGCGCTTGCCTAGTTCTCACCTAGCCCTCGCCTCCCCATAGGGCCAAGGAGGGTCTGGGCTGCCTCTGGCTCCGTGGGCACTGCTGCTTGGCTGGTGGTCTCCGCAGCTGGAAACCAACTCCAAACGTCATCTCCTTCGCGGAGAAGGCTGATTTGGCCTGAGGAAGCCCTGTGTGCACTGGCCCTAGCAACCCACCCATCGCCTGCTCGGGAGGGCCCCACCTAGGGTCTAGCTCCGAAACGGCACCAAACGCGCTTGTAGGAGCTGCATTCTGCAAAGGGAAACTGGGCTCGGGGAACAAACCTCAACACCAGTGCGGCTATGCTCAGGATCCCAGCGCTTGCCTAGTTCTCACCTAGCCCTCGGCTCCCCATAGGGCCAAGGAGGGTCTGGGCTGCCTCTGGCTCCGTGGGCACTGCTGCTTGGCTGGTGGTCTCCACAGCTGGAAACCCACTCCAAACGTCTTCTCCTTCGCGGAGAAGTCTGAATTGGCTTATTGAAGCTCTGTGTGCACTGGCCCTAGCAACCCACCCCTAGCCAGCTGGGGAGGGCCCCACCTAGGGCCTAGATCGAAAACGGCACAAAACCCGCTTGTAGGAGCTGCATTCTGCAAAGGGAAACTGGGCTCGGGGAACAAACGTCAACACCAATGCGCCTTGTCTCAGGATCCCAGCGCTTGCCTAGTTCTCACCTAGCCCTCTGCTCCCCATAGGGCCAAGGCGGGTCTGGGCTGCCTCTGGCTCCGTGGGCACTGCTGCTTGGCTGGTGGTCTCCGCAGCTGGAAACCAACTCCAAACGTCTTCGACTTCGCGGAGAAGGCTGATTTGGCCTGAAGAAGCCCTTTGTGCACTGGCCCTAGCAACCCACCCCTAGCCAGCTGGGGAGGGCCCCACCTAGGGCCTAGCTCCGAAACGGCACCAAACGCACTTGTAGGAGCTGCATTCTGCAAAGGGAAACTGGGCTCGGTGAACAAACCTCAACACCAGTGCGGCTATGCTCAGGATCCCAGCGCTTGCCTAGTTCTCACCTAGCCCTCGGCTCCCCATAGGGCCAAGGAGGGTCTGGGCTGCCTCTGGCTCCGTGGGCACTGCTGCTTGGCTGGTGGTCTCCGCAGCTGGAAACCAACTCCAAACGTCTTCCCCTTCGCGGAGAAGGCTGATTTGGCCTGAAGAAGCCCTTTGTGCACTGGCCCTAGCAACCCACACCTAGCCAGCTCGGGAGGGACCCACCTAGGGCCTAGATCGAAAACGGCACAAAACGCGCTTGTAGGAGCTGCATTCTGCAAAGGGAAACTGGGCTCGGGGAACAAACGTCAACACCAATGCGCCTTGTCTCAGGATCCCAGCGCTTGCCTAGTTCTCACCTAGCCCTCGGCTCCCCATAGGGCCAAGGCGGGTCTGGGCTGCCTCTGGCTCCGTGGGCACTGCTGCTTGGCTGGTGGTCTCCGCAGCTGGAAACCAACTCCAAACGTCTTCCCCTTCGCGGAGAAGGCTGATTTGGCCTGAAGAAGCCCTTTGTGCACTGGCCCTAGCAACCCACCCCTAGCCAGCTGGGGAGGGCCCCACCTAGGGCCTAGCTCCGAAACGGCACCAAACGCACTTGTAGGAGCTGCATTCTGCAAAGGGAAACTGGGCTCGGTGAACAAACCTCAACACCAGTGCGGCTATGCTCATGATCCCAGCGCTTGCCTAGTTCTCACCTAGCCCTCGGCTCCCCATAGGGCCAAGGACGGTCTGGGCTGCCTCTGGCTCCGTGGTCACTGCTGCTTGGCTGGTGGTCTCCACAGCTGGAAACCCACTCCAAACGTCTTCTCCTTCGCGGAGAAGGCTGATGTGGCCTGAAGAAGCCCTTTGTGCAATGGCCCTAGCAACCCACCCATCGCCAGCTCCGGAGGGCCCCACCTAGGGCCTAGCTCCGTAACGGCAGAAAGCGCGCTTGTAGGAGCTGCATTCTGCAAAGGGAAACTGGGCTCGGTGAACAAACCTCAACACCAGTGCGGCTATGCTCAGGATCGCAGCGCTTGCCTAGTTCTCACCTAGCCCTCGGCTCCCCTTACGGCCAAGGAGGGTCTGGGCTGCCTCTGGCTCCGTGGGCACTGCTGCTTGGCTGGTGGTCTCTGCAGCTGGAAACCAACTCCAAACGTCTTCTCCTTCGCGGAGAAGGCTGATTTGGCAGGAAGAAGCCCTGTGTGCACTGGCCCTAGCAACCCACCCCTAGCCAGCTCGGGAGGGCCCCACCTAGGGCCTAGCTCCGAAACAGTACCAAAGGCGCTTCTAGGAGCTGCATTCTGCAAAGGAAAACTGGCCGCGGGGAACAAACCTCAGCCCCACTGCGGCTTGGCTCAGGATCGCAGCGCTTGCCTAGTTCTCACCTAGGCCTAGGCTCCCCATAGGGCCAAGGAGGGTCTGGGCTGCCTCTGGCTCCGTGGGCACTGCTGCTTGGCTGGTGGTCTCCGCAGCTGGAAACCAACTCCAAACGTCTTCCACTTCGAGGAGAAGTCTAAATTGGCCAAATGAAGCCCTGTGTGCATGGGCCGTAGCAACCCATCCCTAGCCAGCTCGGGAGGGCCCCACCTAGGGCCTAGCTCCGAAACGGCCCAAAACGCCCCTGTAGGAGCTGCATTCTGCAAAGGGAAACTGGGCTCGGGGAACAAACCTTAGCCCCAATGCGGCTTGGCTCAGGATCGCAGCGCTTGCCTAGTTCTCACCTAGGCCTAGGCTCCGCATAGGGCCAAGGAGGGTCTGGGCTGCCTCTGGCTCCGTGGGCACTCCTACTTGGCTGGGGGTCTCCGCAGCTGGAAACCAACTCCAAACGTCTTCTCCTTCGCGGAGAAGGCTGATGTGGCCTGAATAAGCCCTGTGTGCACTGGCCCTAGCAACCCACCCCTAGCCAGCTCGGGAGGGCCCCACCTAGGGCCTAGCTCCGAAACGGCCCAAAACGCGCTTGTAGGAGCTGCATTCTGCAAAGGGAAACTGGGCTCGGGGAACAAACCTCAACACCAGTTCGGCCAGGCTCAGGATCGCAGCGCTTGCCTAGTTCTCACCTAGACTTCGGCTCCCCTTAGGGCCAAGGAGGGTCTGGGCTGCCTCTGGCTCCGTGGGCACTCCTGCTTGGCTGGTGGTCTCCGCAGCTGGAAACCAACTCCAAACGTCTTCTCCTTCGCGGAGAAGGCTGATTTGGCCTGAGGAAACCCTGTGTGCACTGGCCCTAGGAACCCACCCCTAGCCAGCTCGGGAGGGCCCCACCTAGGGCCTAGCTCGGAAAAGGCATAAAACGGGCTTGTAGGAGCTGCATTCTGCAAAGGGAAACTGGGCTCGGGGAACAAACCTCAGCCCTAATGCGGCTTGGCTCAGGATCGCAGCGCTTGCCTAGTTCTCACCTAGCCCTCGGCTCTCCATAGGGCCAAGGAGGGTCTGGGCTGCCTCTGGCTCCGTGGGCACTGCTGCTTGGCTGGTGGTCTCCGCAGCTGGAAACCAACTCCAAACGTCTTCCACTTCACGGAGAAGGCTGATGTGGCCTGAATAAGCCCTGTGTGCACTGGTCCTAGCAACCCACCCCTAGCCAGCTCGGGAGGGCCCCACCTAGGGCCTAGCTCTGAAACGGCACAGAACGCACTTGTAGGAGCTGCATTCTGCAAAGGGAAACTGGGCTCGGCGAACAAACCTCAGCCCCAATGCGGCTTGGCTCAGGATCGCAGCGCTTGCCTAGTTCTCACCTAGCCCTCGCCTCCCCATAGGGCCAAGGAGGGTCTGGGCTGCCTCTGGCTCCGTGGGCACTGCTGCTTGGCTGGTGGTCTCCGCAGCTGGAAACCAACTCCAAACGTCATCTCCTTCACGGAGAAGGCTGATTTGGCCTGAGGAAGCCCTGTGTGCACTGGCCCTAGCAACCCACCCATCGCCTGCTCGGGAGGGCCCCACCTAGGGTCTAGCTCCGAAACGGCACCAAACGCGCTTGTAGGAGCTGCATTCTGCAAAGGGAAACTGGGCTCGGGGAACAAACCTCAACACCAGTGCGGCTATGCTCAGGATCCCAGCGCTTGCCTAGTTCTCACCTAGCCCTCGGCTCCCCATAGGGCCAAGGAGGGTCTGGGCTGCCTCTGGCTCCGTGGGCACTGCTGCTTGGCTGGTGGTCTCCACAGCTGGAAACCCACTCCAAACGTCTTCTCCTTCGCGGAGAAGTCTGAATTGGCTTATTGAAGCTCTGTGTGCACTGGCCCTAGCAACCCACCCCTAGCCAGCTGGGGAGGGCCCCACCTAGGGCCTAGATCGAAAACGGCACAAAACCCGCTTGTAGGAGCTGCATTCTGCAAAGGGAAACTGGGCTCGGGGAACAAACGTCAACACCAATGCGCCTTGTCTCAGGATCCCAGCGCTTGCCTAGTTCTCACCTAGCCCTCTGCTCCCCATAGGGCCAAGGCGGGTCTGGGCTGCCTCTGGCTCCGTGGGCACTGCTGCTTGGCTGGTGGTCTCCGCAGCTGGAAACCAACTCCAAACGTCTTCCCCTTCGCGGAGAAGGCTGATTTGGCCTGAAGAAGCCCTTTGTGCACTGGCCCTAGCAACCCACCCCTAGCCAGCTGGGGAGGGCCCCACCTAGGGCCTAGCTCCGAAACGGCACCAAACGCACTTGTAGGAGCTGCATTCTGCAAAGGGAAACTGGGCTCGGTGAACAAACCTCAACACCAGTGCGGCTATGCTCAGGATCCCAGCGCTTGCCTAGTTCTCACCTAGCCCTCGGCTCCCCATAGGGCCAAGGAGGGTCTGGACTGCCTCTGGCTCCGTGGGCACTGCTGCTTGGCTGGTGGTCTCCGCAGCTGGAAACCCACTCCAAACGTCTTCTCCTTCGCGGAGAAGGCTGATGTGGCCTGAAGAAGCCCTTTGTGCAATGGCCCTAGCAACCCACCCATCGCCAGCTCCGGAGGGCCCCACCTAGGGCCTAGCTCCGTAACGGCAGAAAGCGCGCTTGTAGGAGCTGCATTCTGCAAAGGGAAACTGGGCTCGGTGAACAAACCTCAACACCAGTGCGGCTATGCTCAGGATCGCAGCGCTTGCCTAGTTCTCACCTAGCCCTCGGCTCCCCTTACGGCCAAGGAGGGTCTGGGCTGCCTCTGGCTCCGTGGGCACTGCTGCTTGGCTGGTGGTCTCTGCAGCTGGAAACCAACTCCAAACGTCTTCTCCTTCTCGGAGAAGTCTGAATTGGCCTAATGAAGCCCTGTGTGCACTGGTCCTAGCAACCCACACCTAGCCAGCTCGGGAAGGCCCCACATAGGGCCTAGCTCGGAAATGGCACAAAACGCGCTTCTAGGAGCTGCATTCTGCAAAGGGAAACTGGGCTCGGTGAACAAACCTCAACACCAGTGCGGCCTGGCTCAGGATCGAAGCGCTTGCCTAGTTCTCACATAGGCCTAAGCTCCCCTTAGGGCCAAGGAGGGTCTGGGCTGCCTCTGGCTCCGTGGGCACTGCTGCTTGGCTGGTGGTCTCCGCAGCTGGAAACCAACTCCAAACGTCTTCTCCTTCGCGGAGAAGGCTGATTTGGCAGGAAGAAGCCCTGTGTGCACTGGCCCTAGCAACCCACCCCTAGCCAGCTCGGGAGGGCCCCACCTAGGGCCTAGCTCCGAAACAGTACCAAAGGCGCTTCTAGGAGCTGCATTCTGCAAAGGGAAACTGGGCTCGGGGAACAAACCTCAGCCCCACTGCGGCTTGGCTCAGGATCGCAGCGCTTGCCTAGTTCTCACCTAGGCCTAGGCTCCCCATAGGGCCAAGGAGGGTCTGGGCTGCCTCTGGCTCCGTGGGCACTGCTGCTTGGCTGGTGGTCTCCGCAGCTGGAAACCAACTCCAAACGTCTTCCACTTCGAGGAGAAGTCTAAATTGGCCAAATGAAGCCCTGTGTGCATGGGCCGTAGCAACCCATCCCTAGCCAGCTCGGGAGGGCCCCACCTAGGGCCTAGCTCCGAAACGGCCCAAAACGCCCCTGTAGGAGCTGCATTCTACAAAGGGAAACTGGGCTCGGGGAACAAACCTTAGCCCCAATGCGGCTTGGCTCAGGATCGCAGCGCTTGCCTAGTTCTCACCTAGGCCTAGGCTCCCCATAGGGCCAAGGAGGGTCTGGGCTGCCTCTGGCTTCGTGGGCACACCTACTTGGCTGGGGGTCTCCGCAGCTGGAAACCAACTCCAAACGTCTTCCCCTTCGCGGAGAAGGCTGATGTGGCCTGAATAAGCCCTGTGTGCACTGGCCCTAGCAACCCACCCCTAGCCAGCTCGGGAGGGCCCCACCTAGGGCCTAGCTCCGAAACGGCCCAAAACGCGCTTGTAGGAGCTGCATTCTGCAAAGGGAAACTGGGCTCGGGGAAGAAACCTCAACACCAGTTCGGCCTGGCTAAGGATCGCAGCGCTTGCCTAGTTCTCACCTAGACTTCGGCTCCCCTTAGGGCCAAGGAGGGTCTGGGCTGCCTCTGGCTCCGTGGGCACTCCTGCTTGGCTGGTGGTCTCCGCAGCTGGAAACCAACTCCAAACGTCTTCTCCTTCGAGGAGAAGGCTGATTTGGCCTGAGGAAACCCTGTGTGCACTGGCCCTAGGAACCCACCCCTAGCCAGCTCGGGAGGGCCCCACCTAGGGCCTAGCTCGGAAAAGGCATAAAACGGGCTTGTAGGAGCTGCATTCTGCAAAGGGAAACTGGGCTCGGGGAACAAACCTCAGCCCCAATGCGGCTTGGCTCAGGATCGCAGCGCTTGCCTAGTTCTCACCTAGCCCTCGCCTCCCCATAGGGCCAAGGAGGGTCTGGGCTGCCTCTGGCTCCGTGGGCACTGCTGCTTGGCTGGTGGTCTCCGCAGCTGGAAACCAACTCCAAACGTCATCTCCTTCGCGGAGAAGGCTGATTTGGCCTGAGGAAGCCCTGTGTGCACTGGCCCTAGCAACCCACCCATCGCCTGCTCGGGAGGGCCCCACCTAGGGTCTAGCTCCGAAACGGCACCAAACGCGCTTGTAGGAGCTGCATTCTGCAAAGGGAAACTGGGCTCGGTGAACAAACCTCAACACCAGTGCGGCCTGGCTCAGGATCGAAGCGCTTGCCTAGTTCTCACATAGGCCTAAGCTCCCCTTAGTGCCAAGGAGGGTCTGGGCTGCCTCTGGCTCCGTGGGCACTGCTGCTTGGCTGGTGGTCTCCGCAGCTGGAAACCAACTCCAAACGTCTTCTCCTTCGCGGAGAAGGCTGATTTGGCAGGAAGAAGCCCTGTGTGCACTGGCCCTAGCAACCCACCCCTAGCCAGCTCGGGAGGGCCCCACCTAGGGCCTAGCTCCGAAACAGTACCAAAGGCGCTTCTAGGAGCTGCATTCTGCAAAGGGAAACTGGGCTCGGGGAACAAACCTCAGCCCCACTGCGGCTTGGCTCAGGATCGCAGCGCTTGCCTAGTTCTCACCTAGGCCTAGGCTCCCCATAGGGCCAAGGAGGGTCTGGGCTGCCTCTGGCTCCGTGGGCACTGCTGCTTGGCTGGTGGTCTCCGCAGCTGGAAACCAACTCCAAACGTCTTCTCCTTCGCGGAGAAGGCTGATTTGGCCTGAGGAAACCCTGTGTGCACTGGCCCTAGCAACCCACCCCTAGCCAGCTCGGGAGGGCCCTACCTAGGGCCTAGCTCGGAAAAGGCATAAAACGCGCTTGTAGGAGCTGCATTCTGCAAAGGGAAACTGGGCTCGGGGAACAAACCTCAGCCCTAATGCGGCTTGGCTCAGGATCGCAGCGCTTGCCTAGTTCTCACCTAGCCCTCGGCTCCCCATAGGGCCAAGGAGGGTCTGGGCTGCCTCTGGCTCCGTGGGCACTGCTGCTTGGCTGGTGGTCTCCGCAGCTGGAAACAAACTCCAAACGTCTTCTCCTTCGCGGAGAAGGCTGATGTGGCCTGAAGAAGCCCTATGTGCACTGGTCCTAGCAACCCACCCCTAGCCAGCTCGGGAGGGCCCCACCTAGGGCCTAGCTCCGAAACGGCACAAAACGCACTTGTAGGAGCTGCATTCTGCAAAGGGAAACTGGGCTCGGCGAACAAACTTCAGCCCCAATGCGGCTTGGCTCAGGATCGCAGCGCTTGCCTAGTTCTCACCTAGCCCTCGGCTCCCCATAGGGCCAAGGAGGGTCTGGGCTGCCTCTGGCTCCGTGGGCACTGCTGCTTGGCTGGTGGTCTCCGCAGCTGGAAACCAACTCCAAACGTCTTCCCCTTCGCGGAGAAGGCTGATTTGGCCTGAAGAAGCCCTTTGTGCACTGGCCCTAGCAACCCACACCTAGCCAGCTCGGGAGGGACCCACCTAGGGCCTAGATCGAAAACGGCACAAAACGCGCTTGTAGGAGCTGCATTCTGCAAAGGGAAACTGGGCTCGGGGAACAAACGTCAACACCAATGCGCCTTGTCTCAGGATCCCAGCGCTTGCCTAGTTCTCACCTAGCCCTCGGCTCCCCATAGGGCCAGGCGGGTCTGGGCTGCCTCTGGCTCCGTGGGCACTGCTGCTTGGCTGGTGGTCTCCGCAGCTGGAAACCAACTCCAAACGTCTTCCCCTTCGCGGAGAAGGCTGATTTGGCCTGAAGAAGCCCTTTGTGCACTGGCCCTAGCAACCCACCCCTAGCCAGCTGGGGAGGGCCCCACCTAGGGCCTAGCTCCGAAACGGCACCAAACGCACTTGTAGGAGCTGCATTCTGCAAAGGGAAACTGGGCTCGGTGAACAAACCTCAACACCAGTGCGGCTATGCTCATGATCCCAGCGCTTGCCTAGTTCTCACCTAGCCCTCGGCTCCCCATAGGGCCAAGGACGGTCTGGGCTGCCTCTGGCTCCGTGGTCACTGCTGCTTGGCTGGTGGTCTCCACAGCTGGAAACCCACTCCAAACGTCTTCTCCTTCGCGGAGAAGGCTGATGTGGCCTGAAGAAGCCCTTTGTGCAATGGCCCTAGCAACCCACCCATCGCCAGCTCCGGAGGGCCCCACCTAGGGCCTAGCTCCGTAACGGCAGAAAGCGCGCTTGTAGGAGCTGCATTCTGCAAAGGGAAACTGGGCTCGGTGAACAAACCTCAACACCAGTGCGGCTATGCTCAGGATCGCAGCGCTTGCCTAGTTCTCACCTAGCCCTCGGCTCCCCTTACGGCCAAGGAGGGTCTGGGCTGCCTCTGGCTCCGTGGGCACTGCTGCTTGGCTGGTGGTCTCTGCAGCTGGAAACCAACTCCAAACGTCTTCTCCTTCTCGGAGAAGTCTAAATTGGCCTAATGAAGCCCTGTGTGCACTGGTCCTAGCAACCCACCCCTAGCCAGCTCGGGAAGGCCCCACATAGGGCCTAGCTCGGAAATGGCACAAAACGCGCTTCTAGGAGCTGCATTCTGCAAAGGGAAACTGGGCTCGGTGAACAAACCTCAACACCAGTGCGGCCTGGCTCAGGATCGAAGCGCTTGCCTAGTTCTCACATAGGCCTAAACTCCCCTTAGGGCCAAGGAGGGTCTGGGCTGCCTCTGGCTCCGTGGGCACTGCTGCTTGGCTGGTGGTCTCCGCAGCTGGAAACCAACTCCAAACGTCTTCTCCTTCGCGGAGAAGGCTGATTTGGCAGGAAGAAGCCCTGTGTGCACTGGCCCTAGCAACCCACCCCTAGCCAGCTCGGGAGGGCCCCACCTAGGGCCTAGCTCCGAAACAGTACCAAAGGCGCTTCTAGGAGCTGCATTCTGCAAAGGAAAACTGGCCGCGGGGAACAAACCTCAGCCCCACTGCGGCTTGGCTCAGGATCGCAGCGCTTGCCTAGTTCTCACCTAGGCCTAGGCTCCCCATAGGGCCAAGGAGGGTCTGGGCTGCCTCTGGCTCCGTGGGCACTGCTGCTTGGCTGGTGGTCTCCGCAGCTGGAAACCAACTCCAAACGTCTTCCACTTCGAGGAGAAGTCTAAATTGGCCAAATGAAGCCCTGTGTGCATGGGCCGTAGCAACCCATCCCTAGCCAGCTCGGGAGGGCCCCACCTAGGGCCTAGCTCCGAAACGGCCCAAAACGCCCCTGTAGGAGCTGCATTCTGCAAAGGGAAACTGGGCTCGGGGAACAAACCTTAGCCCCAATGCGGCTTGGCTCAGGATCGCAGCGCTTGCCTAGTTCTCACCTAGGCCTAGGCTCCCCATAGGGCCAAGGAGGGTCTGGGCTGCCTCTGGCTCCGTGGGCACTCCTACTTGGCTGGGGGTCTCCGCAGCTGGAAACCAACTCCAAACGTCTTCCCCTTCGCGGAGAAGGCTGATGTGGCCTGAATAAGCCCTGTGTGCACTGGCCCTAGCAACCCACCCCTAGCCAGCTCGGGAGGGCCCCACCTAGGGCCTAGCTCCGAAACGGCCCAAAACGCGCTTGTAGGAGCTGCATTCTGCAAAGGGAAACTGGGCTCGGGGAACAAACCTCAACACCAGTTCGGCCTGGCTCAGGATCGCAGCGCTTGCCTAGTTCTCACCTAGACTTCGGCTCCCCTTAGGGCCAAGGAGGGTCTGGGCTGCCTCTGGCTCCGTGGGCACTCCTGCTTGGCTGGTGGTCTCCGCAGCTGGAAACCAACTCCAAACGTCTTCTCCTTCGCGGAGAAGGCTGATTTGGCCTGAGGAAACCCTGTGTGCACTGGCCCTAGGAACCCACCCCTAGCCAGCTCGGGAGGGCCCCACCTAGGGCCTAGCTCGGAAAAGGCATAAAACGGGCTTGTAGGAGCTGCATTCTGCAAAGGGAAACTGGGCTCGGGGAACAAACCTCAGCCCTAATGCGGCTTGGCTCAGGATCGCAGCGCTTGCCTAGTTCTCACCTAGCCCTCGGCTCTCCATAGGGCCAAGGAGGGTCTGGGCTGCCTCTGGCTCCGTGGGCACTGCTGCTTGGCTGGTGGTCTCCGCAGCTGGAAACCAACTCCAAACGTCTTCCACTTCACGGAGAAGGCTGATGTGGCCTGAATAAGCCCTGTGTGCACTGGTCCTAGCAACCCACCCCTAGCCAGCTCGGGAGGGCCCCACCTAGGGCCTAGCTCTGAAACGGCACAGAACGCACTTGTAGGAGCTGCATTCTGCAAAGGGAAACTGGGCTCGGCGAACAAACCTCAGCCCCAATGCGGCTTGGCTCAGGATCGCAGCGCTTGCCTAGTTCTCACCTAGCCCTCGCCTCCCCATAGGGCCAAGGAGGGTCTGGGCTGCCTCTGGCTCCGTGGGCACTGCTGCTTGGCTGGTGGTCTCCGCAGCTGGAAACCAACTCCAAACGTCATCTCCTTCGCGGAGAAGGCTGATTTGGCCTGAGGAAGCCCTGTGTGCACTGGCCCTAGCAACCCACCCATCGCCTGCTCGGGAGGGCCCCACCTAGGGTCTAGCTCCGAAACGGCACCAAACGCGCTTGTAGGAGCTGCATTCTGCAAAGGGAAACTGGGCTCGGGGAACAAACCTCAACACCAGTGCGGCTATGCTCAGGATCCCAGCGCTTGCCTAGTTCTCACCTAGCCCTCGGCTCCCCATAGGGCCAAGGAGGGTCTGGGCTGCCTCTGGCTCCGTGGGCACTGCTGCTTGGCTGGTGGTCTCTACAGCTGGAAACCCACTCCAAACGTCTTCTCCTTCGCGGAGAAGTCTGAATTGGCTTATTGAAGCTCTGTGTGCACTGGCCCTAGCAACCCACCCCTAGCCAGCTGGGGAGGGCCCCACCTAGGGCCTAGATCGAAAACGGCACAAAACCCGCTTGTAGGAGCTGCATTCTGCAAAGGGAAACTGGGCTCGGGGAACAAACGTCAACACCAATGCGCCTTGGCTCAGGATCCCAGCGCTTGCCTAGTTCTCACCTAGCCCTCTGCTCCCCATAGGGCCAAGGCGGGTCTGGGCTGCCTCTGGCTCCGTGGGCACTGCTGCTTGGCTGGTGGTCTCCGCAGCTGGAAACCAACTCCAAACGTCTTCCCCTTCGCGGAGAAGGCTGATTTGGCCTGAAGAAGCCCTTTGTGCACTGGCCCTAGCAACCCACCCCTAGCCAGCTGGGGAGGGCCCCACCTAGGGCCTAGCTCCGAAACGGCACCAAACGCACTTGTAGGAGCTGCATTCTGCAAAGGGAAACTGGGCTCGGTGAACAAACCTCAACACCAGTGCGGCTATGCTCAGGATCCCAGCGCTTGCCTAGTTCTCACCTAGCCCTCGGCTCCCCATAGGGCCAAGGAGGGTCTGGGCTGCCTCTGGCTCCGTGGGCACTGCTGCTTGGCTGGTGGTCTCCGCAGCTGGAAACCCACTCCAAACGTCTTCTCCTTCGCGGAGAAGGCTGATGTGGCCTGAAGAAGCCCTTTGTGCAATGGCCCTAGCAACCCACCCATCGCCAGCTCCGGAGGTCCCCACCTAGGGCCTAGCTCCGTAACGGCAGAAAGCGCGCTTGTAGGAGCTGCATTCTGCAAAGGGAAACTGGGCTCGGTGAACAAACCTCAACACCAGTGCGGCTATGCTCAGGATCGCAGCGCTTGCCTAGTTCTCACCTAGCCCTCGGCTCCCCTTACGGCCAAGGAGGGTCTGGGCTGCCTCTGGCTCCGTGGGCACTGCTGCTTGGCTGGTGGTCTCTGCATCTGGAAACCAACTCCAAACGTCTTCTCCTTCTCGGAGAAGTCTGAATTGGCCTAATGAAGCCCTGTGTGCACTGGTCCTAGCAACCCACCCCTAGCCAGCTCGGGAAGGCCCCACATAGGGCATAGCTCGGAAATGGCACAAAACGCGCTTCTCGGAGCTGCATTCTGCAAAGGGAAACTGGGCTCGGTGAACAAACCTCAACACCAGTGCGGCCTGGCTCAGGATCGAAGCGCTTGCCTAGTTCTAACATAGGCCTAAGCTCCCCTTTGGGCCAAGGAGGGTCTGGGCTGCCTCTGGCTCCGTGGGCACTGCTACTTGGCTGGTGGTCTCCGCAGCTGGAAACCAACTCCAAACGTCTTCTCCTTCGCGGAGAAGGCTGATTTGGCAGGAAGAAGCCCTGTGTGCACTGGCCCTAGCAACCCACCCCTAGCCAGCTCGGGAGGGCCCCACCTAGGGCCTAGCTCCGAAAGGGTACCAAAGGCGCTTCTAGGAGCTGCATTCTGCAAAGGGAAACTGGGCTCGGGGAACAAACCTCAACCCCACTGCGGCTTGGCTCAGGATCCCAGCGCTTGCCTAGTTCTCAACTAGGCCTAGGCTCCCCATAGGGCCAAGGAGGGTCTGGGCTGCCTCTGGCTCCGTGGGCACTGCTGCTTGGCTGGTGGTCTCCGCAGCTGGAAACCAACTCCAAACGTCTTCCACTTCGAGGAGAAGTCTAAATTGGCCAAATGAAGCCCTGTGTGCATGGGCCGTAGCAACCCATCCCTAGCCAGCTCGGGAGGGCCCCACCTAGGGCCTAGCTCTGAAACGGCACAGAACGCACTTGTAGGAGCTGCATTCTGCAAAGGGAAACTGGGCTCGGGGAACAAACCTCAGCCCCAATGCGGCTTGGCTCAGGATCTCAGCGCTTGCCTAGTTCTCACCTAGCCCTCGGCTCCCCATAGGGCCAAGGAGGGTCTGGGCTGCCTCTGGCTCCGTGGGCACTGCTGCTTGGCTGGTGGTCTCCACAGCTGGAAACCCACTCCAAACGTCTTCTCCTTCGCGGAGAAGTCTGAATTGGCTTAATGAAGCTCTGTGTGCACTGGCCCTAGCAACCCACCCTAGCCAGCTGGGGAGGGCCCCACCTAGGGCCTAGATCGAAAACGGCACAAAACCCGCTTGTAGGAGCTGCATTCTGCAAAGGGAAACTGGGCTCGGGGAACAAACGTCAACACCAATGCGCCTTGGCTCAAGATCCCAGCGCTTGCCTAGTTCTCACCTAGCCCTCGGCTCCCCATAGGGCCAAGGCGGGTCTGGGCTGCCTCTGGCTCCGTGGGCACTCCTGCTTGGCTGGTGGTCTCCGCAGCTGGAAACCAACTCCAAACGTCTTCCCCTTCGCGGAGAAGGCTGATTTGGCCTGAAGAAGCCCTTTGTGCACTGGCCCTAGCAACCCACCCCTAGCCAGCTGGGGAGGGCCCCACCTAGGGCCTAGCTCCGAAACGGCACCAAACGCACTTGTAGGAGCTGCATTCTGCAAAGGGAAACTGGGCTCGGTGAACAAACCTCAACACCAGTGCGGCTATGCTCAGGATCCCAGCGCTTGCCTAGTACTCACCTAGCCCTCGGCTCCCCATAGTGCCATGGAGGGTCTGGGCTGCCTCTGGCTCCGTGGGCACTGCTGCTTGGCTGGTGGTCTCCGCAGCTGGAAACCCACTCCAAACGTCTTCTCCTTCGCGGAGAAGGCTGATGTGGCCTGAAGAAGCCCTTTGTGCAATGGCCCTAGCAACCCACCCATCGCCAGCTCCGGAGGGCCCCACCTAGGACCTAGCTCCGTAACGGCAGAAAGCGCGCTTGTAGGAGCTGCATTCTGCAAAGGGAAACTGGGCTCGGTGAACAAACCTCAACACCAGTGCGGCTATGCTCAGGATCGCAGCGCTTGCCTAGTTCTCACCTAGCCCTCGGCTCCCCTTAGGGCCAAGGAGGGTCTGGGCTGCCTCTGGCTCCAAGGGCACTGCTGCTTGGCTGGTGGTCTCTGCATCTGGAAACCAACTCCAAACGTCTTCTCCTTCTCGGAGAAGTCTGAATTGGCCTAATGAAGCCCTGTGTGCACTGGTCCTAGCAACCCACCCCTAGCCAGCTCGGGAAGGCCCCACATAGGGCCTAGCTCGGAAATGGCACAAAACGCGCTTCTAGGAGCTGCATTCTGCAAAGGGAAACTGGGCTCGGTGAACAAACCTCAACACCAGTGCGGCCTGGCTCAGGATCGAAGCGCTTGCCTAGTTCTCACATAGGCCTGAGCTCCCCTTAGGGCCAAGGAGGGTCTGGGCTGCCTCTGGCTCCGTGGGCACTGCTACTTGGCTGGTGGTCTCCGCAGCTGGAAACCAACTCCAAACGTCTTCTCCTTCGCGGAGAAGGCTGATTTGGCCTGAAGAAGCCCTTTGTGCACTGGCCCTAGCAACCCACCCCTAGCCAGCTGGTGAGGGCCCCACCTAGGGCCTAGCTCCGAAACGGCACCAAACGCACTTGTAGGAGCTGCATTCTGCAAAGGGAAACTGGGCTCGGTGAACAAACCTCAACACCAGTGCGGCTATGCTCAGGATCGCAGCGCTTGCCTAGTTCTCACCTAGCCCTCGGCTCCCCATAGGGCCAAGGAGGGTCTGGGCTGCCTCTGGCTCCGTGGGCACTGCTGCTTGGCTGGTGGTCTCCGCAGCTGGAAACCCACTCCAAACGTCTTCTCCTTCGCGGAGAAGGCTGATGTGGCCTGAAGAAGCCCTTTGTGCAATGGCCCTAGCAACCCACCCATCGCCAGCTCCGGAGGGCCCCACCTAGGGCCTAGCTCCGTAACGGCAGAAAGCGCGCTTGTAGGAGCTGCATTCTGCAAAGGGAAACTGGGCTCGGTGAACAAACCTCAACACCAGTGCGGCTATGCTCAGGATCGCAGCGCTTGCCTAGTTCTCACCTAGCCCTCGGCTCCCCTTACGGCCAAGGAGGGTCTGGGCTGCCTCTGGCTCCGTGGGCACTGCTGCTTGGCTGGTGGTCTCTGCATCTGGAAACCAACTCCAAACGTCTTCTCCTTCTCGGAGAAGTGTGAATTGGCCTAATGAAGCCCTGTGTGCACTGGTCCTAGCAACCCACCCCTAGCCAGCTCGGGAAGGCCCCACATAGGGCCTAGCTCGGAAATGGCACAAAACGCGCTTCTAGGAGCTGCATTCTGCAAAGGGAAACTGGGCTCGGTGAACAAACCTCAACACCAGTGCGGCCTGGCTCAGGATTGAAGCGCTTGCGTAGTTCTCACATAGGCCTAAGCTCCCGTTAGGGCCAAGGAGGGTCTGGGCTGCCTCTGGCTCCGTGGGCACTGCTGCTTGGCTGGTGGTCTCTGCAGCTGGAAACCAACTCCAAACGTCTTCTCCTTCGCGGAGAAGGCTGATTTGGCAGGAAGAAGCCCTGTGTGCACTGGCCCTAGCAACCCACCCCTAGCCAGCTCGGGAGGGCCCCACCTAGGGCCTAGCTCCGAAACGGTACCAAAGGCGCTTCTAGGAGCTGCATTCTGCAAAGGGAAACTGGGCTCGGGGAACAAACCTCAGCCCCACTGCGGCTTGGCTCAGGATCGCAGCGCTTGCCTAGTTCTCACCTAGGCCTAGGCTCCCCATAGGGCCAAGGAGGGTCTGGGCTGCCTCTGGCTCCGTGGGCACTGCTGCTTGGCTGGTGGTCTCCGCAGCTGGAAACCAACTCCAAACGTCTTCCACTTCGAGGAGAAGTCTAAATTGGCCAAATTAAGCCCTGTGTGCATGGGCCGTAGCAACCCATCCCTAGCCAGCACGGGAGGGCCCCACCTAGGGCCTAGCTCCGAAACGGCCCAAAACGCCCCTGTAGGAGCTGCATTCTGCAAAGGGCAACTGGGCTCGGGGAACAAACCTCAGCCCCAATGCGGCTTGGCTCAGGATCGCAGCGCTTGCCTAGTTCTCACCTAGG
Source organism: Sus scrofa (assembly GCF_054392235.1). NCBI lineage: Eukaryota > Metazoa > Chordata > Mammalia > Artiodactyla > Suidae > Sus > Sus scrofa. The sequence continues at coordinate 50,132,761 of NC_139385.1, read as the reverse complement.
CCTAGGCTCCCCATAGGGCCAAGGAGGGTCTGGGCTGCCTCTGGCTCCGTGGGCACTGCTGCTTGGCTGGTGGTCTCCGCAGCTGGAAACCAACTCCAAACGTCTTCCACTTCGAGGAGAAGTCTAAATTGACCAAATGAAGCCCTGTGTGCATGGGCCGTAGCAACCCATCCCTAGCCAGCTCGGGAGGGCCCCACCTAGGGCCTAGCTCCGAAACGGCCCAAAACGCCCCTGTAGGAGCTGCATTCTGCAAAGGGCAACTGGGCTCGGGGAACAAACCTCAGCTCCAATGCGGCTTGGCTCAGGATCGCAGCGCTTGCCTAGTTCTCACCTAGCCCTCGGCTCCCCTTACGGCCAAGGAGGGTCTGGGCTGCCTCTGGCTCCGTGGGCACTGCTGCTTGGCTGGTGGTCTCTGCATCTGGAAACCAACTCCAAACGTCTTCTCCTTCTCGGAGATGTCTGAATTGGCCTAATGAAGCCCTGTGTGCACTGGTCCTAGCAACCCACCCCTAGCCAGCTCGGGAAGGCCCCACATAGGGCCTAGCTCGGAAATGGCACAAAACGCGCTTCTAGGAGCTGCATTCTGCAAAGGGAAACTGGGCTCGGTGAACAAACCTCAACACCAGTGCGGCCTGGCTCAGGATCGAAGCGCTTGCCTAGTTCTCACATAGGCCTAAGCTCCCCTTAGGGCCAAGGAGGGTCTGGGCTGCCTCTGGCTCCGTGGGCACTCCTGCTTGGCTGGTGGTCTCCGCAGCTGGAAACCAACTCCAAACGTCTTCTTCTTCGCGGAGAAGGCTGATGTGGCCTGAAGAACCCCTGTGTGCACTGGTCCTAGCAACCCACCCCTAGCCAGCTCGGGAGGGCCCCACCTAGGGCCTAGCTCCGAAACGGTACCAAAGGCGCTTCTAGGAGCTGCATTCTGCAAAGGGAAACTGGGCTCGGGGAACAAACCTCAGCCCCACTGCGGCTTGGCTCAGGATCGCAGCGCTTGCCTAGTTCTCACCTAGGCCTAGGCTCCCCATAGGGCCAAGGAGGGTCTGGGCTGCCTCTGGCTCCGTGGGCACTGCTGCTTGGCTGGTGGTCTCCGCAGCTGGAAACCAACTCCAAACGTCTTCCACTTCGAGGAGAAGTCTAAATTGGCCAAATGAAGCCCTGTGTGCATGGGCGGTAGCAACCCACCCCTATCCAGCTTGGGAGGGCCCCACCTAGGGCCTAGCTCCGAAACGGCCCAAAACGCCCCTGTAGGAGCTGCATTCTGCAAAGGGAAACTGGGCTCGGGGAACAAACCTCAGCCCCAATGCGGCTTGGCTCAGGATCGCAGTGCTTGCCTAGTTCTCACCTAGGCCTAGGCTCCCCATAGGGCCAAGGAGGGTCTGGGCTGCCTCTGGCTCCGTGGGCACTCCTACTTGGCTGGTGGTCTCCGCAGCTGGAAACCAACTCCAAACGTCTTCCCCTTCGCGGAGAAGGCTGATGTGGCCTGAATAAGCCCTGTGTGCACTGGCCCTAGCAACCCACACCTATCCAGCTCGGGAGGGACCCACCTAGAGCCTAGCTTGGAATCGGCACAAAACGCGCTTGTAGGAGCTGCATTCTGCTAAGGGAAACTGGGCTCGGGGAACAAAACTCAATACCAGTGCGGCCTGGCTCAGGATCGCAGCGCTTGCCTAGTTCTCACCTAGACTTCGGCTCCCCTTAGGGCAAAGGAGGGTCTGGGCTGCCTCTGGCTCCGTGGGCACTCCTGCTTGGCTGGTGGTCTCCGCAGCTGGAAACCAACTCCAAACGTCATCTCCTTCGCGGAGAAGGCTATGTGGCCTGAATAAGCCCTGTGTGCACTGGCCCTTGCAACACACCCCTACCCAGCTCGGGAGGGCCCCACGTAGTGCCTAGCTCGGTAACGGCACAAAACGCGCTTGTAGGAGCTGCATTCTGCAAAGGGAAACTGGGCTCGGGGAACAAACCTCAGCCCCAATGCGGCTTGGCTCAGGATCGCAGCGCTTGCCTAGTTCTCACCTAGCCCTCGGCTCCCCTTATGGCCAAGGAGGGTCTGGGCTGCCTCTGGCTCCGTGGGCACTGCTGCTTGGCTGGTGGTCTCCGCAGCTGGAAACCAACTCCAAACGTCTTCCCCTTCGCGGAGAAGGCTGATTTGGCCTGAAGAAGCCCTTTGTGCACTGGCCCTAGCAACCCACCCCTAGCCAGCTCGGGAGGGCCCCACCTAGGGCCTAGCTCCGAAACAGTACCAAAGGCGCTTCTAGGAGCTGCATTCTGCAAAGGGAAACTGGGCTCGGGGAACAAACCTCAGCCCCAATGCGGCTTGGCTCAGGATCGCAGCGCTTGCCTAGTTCTCACCTAGGCCTAGGCTCCCCATAGGGCCAAGGAGGGTCTGGGCTGCCTCGGGCTCCGTGGGCGCTGCTGCTTGGCTGATGGTCTCCGCAGCTAGAAACCAACTCCAAACGTCTTCTCCTTCGCGGAGTAGTCTAAATTGGCCTAATGAAGCCCTGTGTGCACTGTCCCTAGCAACCCACCCCTATGCAGCTCGGGAGGGACCCACCTAGGGCCTAGCTTGGAAACGGCACAAAACCCGCTTGTAGGAGCTGCATTCTGCAAAGGGAAACTGGGCTCGGGGAACAAACCTCAGCCCCAATGCGGCTTTGCTCAGAAACCCAGCGCTTGCCTAGTTCTCACCTAGCCCTCGGCTCCCCATAGGGCCAAGGAGGGTCTGGGCTGCCTCTGGCTCCGTGGGCACTGCTGCTTGGCTGGTGGTCTCCGCAGCTGGAAACCAACTCCAAACATCTTCTCCTTCGCGGAGAAGTCTGAATTGGCTTAATGAAGCCCTGTGTGCACTGGCCCTAGCAACCCACCCATCGCCAGCTCGGGCGGGCCCTACCTAGGGCCTAGCTCCGTAATGGCACCAAATGCGCTTGAAGGAGCTGCATTCTGCAGAGGGAAACTGGGCTCGGGGAACAAACCTCAGCCCCAATGCGGCTTGGCTCAGGATCGCAGCGCTTGCCTAGTTCTCACCTTGACCTCGGCTCCTCATAGGGCCAAGGCGGGTCTGGGCTGCCTCTGGCTCCGTGGGCACTGCTGCTTGGCTGGTGGTCTCCGCAGCTGGAAACCAACTCCAAACGTCTTCCCCTTCGCGGAGAAGGCTGATGTGACCTGAAGAAGCCCTTTGTGCAATGGCCCTAGCAACCCACCCATCGCCAGCTCCGGATGGCCCCACCTAGGGCCTAGCTCCGTAACGGCAGAAAGCGCGCTTGTAGGAGCTGCATTCTGCAAAGGGAAACTGGGCTCGGTGAACAAACCTCAACACCAGTGCGGCTATGCTCAGGATCCCAGCGCTTGCCTAGTTCTCACCTAGCCCTCGGCTCCCCATAGGGCCAAGGAGGGTCTGGGCTGCCTCTGGCTCCGTGGGCACTGCTGCTTGGCTGGTGGTCTCCACAGCTGGAAACCCACTCCAAACGTCTTCTCCTTCGCGGAGAAGGCTGATGTGGCCTGAAGAAGCCCTTTGTGCAATGGCCCTAGCAACCCACCCATCGCCAGCTCCGGAGGGCCCCACCTAGGGCCTAGCTCCGTAACGGCAGAAAGCGCGCTTGTAGGAGCTGCATTCTGCAAAGGGAAACTGGGCTCGGTGAACAAACCTCAACACCAGTGCGGCTATGCTCAGGATCGCAGCTCTTGCCTAGTTCTCACCTAGCCCTCGGATCCCCATAGGGCCAAGGAGGGTCTGGGCTGCCTCTGGCTCCGTGGGCACTGCTGCTTGGCTGGTGGTCTCTGCAGCTGGAAACCAACTCCAAACGTCTTCTCCTTCGCGGAGAAGGCTGATTTGGCAGGAAGAAGCCCTGTGTGCACTGGCCCTAGCAACCCACCCCTAGCCAGCTCGGGAGGGCCCCACCTAGGGCCTAGCTCCGAAACGGTACCAAAGGCGCTTCTAGGAGCTGCATTCTGCAAAGGGAAACTGGGCTCGGGGAACAAACCTCAGCCCCACTGCGGCTTGGCTCAGGATCGCAGCGCTTGCCTAGTTCTCACCTAGGCCTAGGCTCCCCATAGGGCCAAGGAGGGTCTGGGCTGCCTCTGGCTCCGTGGGCACTGCTGCTTGGCTGGTGGTCTCCGCAGCTGGAAACCAACTCCAAACGTCTTCCACTTCGAGGAGAAGTCTAAATTGGCCAAATGAAGCCCTGTGTGCATGGGCCGTAGCAACCCACCCCTATCCAGCTCGGGAGGGCCCCACCTAGGGCCTAGCTCCGAAACGGCCCAAAACGCCCCTGTAGGAGCTGCATTCTGCAAAGGGCAACTGGGCTCGGGGAACAAACCTCAGCCCCAATGCGGCTTGGCTCAGGATCGCAGCGCTTGCCTAGTTCTCACCTAGGCCTAGGCTTCCCATAGGGCCAAGTAGGGTCTGGGCTGCCTCTGGCTCCGTGGGCACTCCTACTTGGCTGGTGGTCTCCGCAGCTGGAAACCAACTCCACACGTCTTCCCCTTAGCAGAGAAGGCTGATGTGGCCTGAATAAGCCCTGTGTGCACTGGCCCTAGCAACCCACCCCTATCTAGCTCGGGAGGGCCCCACCTAGGGCCTAGCTCCGAAACGGCCCAAAACGCGCTTGTAGGAGCTGCATTCTGCAAAGGGAACTGGGCTCGGGGAACAAACCTCAGCCCCAATGCGGCTTGGCTCAGGATCGCAGCGCTTGCCTAGTTCTCACCTAGCCCTAGGCGCCCCTTAGGGCCAAGGAGGGTCTGGGCTGCCTCTGGCTCCGTGGGCACAGCTGCTTGGCTGGTGGTCTCCGCAGCTGGAAACCAACTCCAAACGTCTTCCCCTTCGCGGAGAAGGCTGATGTGGCCTGAATAACCCCTGTGTGCACTGGCCCTAGCAAGCCACCCCTAGCCATCTCGGGAGGGCCCCACCTAGGGCCTAGCTCCGAAACGGCCCAAAACGCGCTTGTAGGAGCTGCATTCTGCAAAGGGAACTGGGCTCGGGGAACAAACCTCAGCCCCACTGCGGTTTGGCTCAGGATCGCAGCGCTTGCCTAGTTCTCACCTAGCCCTCGGCACCCCATAGGGCCAAGGAGGGTCTGGGCTGCCTCTGGCTCCGTGGGCGCTGCTGCTTGGCTGATGGTCTCCGCAGCTAGAAACCAACTCCAAACGTCTTCTCCTTCGCGGAGTAGTCTAAATTGGCCTAATTAAGCCCTGTGTGCACTGTCCATAGCAACCCACCCCTATCCAGCTCGGGAGGGACCCACCTAGGGCCTAGATTGGAAACGGCACAAAACGCGCTTGTAGGAGCTGCATTCTGCAAAGGGAAACTGGGCTCGGGGAACAAACCTCAGCCCCAATGCGGCTTGGCTCAGAAACCCAGCGCTTGCCTAGTTCTCACCTAGACCTCGGCTCCTCATAGGCCAAGGCGGGTCTGGGCTGCCTCTGGCTCCGTGGGCACTGCTGCTTGGCTGGTGGTCTCCGCAGCTGGAAACCAACTCCAAACGTGTTCTCCTTCGCGGAGAAGGCTGATTTGGCCTAGGGAAACCCTGTGTGCACTGGCCCTAGCAACCCACCCCTAGCCAGCTCGGGAGGGCCCCACCTAGGGCCTAGCTCGGAAAAGGCATAAAACGCGCTTGTAGGAGCTGCATTCTGCAAAGGGAAACTGGGCTCGGGGAACAAACCTCAGCCCCAATGCGGCTTGGCTCAGAAACCCAGCGCTTGCCTAGTTCTCACCTAGCCCTCGGCTCCCCATAGGGCCAAGGAGGGTCTGGGCTGCCTCTGGCTCCGTGGGCACTGCTGCTTGGCTGGTTGTCTCCGCAGCTGGAAACCAACTCCAAACGTCTTCCACTTCGCGGAGAAGGCTGATGTGGCCTGAAAAAGCCCTGTGTGCACTGGTCCTAGCAACCCACCCCTAGCCAGCTCGGGAGGGCCCCACCTAGGGCCTAGCTCTGAAACGGCACAAAACGCACTTGTAGGAGCTGCATTCTGCAAAGGGAAACTGGGCTCGGGGAACAAACCTCAGCCCCAATGCGGCTTGGCTCCGGATCGCAGCGCTTGCCTAGTTCTCACCTAGCCCTAGGCTCCCCATAGGGCCAAGGAGGGTCTGGGGTGCCTCTGGCTCCGTGGGCACTGCTGCTTGGCTGGTGGTCTCCGCAGCTGGAAACCAAATCCAAACGTCATCTCCTTCGCGAAGAAGGCTGATTTGGCCTGAGGAAGCCCTGTGTGCACTGGCCCTAGCAACCCACCCATCGCCTGCTCGGGAGGGCCCCACCTAGGGTCTAGCTCCGAAACGGCACCAAACGCGCTTGTAGGAGCTGCATTCTGCAAAGGGAAACTGGGCTCGGGGAACAAACCTCAGCCCCAATGCGGCTTGGCTCAGAAACCCAGCGCTTGCCTAGTTCTCACCTAGCCCTCGGCTCCCCATAGGGCCAAGGAGGGTCTGGGCTGCCTCTGGCTCCGTGGGCACTGCTACTTGGCTGGTGGTCTCCGCAGCTGGAAACCAACTCCAAACGTCTTCTCCTTCTCGGAGAAGGCTGATGTGGCCTGAATAAGCCCTGTGTGCACTGGCCCTTGCAACCCACCCCTAGCCAGCTCGGGCGAGCCCCACGTAGTGCCTAGCTCGGTAACAGCACCAAACGCGCTTGTAGGAGCTGCATTCTGCAAAGGGAAACTGGGCTCGGGGAACAAACCTCAGCCCCAATGCGGCCTGGCTCAGGATCGCAGCCCTTGCCGAGTTCTCACCTAGGCCTAGGCTCCCCTTAGGGCCAAGGAGCATCTGGGGTGCCTCTGGCTCCGTGGGCACTGCTGCTTGGCTGGTGGTCTCCGGAGCTGGAAACCAACTCCAAATGTCATCTCCACCGGGGAGAAGGCTGATTTGGCCTGAAGAAGCCCTTTGTGCACTGGCCCTAGCTACCCGCCCCTATCCAGCTCGGGAGGGACCCACCTAGGGCCTAGCTTGGAAACGGCAGAAAGCGCTCGTAGGAGCTGCATTCTGCAAAGGGAAACTGGGCTCGGTGAACAAACCTCAACACCAGTGCGGCTATGCTCAGGATCGCAGCGCTTGCCTAGTTCTCACCTAGCCCTCGGATCCCCATAGGGCCAAGGAGGGTCTGGGCTGCCTCTGGCTCCGTGGGCACTGCTGCTTGGCTGGTGGTCTCTGCAGCTGGAAACCAACTCCAAACGTCTTCTCCTTCGCGGAGAAGGCTGATTTGGCAGGAAGAAGCCCTGTGTGCACTGGCCCTAGCAACCCACCCCTAGCCAGCTCGGGAGGGCCCCACCTAGGGCCTAGCTCCGAAACGGTACCAAAGGCGCTTCTAGGAGCTGCATTCTGCAAAGGGAAACTGGGCTCGGGGAACAAACCTCAACACCAGTGCGGCTATGCTCAGGATCGCAGCGCTTGCCTAGTTCTCACCTAGCCCTCGGCTCCCCTTACGGCCAAGGAGGGTCTGGGCTGCCTCTGGCTCCGTGGGCACTGCTGCTTGGCTGGTGGTCTCTGCAGCTGGAAACCAACTCCAAACGTCTTCTCCTTCTCGGAGAAGTCTAAATTGGCCTAATGAAGCCCTGTGTGCACTGGTCCTAGCAACCCACCCCTAGCCAGCTCGGGAAGGCCCCACATAGGGCCTAGCTCGGAAATGGCACAAAACGCGCTTCTAGGAGCTGCATTCTGCAAAGGGAAACTGGGCTCGGTGAACAAACCTCAGCCCCAATGCGGCCTGGCTCAGGATCGAATCGCTTGCCTAGTTCTCACATAGGCCTAAGCTCCCCTTAGGGCCAAGGAGGGTCTGGGCTCCCTCTGGCTCCATGGGCACTGCTGCTTGGCTGGTGGTCTCCGCAGCTGGAAACCAACTCCAAACGTCTTCCACTTGGAGGAGAAGTCTGAATTGGACAAATGAAGCCCTGTGTGCATGGGCCGTAGCAACCCACCCCTAGCCAGCTCGGGAGGGCCCCACCTAGGGCCTAGCTCCGAAACAGTACCAAAGGCGCTTCTAGGAGCTGCATTCTGCAAAGGCAAACTGGGCTCGGGGAACAAACCTCAGACCCACTGCGGCTTGGCTCAGGATCGCAGCGCTTGCCTAGTTCTCACCTAGGCCGAGGCGCCCCTTAGGGCCAAGGAGGGTTTGGGCTGCCTCTGGCTCCGTGGGCACTGCTGCTTGGCTGGTGGTCTCCGCAGCTGGAAACCAACTCCAAACGTCATCTCCTCCGCGGAGAAGGCTGATGTGGCCTAATGAAGCCCTGTGTGCCCTGGCCCTAGCAAGCCACCCCTAGCCATCTCGGGAGGGCCCCACCTAGGGCCTAGCTCGGAAATGGCACAAAACGCGCTTCTAGGAGCTGCATTCTGCAAAGGGAAACTGGCCTCGGGGAACAAACCTAAGCCCCAATGCAGCTTGACTCAGGATCGCAGCGCTTGCCTAGTTCTCACCTAGCCCTCGGCTCCCCATAGGGCCAAGGAGGGTCTGGGGTGCCTCTGGCTCCGTGGGCGCTGCTGCTTCGCTGATGGTCTCCGCAGCTAGAAACCAACTCCAAACGGCTTCTCCTTCACGGAGAAGGCTGATTTGGCAGGAAGAAGCCCTGTGTGCACTGGCCCTAGCAACCCACCCCTAGCCAGCTCGGGAGGGCCCCACCTAGGGCCTAGCTCCGAAACAGTACCAAAGGCGCTTCTAGGAGCTGCATTCTGCAAAGGGAAACTGGGCTCGGGGAACAAACCTCAGCCCCACTGCGGCTTGGCTCAGGATCGCAGCGCTTGCCTAGTTCTCACCTAGGCCTAGGCGCCCCTTAGGGCCAAGGAGGGTCTGGGCTGCCTCTGGCTCCGTGGGCACTGCTGCTTGGCTGGTGGTCTCCGCAGCTGGAAACCAACTCCAAACGTCTTCCACTTCGAGGAGAAGTCTAAATTGGCCAAATGAAGCCCTGTGTGCATGTGCCGTAGCAACCCATCCCTAGCCAGCTCGGGAGGGCCCCACCTAGGGCCTAGCTCCGAAACGGCCCAAAACGCCCCTGTAGGAGCTGAATTCTGCAAAGGGAAACTGGGCTCGGGGAACAAACCTCAGCCCCAATGCGGCTTGGCTCAGGATCGCAGCGCTTGCCTAGTTCTCACCTAGGCCTAGGCTCCCCATAGGGCCAAGGAGGGTCTGGGCTGCCTCTGGCTCCGTGGGCACTCCTACTTGGCTGGGGGTCTCCGCAGCTGGAAACCAACTCCAAACGTCTTCCCCTTCGCGGAGAAGGCTGATGTGGCCTGAATAAGCCCTGTGTGCACTGGCCCTAGCAACCCACCCCTAGCCAGCTCGGGAGGGCCCCACCTAGGGCCTAGCTCCGAAACGGCAGAAAGCGCGCTTGTAGGAGCTGCATTCTGCAAAGGGAACTGGGCTCGGGGAACAAACCTCAGCCCCAATGCGGCTTGGCTCAGGATCGCAGCGCTTGCCTAGTTCTCACCTAGCCCTAGGCGCCCCTTAGGGCCAAGGAGGGTCTGGGCTGCCTCTGGCTCCGTGGGCACTGCTGCTTGGCTGGTGGTCTCCGCAGCTGGAAACCAACTCCAAACGTCATCTCCTCCGCGGAGAAGGCTGATGTGGCCTAATGAAGCCCTGTGTGCCCTGGCCCTAGCAAGTCACCCCTAGCCATCTCGGGAGGGCCCCACCTAGGGCCTAGCTCGGAAATGGCACAAAACGCGCTCCTAGGAGCTGCATTCTGCAAAGGGAAACTGGCCTCGTGGAACAAACCTAAGCCCCAATGCAGCTTGACTCAGGATCGCAGCGCTTGCCTAGTTCTCACCTAGCCCTCGGCTCCCCATAGGGCCAAGGAGGGTCTGGGGTGCCTCTGGCTCCGTGGGCGCTGCTGCTTGGCTGATGGTCTCCGCAGCTAGAAACCAACTCCAAACGTCTTCTCCTTCGCTGAGTAGTCTAAATTGGCCTAATGAAGCCCTGTGTGCACTGTCCCTAGCAACCCACCCCTATCCAGCTCGGGAGGGACCCACCTAGGGCCTAGCTTGGAATCGGCACAAAACGCGCTTGTAGGAGCTGCATTCTGCAAAGGGAAACTGGGCTCGGGGAACAAACCTCAACACCAGTTCGGCCTGGCTCAGGATCGCAGCGCTTGCCTAGTTCTCACCTAGACTTCGGCTCCCCTTTGGGCCAAGGAGGGTCTGGGCTGCCTCTGGCTCCGTGGGCACTGCTGCTTGGCTGGTGGTCTCCGCAGCTGGAAACCAACTCCAAACGTCTTCTCCTTCGCGGAGAAGGCTGATTTGGCCTGAGGAAACCCTGTGTGCACTGGCCCTAGCAACCCACCCCTAGACAGCTGGGGAGGGCCCCACCTAGGGCATAGATCGAAACCGCACAAAACCCGCTTGTAGGAGCTGCATTCTGCAAAGGGAAACTGGGCTCGGGGAACAAACGTCAACACCAATGCCCCTTGGCTCAGGATCCCAGCGCTTGCCTAGTTCTCACCTAGCCCTCGGCTCCCCATAGGGCCAAGGCGGGTCTGGGCTGCCTCTGGCTCCGTGGGCACTGCTGCTTGGCTGGTGGTCTCCGCAGCTGGAAACCAACTCCAAACGTCTTCCCCTTCGCGGAGAAGGCTGATTTGGCCTGAAGAAGCCCTTTGTGCACTGGCCCTAGCAACCCACCCCTAGCCAGCTCGGGAGGGCCCCACCTAGGGCCTAGCTCCGAAACGGCACCAAACGCACTTGTAGGAGCTGCATTCTGCAAAGGGAAACTGGGCTCGGTGAACAAACCTCAACACCAGTGCGGCTATGCTCAGGATCCCAGCGCTTGCCTAGTTCTCACCTAGCCCTCGGCTGCCCATAGGGCCAAGGAGGGTCTGGGCTGCCTCTGGCTCCGTGGGCACTGCTGCTTGGCTGGTGGTCTCCACAGCTGGAAACCCACTCCAAACGTCTTCTCCTTCGCGGAGAAGGCTGATGTGGCCTGAAGAAGCCCTTTGTGCAATGGCCCTAGCAACCCACCCATCGCCAGCTCCGGAGGGCCCCACCTAGGGCCTAGCTCCGTAACGGCAGAAAGCGCGCTTGTAGGAGCTGCATTCTGCAAAGGGAAACTGGGCTCGGTGAACAAACCTCAACACCAGTGCGGCTATGCTCAGGATCGCAGCGCTTGCCTAGTTCTCACCTAGCCCTCGGCTCCCCTTACGGCCAAGGAGGGTCTGGGCTGCCTCTGGCTCCGTGGGCACTGCTGCTTGGCTGGTGGTCTCTGCAGCTGGAAACCAACTCCAAACGTCTTCTCCTTCGCGGAGAAGGCTGATTTGGCAGGACGAAGCCCTGTGTGCACTGGCCCTAGCAACCCACCCCTAGCCAGCTCGGGAGGGCCCCACCTAGGGCCTAGCTCCGAAACGGTACCAAAGGCGCTTGTAGGAGCTGCATTCTGCAAAGGGAAACTGGGCTCGGGGAACAAACCTCAGCCCCAATGCGGCTTGGCTCAGGATCGCAGCGCTTGCCTAGTTCTCACCTAGGCCTAGGCTCCCCATAGGGCCAAGGAGGGTCTGGGCTGCCTCTGGCTCCGTGGGCACTGCTGCTTGGCTGGTGGTCTCCGCAGCTGGAAACCAACTCCAAACGTCATCTCCTTCGCGGAGTAGTCTAAATTGGCCTAATGAAGCCCTGTGTGCACTGGCCCTAGCAAGCCACCCCTAGCCATCTCGGGACGGCCCCACCTAGGGCCTAGCTCGGAAATGGCACAAAACGCGCTTCTAGGAGCTGCATTCTGCAAAGGGAAACTGGCCTCGGGGAACAAACCTAAGCCCCAATGCGGCTTGACTCAGGATCGCAGCGCTTGCCTAGTTCTCACCTAGCCCTCGGCTCCCCATAGGGCCAAGGAGGGTCTGGGCTGCCTCTGGCTCCGTGGGCGCTGCTGCTTGGCTGATGGTCTCCGCAGCTAGAAACCAACTCCAAACGTCTTCTCCTTCGCGGAGTAGTCTAAATTGGCCTAATGAAGCCCTGTGTGCACTGTCCCTAGCAACCCACCCCTAGCCAGCTGGGGAGGGACCCACCTAGGGCCTAGCTTGGAATCGGCACAAAACGCGCTTGTAGGAGCTGCATTCTGCAAAGGGAAACTGGGCTCGGCGAACAAACCTCAACACCAGTTCGGCCTGGCTCAGGATCGCAGCGCTTGCCTAGTTCTCACCTAGACTTCGGCTCCCCTTAGGGCCAAGGAGGGTCTGGGCTGCCTCTGGCTCCGTGGGCACTCCTGCTTGGCTGGTGGTCTCCGCAGCTGGAAACCAACTCCAAACGTCTTCTCCTTCGCGGAGAAGGCTGATTTGGCCTGAGGAAACCCTGTGTGCACTGGCCCTAGCAACCCACCCCTATCCAGCTCGGGAGGGCCCCACCTAGGGCCTAGCTCCGAAACGGCCCAAAACGCCCCTGTAGGAGCTGCATTCTGCAAAGGGAAACTGGGCTCGGGGAACAAACCTCAGCCCCACTGCGGCTTGGCTCAGGATCGCAGCGCTTGCCTAGTTCTCACCTAGGCCTAGGCGCCCCTTAGGGCCAAGGAGGGTCTGGGCTGCCTCTGGCTCCGTGGGCACTGCTGCTTGGCTGGGGGTCTCCGCAGCTGGAAACCAACTCCAAACGTCTTCCACTTCGAGGAGAAGTCTTAATTGGCCAAATGAAGCCCTGTGTGCATGTGCCGTAGCAACCCATCCCTAGCCAGCTCGGGAGGGCCCCACCTAGGGCCTAGCTCCGAAACGGCCCAAAACGCCCCTGTAGGAGCTGCATTCTGCAAAGGGAAACTGGGCTCGGGGAACAAACCTCAGCCCCAATGCGGCTTGGCTCAGGATCGCAGCGCTTGCCTAGTTCTCACCTAGCCCTAGGCGCCCCTTAGGGCCAAGGAGGGTCTGGGCTGCCTCTGGCTCCGTGGGCACTGCTGCTTGGCTGGTGGTCTCCGCAGCTGGAAACCAACTCCAAACGTCATCTCCTCCGCGGAGAAGGCTGATGTGGCCTAATGAAGCCCTGTGTGCCCTGGCCCTACCAAGCCACCCCTAGCCATCTCGGGAGGGCCCCACCTAGGCCCTAGCTCGGAAATGGCACAAAACGCGCTTCTAGGAGCTGCATTCTGCAAAGGGAAACTGGCCTCGGGGAACAAACCTAAGCCCCAATGCAGCTTGACTCAGGATCGCAGCGCTTGCCTAGTTCTCACCTAGCCCTCGGCTCCCCATAGGGCCAAGGAGGGTCTGGGGTGCCTCTGGCTCCGTGGGCGCTGCTGCTTGGCTGATGGTCTCCGCAGCTAGAAACCAACTCCAAACGTCTTCTCCATCGCTGAGTAGTCTAAATTGGCCTAATGAAGCCCTGTGTGCACTGTCCCTAGCAACCCACCCCTATCCAGCTCGGGAGGGATCCACCTAGGGCCTAGCTTGGAATCGGCACAAAACGCGCTTGTAGGAGCTGCATTCTGCAAAGGGAAACTGGGCTCGGGGAACAAACCTCAACACCAGTTCGGCCTGGCTCAGGATCGCAGCGCTTGCCTAGTTCTCACCTAGACTTCGGCTCCCCTTAGGGCCAAGGAGGGTCTGGGCTGCCTCTGGCTCCGTGGGCACTCCTGCTTGGCTGGTGGTCTCCGCAGCTGGAAACCAACTCCAAACGTCTTCTCCTTCGCGGAGAAGGCTGATTTGGCCTGAGGAAACCCTGTGTGCACTGGCCCTAGCAACCCACCCCTAGCCAGCTGGGGAGGGCCCCACCTAGGGCCTAGATCGAAAACGCACAAAACCCGCTTGTAGGAGCTGCATTCTGCAAGGGAAAACTGGGCTCGGGGAACAAACGTCAACACCAATGCCCCTTGGCTCAGGATCCCAGCGCTTACCTAGTTCTCACCTAGCCCTCGGCTCCCCATAGGGCCAAGGCGGGTCTGGGCTGCCTCTGGCTCCGTGGGCACTGCTGCTTGGCTGGTGGTCTCCGCAGCTGGAAACCAACTCCAAACGTCTTCCCCTTCGCGGAGAAGGCTGATTTGGCCTGAAGAAGCCCTTTGTGCACTGGCCCTAGCAACCCACCCCTAGCCAGCTCGGGAGGGCCCCACCTAGGGCCTAGCTCCGAAACGGCACCAAACGCACTTGTAGGAGCTGCATTCTGCAAAGGGAAACTGGGCTCGGTGAACAAACCTCAACACCAGTGCGGCTATGCTCAGGATCCCAGCGCTTGCCTAGTTCTCACCTAGCCCTCGGCTCCCCATAGGGCCAAGGAGGGTCTGGGCTGCCTCTGGCTCCGTGGGCACTGCTGCTTGGCTGGTGGTCTCCGCAGCTGGAAACCCACTCCAAACGTCTTCTCCTTCGCGGAGAAGGCTGATGTGGCCTGAAGAAGCCCTTTGTGCAATGGCCCTAGCAACCCACCCATCGCCAGCTCCGGAGGGCCCCACCTAGGGCCTAGCTCCGTAACGGCAGAAAGCGCGCTTGTAGGAGCTGCATTCTGCAAAGGGAAACTGGGCTTGGTGAACAAACCTCAACACCAGTGCGGCTATGCTCAGGATCGCAGCGCTTGCCTAGTTCTCACATAGGCCTAAGCTCCCCTTAGGGCCAAGGAGGGTCTGGGCTGCCTCTGGCTCCGTGGGCACTGCTACTTGGCTGGTGGTCTCCGCAGCTGGAAACCCACTCCAAACGTCTTCTCCTTCGCGGAGAAGACTGAATTGGCCTAATGAAGCCCTGTGTGCACTGGTCCTAGCAACCCACCCCTAGCCAGCTCGGGAAGGCCCCACATAGGGCCTAGCTCGGAAATGGCACAAAACGTGCTTCTAGGAGCTGCATTCTGCAAAGGGAAACTGGGCTCGGTGAACAAACCTCAACACCAGTGCGGCCTGGCTCAGGATCGAAGCGCTTGCCTAGTTCTCACATAGGCCTAAGCTCCCCTTAGGGCCAAGGAGGGTCTGGGCTGCCTCTGGCTCCGTGGGCACTGCTACTTGGCTGGTGGTCTCCGCAGCTGGAAACCCACTCCAAACGTCTTCTCCTTCGCGGAGAAGGCTGATTTGGCAGGAAGAAGCCCTGTGTGCACTGGCCCTAGCAACCCACCCCTAGCCAGCTCGGGAGGGCCCCACCTAGGGCCTAGCTCCGAAACGGTACCAAAGGCGCTTCTAGGAGCTGCATTCTGCAAAGGGAAACTGGGCTCGGGGAACAAACCTCAGCCCCAATGCGGCTTGGCTCAGGATCGCAGCGCTTGCCTAGTTCTCACCTAGGCCTAGGCTCCCCATAGGGCCAAGGAGGGTCTGGGCTGCCTCTGGCTCCATGGGCACTCCTACTTGGCTGGTGGTCTCCGCAGCTGGAAACCAACTCCAAACGTCTTCCCCTTCGCGGAGAAGGCTGATGTGGCCTGAATAAGCCCTGTGTGCACTGGCCCTAGCAACCCACCCCTAGCCAGCTCGGGAGGGCCCCACCTAGGGCCTAGCTCCGAAACGGCCCAAATCGCTCTTGTAGGAGCTGCATTCTGCAAAGGGAACTGGGCTCGGGGAACAAACCTCAGCCCCAATGCGGCTTGGCTCAGGATCGCAGCGCTTGCCTAGTTCTCACCTAGCCCTAGGCGCCCCTTAGGGCCAAGTAGGGTCTGGGCTGCCTCTGGCTCCGTGGGCATTGCTGCTTGGCTGGTGGTCTCCGCAGCTGGAAACCAACTCCAAACGTCATCTCCTTCGCGGAGCAGTCTAAATTGGCCTAATGAAGCCCTGTGTGCACTGGCCCTAGCAAGCCACCCCTAGCCATCTCGGGAGGGCCCCACCTAGGCCCTAGCTCGGAAATGGCACAAAACGCGCTTCTAGGAGCTGCATTCTGCAAAGGGAAACTGGCCTCGGGGAACAAACCTAAGCCCCAATGCGGCTTGACTCAGGATCGCAGCGCTTGCCTAGTTCTCACCTAGCCCTCGGCTCCCCATAGGGCCAAGGAGGGTCTGGGCTGCCTCTGGCTCCGTGGGCGCTGCTGCTTGGCTGATGGTCTCCGCAGCTAGAAACCAACTCCAAACGTCTTCTCCTTCGCGGAGTAGTCTAAATTGGCCTAATGAAGCCCTGTGTGCACTGTCCCTAGCAACCCACCCCTAGCCAGCTCGGGAGGGACCCACCTAGGGCCTAGCTTGGAATCGGCACAAAACGCGCTTGTAGGAGCTGCATTCTGCAAAGGGAAAATGGGCTCGGCGAACAAACCTCAACACCAGTTCGGCCTGGCTCAGGATCGCAGCGCTTGCCTAGTTCTCACCTAGACTTCGGCTCCCCTTAGGGCCAAGGAGGGTCTGGGCTGCCTCTGGCTCCGTGGGCACTCCTGCTTGGCTGGTGGTCTCCGCAGCTGGAAACCAACTCCAAACGTCTTCTCCTTCGCGGAGAAGGCTGATTTGGCCTGAGGAAACCCTGTGTGCACTGGCCCTAGCAACCCACCCCTATCCAGCTCGGGAGGGCCCCACCTAGGGCCTAGCTCCGAAACGGCCCAAAACGCCCCTGTAGGAGCTGCATTCTGCAAAGGGAAACTGGGCTCGGGGAACAAACCTCAGCCCCACTGCGGCTTGGCTCAGGATCGCAGCCCTTGCCTAGTTCTCACCTAGGCCTAGGCTCCCCTTAGGGCCAAGGAGGGTCTGGGCTGCCTCTGGCTCCGTGGGCACTGCTACTTGGCTGGTGGTCTCCGCAGCTGGAAACCAACTCCAAACGTCTTCCCCTTCGCGGAGAAGGCTGATTTGGCCTGAAGAAGCCCTATGTGCACTGGCCCTAGCAACCCACCCCTAGCCAGCTCGGGAGGGCCCCACCGAGGGCCTAGCTCCGAAACGGCACCAAACGCACTTGTAGGAGCTGCATTCTGCAAAGGGAAACTGGGCTCGGTGAACAAACCTCAACACCAGTGCGGCTATGCTCAGGATCCCAGCGCTTGCCTAGTTCTCACCTAGCCCTCGGCTCCCCATAGGGCCAAGGAGGGTCTGGGCTGCCTCTGGCTCCGTGGGCACTGCTGCTTGGCTGGTGGTCTCCACAGCTGGAAACCCACTCCAAACGTCTTCTCCTTCGCGGAGAAGGCTGATGTGGCCTGAAGAAGCCCTTTGTGCAATGGCCTAGCAACCCACCCATCGCCAGCTCCGGAGGGCCCCACCTAGGGCCTAGCTCCGTAACGGCAGAAAGCGCGCTTGTAGGAGCTGCATTCTGCAAAGGGAAACTGGGCTCGGTGAACAAACCTCAACACCAGTGCGGCTATGCTCAGGATCCCAGCGCTTGCCTAGTTCTCACCTAGCCCTCGGCTCCCCATAGGGCCAAGGAGGGTCTGGGCTGCCTCTGGCTCCGTGGGCACTGCTACTTGGCTGGTGGTCTCCGCAGCTGGAAACCCACTCCAAACGTCTTCTCCTTCGCGGAGAAGACTGAATTGGCCTAATGAAGCCCTGTGTGCACTGGTCCTAGCAACCCACCCCTAGCCAGCTCGGGAAGGCCCCACATAGGGCCTAGCTCGGAAATGGCACAAAACGTGCTTCTAGGAGCTGCATTCTGCAAAGGGAAACTGGGCTCGGTGAACAAACCTCAACACCAGTGCGGCCTGGCTCAGGATCGAAGCGCTTGCCTAGTTCTCACATAGGCCTAAGCTCCCCTTAGGGCCAAGGAGGGTCTGGGCTGCCTCTGGCTCCGTGGGCACTGCTACTTGGCTGGTGGTCTCCGCAGCTGGAAACCCACTCCAAACGTCTTCTCCTTCGCGGAGAAGGCTGATTTGGCAGGAAGAAGCCCTGTGTGCACTGGCCCTAGCAACCCACCGCTAGCCAGCTCGGTAGGGCCCCACCTAGGGCCTAGCTCCGAAACGGTACCAAAGGCGCTTCTAGGAGCTGCATTCTGCAAAGGGAAACTGGGCTCGGGGAACAAACCTCAGCCCCACTGCGGCTTGGCTCAGGATCGCAGCGCTTGCCTAGTTCTCACCTAGGCCTAGGCTCCCCATAGGGCCAAGGAGGGTCTGGGCTGCCTATGGCTCCATGGGCACTCCTACTTGGCTGGAGGTCTCCGCAGCTGGAAACCAACTCCAAACGTCTTCCCCTTCGCGGAGAAGGCTGATGTGGCCTGAATAAGCCCTGTGTGCACTGGCCCTAGCAACCCACCCCTAGCCAGCTCGGGAGGGCCCCACCTAGGGCCTAGCTCCGAAACGGCCCAAATCGCGCTTGTAGGAGCTGCATTCTGCAAAGGGAACTGGGCTCGGGGAACAAACCTCAGCCCCAATGCGGCTTGGCTCAGGATCGCAGCGCTTGCCTAGTTCTCACCTAGCCCTAGGCGCCCCTTAGGGCCAAGGAGGGTCTGGGCTGCCTCTGGCTCCGTGGGCACTGCTGCTTGGCTGGTAGTCTCCGCAGCTGGAAACCAACTCCAAACGTCATCTCCTTCGCGGAGCAGTCTAAATTGGCCTAATGAAGCCCTGTGTGCACTGGCCCTAGCAAGCCACCCCTAGCCATCTCGGGAGGGCCCCACCTAGGGCCTAGCTCGGAAATGGCACAAAACGCGCTTCTAGGAGCTGCATTCTGCAAAGGGAAACTGGCCTCGGGGAACAAACCTAAGCCCCAATGCGGCTTGACTCAGGATCGCAGCGCTTGCCTAGTTCTCAACTAGCCCTCGGCTCACCTTAGGGCCAAGGAGGGTCTGGGCTGCCTCTGGCTCCGTGGGCGCTGCTGCTTGGCTGATGGTCTCCGCAGCTAGAAACCAACTCCAAACGTCTTCTCCTTCGCGGAGTAGTCTAAATTGGCCTAATGAAGCCCTGTGTGCACTGTCCCTAGCAACCCACCCCTAGCCAGCTCGGGAGGGACCCACCTAGGGCCTAGCTTGGAATCGGCACAAAACGCGCTTGTAGGAGCTGCATTCTGCAAAGGGAAAATGGGCTCGGCGAACAAACCTCAACACCAGTTCGGCCTGGCTCAGGATCGCAGCGCTTGCCTAGTTCTCACCTAGACTTCGGCTCCCCTTAGGGCCAAGGAGGGTCTGGGCTGCCTCTGGCTCCGTGGGCACTCCTGCATGGCTGGTGGTCTCCGCAGCTGGAAACCAACTCCAAACGTCTTCTCCTTCGCGGAGAAGGCTGATTTGGCCTGAGGAAACCCTGTGTGCACTGGCCCTAGCAACCCACCCCTATCCAGCTCGGGAGGGCCCCACCTAGGGCCTAGCTCCGAAACGGCCCAAAACGCCCCTGTAGGAGCTGCATTCTGCAAAGGGAAACTGGGCTCGGGGAACAAACCTCAGCCCCAATGCGGCTTGGCTCAGGATCGCAGCCCTTGCCTAGTTCTCACCTAGGCCTAGGCTCCCCTTAGGGCCAAGGAGGGTCTGGGCTGCCTCTGGCTCCGTGGGCACTGCTACTTGGCTGGTGGTCTCCGCAGCTGGAAACCAACTCCAAACGTCTTCCCCTTCGCGGAGAAGGCTGATTTGGCCTGAAGAAGCCCTATGTGCACTGGCCCTAGCAACCCACCCCTAGCCAGCTCGGGAGGGCCCCACCGAGGGCCTAGCTCCGAAATGGCACCAAACGCACTTGTAGGAGCTGCATTCTGCAAAGGGAAACTGGGCTCGGTGAACAAACCTCAACACCAGTGCGGCTATGCTCAGGATCCCAGCGCTTGCCTAGTTCTCACCTAGCCCTCGGCTCCCCATAGGGCCAAGGAGGGTCTGGGCTGCCTCTGGCTCCGTGGGCACTGCTGCTTGGCTGGTGGTCTCCACAGCTGGAAACCCACTCCAAACGTCTTCTCCTTCGCGGAGAAGGCTGATGTGGCCTGAAGAAGCCCTTTGTGCAATGGCCTAGCAACCCACCCATCGCCAGCTCCGGAGGGCCCCACCTAGGGCCTAGCTCCGTAACGGCAGAAAGCGCGCTTGTAGGAGCTGCATTCTGCAAAGGGAAACAAACTGGGCTCGGTGAACAAACCTCAACACCAGTGCGGCTATGCTCAGGATCGCAGCGCTTGCCTAGTTCTCACCTAGCCCTCGGCTCCCCTTACGGCCAAGGAGGGTCTGGGCTGCCTCTGGCTCCGTGGGCACTGCTGCTTGGCTGGTGGTCTCTGCAGCTGGAAACCAACTCCAAACGTCTTCTCCTTCTCGGAGAAGTCTAAATTGGCCTGATGAAGCCCTGTGTGCACTGGTCCTAGCAACCCACCCCTAGCCAGCTCGGGAAGGCCCCACATAGGGCCTAGCTGGGAAATGGCACAAAACGCGCTTCTAGGAGCTGCATTCTGCAAAGGGAAAATGGGCTCGGTGAACAAACCTCAACACCAGTGCGGCCTGGCTCAGGATCGCAGCGCTTGCCTAGTTCTCACCTAGGCCTAGGCTCCCCTTAGGGCCAAGGAGGGTCTGGGCTGCCTCTGGCTCCGTGGGCGGTGCTGCTTGGCTGGTGGTCTCCGCAGCTGGAAACCAACTCCAAACGTCTTCCCCTTCGCGGAGAAGGCTGATTTGGCCTGAAAAGCCCTTTGTGCACTGGCCCTAGCCACCCACTCATAGCCAGCTTGGGAGGGCCCCACCTATGGCCTAGCTCCGAAACGGCACAAAACGCGATTGTAGGAGCTGCATTCTGCAAAGGGAAACTGGGCTCGGGGAACAAACCTCAGCCCCAATGCGGCTTGGCTCAGAAACCCAGCGCTTGCCTAGTTCTCACCTAGGCCTAGGCGCCCCATAGGGCCAAGGAGGGTCTGGGCTGCCTCTGGCTCCGTGGGCACTGCTGCTTGGCTGGTGGTCTCCGCAGCTGGAAACCAACTCCAAACGTCTTCCCCTTCGCGGAGAAGGCTGATTTGGCCTGAAGAAGCCCTTTGTGCACTGGCCCTAGCAACCCACCCCTAGCCAGCTCGGGAGGGCCCCACCTAGGGCCTAGCTCCGAAACGGTACCAAAGGCGCTTCTAGGAGCTGCATTCTGCAAAGGGAAACTGGGCTCGGGGAACAAACCTCAGCCCCAATGCGGCTTGGCTCAGGATCGCAGCGCTTGCCTAGTTCTCACCTAGGCCTAGGCTCCCCTTAGGGCCAAGGAGGGTCTGGGCTGCCTCTGGCTCCGTGGGCACTGCTGCTTGGCTGGTGGTCTCCGCAGCTGGAAACCAACTCCAAACGTCTTCTCCTTCGGGGAGAAGGCTGATTTGGCAGGAAGAAGCCCTGTGTGCACTGGCCCTAGCAACCCACCCCTAGCCAGCTCGGGAGGGAACAACCTAGGGCCTAGCTCCGAAACGGTACCAAAGGCGCTTCTAGGAGCTGCATTCTGCAAAGGGAAACTGGGCTCGGGGAACAAACCTCAGCCCCACTGCGGCTTGGCTCAGGATCGCAGCGCTTGCCTAGTTCTCACCTAGGCCTAGGCGCCCCATAGGGCCAAGGAGGGTCTGGGCTGCCTCTGGCTCCGTGGGCACTGCTGCTTGGCTGGTGGTCTCCGCAGCTGGAAACCAACTCCAAACGTCTTCCACTTCGAGGAGAAGTCTAAATTGGCCAAATGAAGCCCTGTGTGCATGGGCCGTAACAACCCACCCCTATCCAGCTCGGGAGGGCCCCACCTAGGGCCTAGCTCCGAAACGGCCCAAAACGCCCCTGTAGGAGCTGCATTCTGCAAAGAGAAACTGGGCTGGGGGAACAAACCTCAGCCCCAATGCGGCTTGGCTCAGGATCGCAGCGCTTGCCTAGTTCTCACCTAGGCCTAGGCTCCCCATAGGGCCAAGGAGGGTCTGGGCTGCCTCTGGCTCCGTGGGCACTCCTACTTGGCTGGTGGTCTCCGCAGCTGGAAACCAACTCCAAACGTCTTCCCCTTCGCGGAGAAGGCTGATGTGGCCTGAATAAGCCCTGTGTGCACTGGCCCTAGCAACCCACACCTATCCAGCTCGGGAGGGCCCCACCTAGGGCCTAGCTCCGAAACGGCCCAAAACGCGCTTGTAGGAGCTGCATTCTGCAAAGGGAACTGGGCTCGGGGAACAAACCTCAGCCCCAATGCGGCTTGGCTCAGGATCGCAGCGCTTGCCTAGTTCTCACCTAGCCCTAGGCGCCCCTTAGGGCCAAGGAGGGTCTGGGCTGCCTCTGGCTCCGTGGGCACTGCTGCTTGGCTGGTGGTCTCCGCAGCTGGAAACCAACTCCAAATGTCTTCCCCTTCGCGGAGAAGGCTGATGTGGCCTGAAGAAGCCCTGTGTGCACTGGCCCTAGCAACCCACCCCTAGCCAGCTCGGGAGGGCCCCACCTAGGGCCTAGCTCCGAAACGGCCCAAAACGCCCCTGTAGGAGCTGCATTCTGCAAAGGGAACTGGGCTCGGGGAACAAACCTCAGCCCCAATGCGGCTTGGCTCAGGATCGCAGCGCTTGCCTAGTTCTCACCTAGGCCTAGGCTCCCCTTAGGGCCAAGGAGGGTCTCGGCTGCCTCTGGCTCCGTGGGCACTGCTACTTGGCTGGTGGTCTCCGCAGCTGGAAACCAACTCCAAACGTCTTCCCCTTCGCGGAGAAGGCTGATTTGGCCTGAAGAAGCCCTTTGTGCACTGGCCCTAGCAACCCACCCCTAGCCAGCTCGGGAGGGCCCCACCTAGGGCCTAGCTCCGAAACGGTACCAAAGGCGCTTCTAGGAGCTGCATTCTGCAAAGGGAAACTGGGCTCGGGGAACAAACCTCAGCCCCACTGCGGCTTGGCTCAGGATCCCAGCGCTTGCCTAGTTCTCACCTAGGCCTAGGCTCCCCTTAGGGCCAAGGAGGGTCTGGGCTGCCTCTGGCTCCGTGGGCACTGCTGCTTGGCTGGTGGTCTCCGCAGCTGGAAACCAACTCCAAACGTCTTCCCCTTCGCGGAGAAGGCTGATGTGGCCTGAAGAAGCCCTGTGTGCACTGGCCCTAGCAACCCACCCCTAGCCAGCTCGGGAGGGCCCCACCTAGGGCGTAGCTCCGTAATGGCACAAAACGCGCTTGTAGGAGCTGCATTCTGCAAAGGGAAACTGGGCTCGGGGAACAAACCTCAGCCCCAATGCGGCTTGGCTCAGGATCGCAGCGCTTGCCTAGTTCTCAACTAGCCCTCGGCGCCCCTTAGGGCCAAGGAGGGTCTGAGCTACCTCTGGCTCCGTGGGCACTGCTGCTTGGCTGGTGGTCTCCGCAGCTGGAAACCAACTCCAAACGTCATCTCCTTCGCGGAGAAGGCTGATTTGGCCTGAGGAAGCCCTGTGTGCACTGGCCCTAGCAACCCACCCATCGCCTGCTCCGGAGGGCCCCACCTAGGGTCTAGCTCCGAAACGGCACCAAACGCCCTTGTAGGAGCTGCATTCTGCAAAGGGAAACTGGGCTCGGGGAACAAACCTCAGCCCCAATGCGACTTGTCTCAGGTTTGCAGCTCTTGCCTAGTTCTCACCTAGCCCTCGGCTCCCCATAGGGCCAAGGAGGGTCTGGGCTGCCTCTGGCTCCGTGGGCGGTGCTGCTTGGCTGGTGGTCTCCGCAGCTGGAAACCAACTCCAAACGTCTTCCCCTTCGGGGAGAAGGCTGATGTGGCCTGAATAAGCCCTGTGTGCACTGGCCCTAGCAACCCACCCCTAGTCAGCTCGGGAGGGCCCCACCTAGGGCCTAGCTCCGAAACGGCCCAAAACGCGCTTGTAGGAGCTGCATTCTGCAAAGGGAAACTGGGCTCGGGGAACAAACCTCAGCCCCAATGCGGCTTGGCTCAGGATCGCAGCGCTTGCCTAGTTCTCACCTAGGCCTAGGCTCCCCTTAGGGCCAAGGACGGTCTGGGCTGCCTCTGGCTCCGTGGGCACTGCTACTTGGCTGGTGGTCTCTGCAGCTGGAAACCAACTCCAAACGTCTTCTCCTTCGCGGAGAAGGCTGATTTGGCCTGAAGAAGCCCTTTGTGCACTGGCCCTAGCAACCCACCCCTAGCCAGCTCGGGAGGGCCCCACCGAGGGCCTAGCTCCGAAACGGCACCAAACGCACTTGTAGGAGCTGCATTCTGCAAAGGGAAACTGGGCTCGGTGAACAAACCTCAACACCAGTGCGGCTATGCTCAGGATCCCAGCGCTTGCCTAGTTCTCACCTAGCCCTCGGCTCCCCATAGGGCCAAGGAGGGTCTGGGCTGCCTCTGGCTCCGTGGGCACTGCTGCTTGGCTGGTGGTCTCCACAGCTGGAAACCCACTCCAAACGTCTTCTCCTTCGCGGAGAAGGCTGATGTGGCCTGAAGAAGCCCTTTGTGCAATGGCCTAGCAACCCACCCATCGCCAGCTCGGGAGGGCCCCACCTAGGGCCTAGCTCCGAAACGGTACCAAAGGCGCTTCTAGGAGCTGCATTCTGCAAAGGGAAACTGGGCTCGGGGAACAAACCTCAGCCCCAATGCGGCTTGGCTCAGGATCGCAGCGCTTGCCTAGTTCTCACCTAGGCCTAGGCTCCCCTTAGGGCCAAGGAGGGTCTGGGCTGCCTCTGGCTCCGTGGGCACTGCTGCTTGGCTGGTGGTCTCCGCAGCTGGAAACCAACTCCAAACGTCTTCTCCTTCGGGGAGAAGGCTGATTTGGCAGGAAGAAGCCCTGTGTGCACTGGCCCTAGCAACCCACCCCTAGCCAGCTCGGGAGGGAACAACCTAGGGCCTAGCTCCGAAACGGTACCAAAGGCGCTTCTAGGAGCTGCATTCTGCAAAGGGAAACTGGGCTCGGGGAACAAACCTCAGCCCCACTGCGGCTTGGCTCAGGATCGCAGCGCTTGCCTAGTTCTCACCTAGGCCTAGGCGCCCCATAGGGCCAAGGAGGGTCTGGGCTGCCTCTGGCTCCGTGGGCACTGCTGCTTGGCTGGTGGTCTCCGCAGCTGGAAACCAACTCCAAACGTCTTCCACTTCGAGGAGAAGTCTAAATTGGCCAAATGAAGCCCTGTGTGCATGGGCCGTAACAACCCACCCCTATCCAGCTCGGGAGGGCCCCACCTAGGGCCTAGCTCCGAAACGGCCCAAAACGCCCCTGTAGGAGCTGCATTCTGCAAAGAGAAACTGGGCTGGGGGAACAAACCTCAGCCCCAATGCGGCTTGGCTCAGGATCGCAGCGCTTGCCTAGTTCTCACCTAGGCCTAGGCTCCCCATAGGGCCAAGGAGGGTCTGGGCTGCCTCTGGCTCCGTGGGCACTCCTACTTGGCTGGTGGTCTCCGCAGCTGGAAACCAACTCCAAACGTCTTCCCCTTCGCGGAGAAGGCTGATGTGGCCTGAATAAGCCCTGTGTGCACTGGCCCTAGCAACCCACACCTATCCAGCTCGGGAGGGCCCCACCTAGGGCCTAGCTCCGAAACGGCCCAAAACGCGCTTGTAGGAGCTGCATTCTGCAAAGGGAACTGGGTTCGGGGATCAAACCTCAGCCCCACTGCGGCTTGGCTCAGGATCGCAGCGCTTGCCTAGTTCTCACCTAGCCCTAGGCGCCCCTTAGGGCCAAGGAGGGTCTGGGCTGCCTCTGGCTCCGTGGGCACTGCTGCTTGGCTGGTGGTCTCCGCAGCTGGAAACCAACTCCAAATGTCTTCCCCTTCGCGGAGAAGGCTGATGTGGCCTGAAGAAGCCCTGTGTGCACTGGCCCTAGCCATCCACCCCTATCCAGCTCGGGAGGGCCCCACCTAGGGCCTAGCTCCGAAACGGCCCAAAACGCGCTTGTACGAGCTGCATTCTGCAAAGGGAACTGGGCTCGGGGAACAAACCTCAGCCCCAATGCGGCTTGGCTCAGGATCGCAGCGCTTGCCTAGTTCTCACCTAGGCCTAGGCTCCCCTTAGGGCCAAGGAGGGTCTGGGCTGCCTCTGGCTCCGTGGGCACTGCTACTTGGCTGGTGGTCTCCGCAGCTGGAAACCAACTCCAAACGTCTTCCCCTTCGCGGAGAAGGCTGATGTGGCCTGAGGAAACCCTGTGTGCACTGGCCCTAGCAACCCACCCCTAGCCAGCTCGGGAGGGCCCCACCTAGGGCGTAGCTCCGTAATGGCACAAAACGCGCTTGTAGGAGCTGCATTCTGCAAAGGGAAACTGGGCTCGGGGAACAAACCTCAGCCCCAATGCGGTTTGGCTCAGGATCGCAGCGCTTGCCTAGTTCTCAACTAGCCCTCGGCGCCCCTTAGGGCCAAGGAGGGTCTGAGCTACCTCTGGCTCCGAGGGCACTGCTGCTTGGCTGGTGGTCTCCGCAGCTGGAAACCAACTCCAAACGTCATCTCCTTCGCGGAGAAGGCTGATTTGGCCTGAGGAAGCCCTGTGTGCACTGGCCCTAGCAACCCACCCATCGCCTGCTCCGGAGGGCCCCACCTAGGGTCTAGCTCCGAAACGGCACCAAACGCCCTTGTAGGAGCTGCATTCTGCAAAGGGAAACTGGGCTCGGGGAACAAACCTCAGCCCCACTGCGGCTTGGCTCAGGATCCCAGCGCTTGCCTAGTTCTCACCTAGGCCTAGGCTCCCCTTAGGGCCAAGGAGGGTCTGGGCTGCCTCTGGCTCCGTGGGCACTGCTGCTTGGCTGGTGGTCTCCGCAGCTGGAAACCAACTCCAAACGTCTTCCCCTTCGCGGAGAAGGCTGATGTGGCCTGAGGAAACCCTGTGTGCACTGGCCCTAGCAACCCACCCCTAGCCAGCTCGGGAGGGCCCCACCTAGGGCGTAGCTCCGTAATGGCACAAAACGCGCTTGTAGGAGCTGCATTCTGCAAAGGGAAACTGGGCTCGGGGAACAAACCTCAGCCCCAATGCGGCTTGGCTCAGGATCGCAGCGCTTGCCTAGTTCTCAACTAGCCCTCGGCGCCCCTTAGGGCCAAGGAGGGTCTGAGCTACCTCTGGCTCCGTGGGCACTGCTGCTTGGCTGGTGGTCTCCGCAGCTGGAAACCAACTCCAAACGTCATCTCCTTCGCGGAGAAGGCTGATTTGGCCTGAGGAAGCCCTGTGTGCACTGGCCCTAGCAACCCACCCATCGCCTGCTCCGGAGGGCCCCACCTAGGGTCTAGCTCCGAAACGGCACCAAACGCCCTTGTAGGAGCTGCATTCTGCAAAGGGAAACTGGGCTCGGGGAACAAACCTCAGCCCCAATGCGACTTGTCTCAGGTTTGCAGCTCTTGCCTAGTTCTCACCTAGCCCTCGGCTCCCCATAGGGCCAAGGAGGGTCTGGGCTGCCTCTGGCTCCGTGGGCGGTGCTGCTTGGCTGGTGGTCTCCGCAGCTGGAAACCAACTCCAAACGTCTTCCCCTTCGGGGAGAAGGCTGATGTGGCCTGAATAAGCCCTGTGTGCACTGGCCCTAGCAACCCACCCCTAGTCAGCTCGGGAGGGCCCCACCTAGGGCCTAGCTCCGAAACGGCCCAAAACGCGCTTGTAGGAGCTGCATTCTGCAAAGGGAAACTGGGCTCGGGGAACAAACCTCAGCCCCAATGCGGCTTGGCTCAGGATCGCAGCGCTTGCCTAGTTCTCACCTAGGCCTAGGCTCCCCTTAGGGCCAAGGACGGTCTGGGCTGCCTCTGGCTCCGTGGGCACTGCTACTTGGCTGGTGGTCTCTGCAGCTGGAAACCAACTCCAAACGTCTTCTCCTTCGCGGAGAAGGCTGATTTGGCCTGAAGAAGCCCTTTGTGCACTGGCCCTAGCAACCCACCCCTAGCCAGCTCGGGAGGGCCCCACCGAGGGCCTAGCTCCGAAACGGCACCAAACGCACTTGTAGGAGCTGCATTCTGCAAAGGGAAACTGGGCTCGGTGAACAAACCTCAACACCAGTGCGGCTATGCTCAGGATCCCAGCGCTTGCCTAGTTCTCACCTAGCCCTCGGCTCCCCATAGGGCCAAGGAGGGTCTGGGCTGCCTCTGGCTCCGTGGGCACTGCTGCTTGGCTGGTGGTCTCCACAGCTGGAAACCCACTCCAAACGTCTTCTCCTTCGCGGAGAAGGCTGATGTGGCCTGAAGAAGCCCTTTGTGCAATGGCCTAGCAACCCACCCATCGCCAGCTCGGGAGGGCCCCACCTAGGGCCTAGCTCCGAAACGGTACCAAAGGCGCTTCTAGGAGCTGCATTCTGCAAAGGGAAACTGGGCTCGGGGAACAAACCTCAGCCCCAATGCGGCTTGGCTCAGGATCGCAGCGCTTGCCTAGTTCTCACCTAGGCCTAGGCTCCCCTTAGGGCCAAGGAGGGTCTGGGCTGCCTCTGGCTCCGTGGGCACTGCTGCTTGGCTGGTGGTCTCCGCAGCTGGAAACCAACTCCAAACGTCTTCTCCTTCGGGGAGAAGGCTGATTTGGCAGGAAGAAGCCCTGTGTGCACTGGCCCTAGCAACCCACCCCTAGCCAGCTCGGGAGGGAACAACCTAGGGCCTAGCTCCGAAACGGTACCAAAGGCGCTTCTAGGAGCTGCATTCTGCAAAGGGAAACTGGGCTCGGGGAACAAACCTCAGCCCCACTGCGGCTTGGCTCAGGATCGCAGCGCTTGCCTAGTTCTCACCTAGGCCTAGGCGCCCCATAGGGCCAAGGAGGGTCTGGGCTGCCTCTGGCTCCGTGGGCACTGCTGCTTGGCTGGTGGTCTCCGCAGCTGGAAACCAACTCCAAACGTCTTCCACTTCGAGGAGAAGTCTAAATTGGCCAAATGAAGCCCTGTGTGCATGGGCCGTAACAACCCACCCCTATCCAGCTCGGGAGGGCCCCACCTAGGGCCTAGCTCCGAAACGGCCCAAAACGCCCCTGTAGGAGCTGCATTCTGCAAAGAGAAACTGGGCTGGGGGAACAAACCTCAGCCCCAATGCGGCTTGGCTCAGGATCGCAGCGCTTGCCTAGTTCTCACCTAGGCCTAGGCTCCCCATAGGGCCAAGGAGGGTCTGGGCTGCCTCTGGCTCCGTGGGCACTCCTACTTGGCTGGTGGTCTCCGCAGCTGGAAACCAACTCCAAACGTCTTCCCCTTCGCGGAGAAGGCTGATGTGGCCTGAATAAGCCCTGTGTGCACTGGCCCTAGCAACCCACACCTATCCAGCTCGGGAGGGCCCCACCTAGGGCCTAGCTCCGAAACGGCCCAAAACGCGCTTGTAGGAGCTGCATTCTGCAAAGGGAACTGGGTTCGGGGAACAAACCTCAGCCCCAATGCGGCTTGGCTCAGGATCGCAGCGCTTGCCTAGTTCTCACCTAGCCCTAGGCGCCCCTTAGGGCCAAGGAGGGTCTGGGCTGCCTCTGGCTCCGTGGGCACTGCTGCTTGGCTGGTGGTCTCCGCAGCTGGAAACCAACTCCAAACGTCTTCCCCTTCGCGGAGAAGGCTGATGTGGCCTGAAGAAGCCCTGTGTGCACTGGCCCTAGCCACCAACCCCTATCCAGCTCGGGAGGGCCCCACCTAGGGCCTAGCTCCGAAACGGCCCAAAACGCGCTTGTACGAGCTGCATTCTGCAAAGGGAACTGGGCTCGGGGAACAAACCTCAGCCCCAATGCGGCTTGGCTCAGGATCGCAGCGCTTGCCTAGTTCTCACCTAGGCCTAGGCTCCCCTTAGGGCCAAGGAGGGTCTGGGCTGCCTCTGGCTCCGTGGGCACTGCTACTTGGCTGGTGGTCTCCGCAGCTGGAAACCAACTCCAAACGTCTTCCCCTTCGCGGAGAAGGCTGATGTGGCCTGAGGAAACCCTGTGTGCACTGGCCCTAGCAACCCACCCCTAGCCAGCTCAGGAGGGCCCCACCTAGGGCCTAGCTCCGAAACGGTACCAAAGGCGCTTCTAGGAGCTGCATTCTGCAAAGGGAAACTGGGCTCGGGGAACAAACCTCAGCCCCACTGCGGCTTGGCTCAGGATCCCAGCGCTTGCCTAGTTCTCACCTAGGCCTAGGCTCCCCTTAGGGCCAAGGAGGGTCTGGGCTGCCTCTGGCTCCGTGGGCACTGCTGCTTGGCTGGTGGTCTCCGCAGCTGGAAACCAACTCCAAACGTCTTCCCCTTCGCGGAGAAGGCTGATGTGGCCTGAGGAAACCCTGTGTGCACTGGCCCTAGCAACCCACCCCTAGCCAGCTCGGGAGGGCCCCACCTAGGGCCTAGCTCCGTAATGGCACAAAACGCACTTGTAGGAGCTGCATTCTGCAAAGGGAAACTGGGCTCGGGGAACAAACCTCAGCCCCAATGCGGCTTGGCTCAGGATCGCAGCGCTTGCCTAGTTCTCAACTAGCCCTCGGCGCCCCTTAGGGCCAAGGAGGGTCTGAGCTACCTCTGGCTCCGTGGGCACTGCTGCTTGGCTGGTGGTCTCCGCAGCTGGAAACCAACTCCAAACGTCATCTCCTTCGCGGAGAAGGCTGATTTGGCCTGAGGAAGCCCTGTGTGCACTGGCCCTAGCAACCCACCCATCGCCTGCTCCGGAGGGCCCCACCTAGGGTCTAGCTCCGAAACGGCACCAAACGCCCTTGTAGGAGCTGCATTCTGCAAAGGGAAACTGGGCTCGGGGAACAAACCTCAGCCCCAATGCGACTTGTCTCAGCATTGCAGCTCTTGCCTAGTTCTCACCTAGCCCTCGGCTCCCCATAGGGCCAAGGAGGGTCTGGGCTGCCTCTGGCTCCGTGGGCGGTGCTGCTTGGCTGGTGGTCTCCGCAGCTGGAAACCAACTCCAAACGTCTTCCCCTTCGCGGAGAAGGCTGATTTGGCCTGAAGAAGCCCTTTGTGCACTGGCCCTAGCCACCCACCCATAGCCAGCTTGGGAGGGCCCCACCTATGGCCTAGCTCCGAAACGGCACAAAACGCGCTTGTAGGAGCTGCATTCTGCAAAGGGAAACTGGGCTCGGGGAACAAACCTCAGCCCCAATGCGGCTTGGCTCAGAAACCCAGCGCTTGCCTAGTTCTCACCTAGCCCTCGGCTCCCCATAGGGCCAAGGAGGGTCTGGGCTGCCTCTGGCTCCGTGGGCACTGCTGCTTGGCTGGTGGTCTCCTCAGCTGGAAACCAACTCCAAACGTCTTCCCCTTCGCGGAGAAGGCTGATTTGGCCTGAAGAAGCCCTTTGTGCACTGGCCTTAGCAACCCACCCCTAGCCAGCTCGGGAGGGCCCCACCTAGGGCCTAGCTCCGAAACGGTACCAAAGGCGCTTCTAGGAGCTGCATTCTGCAAAGGGAAACTGGGCTCGGGGAACAAACCTCAGCCCCACTGCGGCTTGGCTCAGGATCGCAGCGCTTGCCTAGTTCTCACCTAGCCCTCGGCTCCCGTAGGGCCAAGGAGGGTCTGGGCTGCCTCTGGCTCCGTGGGCACTGCTGCTTGGCTGGTGGTCTCCACAGCTGGAAACCCACTCCAAACGTCTTCTCCTTCGCGGAGAAGGCTGATGTGGCCTGAAGAAGCCCTTTGTGCAATGGCCCTAGCAACCCACCCATCGCCAGCTCCGGAGGGCCCCACCTAGGGCCTAGCTCCGTAACGGCAGAAAGCGCGCTTGTAGGAGCTGCATTCTGCAAAGGGAAACTGGGCTCGGTGAACAAACCTCAACACCAGTGCGGCTATGCTCAGGATCGCAGCGCTTGCCTAGTTCTCACCTAGCCCTCGGCTCCCCTTACGGCCAAGGAGGGTCTGGGCTGCCTCTGGCTCCGTGGGCACTGCTGCTTGGCTGGTGGTCTCTGCAGCTGGAAACCAACTCCAAACGTCTTCTCCTTCTCGGAGAAGTCTAAATTGGCCTAATGAAGCCCTGTTTGCACTGGTCCTAGCAACCCACCCCTAGCCAGCTCGGGAAGGCCCCACATAGGGCCTAGCTCGGAAATGGCACAAAACGCGCTTCTAGGAGCTGCATTCTGCAAAGGGAAAATGGGCTCGGTGAACAAACCTCAACACCAGTGCGGCCTGGCTCAGGATCGCAGCGCTTGCCTAGTTCTCACCTAGGCCTAGGCTCCCCTTAGGGCCAAGGAGGGTCTGGGCTGCCTCTGGCTCCGTGGGCACTGCTGCTTGGCTGGTGGTCTCTGCAGCTGGAAACCAACTCCAAACGTCTTCTCCTTCTCGGAGAAGTCTAAATTGGCCTAATGAAGCCCTGTGTGCACTGTCCCTAGCAACCCACCCCTATCCAGCTCGGGAGGGACCCACCTAGGGCCTAGCTTGGAAACGGCACAAAACGCGCTTGTAGGAGCTGCATTCTGCAAAGGGAAACTGGGCTCGGGGAACAAACCTCAGCCCCAATGCGGCTTGGCTCAGAAACCCAGCGCTTGCCTAGTTCTCACCTAGCCCTCGGCTCCCCATAGGGCCAAGGAGGGTCTGGGCTGCCTCTGGCTCCGTGGGCACTGCTGCTTGGCTGGTGGTCTCCGCAGCTGGAAACCAACTCCAAACGTCTTCCCCTTCGCGGAGAAGGCTGATTTGGCCTGAAGAAGCCCTTTGTGCACTGGCCCTAGCAACCCACCCCTAGCCAGCTCGGGAGGGCCCCACCTAGGGCCTAGCTCCGAAACGGCACCAAATGCACTTGTAGGAGCTGCATTCTGCAAAGGGAAACTGGGCTCGGTGAACAAACCTCAACACCAGTGCGGCTATGCTCAGGATCCCAGCGCTTGCCTAGTTCTCACCTAGCCCTCGGCTCCCCATAGGGCCAAGGAGGGTCTGGGCTGCCTCTGGCTCCGTGGGCACTGCTGCTTGGCTGGTGGTCTCCGCAGCTGGAACCCCACTCCAAACGTCTTCTCCTTCGCGGCGAAGGCTGATGTGGCCTGAAGAAGCCCTTTGTGCAATGGCCCTAGCAACCCACCCATCGCCAGCTCCGGAGGGCCCCACCTAGGGCCTAGCTCCGTAACGGCAGAAAGCGCGCTTGTAGGAGCTGCATTCTGCAAAGGGAAACTGGGCTCGGTGAACAAACCTCAACACCAGTGCGGTTATGCTCAGGATCGCAGCGCTTGCCTAGTTCTCACCTAGCCCTCGGCTCCCCTTAGGGCCAAGGAGGGTCTGGGCTGCCTCTGGCTCCGTGGGCACTGCTGCTTGGCTGGTGGTCTCTGCAGCTGGAAACCAACTCCAAACGTCTTCTCCTTCTCGGAGAAGTCTAAATTGGCCTAATGAAGCCCTGTGTGCACTGGTCCTAGCAACCCACCCCTAGCCAGCTCGGGAAGGCCCCACATAGGGCCTAGCTCGGAAATGGCACAAAACGCGCTTCTAGGAGCTGCATTCTGCAAAGGGAAAATGGGCTCGGTGAGCAAACCTCAACACCAGTGCGGCCTGGCTCAGGATTGCAGCGCTTGCCTAGTTCTCACCTAGGCCTAGGCTCCCCTTAGGGCCAAGGAGGGTCTGGGCTGCCTCTGGCTCCGTGGGCACTGCTACTTGGCTGGTGGTCTCCACAGCTGGAAACCAACTCCAAACGTCTTCTCCTTCGCGGAGAAGGCTGATTTGGCAGGAAGAAGCCCTGTGTGCACTGGCCCTAGCAACCCACCCCTAGCCAGCTCGGGAGGGCCCCACCTAGGGCCTAGCTCCGAAACGGTACCAAAGGCGCTTCTAGGAGCTGCATTCTGCAAAGGGAAACTGGGCTCGGGGAACAAACCTCAGCCCCACTGCGGCTTGGCTCAGGATCGCAGCGCTTGCCTAGTTCTCACCTAGGCCTAGGCTCCCCCTAGGGCCAAGGAGGGTCTGGGCTGCCTCTGGCTCCGTGGGCACTGCTGCTTGGCTGGTGGTCTCCGCAGCTGGAAACGAACTCCATACGTCTTCCACTTCGAGGAGAAGTCTAAATTGGCCAAATGAAGCCCTGTGTGCATGGGCCGTAGCAACCCACCCCTATCCAGCTCGGGAGGGCCCCACCTAGGGCCTAGCTCCGAAACGGCCCAAAACGCCCCTGTAGGAGCTGCATTCTGCAAAGGGAAACTGGGCTCGGGGAGCAAACCTCAGCCCCAATGCGGCTTGGCTCAGGATCACAGCGCTTGCCTAGTTCTCACCTAGGCCTAGGCTCCGATAGGGCCAAGGAGGGTCTGGGCTGCCTCTGGCTCCGTGGGCACTCCTACTTGGCTGGTGGTCTCCGCAGCTGGAAACCAACTCCAAACGTCTTCCCCTTCGCGGAGAAGGCTGATGTGGCCTGAGTAAGCCCTGTGTGCACTGGCCCTAGCAACCCAGCCCTAGCCAGCTCGGGAGGGCCCCACCTAGGGCCTAGCTCCGAAACGGTACCAAAGGCGCTTCTAGGAGCTGCATTCTGCAAAGGGAAACTGGGCTCGGTGAACAAACCTCAACACCAGTGCGGCTATGCTCAGGATCCCAGCGCTTGCCTAGTTCTCACCTAGCCCTCGGCTCCCCATAGGGCCAAGGAGGGTCTGGGCTGCCTCTGGCTCCGTGGGCACTGCTGCTTGGCTGGTGGTCTCCGCAGCTGGAAACCAACTCCAAACATCTTCTCCTTCGCGGAGAAGTCTGAATTGGCTTAATGAATCCCTGTGTGCACTGGCCCTAGCAACCCACCCATCGCCAGCTCGGGCGGGCCCCACCTAGGGCCTAGCTCCGTAATGGCACCAAATGCGCTTGAAGGAGCTGCATTCTGCAGAGGGAAACTGGGCTCGGGGAACAAACCTCAGCCCCAATGCGGCTTGGCTCAGGATCGCAGCGCTTGCCTAGTTCTCACCTAGACCTCGGCTCCTCATAGGGCCAAGGCGGGTCTGGGCTGCCTCTGGCTCCGTGGGCACTGCTGCTTGGCTGGTGGTCTCCGCAGCTGGAAACCAACTCCAAACGTCTTCCCCTTCGCGGAGAAGGCTGATTTGGCCTGAAGAAGCCCTTTGTGCACTGGCCCTAGCAACCCACCCCTAGCCAGCTCGGGAGGGCCCCACCTAGGGTTTAGCTCCGAAACGGCACCAAACGCACTTGTAGGAGCTGCATTCTGCAAAGGGAAACTGGGCTCGGTGAACAAACCTCAACACCAGTGCGGCTATGCTCAGGATCCCAGCGCTTGCCTAGTTCTCACCTAGCCCTCGGCTCCCCATAGGGCCAAGGAGGGTCTGGGCTGCCTCTGGCTCCGTGGGCACTGCTGCTTGGCTGGTGGTCTCCACAGCTGGAAACCCACTCCAAACGTCTTCTCCTTCGCGGAGAAGGCTGATGTGGCCTGAAGAAGCCCTTTGTGCAATGGCCCTAGCAACCCACCCATCGCCAGCTCCGGAGGGCCCCACCTAGGGCCTAGCTCCGTAACGGCAGAAAGCGCGCTTGTAGGAGCTGCATTCTGCAAAGGGAAACTGGGCTCGGTGAACAAACCTCAACACCAGTGCGGCTATGCTCAGGATCCCAGCGCTTGCGTAGTTCTCACCTAGCCCTCGGCTCCCCTTAGGGCCAAGGAGGGTCTGGGCTGCCTCTGGCTCCGTGGGCACTGCTGCTTGGCTGGTGGTCTCTGCAGCTGGAAACCAACTCCAAACGTCTTCTCCTTCTCGGAGAAGTCTAAATTGGCCTAATGAAGCCCTGTGTGCACTGGTCCTAGCAACCCACCCCTAGCCAGCTCGGGAAGGCCCCACATAGGGCCTAGCTCGGAAATGGCACAAAACGCGCTTCTAGGAGCTGCATTCTGCAAAGGGAAAATGGGCTCGGTGAACAAACCTCAACACCAGTGCGGCCTGGCTCAGGATCGCAGCGCTTGCCTAGTTCTCACCTAGGCCTAGGCTCCCCTTAGGGCCAAGGAGGGTCTGGGCTGCCTCTGGCTCCGTGGGCACTGCTACTTGGCTGGTGGTCTCCGCAGCTGGAAACCCACTCCAAACGTCTTCTGCTTCGCGGAGAAGGCTGATTTGGCAGGAAGAAGCCCTGTGTGCACTGGCCCTAGCAACCCACCCCTAGCCAGCTCGGGAGGGCCCCACCTAGGGCCTAGCTCCGAAACGGTACCAAAGGCGCTTCTAGGAGCTGCATTCTGCAAAGGGAAACTGGGCTCGGGGAACAAACCTCAGCCCCACTGCGGCTTGGCTCAGGATCCCAGCGCTTGCCTCGTTCTCACCTAGGCCTAGGCTCCCCTTTGGGCCAAGGAGGGTCTGGGCTGCCTCTGGCTCCGTGGGCACTGCTGCTTGGCTGGTGGTCTCCGCAGCTGGAAACCAACTCCATACGTCTTCCACTTCGAGGAGAAGTCTAAATTGGACAAATGAAGCCCTGTGTGCATGGGCCGTAGCAACCCACCCCTATCCAGCTCGGGAGGGCCCCACCTAGGGCCTAGCTCCGAAACGGCCCAAAACGCCCCTGTAGGAGCTGCATTCTGCAAAGGGAAACTGGGCTCGGGGAACAAACCTCAGCCCCAATGCGGCTTGGCTCAGGATCGCAGCGCTTGCCTAGTTCTCACCTAGGCCTAGGCTCCCCATAGGGCCAAGGAGGGTCTGGGCTGCCTCTGGCTCCGTGGGCACTCCTACTTGGCTGGTGGTCTCCACAGCTGGAAACCAACTCCAAACGTCTTCCCCTTCGCGGAGAAGGCTGATTTGGCCTGAAGAAGCCCTTTGTGCACTGGCCCTAGCAACCCACCCCTAGCCAGCTCGGGAGGGCCCCACCTAGGGCCTAGCTCCGTAACGGCAGAAAGCGCGCTTCTAGGAGCTGCATTCTGCAAAGGGAAACTGGGCTCGGTGAACAAACCTCAACACCAGTGCGGCTATGCTCAGGATCCCAGCGCTTGCGTAGTTCTCACCTAGCCCTCGGCTCCCCTTACGGCCAAGGAGGGTCTGGGCTGCCTCTGGCTCCGTGGGCACTGCTGCTTGGCTGGTGGTCTCTGCAGCTGGAAACCAACTCCAAACGTCTTCTCCTTCTCGGAGAAGTCTAAATTGGCCTAATGAAGCCCTGTGTGCACTGGTCCTAGCAACCCACCCCTAGCCAGCTCGGGAAGGCCCCACATAGGGCCTAGCTCGGAAATGGCACAAAACGCGCTTCTAGGAGCTGCATTCTGCAAAGGGAAAATGGGCTCGGTGAACAAACCTCAACACCAGTGCGGCCTGGCTCAGGATCGCAGCGCTTGCCTAGTTCTCACCTAGGCCTAGGCTCCCCTTAGGGCCAAGGAGGGTCTGGGCTGCCTCTGGCTCCGTGGGCACTGCTACTTGGCTGGTGGTCTCCGCAGCTGGAAACCCACTCCAAACGTCTTCTGCTTCGCGGAGAAGGCTGATTTGGCAGGAAGAAGCCCTGTGTGCACTGGCCCTAGCAACCCACCCCTAGCCAGCTCGGGAGGGCCCCACCTAGGGCCTAGCTCCGAAACGGTACCAAAGGCGCTTCTAGGAGCTGCATTCTGCAAAGGGAAACTGGGCTCGGGGAACAAACCTCAGCCCCACTGCGGCTTGGCTCAGGATCCCAGCGCTTGCCTCGTTCTCACCTAGGCCTAGGCTCCCCATAGGGCCAAGGAGGGTCTGGGCTGCCTCTGGCTCCGTGGGCACTGCTGCTTGGCTGGTGGTCTCCGCAGCTGGAAACCAACTCCATACGTCTTCCACTTTGAGGAGAAGTCTAAATTGGACAAATGAAGCCCTGTGTGCATGGGCCGTAGCAACCCACCCCTATCCAGCTCGGGAGGGCCCCACCTAGGGCCTAGCTCCGAAACGGCCCAAAACGCCCCTGTAGGAGCTGCATTCTGCAAAGGGAAACTGGGCTCGGGGAACAAACCTCAGCCCCAATGCGGCTTGGCTCAGGATCGCAGCGCTTGCCTAGTTCTCACCTAGGCCTAGGCTCCCCATAGGGCCAAGGAGGGTCTGGGCTGCCTCTGGCTCCGTGGGCACTCCTACTTGGCTGGTGGTCTCCGCAGCTGGAAACCAACTCCAAACGTCTTCCCCTTCGCGGAGAAGGCTGATTTGGCCTGAAGACGCCCTTTGTGCACTGGCCCTAGCAACCCACCCCTAGCCAGCTCGGGAGGGCCCCACCTAGGGCCTAGCTCCGAAACGGTACCAAAGGCGCTTCTAGGAGCTGCATTCTGCAAAGGGAAACTGGGCTCGGGGAACAAACCTCAGCCCCATTGCGGCTTGGCTCAGGATCGCAGCGCTTGCCTAGTTCTCAACTAGCCCTCGGCGCCCCATAGGGCCAAGGAGGGTATGGGCTACCTCTGGCTCCGTGGGCACTGCTGCTTGGCTGGTGGTCTCCGCAGCTGGAAACCAACTCCAAACGTCATCTCCTTCGCGGAGAAGGCTGATTTGGCCTGAGGAAGCCCTGTGTGCACTGGCCCTAGCAACCCACCCATCGCCTGCTCCGGAGGGCCCCACCTAGGGTCTAGCTCCGAAACGGCACCAAACGCCCTTGTAGGAGCTGCATTCTGCAAAGGGAAACTGGGCTCGGGGAACAAACCTCAGCCCCAATGCGGCTTGTCTCAGGATTGCAGCTCTTGCCTAGTTCTCACCTAGCCCTCGGCTCCCCATAGGGCCAAGGAGGGTCTGGGCTGCCTCTGGCTCCGTGGGCGGTGCTGCTTGGCTGGTGGTCTCCGCAGCTGGAAACCAACTCCAAACGTCTTCCCCTTCGCGGAGAAGGCTGATTTGGCCTGAAAAGCCCTTTGTGCACTGGCCCTAGCCACCCACTCATAGCCAGCTTGGGAGGGCCCCACCTATGGCCTAGCTCCGAAACGGCACAAAACGCGATTGTAGGAGCTGCATTCTGCAAAGGGAAACTGGGCTCGGGGAACAAACCTCAGCCCCAATGCGGCTTGGCTCAGAAACCCAGCGCTTGCCTAGTTCTCACCTAGCCCTCGGCTCCCCATAGGGCCAAGGAGGGTCTGGGCTGCCTCTGGCTCCGTGGGCACTGCTGCTTGGCTGGTGGTCTCCTCAGCTGGAAACCAACTCCAAACGTCTTCCCCTTCGCGGAGAAGGCTGATTTGGCCTGAAGAAGCCCTTTGTGCACTGGCCCTAGCAACCCACCCCTAGCCAGCTCGGGAGGGCCCCACCTAGGGCCTAGCTCCGAAACGGTACCAAAGGCGCTTCGAGGAGCTGCATTCTGCAAAGGGAAACTGGGCTCGGGGAACAAACCTCAGCCCCAATGCGGCTTGGCTCAGGATCGCAGCGCTTGCCTAGTTCTCACCTAGGCCTAGGCTCCCCTTAGGGCCAAGGAGGGTCTGGGCTGCCTCTGGCTCCGTGGGCACTGCTGCTTGGCTGGTGGTCTCCGCAGCTGGAAACCAACTCCAAACGTCTTCTCCTTCGGGGAGAAGGCTGATTTGGCAGGAAGAAGCCCTGTGTGCACTGGCCCTAGCAACCCACCCCTAGCCAGCTCGGGAGGGCCCCACCTAGGGCCTAGCTCCGAAACGGTACCAAAGGCGCTTCTAGGAGCTGCATTCTGCAAAGGGAAACTGGGCTCGGGGAACAAACCTCAGCCCCACTGCGGCTTGGCTCAGGATCGCAGCGCTTGCCTAGTTCTCACCTAGGCCTAGGCTCCCCCTAGGGCCAAGGAGGGTCTGGGCTGCCTCTGGCTCCGTGGGCACTGCTGCTTGGCTGGTGGTCTCCGCAGCTGGAAACGAACTCCATACGTCTTCCACTTCGAGGAGAATTCTAAATTGGCCAAATGAAGCCCTGTGTGCATGGGCCGTAGCAACCCACCCCTATCCAGCTCGGGAGGGCCCCACCTAGGGCCTAGCTCCGAAACGGCCCAAAACGCCCCTGTAGGAGCTGCATTCTGCAAAGGGAAACTGGGCTCGGGGAGCAAACCTCAGCCCCAATGCGGCTTGGCTCAGGATCGCAGCGCTTGCCTAGTTCTCACCTAGGCCTAGGCTCCGATAGGGCCAAGGAGGGTCTGGGCTGCCTCTGGCTCCGTGGGCACTCCTACTTGGCTGGTGGTCTCCGCAGCTGGAAACCAACTCCAAACGTCTTCCCCTTCGCGGAGAAGGCTGATGTGGCCTGAGTAAGCCCTGTGTGCACTGGCCCTAGCAACCCAGCCCTAGCCAGCTCGGGAGGGCCCCACCTAGGGCCTAGCTCCGAAACGGTACCAAAGGCACTTCTAGGAGCTGCATTCTGCAAAGGGAAACTGGGCTCGGTGAACAAACCTCAACACCAGTGCGGCTATGCTCAGGATCCCAGCGCTTGCCTAGTTCTCACCTAGCCCTCGGCTCCCCATAGGGCCAAGGAGGGTCTGGGCTGCCTCTGGCTCCGTGGGCACTGCTGCTTGGCTGGTGGTCTCCGCAGCTGGAAACCAACTCCAAACATCTTCTCCTTCGCGGAGAAGTCTGAATTGGCTTAATGAATCCCTGTGTGCACTGGCCCTAGCAACCCACCCATCGCCAGCTCGGGCGGGCCCCACCTAGGGCCTAGCTCCGTAATGGCACCAAATGCGCTTGAAGGAGCTGCATTCTGCAAAGGGAAACTGGGCTCGGGGAACAAACCTCAGCCCCAATGCGGCTTGGCTCAGGATCGCAGCGCTTGCCTAGTTCTCACCTAGACCTCG
Organism: Sus scrofa; assembly: GCF_054392235.1. NCBI lineage: Eukaryota > Metazoa > Chordata > Mammalia > Artiodactyla > Suidae > Sus > Sus scrofa. The sequence goes on along the minus strand of NC_139385.1, from coordinate 50,092,794 downwards.
GCTCCTCATAGGGCCAAGGCGGGTCTGGGCTGCCTCTGGCTCCGTGGGCACTGCTGCTTGGCTGGTGGTCTCCGCAGCTGGAAACCAACTCCAAACGTCTTCCCCTTCGCGGAGAAGGCTGATGTGGCCTGAAGAAGCCCTTTGTGCACTGGCCCTAGCAACCCACCCCTAGCCAGCTCGGGAGGGCCCCACCTAGGGCCTAGCTCCGAAACGGCACCAAACGCACTTGTAGGAGCTGCATTCTGCAAAGGGAAACTGGGCTCGGTGAACAAACCTCAACACCAGTGCGGCTATGCTCAGGATCCCAGCGCTTGCCTAGTTCTCACCTAGCCCTCGGCTCCCCATAGGGCCAAGGAGGGTCTGGGCTGCCTCTGGCTCCGTGGGCACTGCTGCTTGGCTGGTGGTCTCCACAGCTGGAAACCCACTCCAAACGTCTTCTCCTTCGCGGAGAAGGCTGATGTGGCCTGAAGAAGCCCTTTGTGCAATGGCCCTAGCAACCCACCCATCGCCAGCTCCGGAGGGCCCCACCTAGGGCCTAGCTCCGTAACGGCAGAAAGCGCGCTTGTAGGAGCTGCATTCTGCAAAGGGAAACTGGGCTCGGTGAACAAACCTCAACACCAGTGCGGCTATGCTCAGGATCCCAGCGCTTGCGTAGTTCTCACCTAGCCCTCGGCTCCCCTTACGGCCAAGGAGGGTCTGGGCTGCCTCTGGCTCCGTGGGCACTGCTGCTTGGCTGGTGGTCTCTGCAGCTGGAAACCAACTCCAAACGTCTTCTCCTTCTCGGAGAAGTCTAAATTGGCCTAATGAAGCCCTGTGTGCACTGGTCCTAGCAACCCACCCCTAGCCAGCTCGGGAAGGCCCCACATAGGGCCTAGCTCGGAAATGGCACAAAACGCGCTTCTAGGAGCTGCATTCTGCAAAGGGAAAATGGGCTCGGTGAACAAACCTCAACACCAGTGCGGCCTGGCTCAGGATCGCAGCGCTTGCCTAGTTCTCACCTAGGCCTAGGCTCCCCTTAGGGCCAAGGAGGGTCTGGGCTGCCTCTGGCTCCGTGGGCACTGCTACTTGGCTGGTGGTCTCCGCAGCTGGAAACCCACTCCAAACGTCTTCTGCTTCGCGGAGAAGGCTGATTTGGCAGGAAGAAGCCCTGTGTGCACTGGCCCTAGCAACCCACCCCTAGCCAGCTCGGGAGGGCCCCACCTAGGGCCTAGCTCCGAAACGGTACCAAAGGCGCTTCTAGGAGCTGCATTCTGCAAAGGGAAACTGGGCTCGGGGAACAAACCTCAGCCCCACTGCGGCTTGGCTCAGGATCCCAGCGCTTGCCTCGTTCTCACCTAGGCCTAGGCTCCCCATAGGGCCAAGGAGGGTCTGGGCTGCCTCTGGCTCCGTGGGCACTGCTGCTTGGCTGGTGGTCTCCGCAGCTGGAAACCAACTCCATACGTCTTCCACTTCGAGGAGAAGTCTAAATTGGACAAATGAAGCCCTGTGTGCATGGGCCGTAGCAACCCACCCCTATCCAGCTCGGGAGGGCCCCACCTAGGGCCTAGCTCCGAAACGGCCCAAAACGCCCCTGTAGGAGCTGCATTCTGCAAAGGGAAACTGGGCTCGGGGAACAAACCTCAGCCCCAATGCGGCTTGGCTCAGGATCGCAGCGCTTGCCTAGTTCTCACCTAGGCCTAGGCTCCCCATAGGGCCAAGGAGGGTCTGGGCTGCCTCTGGCTCCGTGGGCACTCCTACTTGGCTGGTGGTCTCCGCAGCTGGAAACCAACTCCAAACGTCTTCCCCTTCGCGGAGAAGGCTGATTTGGCCTGAAGAAGCCCTTTGTGCACTGGCCCTAGCAACCCACCCCTAGCCAGCTCGGGAGGGCCCCACCTAGGGCCTAGCTCCGTAACGGCAGAAAGCGCGCTTCTAGGAGCTGCATTCTGCAAAGGGAAACTGGGCTCGGTGAACAAACCTCAACACCAGTGCGGCTATGCTCAGGATCCCAGCGCTTGCGTAGTTCTCACCTAGCCCTCGGCTCCCCTTACGGCCAAGGAGGGTCTGGGCTGCCTCTGGCTCCGTGGGCACTGCTGCTTGGCTGGTGGTCTCTGCAGCTGGAAACCAACTCCAAACGTCTTCTCCTTCTCGGAGAAGTCTAAATTGGCCTAATGAAGCCCTGTGTGCACTGGTCCTAGCAACCCACCCCTAGCCAGCTCGGGAAGGCCCCACATAGGGCCTAGCTCGGAAATGGCACAAAACGCGCTTCTAGGAGCTGCATTCTGCAAAGGGAAAATGGGCTCCGTGAACAAACCTCAACACCAGTGCGGCCTGGCTCAGGATCGCAGCGCTTGCCTAGTTCTCACCTAGGCCTAGGCTCCCCTTAGGGCCAAGGAGGGTCTGGGCTGCCTCTGGCTCCGTGGGCACTGCTACTTGGCTGGTGGTCTCCGCAGCTGGAAACCCACTCCAAACGTCTTCTGCTTCGCGGAGAAGGCTGATTTGGCAGGAAGAAGCCCTGTGTGCACTGGCCCTAGCAACCCACCCCTAGCCAGCTCGGGAGGGCCCCACCTAGGGCCTAGCTCCGAAACGGTACCAAAGGCGCTTCTAGGAGCTGCATTCTGCAAAGGGAAACTGGGCTCGGGGAACAAACCTCAGCCCCACTGCGGCTTGGCTCAGGATCCCAGCGCTTGCCTCGTTCTCACCTAGGCCTAGGCTCCCCATAGGGCCAAGGAGGGTCTGGGCTGCCTCTGGCTCCGTGGGCACTGCTGCTTGGCTGGTGGTCTCCGCAGCTGGAAACCAACTCCATACGTCTTCCACTTCGAGGAGAAGTCTAAATTGGACAAATGAAGCCCTGTGTGCATGGGCCGTAGCAACCCACCCCTATCCAGCTCGGGAGGGCCCCACCTAGGGCCTAGCTCCGAAACGGCCCAAAACGCCCCTGTAGGAGCTGCATTCTGCAAAGGGAAACTGGGCTCGGGGAACAAACCTCAGCCCCAATGCGGCTTGGCTCAGGATCGCAGCGCTTGCCTAGTTCTCACCTAGGCCTAGGCTCCCCATAGGGCCAAGGAGGGTCTGGGCTGCCTCTGGCTCCGTGGGCACTCCTACTTGGCTGGTGGTCTCCGCAGCTGGAAACCAACTCCAAACGTCTTCCCCTTCGCGGAGAAGGCTGATTTGGCCTGAAGAAGCCCTTTGTGCACTGGCCCTAGCAACCCACCCCTAGCCAGCTCGGGAGGGCCCCACCTAGGGCCTAGCTCCGAAACGGTACCAAAGGCGCTTCTAGGAGCTGCATTCTGCAAAGGGAAACTGGGCTCGGGGAACAAACCTCAGCCCCATTGCGGCTTGGCTCAGGATCGCAGCGCTTGCCTAGTTCTCAACTAGCCCTCGGCGCCCCATAGGGCCAAGGAGGGTATGGGCTACCTCTGGCTCCGTGGGCACTGCTGCTTGGCTGGTGGTCTCCGCAGCTGGAAACCAACTCCAAACGTCATCTCCTTCGCGGAGAAGGCTGATTTGGCCTGAGGAAGCCCTGTGTGCACTGGCCCTAGCAACCCACCCATCGCCTGCTCCGGAGGGCCCCACCTAGGGTCTAGCTCCGAAACGGCACCAAACGCCCTTGTAGGAGCTGCATTCTGCAAAGGGAAACTGGGCTCGGGGAACAAACCTCAGCCCCAATGCGGCTTGTCTCAGGATTGCAGCTCTTGCCTAGTTCTCACCTAGCCCTCGGCTCCCCATAGGGCCAAGGAGGGTCTGGGCTGCCTCTGGCTCCGTGGGCGGTGCTGCTTGGCTGGTGGTCTCCGCAGCTGGAAACCAACTCCAAACGTCTTCCCCTTCGCGGAGAAGGCTGATTTGGCCTGAAAAGCCCTTTGTGCACTGGCCCTAGCCACCCACTCATAGCCAGCTTGGGAGGGCCCCACCTATGGCCTAGCTCCGAAATGGCACAAAACGCGATTGTAGGAGCTGCATTCTGCAAAGGGAAACTGGGCTCGGGGAACAAACCTCAGCCCCAATGCGGCTTGGCTCAGAAACCCAGCGCTTGCCTAGTTCTCACCTAGCCCTCGGCTCCCCATAGGGCCAAGGAGGGTCTGGGCTGCCTCTGGCTCCGTGGGCACTGCTGCTTGGCTGGTGGTCTCCGCAGCTGGAAACCAACTCCAAACGTCTTCTCCTTCGGGGAGAAGGCTGATTTGGCAGGAAGAAGCCCTGTGTGCACTGGCCCTAGCAACCCACCCCTAGCCAGCTCGGGAGGGAACAACCTAGGGCCTAGTTCCGAAACGGTACGAAAGGCGCTTCTAGGAGCTGCATTCTGCAAAGGGAAACTGGGCTCGGGGAACAAACCTCAGCCCCACTGCGGCTTGGCTCAGGATCGCAGCGCTTGCCTAGTTCTCACCTAGGCCTAGGCTCCCCTTAGGGCCAAGGAGGGTCTGGGCTGCCTCTGGCTCCGTGGGCACTGCTGCTTGGCTGGTGGTCTCCGCAGCTGGAAACCAACTCCAAACGTCTTCCACTTCGAGGAGAAGTCTAAATTGGCCAAATGAAGCCCTGTGTGCATGGGCCGTAGCAACCCACCCCTATCCAGCTCGGGAGGGCCCCACCTAGGGCCTAGCTCCGAAACGGCCCAAAACGCCCCTGTAGGAGCTGCATTCTGCAAAGGGAAACTGGGCTCGGGGAACAAACCTCAGCCCCAATGCGGCTTGGCTCAGGATCGCAGCGCTTGCCTAGTTCTCACCTAGGCCTAGGCTCCCCATAGGGCCAAGGAGGGTCTGGGCTGCCTCTGGCTCCGTGGGCACTCCTACTTGGCTGGTGGTCTCCGCAGCTGGAAACCAACTCCAAACGTCTTCCCCTTCGCGGAGACGGCTGATGTGGCCTGAATAAGCCCTGTGTGCACTGGCCCTAGCAACCCACCCCTAGCCAGCTCGGGAGGGCCCCACCTAGGGCCTAGCTCCGAAACGGCCCAAAACGCGCTTGTAGGAGCTGCATTCTGCAAAGGGAACTGGGCTCGGGGAACAAACCTCAGCCCCAATGCGGCTTGGCTCAGGATCGCAGCGCTTGCCTAGTTCTCACCTAGGCCTAGGCTCCCCATAGGGCCAAGGAGGGTCTGGGCTGCCTCTGGCTCCGTGGGCGCTGCTCCTTGGCTGATGGTCTCCGCAGCTAGAAACCAACTCCAAACGTCTTCTCCTTCGCGGAGTAGTCTAAATTGGCCTAATGAAGCCCTGTGTTCACTGTCCCTAGCAACCCACCCCTATCCAGCTCGGGAGGGACCCACCTAGGGCCTAGCTTGGAAACGGCACAAAACGCGCTTGTAGGAGCTGCATTCTGCAAAGGGAACCTGGGCTCGGGGAACAAACCTCAGCCCCAATGCGGCTTGGCTCAGAAACCCAGCGCTTGCCTAGTTCTCACCTAGCCCTCGGCTCCCCATAGGGCCAAGGAGGGTCTGGGCTGCCTCTGGCTCCGTGGGCACTGCTGCTTGGCTGGTGGTCTCCGCAGCTGGAAACCAACTCCAAACGTCTTCCCCTTCGCGGAGAAGGCTGATTTGGCCTGAAGAAGCCCTTTGTGCACTGGCCCTAGCAACCCACCCCTAGCCAGCTCGGGAGGGCCCCACCTAGGGCCTAGCTCCGAAACGGCACCAAACGCACTTGTAGGAGCTGCATTCTGCAAAGGGAAACTGGGCTCGGTGAACAAACCTCAACACCAGTGCGGCTATGCTCAGGATCCCAGCGCTTGCCTAGTTCTCACCTAGCCCTCGGCTCCCCTAGGGCCAAGGAGGGTCTGGGCTGCCTCTGGCTCCGTGGGCACTGCTGCTTGGCTGGTGGTCTCCACAGCTGGAAACCCACTCCAAACGTCTTCTCCTTCGCGGAGAAGGCTGATGTGGCCTGAAGAAGCCCTTTGTGCAATGGCCATAGCAACCCACCCATCGCCAGCTCCGGAGGGCCCCACCTAGGGCCTAGCTCCGTAACGGCAGAAAGCGCGCTTGTAGGAGCTGCATTCTGCAAAGGGAAACTGGGCTCGGTGAACAAACCTCAACACCAGTGCGGCTATGCTCAGGATCGCAGCGCTTGCCTAGTTCTCACCTAGCCCTCGGCTCCCCTTACGGCCAAGGAGGGTCTGGGCTGCCTCTGGCTCCGTGGGCACTGCTGCTTGGCTGGTGGTCTCTGCAGCTGGAAACCAACTCCAAACGTCTTCTCCTTCTCGGAGAAGTCTAAATTGGCCTAATGAAGCCCTGTTTGCACTGGTCCTAGCAACCCACCCCTAGCCAGCTCGGGAAGGCCCCACATAGGGCCTAGCTCGGAAATGGCACAAAACGCGCTTCTAGGAGCTGCATTCTGCAAAGGGAAAATGGGCTCGGTGAACAAACCTCAACACCAGTGCGGCCTGGCTCAGGATCGCAGCGCTTGCCTAGTTCTCACCTAGGCCTAGGCTCCCCTTTGGGCCAAGGAGGGTCTGGGCTGCCTCTGGCTCCGTGGGCACTGCTACTTGGCTGGTGGTCTCCGCAGCTGGAAACCAACTCCAAACGTCTTCTCCTTCGCGGAGAAGGCTGATTTGGCAGGAAGAAGCCCTGTGTGCACTGGCCCTAGCAACCCACCCCTAGCCAGCTCGGGAGGGCCCCACCTAGGGCCTAGCTCCGAAACGGTACCAAAGGCGCTTCTAGGAGCTGCATTCTGCAAAGGGAAACTGGGCTCGGGGAACAAACCTCAGCCCCACTGCGGCTTGGCTCAGGATCGCAGCGCTTGCCTAGTTCTCACCTAGGCCTAGGCTCCCCATAGGGCCAAGGAGGGTCTGGGCTGCCTCTGGCTCCGTGGGCACTGCTGCTTGGCTGGTGGTCTCCGCAGCTGGAAACCAACTTCATACGTCTTCCACTTCGAGGAGAAGTCTAAATTGGCCAAATGAAGCCCTGTGTGCATGGGCCGTAGCAACCCACCCCTATCCAGCTCGGGAGGGCCCCACCTAGGGCCTAGCTCCGAAACGGCCCAAAACGCCCCTGTAGGAGCTGCATTCTGCAAAGGGAAACTGGGCTCGGGGAGCAAACCTCAGCCCCAATGCGGCTTGGCTCAGGATCGCAGCGCTTGCCTAGTTCTCACCTAGGCCTAGGCTCCCCATAGGGCCAAGGAGGGTCTGGGCTGCCTCTGGCTCCGAGGGCGCTGCTGCTTGGCTGATGGTCTCCGCAGCTAGAAACCAACTCCAAACGTCTTCTCCTTCGCGGAGTAGTCTAAATTAGCCTAATGAAGCCCTGTGTGCACTGTCCCTAGCAACCCACCCCTATCCAGCTCGGGAGGGACCCACCTAGGGCCTAGCTTGGAAACGGCACAAAACGCTCTTGTAGGAGCTGCATTCTGCAAAGGGAAACTGGGCTCGGGGAACAAACCTCAGCCCCAATGCGGCTTGGCTCAGAAACCCAGCGCTTGCCTAGTTCTCACCTAGCCCTCGGCTCCCCATAGGGCCAAGGAGGGTCTGGGCTGCCTCTGGCTCCGTGGGCACTGCTGCTTGGCTGGTGGTCTCCACAGCTGGAAACCCACTCCAAACGTCTTCTCCTTCGCGGAGAAGGCTGATGTGGCCTGAAGAAGCCCTTTGTGCAATGGCCCTAGCAACCCACCCATCGCCAGCTCCGGAGGGCCCCACCTAGGGCCTAGCTCCGTAACGGCAGAAAGCGCGCTTCTAGGAGCTGCATTCTGCAAAGGGAAACTGGGCTCGGTGAACAAACCTCAACACCAGTGCGGCTATGCTCAGGATCGCAGCGCTTGCCTAGTTCTCACCTAGCCCTCGGCTCCCCTTACGGCCAAGGAGGGTCTGGGCTGCCTCTGGCTCCGTGGGCACTGCTGCTTGGCTGGTGGTCTCTGCAGCTGGAAACCAACTCCAAACGTCTTCTCCTTCTCGGAGAAGTCTAAATTGGCCTAATGAAGCCCTGTGTGCACTGGTCCTAGCAACCCACCCCTAGCCAGCTCGGGAAGGCCCCACATAGGGCCTAGCTCGGAAATGGCACAAAACGCGCTTCTAGGAGCTGCATTCTGCAAAGGGAAAATGGGCTCGGTGAACAAACCTCAACACCAGTGCGGCCTGGCTCAGGATCGCAGCGCTTGCCTAGTTCTCACCTAGGCCTAGGCTCCCCTTAGGGCCAAGGAGGGTCTGGGCTGCCTCTGGCTCCGTGGGCACTGCTACTTGGCTGGTGGTCTCCGCAGCTGGAAACCAACTCCAAACGTCTTCTCCTTCGCGGAGAAGGCTGATTTGGCAGGAAGAAGCCCTGTGTGCACTGGCCCTAGCAACCCACCCCTAGCCAGCTCGGGAGGGCCCCACCTAGGGCCTAGCTCCGAAACGGTACCAAAGGCGCTTGTAGGAGCTGCATTCTGCAAAGGGAAACTGGGCTCGGGGAACAAACCTCAGCCCCACTGCGGCTTGGCTCAGGATCGCAGCGCTTGCCTAGTTCTCACCTAGGCCTAGGCTCCCCATAGGGCCAAGGAGGGTCTGGGCTGCCTCTGGCTCCGTGGGCACTGCTGCTTGGCTGGTGGTCTCCGCAGCTGGAAACCAACTCCATACGTCTTCCACTTCGAGGAGAAGTCTAAAAAGGCCAAATGAAGCCCTGTGTGCATGGGCCCTAGCAACCCACCCCTATCCAGCTCGGGAGGGCCCCACCTAGGGCCTAGCTCCGAAACGGCCCAAAACGCCCCTGTAGGAGCTGCATTCTGCAAAGGGAAACTGGGCTCGGGGAGCAAACCTCAGCCCCAATGCGGCTTGGCTCAGGATCGCAGCGCTTGCCTAGTTCTCACCTAGGCCTAGGCTCCCCATAGGGCCAAGGAGGGTCTGGGCTGCCTCTGGCTCCGTGGGCACTCCTACTTGGCTGGTGGTCTCCGCAGCTGGAAACCAACTCCAAACGTCTTCCCCTTCGCGGAGAAGGCTGATGTGGCCTGAATAAGCCCTGTGTGCACTGGTCCTAGCATCCCAGCCCTAGCCAGCTCGGGAGGGCCCCACCTAGGGCCTAGCTCCGAAACGGCCCAAAACGCGCTTGTAGGAGCTGCATTCTGCAAAGGGAACTGGGCTCGGGGAACAAACCTCAGCCCCAATGCGGCTTGGCTCAGGATCACAGCGCTTGCCTAGTACTCACCTAGCCCTCGGCTCCCCTTATGGCCAAGGAGGGTCTGGGCTGCCTCTGGCTCCGTGGGCACTGCTGCTTGGCTGGTGGTCTCCTCAGCTGGAAACCAAGTCCAAACGTCTTCTCCTTCGCGGAGAAGGCTGATTTGGCCTGAAGAAGCCCTTTGTGCACTGGCCCTAGCAACCCACCCCTAGCCAGCTCGGGAGGGCCCCCCTAGGGCCTAGCTCCGAAACGGTACCAAAGGCGCTTCTAGGAGCTGCATTCTGCAAAGGGAAACTGGGCTCGGGGAACAAACCTCAGCCCCACTGCGGCTTGGCTCAGGATCGCAGCGCTTGCCTAGTTCTCACCTAGGCCTAGGCTCCCCATAGGGCCAAGGAGGGTCTGGGCTGCCTCTGGCTCCGTGGGCGCTGCTGCTTGGCTGATGGTCTCCGCAGCTAGAAACCAACTCCAAACGTCTTCTGCTTCGCGGAGTAGTCTAAATTGGCCTAATGAAGCCCTGTGTGCACTGTCCCTAGCAACCCACCCCTATCCAGCTCGGGAGGGACCCACCTAGGGCCTAGCTTGGAAACGGCACAAAACGCGCTTGTAGGAGCTGCATTCTGCAAAGGGAAACTGGGCTCGGGGAACAAACCTCAGCCCCAATGCGGCTTGGCTCAGAAACCCAGCGCTTGCCTAGTTCTCACCTAGCCCTCGGCTCCCCATAGGGCCAAGGAGGGTCTGGGCTGCCTCTGGCTCCGTGGGCACTGCTGCTTGGCTGGTGGTCTCCACAGCTGGAAACCCACTCCAAACGTCTTCTCCTTCGCGGAGATGGCTGATGTGGCCTGAAGAAGCCCTTTGTGCAATGGCCCTAGCAACCCACCCATCGCCAGCTCCGGAGGGCCCCACCTAGGGCCTAGCTCCGTAACGGCAGAAAGCGCGCTTGTAGGAGCTGCATTCTGCAAAGGGAAACTGGGCTCGGTGAACAAACCTCAACACCAGTGCGGCTATGCTCAGGATCGCAGCGCTTGCCTAGTTCTCACCTAGCCCTCGGCTCCCCTTACGGCCAAGGAGGGTCTGGGCTGCCTCTGGCTCCGTGGGCACTGCTGCTTGGCTGGTGGTCTCTGCAGCTGGAAACCAACTCCAAACGTCTTCTCCTTCTCGGAGAAGTCTAAATTGGCCTAATGAAGCCCTGTTTGCACTGGTCCTAGCAACCCACCCCTAGCCAGCTCGGGAAGGCCCCACATAGGGCCTAGCTCGGAAATGGCACAAAACGCGCTTCTAGGAGCTGCATTCTGCAAAGGGAAAATGGGCTCGGTGAACAAACCTCAACACCAGTGCGGCCTGGCTCAGGATCGCAGCGCTTGCCTAGTTCTCACCTAGGCCTAGGCTCCCCTTAGGGCCAAGGAGGGTCTGGGCTGCCTCTGGCTCCGTGGGCACTCCTACTTGGCTGGTGGTCTCCGCAGCTGGAAACCAACTCCATACGTCTTCTCCTTCGCGGAGAAGGCTGATTTGGCAGGAAGAAGCCCTGTGTGCACTGGCCCTAGCAACCCACCCCTAGCCAGCTCGGGAGGGCCCCACCTAGGGCCTAGCTCCGAAACGGTACCAAAGGCGCTTCTAGGAGCTGCATTCTGCAAAGGGAAACTGGGCTCGGGGAACAAACCTCAGCCCCACTGCGGCTTGGCTCAGGATCGCAGCGCTTGCCTAGTTCTCACCTAGGCCTAGGCTCCCCATAGGGCCAAGGAGGGTCTGGGCTGCCTCTGGCTCCGTGGGCACTGCTGCTTGGCTGGTGGTCTCCGCAGCTGGAAACCAACTCCATACGTCTTCCACTTCGAGGAGAAGTCTAAATTGGCCAAATGAAGCCCTGTGTGCATGGGCCGTAGCAACCCACCCCTATCCAGCTCGGGAGGGCCCCACCTAGGGCCTAGCTCCGAAACGGCCCAAAACGCCCCTGTAGGAGCTGCATTCTGCAAAGGGAAACTGGGCTCGGGGAGCAAACCTCAGCCCCAATGCGGCTTGGCTCAGGATCGCAGCGCTTGCCTAGTTCTCACCTAGGCCTAGGCTCCCCATAGGGCCAAGGAGGGTCTGGGCTGCCTCTGGCTCCGAGGGCGCTGCTGCTTGGCTGATGGTCTCCGCAGCTAGAAACCAACTCCAAACGTCTTCTCCTTCGCGGAGTAGTCTAAATTGGCCTAATGAAGCCCTGTGTGCACTGTCCCTAGCAACCCACCCCTATCCAGCTCGGGAGGGACCCACCTAGGGCCTAGCTTGGAAACGGCACAAAACGCGCTTGTAGGAGCTGCATTCTGCAAAGGGAAACTGGGCTCGGGGAACAAACCTCAGCCCCAATGCGGCTTGGCTCAGAAACCCAGCGCTTGCCTAGTTCTCACCTAGCCCTCGGCTCCCCATAGGGCCAAGGAGGGTCTGGGCTGCCTCTGGCTCCGTGGGCACTGCTGCTTGGCTGGTGGTCTCCGCAGCTGGAAACCAACTCCAAACGTCTTCCCCTTCGCGGAGAAGGCTTATTTGGCCTGAAGAAGCCCTTTGTGCACTGGCCCTAGCAACCCACCCCTAGCCAGCTCGGGAGGGCCCCACCTAGGGCCTAGCTCCGAATCGGCACCAAACGCACTTGTAGGAGCTACATTCTGCAAAGGGAAACTGGGCTCGGTGAACAAACCTCAACACCAGTGCGGCTATGCTCAGGATCCCAGCGCTTGCCTAGTTCTCACCTAGCCCTCGGCTCCCCATAGGGCCAAGGAGGGTCTGGGCTGCCTCTGGCTCCGTGGGCACTGCTGCTTGGCTGGTGGTCTCCACAGCTGGAAACCCACTCCAAACGTCTTCTCCTTCGTGGAGAAGGCTGATGTGGCCTGAAGAAGCCCTTTGTGCAATGGCCCTAGCAACCCACCCATCGCCAGCTCCGGAGGGCCCCACCTAGGGCCTAGCTCCGTAACGGCAGAAAGCGCGCTTGTAGGAGCTGCATTCTGCAAAGGGAAACTGGGCTCGGTGAACAAACCTCAACACCAGTGCGGCTATGCTCAGGATCGAGCGCTTGCCTAGTTCTCACCTAGCCCTCGGCTCCCCATAGGGCCAAGGAGGGTCTGGGCTGCCTCTGGCTCCGTGGGCACTGCTGCTTGGCTGGTGGTCTCTGCAGCTGGAAACCAACTCCAAACGTCTTCTCCTTCTCGGAGAAGTCTAAATTGGCCTAATGAAGCCCTGTGTGCACTGGTCCTAGCAACCCACCCCTAGCCAGCTCGGGAAGGCCCCACATAGGGCCTAGCTCGGAAATGGCACAAAACGCGCTTCTAGGAGCTGCATTCTGCAAAGGGAAAATGGGCTCGGTGAACAAACCTCAACACCAGTGCGGCCTGGCTCAGGATCGCAGCGCTTGCCTAGTTCTCACCTAGGCCTAGGCTCCCCTTAGGGCCAAGGAGGGTCTGGGCTGCCTCTGGCTCCGTGGGCACTGCTGCTTGGCTGGTGGTCTCCGCAGCTGGAAACCAACTCCATACGTCTTCCACTTCGAGGAGAAGTCTAAAAAGGCCAAATGAAGCCCTGTGTGCATGGGCCGTAGCAACCCACCCCTATCCAGCTCGGGAGGGCCCCACCTAGGGCCTAGCTCCGAAACGGCCCAAAACGCCCCTGTAGGAGCTGCATTCTGCAAAGGGAAACTGGGCTCGGGGAGCAAACCTCAGCCCCAATGCGGCTTGGCTCAGGATCGCAGCGCTTGCCTAGTTCTCACCTAGGCCTAGGCTCCCCATAGGGCCAAGGAGGGTCTGGGCTGCCTCTGGCTCCGTGGGCACTCCTACTTGGCTGGTGGTCTCCGCAGCTGGAAACCAACTCCAAACGTCTTCCCCTTCGCGGAGAAGGCTGATGTGGCCTGAATAAGCCCTGTGTGCACTGGCCCTAGCATCCCAGCCCTAGCCAGCTCGGGAGGGCCCCACCTAGGGCCTAGCTCCGAAACGGCCCAAAACGCGCTTGTAGGAGCTGCATTCTGCAAAGGGAACTGGGCTCGGGGAACAAACCTCAGCCCCAATGCGGCTTGGCTCAGGATCACAGCGCTTGCCTAGTTCTCACCTAGCCCTCGGCTCCCCTTATGGCCAAGGAGGGTCTGGGCTGCCTCTGGCTCCGTGGGCACTGCTGCTTGGCTGGTGGTCTCCTCAGCTGGAAACCAACTCCAAACGTCTTCCCCTTCGCGGAGAAGGCTGATTTGGCCTGAAGAAGCCCTTTGTGCACTGGCCCTAGCAACCCACCCCTAGCCAGCTCGGGAGGGCCCCCCTAGGGCCTAGCTCCGAAACGGTACCAAAGGCGCTTCTAGGAGCTGCATTCTGCAAAGGGAAACTGGGCTCGGGGAACAAACCTCAGCCCCACTGCGGCTTGGCTCAGGATCGCAGCGCTTGCCTAGTTCTCACCTAGGCCTAGGCTCCCCATAGGGCCAAGGAGGGTCTGGGCTGCCTCTGGCTCCGTGGGCGCTGCTGCTTGGCTGATGGTCTCCGCAGCTAGAAACCAACTCCAAACGTCTTCTCCTTCGCGGAGTAGTCTAAATTGGCCTAATGAAGCCCTGTGTGCACTGTCCCTAGCAACCCACCCCTATCCAGCTCGGGAGGGACCCACCTAGGGCCTAGCTTGGAAACGGCACAAAACGCGCTTGTAGGAGCTGCATTCTGCAAAGGGAAACTGGGCTCGGGGAACAAACCTCAGCCCCAATGCGGCTTGGCTCAGAAACCCAGCGCTTGCCTAGTTCTCACCTAGCCCTCGGCTCCCCATAGGGCCAAGGAGGGTCTGGGCTGCCTCTGGCTCCGTGGGCACTGCTGCTTGGCTGGTGGTCTCCGCAGCTGGAAACCAACTCCAAACGTCTTCCCCTTCGCGGAGAAGGCTGATTTGGCCTGAAGAAGCCCTTTGTGCACTGGCCCTAGCAACCCACCCCTAGCCAGCTCGGGAGGGCCCCACCTAGGGCCTAGCTCCGAAACGGCACCAAACGCACTTGTAGGAGCTGCATTCTGCAAAGGGAAACTGGGCTCGGGGAACAAACCTCAACACCAATGCGGCTTGGCTCAGGATCGCAGCGCTTGCCTAGTTCTCACCTAGCCCTCGGCTCCCCATAGGCCCAAGGAGGGTCTGGGCTGCCTCTGGCTCCGTGGGCACTGCTGCTTGGCTGGTGGTCTCCGCAGCTGGAAACCAACTCCAAACGTCATCTCCTTCGCGGCGAAGGCTGATGTGGCCTGAAGAAGCCCTTTGTGCAATGGCCCTAGCAACCCACCCATCGCCAGCTCGGGAGGGCCCCACCTAGGGACTAGCTCCGTAACGGCAGAAAGCGCGCTTGTAGGAGCTGCATTCTGCAAAGGGAAACTGGGCTCGGTGAACAAACCTCAACACCAGTGCGGCTATGCTCAGGATCGCAGCGCTTGCCTAGTTCTCACCTAGCCCTCGGCTCCCCTTACGGCCAAGGAGGGTCTGGGCTGCCTCTGGCTCCGTGGGCACTGCTGCTTGGCTGGTGGTCTCTGCAGCTGGAAACCAACTCCAAACGTCTTCTCCTTCTCGGAGAAGTCTAAATTGGCCTGATGAAGCCCTGTGTGCACTGGTCCTAGCAACCCACCCCTAGCCAGCTCGGGAAGGCCCCACATAGGGCCTAGCTCGGAAATGGCACAAAACGCGCTTCTAGAAGCTGCATTCTGCAAAGGGAAAATGGGCTCGGTGAACAAACCTCAACACCAGTGCGGCCTGGCTCAGGATCGCAGCGCTTGCCTAGTTCTCACCTAGGCCTAGGCTCCCCTTAGGGCCAAGGAGGGTCTGGGCTGCCTCTGGCTCCGTGGGCACTGCTACTTGGCTGGTGGTCTCCGCAGCTGGAAACCCACTCCAAACGTCTTCTCCTTCGCGGAGAAGGCTGATTTGGCAGGAAGAAACCCTGTGTGCACTGGCCCTAGCAACCCACCCCTAGCCAGCTCGGGAGGGCCCCACCTAGGGCCTAGCTCCGAAACGGTACCAAAGGCGCTTCTAGGAGCTGCATTCTGCAAAGGGAAACTGGGCTCGGGGAACAAACCTCAGCCCCACTGCGGCTTGGCTCAGGATCCCAGCGCTTGCCTAGTTCTCACCTAGGCCTAGGCTCCCCTTAGGGCCAAGGAGGGTCTGGGCTGCCTCTGGCTCCGTGGGCACTGCTGCTTGGCTGGTGGTCTCCGCAGCTGGAAACCAACTCCATACGTCTTCCACTTCGAGGAGAAGTTTAAATTGGCCAAATGAAGCCCTGTGTGCATGGGCCGTAGCAACCCACCCCTATCCAGCTCGGGAGGGCCCCACCTAGGGCCTAGCTCCGAAACGGCCCAAAACGCCCCTGTAGGAGCTGCATTCTGCAAAGGGAAACTGGGCTCGGGGAGCAAACCTCAGCCCCAATGCGGCTTGGCTCAGGATCGCAGCGCTTGCCTAGTTCTCACCTAGGCCTAGGCTCCCCATAGGGCCAAGGAGGGTCTGGGCTGCCTCTGGCTCCGTGGGCACTCCTACTTGGCTGGTGGTCTCCGCAGCTGGAAACCAACTCCAAACGTCTTCCCCTTCGCGGAGAAGGCTGATTTGGCCTGAAGAAGCCCTTTGTGCACTGGCCCTAGCAACCCACCCCTAGCCAGCTCGGGAGGGCCCCACCTAGGGCCTAGCTCCGAAACGGTACCAAAGGCGCTTCTAGGAGCTGCATTCTGCAAAGGGAAACTGGGCTCGGGGAACAAACCTCAGCCCCACTGCGGCTTGGCTCAGGATCGCAGCGCTTGCCTAGTTCTCACCTAGGCCTAGGCTCCCCATAGGGCCAAGGAGGGTCTGGGCTGCCTCTGGCTCCGTGGGCGCTGCTGCTTGGCTGATGGTCTCCGCAGCTAGAAACCAACTCCAAAGTCTTCTCCTTCGCGGAGTAGTCTAAATTGGCCTAATGAAGCCCTGTGTGCACTGTCCCTAGCAACCCACCCCTATCCAGCTCGGGAGGGACCCACCTAGGGCCTAGCTTGGAAATGGCACAAAACGCGCTTGTAGGAGCTGCATTCTGCAAAGGGAAACTGGGCTCGGGGAACAAACCTCAGCCCCAATGCGGCTTGGCTCAGAAACCCAGCGCTTGCCTAGTTCTCACCTAGCCCTCGGCTCCCCATAGGGCCAAGGAGGGTCTGGGCTGCCTCTGGCTCCGTGGGCACTGCTGCTTGGCTGGTGGTCTCCGCAGCTGGAAACCAACTCCAAACATCTTCTCCTTCGCGGAGAAGTCTGAATTGGCTTAATGAATCCCTGTGTGGACTGGCCCTAGCAACCCACCCATCGCCAGCTCGGGCGGGCCCCACCTAGGGCCTAGCTCCGTAATGGCACCAAATGCGCTTGAAGGAGCTGCATTCTGCAAAGGGAAACTGGGCTCGGGGAACAAACCTCAGCCCCAATGCGGCTTGGCTCAGAAACCCAGAGCTTGCCTAGTTCTCACCTAGCACTCGGCTCCCCATAGGGCCAAGGATGGTCTGGGCTGCCTCTGGCTCCGTGGGCACTGCTGCTTGGCTGGTGGTCTCCGCAGCTGGAAACCAACTCCAAACGTCTTCCCCTTCGCGGAGAAGGCTGATTTGGCCTGAAGAAGCCCTTTGTGCACTGGCCCTAGCAACCCACCCCTAGCCAGCTCGGGAGGGCCCCACCTAGGGCCTAGCTCCGAAACGGCACCAAACGCACTTGTAGGAGCTGCATTCTGCAAAGGGAAACTGGGCTCGGTGAACAAACCTCAACACCAGTGCGGCTATGCTCAGGATCCCAGCGCTTGCCTAGTTCCCACCTAGCCCTCGGCTCCCCATAGGGCCAAGGAGGGTCTGGGCTGCCTCTGGCTCCGTGGGCACTGCTGCTTGGCTGGTGGTCTCCACAGCTGGAAACCCACTCCAAACGTCTTCTCCTTCGCGGAGAAGGCTGATGTGGCCTGAAGAAGCCCTTTGTGCAATGGCCCTAGCAACCCACCCATCGCCAGCTCCGGAGGGCCCCACCTAGGGCCTAGCTCCGTAACGGCAGAAAGCGCGCTTGTAGGAGCTGCATTCTGCAAAGGGAAACTGGGCTCGGTGAACAAACCTCAACACCAGTGCGGCTATGCTCAGGATCCCAGCGCTTGCGTAGTTCTCACCTAGCCCTCGGCTCCCCTTACGGCCAAGGAGGGTCTGGGCTGCCTCTGGCTCCGTGGGCACTGCTGCTTGGCTGGTGGTCTCTGCAGCTGGAAACCAACTCCAAACGTCTTCTCCTTCTCGGAGAAGTCTAAATTGGCCTGATGAAGCCCTGTGTGCACTGGTCCTAGCAACCCACCCCTAGCCAGCTCGGGAAGGCCCCACATAGGGCCTAGCTCGGAAATGGCACAAAACGCGCTTCTAGAAGCTGCATTCTGCAAAGGGAAAATGGGCTCGGTGAACAAACCTCAACACCAGTGCGGCCTGGCTCAGGATCGCAGCGCTTGCCTAGTTCTCACCTAGGCCTAGGCTCCCCTTAGGGCCAAGGAGGGTCTGGGCTGCCTCTGGCTCCGTGGGCACTGCTACTTGGCTGGTGGTCTCCGCAGCTGGAAACCCACTCCAAACGTCTTCTCCTTCGCGGAGAAGGCTGATTTGGCAGGAAGAAACCCTGTGTGCACTGGCCCTAGCAACCCACCCCTAGCCAGCTCGGGAGGGCCCCACCTAGGGCCTAGCTCCGAAACGGTACCAAAGGCGCTTCTAGGAGCTGCATTCTGCAAAGGGAAACTGGGCTCGGGGAACAAACCTCAGCCCCACTGCGGCTTGGCTCAGGATCCCAGCGCTTGCCTAGTTCTCACCTAGTCCTAGGCTCCCCTTAGGGCCAAGGAGGGTCTGGGCTGCCTCTGGCTCCGTGGGCACTGCTGCTTGGCTGGTGGTCTCCGCAGCTGGAAACCAACTCCATACGTCTTCCACTTCGAGGAGAAGTTTAAATTGGCCAAATGAAGCCCTGTGTGCATGGGCCGTAGCAACCCACCCCTATCCAGCTCGGGAGGGCCCCACCTAGGGCCTAGCTCCGAAACGGCCCAAAACGCCCCTGTAGGAGCTGCATTCTGCAAAGGGAAACTGGGCTCGGGGAGCAAACCTCAGCCCCAATGCGGCTTGGCTCAGGATCGCAGCGCTTGCCTAGTTCTCACCTAGGCCTAGGCTCCCCATAGGGCCAAGGAGGGTCTGGGCTGCCTCTGGCTCCGTGGGCACTCCTACTTGGCTGGTGGTCTCCGCAGCTGGAAACCAACTCCAAACGTCTTCCCCTTCGCGGAGAAGGCTGATTTGGCCTGAAGAAGCCCTTTGTGCACTGGCCCTAGCAACCCACCCCTAGCCAGCTCGGGAGGGCCCCACCTAGGGCCTAGCTCCGAAACGGTACCAAAGGCGCTTCTAGGAGCTGCATTCTGCAAAGGGAAACTGGGCTCGGGGAACAAACCTCAGCCCCACTGCGGCTTGGCTCAGGATCGCAGCGCTTGCCTAGTTCTCACCTAGGCCTAGGCTCCCCTTAGGGCCAAGGAGGGTCTGGGCTGCCTCTGGCTCCGTGGGCGCTGCTGCTTGGCTGATGGTCTCCGCAGCTAGAAACCAACTCCAAAGTCTTCTCCTTCGCGGAGTAGTCTAAATTGGCCTAATGAAGCCCTGTGTGCACTGTCCCTAGCAACCCACCCCTATCCAGCTCGGGAGGGACCCACCTAGGGCCTAGCTTGGAAATGGCACAAAACGCGCTTGTAGGAGCTGCATTCTGCAAAGGGAAACTGGGCTCGGGGAACAAACCTCAGCCCCAATGCGGCTTGGCTCAGAAACCCAGCGCTTGCCTAGTTCTCACCTAGCCCTCGGCTCCCCATAGGGCCAAGGAGGGTCTGGGCTGCCTCTGGCTCCGTGGGCACTGCTGCTTGGCTGGTGGTCTCCGCAGCTGGAAACCAACTCCAAACATCTTCTCCTTCGCGGAGAAGTCTGAATTAGCTTAATGAATCCCTGTGTGGACTGGCCCTAGCAACCCACCCATCGCCAGCTCGGGCGGGCCCCACCTAGGGCCTAGCTCCGTAATGGCACCAAATGCGCTTGAAGGAGCTGCATTCTGCAAAGGGAAACTGGGCTCGGGGAACAAACCTCAGCCCCAATGCGGCTTGGCTCAGAAACCCAGAGCTTGCCTAGTTCTCACCTAGCACTCGGCTCCCCATAGGGCCAAGGATGGTCTGGGCTGCCTCTGGCTCCGTGGGCACTGCTGCTTGGCTGGTGGTCTCCGCAGCTGGAAACCAACTCCAAACGTCTTCCCCTTCGCGGAGAAGGCTGATTTGGCCTGAAGAAGCCCTTTGTGCACTGGCCCTAGCAACCCACCCCTAGCCAGCTCGGGAGGGCCCCACCTAGGGCCTAGCTCCGAAACGGCACCAAACGCACTTGTAGGAGCTGCATTCTGCAAAGGGAAACTGGGCTCGGTGAACAAACCTCAACACCAGTGCGGCTATGCTCAGGATCCCAGCGCTTGCCTAGTTCCCACCTAGCCCTCGGCTCCCCATAGGGCCAAGGAGGGTCTGGGCTGCCTCTGGCTCCGTGGGCACTGCTGCTTGGCTGGTGGTCTCCACAGCTGGAAACCCACTCCAAACGTCTTCTCCTTCGTGGAGAAGGCTGATGTGGCCTGAAGAAGCCCTTTGTGCAATGGCCCTAGCAACCCACCCATCGCCAGCTCCGGAGGGCCCCACCTAGGGCCTAGCTCCGTAACGGCAGAAAGCGCGCTTGTAGGAGCTGCATTCTGCAAAGGGAAACTGGGCTCGGTGAACAAACCTCAACACCAGTGCGGCTATGCTCAGGATCCCAGCGCTTGCGTAGTTCTCACCTAGCCCTCGGCTCCCCTTACGGCCAAGGAGGGTCTGGGCTGCCTCTGGCTCCGTGGGCACTGCTGCTTGGCTGGTGGTCTCTGCAGCTGGAAACCAACTCCAAACGTCTTCTCCTTCTCGGAGAAGTCTAAATTGGCCTAATGAAGCCCTGTGTGCACTGGTCCTAGCAACCCACCCATAGCCAGCTCGGAAAGGCCCCACATAGGGCCTAGCTCGGAAATGGCACAAAACGCGCTTCTAGGAGCTGCATTCTGCAAAGGGAAAATGGGCTCCGTGAACAAACCTCAACACCAGTGCGGCCTGGCTCAGGATCGCAGCGCTTGCCTAGTTCTCACCTAGGCCTAGGCTCCCCTTAGGGCCAAGGAGGGTCTGGGCTGCCTCTGGCTCCGTGGGCACTGCTACTTGGCTGGTGGTCTCCGCAGCTGGAAACCCACTCCAAACGTCTTCTCCTTCGCGGAGAAGGCTGATTTGGCAGGAAGAAGCCCTGTGTGCACTGGCCCTAGCAACCCACCCCTAGCCAGCTCGGGAGGGCCCCACCTAGGGCCTAGCTCCGAAACGGTACCAAAGGCGCTTCTAGGAGCTGCATTCTGCAAAGGGAAACTGGGCTCGGGGAACAAACCTCAGCCCCACTGCGGCTTGGCTCAGGATCGCAGCGCTTGCCTAGTTCTCACCTAGGCCTAGGCTCCCCATAGGGCCAAGGAGGGTCTGGGCTGCCTCTGGCTCCGTGGGCACTGCTGCTTGGCTGGTGGTCTCCGCAGCTGGAAACCAACTCCATACGTCTTCCACTTCGAGGAGAAGTCTAAATTGGCCAAATGAAGTCCTGTGTGCATGGGCCGTAGCAACCCACCCCTATCCAGCTCGGGAGGGCCCCACCTAGGGCCTAGCTCCGAAACGGCCCAAAAGGCCCCTGTAGGAGCTGCATTCTGCAAAGGGAAACTGGGCTCGGGGAACAAACCTCAGCCCCAATGCGGCTTGGCTCAGGATCACAGCGCTTGCCTAGTTCTCACCTAGGCCTAGGATCCCCATAGGGCCAAGGAGGGTCTGGGCTGCCTCTGGCTCCGTGGGCACTCCTACTTGGCTGGTGGTCTCCGCAGCTGGAAACCAACTCCAAACGTCTTCCCCTTCGCGGAGAAGGCTGATGTGGGCTGAATAAGCCCTGTGTGCACTGGCCCTAGCAACCCAGCCCTAGCCAGCTCGGGAGGGCCCCACCTAGGGCCTAGCTCCGAAACGGCCCAAAACGCGCTTGTAGGAGCTGCATTCTGCAAAGGGAACTGGGCTCGGGGAACAAACCTCAGCCCCACTGCGGCTTGGCTCAGGATCGCAGCGCTTGCCTAGTTCTCACCTAGGCCTAGGCTCCCCATAGGGCCAAGGAGGGTCTGGGCTGCCTCTGGCTCCGTGGGCGCTGCTGCTTTGCTGATGGTCTCCGCAGCTAGAAACTAACTCCAAACGTCTTCTCCTTCGCAGAGTAGTCTAAATTGGCCTAATGAAGCCCTGTGTGCACTGTCCCTAGCAACCCACCCCTATCCAGCTCGGGAGGGACCCACCTAGGGCCTAGCTTGGAAATGGCACAAAACGCGCTTGTAGGAGCTGCATTCTGCAAAGGGAAACTGGGCTCGGGGAACAAACCTCAGCCCCAATGCGGCTTGGCTCAGAAACCCAGCGCTTGCCTAGTTCTCACCTAGCCCTCGGCTCCCCATAGGGCCAAGGAGGGTCTGGGCTGCCTCTGGCTCCGTGGGCACTGCTGCTTGGCTGGTGGTCTACGCAGCTGGAAACCAACTCCAAACATCTTTTCCTTCGCGGAGAAGTCTGAATTGGCTTAATGAATCCCTGTGTGGACTGGCCCTAGCAACCCACCCATCGCCAGCTCGGGCGGGCCCCACCTAGGGCCTAGCTCCGTAATGGCACCAAATGCGCTTGAAGGAGCTGCATTCTGCAAAGGGAAACTGGGCTCGGGGAACAAACCTCAGCCCCAATGCGGCTTGGCTCAGAAACCCAGAGCTTGCCTAGTTCTCACCTAGCACTCGGCTCCCCATAGGGCCAAGGATGGTCTGGGCTGCCTCTGGCTCCGTGGGCACTGCTGCTTGGCTGGTGGTCTCCGCAGCTGGAAACCAACTCCAAACGTCTTCCCCTTCGCGGAGAAGGCTGATTTGGCCTGAAGAAGCCCTTTGTGCACTGGCCCTAGCAACCCACCCCTAGCCAGCTCGGGAGGGCCCCACCTAGGGCCTAGCTCCGAAACGGCACCAAACGCACTTGTAGGAGCTGCATTCTGCAAAGGGAAACTGGGCTCGGTGAACAAACCTCAACACCAGTGCGGCTATGCTCAGGATCCCAGTGCTTGCCTAGTTCCCACCTAGCCCTCGGCTCCCCATAGGGCCAAGGAGGGTCTGGGCTGCCTCTGGCTCCGTGGGCACTGCTGCTTGGCTGGTGGTCTCCACAGCTGGAAACCCACTCCAAACGTCTTCTCCTTCGCGGAGAAGGCTGATGTGGCCTGAAGAAGCCCTTTGTGCAATGGCCCTAGCAACCCACCCATCGCCAGCTCCGGAGGGCCCCACCTAGGGCCTAGCTCCGTAACGGCAGAAAGCGCGCTTGTAGGAGCTGCATTCTGCAAAGGGAAACTGGGCTCGGTGAACAAACCTCAACACCAGTGCGGCTATGCTCAGGATCCCAGCGCTTGCGTAGTTCTCACCTAGCCCTCGGCTCCCCTTACGGCCAAGGAGGGTCTGGGCTGCCTCTGGCTCCGTGGGCACTGCTGCTTGGCTGGTGGTCTCTGCAGCTGGAAACCAACTCCAAACGTCTTCTCCTTCTCGGAGAAGTCTAAATTGGCCTGATGAAGCCCTGTGTGCACTGGTCCTAGCAACCCACCCCTAGCCAGCTCGGGAAGGCCCCACATAGGGCCTAGCTCGGAAATGGCACAAAACGCGCTTCTAGAAGCTGCATTCTGCAAAGGGAAAATGGGCTCGGTGAACAAACCTCAACACCAGTGCGGCCTGGCTCAGGATCGCAGCGCTTGCCTAGTTCTCACCTAGGCCTAGGCTCCCCTTAGGGCCAAGGAGGGTCTGGGCTGCCTCTGGCTCCGTGGGCACTGCTGCTTGGCTGGTGGTCTCCGCAGCTGGAAACCCACTCCAAACGTCTTCTCCTTCGCGGAGAAGGCTGATTTGGCAGGAAGAAACCCTGTGTGCACTGGCCCTAGCAACCCACCCCTAGCCAGCTCGGGAGGGCCCCACCTAGGGCCTAGCTCCGAAACGGTACCAAAGGCGCTTCTAGGAGCTGCATTCTGCAAAGGGAAACTGGGCTCGGGGAACAAACCTCAGCCCCACTGCGGCTTGGCTCAGGATCCCAGCGCTTGCCTAGTTCTCACCTAGGCCTAGGCTCCCCTTAGGGCCAAGGAGGGTCTGGGCTGCCTCTGGCTCCGTGGGCACTGCTGCTTGGCTGGTGGTCTCCGCAGCTGGAAACCAACTCCATACGTCTTCCACTTCGAGGAGAAGTTTAAATTGGCCAAATGAAGCCCTGTGTGCATGGGCCGTAGCAACCCACCCCTATCCAGCTCGGGAGGGCCCCACCTAGGGCTTAGCTCCGAAACGGCCCAAAACGCCCCTGTAGGAGCTGCATTCTGCAAAGGGAAACTGGGCTCGGGGAGCAAACCTCAGCCCCAATGCGGCTTGGCTCAGGATCGCAGCGCTTGCCTAGTTCTCACCTAGGCCTAGGCTCCCCATAGGGCCAAGGAGGGTCTGGGCTGCCTCTGGCTCCGTGGGCACTCCTACTTGGCTGGTGGTCTCCGCAGCTGGAAACCAACTCCAAACGTCTTCCCCTTCGCGGAGAAGGCTGATTTGGCCTGAAGAAGCCCTTTGTGCACTGGCCCTAGCAACCCACCCCTAGCCAGCTCGGGAGGGCCCCACCTAGGGCCTAGCTCCGAAACGGTACCAAAGGCGCTTCTAGGAGCTGCATTCTGCAAAGGGAAACTGGGCTCGGGGAACAAACCTCAGCCCCACTGCGGCTTGGCTCAGGATCGCAGCGCTTGCCTAGTTCTCACCTAGGCCTAGGCTCCCCATAGGGCCAAGGAGGGTCTGGGCTGCTTCTGGCTCCGTGGGCGCTGCTGCTTGGCTGATGGTCTCCGCAGCTAGAAACCAACTCCAAAGTCTTCTCCTTCGCGGAGTAGTCTAAATTGGCCTAATGAAGCCCTGTGTGCACTGTCCCTAGCAACCCACCCCTATCCAGCTCGGGAGGGACCCACCTAGGGCCTAGCTTGGAAATGGCACAAAACGCGCTTGTAGGAGCTGCATTCTGCAAAGGGAAACTGGGCTCGGGGAACAAACCTCAGCCCCAATGCGGCTTGGCTCAGAAACCCAGCGCTTGCCTAGTTCTCACCTAGCCCTCGGCTCCCCATAGGGCCAAGGAGGGTCTGGGCTGCCTCTGGCTCCGTGGGCACTGCTGCTTGGCTGGTGGTCTCCGCAGCTGGAAACCAACTCCAAACATCTTCTCCTTCGCGGAGAAGTCTGAATTGGCTTAATGAATCCCTGTGTGGACTGGCCCTAGCAACCCACCCATCGCCAGCTCGGGCGGGCCCCACCTAGGGCCTAGCTCCGTAATGGCACCAAATGCGCTTGAAGGAGCTGCATTCTGCAAAGGGAAACTGGGCTCGGGGAACAAACCTCAGCCCCAATGCGGCTTGGCTCAGAAACCCAGAGCTTGCCTAGTTCTCACCTAGCACTCGGCTCCCCATAGGGCCAAGGAGGGTCTGGGCTGCCTCTGGCTCCGTGGGCACTGCTGCTTGGCTGGTGGTCTCCGCAGCTGGAAACCAACTCCAAACGTCTTCCCCTTCGCGGAGAAGGCTGATTTGGCCTGAAGAAGCCCTTTGTGCACTGGCCCTAGCAACCCACCCCTAGCCAGCTCGGGAGGGCCCCACCTAGGGCCTAGCTCCGAAACGGCACCAAACGCACTTGTAGGAGCTGCATTCTGCAAAGGGAAACTGGGCTCGGTGAACAAACCTCAACACCAGTGCGGCTATGCTCAGGATCCCAGCGCTTGCCTAGTTCCCACCTAGCCCTCGGCTCCCCATAGGGCCAAGGAGGGTCTGGGCTGCCTCTGGCTCCGTGGGCACTGCTGCTTGGCTGGTGGTCTCCACAGCTGGAAACCCACTCCAAACGTCTTCTCCTTCGCGGAGAAGGCTGATGTGGCCTGAAGAAGCCCTTTGTGCAATGGCCCTAGCAACCCACCCATCGCCAGCTCCGGAGGGCCCCACCTAGGGCCTAGCTCCGTAACGGCAGAAAGCGCGCTTGTAGGAGCTGCATTCTGCAAAGGGAAACTGGGCTCGGTGAACAAACCTCAACACCAGTGCGGCTATGCTCAGGATCCCAGCGCTTGCGTAGTTCTCACCTAGCCCTCGGCTCCCCTTACGGCCAAGGAGGGTCTGGGCTGCCTCTGGCTCCGTGGGCACTGCTGCTTGGCTGGTGGTCTCTGCAGCTGGAAACCAACTCCAAACGTCTTCTCCTTCTCGGAGAAGTCTAAATTGGCCTAATGAAGCCCTGTGTGCACTGGTCCTAGCAACCCACCCCTAGCCAGCTCGGAAAGGCCCCACATAGGGCCTAGCTCGGAAATGGCACAAAACGCGCTTCTAGGAGCTGCATTCTGCAAAGGGAAAATGGGCTCGGTGAACAAACCTCAACACCAGTGCGGCCTGGCTCAGGATCGCAGCGCTTGCCTAGTTCTCACCTAGGCCTAGGCTCCCCTTAGGGCCAAGGAGGGTCTGGGCTGCCTCTGGCTCCGTGGGCACTGCTACTTGGCTGGTGGTCTCCGCAGCTGGAAACCCACTCCAAACGTCTTCTCCTTCGCGGAGAAGGCTGATTTGGCAGGAAGAAGCCCTGTGTGCACTGGCCCTAGCAACCCACCCCTAGCCAGCTCGGGAGGGCCCCACCTAGGGCCTAGCTCCGAAACGGTACCAAAGGCGCTTCTAGGAGCTGCATTCTGCAAAGGGAAACTGGGCTCGGGGAACAAACCTCAGCCCCACTGCGGCTTGGCTCAGGATCGCAGCGCTTGCCTAGTTCTCACCTAGGCCTAGGCTCCCCATAGGGCCAAGGAGGGTCTGGGCTGCCTCTGGCTCCGTGGGCACTGCTGCTTGGCTGGTGGTCTCCGCAGCTGGAAACCAACTCCATACGTCTTCCACTTCGAGGAGAAGTCTAAATTGGCCAAATGAAGCCCTGTGTGCATGGGCCGTAGCAACCCACCCCTATCCAGCTCGGGAGGGCCCCACCTAGGGCCTAGCTCCGAAACGGCCCAAAACGCCCCTGTAGGAGCTGCATTCTGCAAAGGGAAACTGGGCTCGGGGAACAAACCTCAGCCCCAATGCGGCTTGGCTCAGGATCGCAGCGCTTGCCTAGTTCTCACCTAGGCCTAGGATCCCCATAGGGCCAAGGAGGGTCTGGGCTGCCTCTGGCTCCGTGGGCACTCCTACTTGGCTGGTGGTCTCCGCAGCTGGAAACCAACTCCAAACGTCTTCCCCTTCGCGGAGAAGGCTGATGTGGGCTGAATAAGCCCTGTGTGCACTGGCCCTAGCAACCCAGCCCTAGCCAGCTCGGGAGGGCCCCACCTAGGGCCTAGCTCCGAAACGGCCCAAAACGCGCTTGTAGGAGCTGCATTCTGCAAAGGGAACTGGGCTCGGGGAACAAACCTCAGCCCCACTGCGGCTTGGCTCAGGATCGCAGCGCTTGCCTAGTTCTCACCTAGGCCTAGGCTCCCCATAGGGCCAAGGAGGGTCTGGGCTGCCTCTGGCTCCGTGGGCGCTGCTGCTTTGCTGATGGTCTCCGCAGCTAGAAACTAACTCCAAACGTCTTCTCCTTCGCAGAGTAGTCTAAATTGGCCTAATGAAGCCCTGTGTGCACTGTCCCTAGCAACCCACCCCTATCCAGCTCGGGAGGGACCCACCTAGGGCCTAGCTTGGAAATGGCACAAAACGCGCTTGTAGGAGCTGCATTCTGCAAAGGGAAACTGGGCTCGGGGAACAAACCTCAGCCCCAATGCGGCTTGGCTCAGAAACCCAGCGCTTGCCTAGTTCTCACCTAGCCCTCGGCTCCCCATAGGGCCAAGGAGGGTCTGGGCTGCCTCTGGCTCCGTGGGCACTGCTGCTTGGCTGGTGGTCTACGCAGCTGGAAACCAACTCCAAACATCTTTTCCTTCGCGGAGAAGTCTGAATTGGCTTAATGAATCCCTGTGTGGACTGGCCCTAGCAACCCACCCATCGCCAGCTCAGGCGGGCCCCACGTAGGGCCTAGCTCTGTAATGGCACCAAATGCGCTTGAAGGAGCTGCATTCTGCAGAGGGAAACTGGGCTCGGGGAACAAACCTCAGCCCCAATGCGGCTTGGTTCAGGATCGCAGCGCTTGCCTAGTTCTCACCTAGACCTCGGCTCCTCATAGGGCCAAGGCGGGTCTGGGCTGCCTCTGGCTCCGTGGGCACTGCTGCTTGGCTGGTGGTCTCCGCAGCTGGAAACCAACTCCAAACGTCTTCCCCTTCGCGGAGAAGGCTGATTTGGCCTGAAGAAGCCCTTTGTGCACTGGCCCTAGCAACCCACCCCTAGCCAGCTCCGGAGGGCCCCACTTAGGGCCTAGCTCCGAAACGGCACCAAACGCACTTGTAGGAGCTGCATTCTGCAAAGGGAAACTGGGCTCGGTGAACAAACCTCAACACCAGTGCGGCTATGCTCAGGATCCCAGCGCTTGCCTAGTTCTCACCTAGCCCTCGGCTCCCCATAGGGCCAAGGAGGGTCTGGGCTGCCTCTGGCTCCGTGGGCACTGCTGCTTGGCTGGTGGTCTCCGCAGCTGGAAACCCACTCCAAACGTCTTCTCCTTCGCGGAGAAGGCTGATGTGGCCTGAAGAAGCCCTTTGTGCAATGGCCCTAGCAACCCACCCATCGCCAGCTCCGGAGGGCCCCACCTAGGGCCTAGCTCCGTAACGGCAGAAAGCGCGCTTGTAGGAGCTGCATTCTGAAAAGGGAAACTGGGCTCGGTGAACAAACCTCAACACCAGTGCGGCTATGCTCAGGATCCCAGCGCTTGCGTAGTTCTCACCTAGCCCTCGGCTCCCCATAGGGCCAAGGAGGGTCTGGGCTGCCTCTGGCTCCGTGGGCGCTGCTGCTTGGCTGATGGTCTCCGCAGCTAGAAACCAACTCCAAACGTCTTCTCCTTCGCGGAGTAGTCTAAATTGGCCTAAGGAAGCCCTGTGTGCACTGTCCCTAGCAACCCACCCCTATCCAGCTCGGGAGGGACCCACCTAGGGCCTAGCTTGGAAATGGCACAAAACGCGCTTGTAGGAGCTGCATTCTGCAAAGGGAAACTGGGCTCGGGGAACAAACCTCAGCCCCAATGCGGCTTGGCTCAGAAACCCAGCGCTTGCCTAGTTCTCACCTAGCCCTCGGCTCCCCATAGGGCCAAGGAGGGTCTGGGCTGCCTCTGGCTCCGTGGGCACTGCTGCTTGGCTGGTGGTCTCCGCAGCTGGAAACCAACTCCAAACATCTTCTCCTTCGCGGAGAAGTCTGAATTGGCTTAATGAATCCCTGTGTGGACTGGCCCTAGCAACCCACCCATCGCCAGCTCGGGCGGGCCCCACCTAGGGCCTAGCTCCGTAATGGCACCAAATGCGCTTGAAGGAGCTGCATTCTGCAAAGGGAAACTGGGCTCGGGGAACAAACCTCAGCCCCAATGCGGCTTGGCTCAGAAACCCAGAGCTTGCCTAGTTCTCACCTAGCACTCGGCTCCCCATAGGGCCAAGGATGGTCTGGGCTGCCTCTGGCTCCGTGGGCACTGCT
This sequence comes from Sus scrofa, assembly GCF_054392235.1. Taxonomy (NCBI): domain Eukaryota; kingdom Metazoa; phylum Chordata; class Mammalia; order Artiodactyla; family Suidae; genus Sus; species Sus scrofa. Next base: position 50,064,192 of record NC_139385.1, on the reverse strand, counting down.
GCTTGGCTGGTGGTCTCCGCAGCTGGAAACCAACTCCAAACATCTTCCCCTTCGCGGAGAAGGCTGATTTGGCCTGAAGAAGCCCTTTGTGCACTGGCCCTAGCGACCCACCCCTAGCCAGCTCGGGAGGGCCCCACCTAGGGCCTAGCTCCGAAACGGCACCAAACGCACTTGTAGGAGCTGCATTCTGCAAAGGGAAACTGGGCTCGGTGAACAAACCTCAACACCAGTGCGGCTATGCTCAGGATCCCAGCGCTTGCCTAGTTCTCACCTAGCCCTCGGCTCCCCATAGGGCCAAGGAGGGTCTGGGCTGCCTCTGGCTCCGTGGGCACTGCTGCTTGGCTGGTGGTCTCCGCAGCTGGAAACCAACTCCAAACATCTTCTCCTTCGCGGAGAAGTCTGAATTGGCTTAATGAATCCCTGTGTGCACTGGCCCTAGCAACCCACCCATCGCCAGCTCGGGCGGGCCCCACCTAGGGCCTAGCTCCGTAATGGCACCAAATGCGCTTGAAGGAGCTGCATTCTGCAGAGGGAAACTGGGCTCGGGGAACAAACCTCAGCCCCAATGCGGCTTGGCTCAGGATCGCAGCGCTTGCCTAGTTCTCACCTAGACCTCGGCTCCTCATAGGGCCAAGGCGGGTCTGGGCTGCCTCTGGCTCCGTGGGCACTGCTGCTTGGCTGGTGGTCTCCGCAGCTGGAAACCAACTCCAAACGTCTTCCCCTTCGCGGAGAAGGCTGATTTGGCCTGAAGAAGCCCTTTGTGCACTGGCCCTAGCAACCCACCCCTAGCCAGCTCGGGAGGGCCCCACCTAGGGCCTAGCTCCGAAACGGCACCAAACGCACTTGTAGGAGCTGCATTCTGCAAAGGGAAACTGGGCTCGGTGAACAAACCTCAACACCAGTGCGGCTATGCTCAGGATCCCAGCGCTTGCGTAGTTCTCACCTAGCCCTCGGCTCCCCTTACGGCCAAGGAGGGTCTGGGCTGCCTCTGGCTCCGTGGGCACTGCTGCTTGGCTGGTGGTCTCTGCAGCTGGAAACCAACTCCAAACGTCTTCTCCTTCTCGGAGAAGTCTAAATTGGCCTAATGAAGCCCTGTGTGCACTGGTCCTAGCAACCCACCCCTAGCCAGCTCGGGAAGGCCCCACATAGGGCCTAGCTCGGAAATGGCACAAAACGCGCTTCTAGGAGCTGCATTCTGCAAAGGGAAAATGGGCTCCGTGAACAAACCTCAACACCAGTGCGGCCTGGCTCAGGATCGCAGCGCTTGCCTAGTTCTCACCTAGGCCTAGGCTCCCCTTAGGGCCAAGGAGGGTCTGGGCTGCCTCTGGCTCCGTGGGCACTGCTACTTGGCTGGTGGTCTCCGCAGCTGGAAACCCACTCCAAACGTCTTCTCCTTCGCGGAGAAGGCTGATTTGGCAGGAAGAAGCCCTGTGTGCACTGGCCCTAGCAACCCACCCCTAGCCAGCTCGGGAGGGCCCCACCTAGGGCCTAGCTCCGAAACGGTACCAAAGGCGCTTCTAGGAGCTGCATTCTGCAAAGGGAAACTGGGCTCGGGGAACAAACCTCAGCCCCACTGCGGCTTGGCTCAGGATCGCAGCGCTTGCCTAGTTCTCACCTAGGCCTAGGCTCCCCATAGGGCCAAGGAGGGTCTGGGCTGCCTCTGGCTCCGTGGGCACTGCTGCTTGGCTGGGGGTCTCCGCAGCTGGAAACCAACTCCATACGTCTTCCACTTCGAGGAGAAGTCTAAATTGGCCAAATGAAGCCCTGTGTGCATGGGCCGTAGCAACCCACCCCTATCCAGCTCGGGAGGGCCCCACCTAGGGCCTAGCTCCGAAACGGCCCAAAAGGCCCCTGTAGGAGCTGCATTCTGCAAAGGGAAACTGGGCTCGGGGAACAAACCTCAGCCCCAATGCGGCTTGGCTCAGGATCGCAGCGCTTGCCTAGTTCTCACCTAGGCCTAGGATCCCCATAGGGCCAAGGAGGGTCTGGGCTGCCTCTGGCTCCGTGGGCACTCCTACTTGGCTGGTGGTCTCCGCAGCTGGAAACCAACTCCAAACGTCTTCCCCTTCGCGGAGAAGGCTGATGTGGGCTGAAGAAGCCCTGTGTGCACTGGCCCTAGCAACCCAGCCCTAGCCAGCTCGGGAGGGTCCCACCTAGGGCCTAGCTCCGAAACGGCCCAAAACGCGCTTGTAGGAGCTGCATTCTGCAAAGGGAACTGGGCTCGGGGAACAAACCTCAGCCCCAATGCGGCTTGGCTCAGGATCGCAGCGCTTGCCTAGTTCTCACCTAGGCCTAGGCTCCCCATAGGGCCAAGGAGGGTCTGGGCTGCCTCTGGCTCCGTGGGCGCTGCTGCTTTGCTGATGGTCTCCGCAGCTAGAAACTAACTCCAAACGTCTTCTCCTTCGCAGAGTAGTCTAAATTGGCCTAATGAAGCCCTGTGTGCACTGTCCCTAGCAACCCACCCCTATCCAGCTCGGGAGGGACCCACCTAGGGCCTAGCTTGGAGATGGCACAAAACGCGCTTGTAGGAGCTGCATTCTGCAAAGGGAAACTGGGCTCGGGGAAGAAACCTCAGCCCCAATGCGGCTTGGCTCAGAAACCCAGCGCTTGCCTAGTTCTCACCTAGCCCTCGGCTCCCCATAGGGCCAAGGAGGGTCTGGGCTGCCTCTGGCTCCGTGGGCACTGCTGCTTGGCTGGTGGTCTCCGCAGCTGGAAACCAACTCCAAACGTCTTCCCCTTCGCGGAGAAGGCTGATGTGGCCTGAAGAAGCCCTTTGTGCACTGGCCCTAGCAACCCACCCCTAGCCAGCTCGGGAGGGCCCCACCTAGGGCCTAGCTCCGAAACGGCACCAAACGCACTTGTAGGAGCTGCATTCTGCAAAGGGAAACTGGGCTCGGTGAACAAACCTCAACACCAGTGCGGCTATGCTCAGGATCCCAGCGCTTGCCTAGTTCTCACCTAGCCCTCGGCTCCCCATAGGGCCAAGGAGGGTCTGGGCTGCCTCTGGCTCCGTGGGCACTGCTGCTTGGCTGGTGGTCTCCACAGCTGGAAACCCACTCCAAACGTCTTCTCCTTCGCGGAGAAGGCTGATGTGGCCTGAAGAAGCCCTTTGTGCAATGGCCCTAGCAACCCACCCATCGCCAGCTCCGGAGGGCCCCACCTAGGGCCTAGCTCCGTAACGGCAGAAAGCGCGCTTGTAGGAGCTGCATTCTGAAAAGGGAAACTGGGCTCGGCGAACAAACCTCAACACCAGTGCGGCTATGCTCAGGATCCCAGCGCTTGCGTAGTTCTCACCTAGCCCTCGGCTCCCCATACGGCCAAGGAGGGTCTGGGCTGCCTCTGGCTCCGTGGGCGCTGCTGCTTGGCTGATGGTCTCCGCAGCTAGAAACCAACTCCAAACGTCTTCTCCTTCGCGGAGTAGTCTAAATTGGCCTAAGGAAGCCCTGTGTGCACTGTCCCTAGCAACCCACCCCTATCCAGCTCGGGAGGGAACCACCTAGGGCCTAGCTTGGAAATGGCACAAAACGCGCTTGTAGGAGCTGCATTCTGCAAAGGGAAACTGGGCTCGGGGAACAAACCTCAGCCCCAATGCGGCTTGGCTCAGAAACCCAGCGCTTGCCTAGTTCTCACCTAGCCCTCGGCTCCCCATAGGGCCAAGGAGGGTCTGGGCTGCCTCTGGCTCCGTTGGCACTGCTGCTTGGCTGGTGGTCTCCGCAGCTGGAAACCAACTCCAAACATCTTCTCCTTCGCGGAGAAGTCTGAATTGGCTTAATGAATCCCTGTGTGGACTGGCCCTAGCAACCCACCCATCGCCAGCTCGGGCGGGCCCCACCTAGGGCCTAGCTCCGTAATGGCACCAAATGCGCTTGAAGGAGCTGCATTCTGCAGAGGGAAACTGGGCTCGGGGAACAAACCTCAGCCCCAATGCGGCTTGGTTCAGAAACCCAGCGCTTGCCTAGTGCTCACCTAGCCCTCGGCTCCCCTTATGGCCAAGGAGGGTCTGGGCTGCCTCTGGCTCCGTGGGCACTGCTGCTTGGCTGGTGGTCTCCTCAGCTGGAAACCAACTTCAAACGTCTTCCCCTTCGCGGAGAAGGCTGATTTGGCCTTAAGAAGCCCTTTGTGCACTGGCCCTAGCAACCCACCCCTAGCCAGCTCGGGAGGGCCCCACCTAGGGCCTAGCTCCGAAACGGTACCAAAGGCGATTCTAGGAGCTGCATTCTGCAAAGGGAAACTGGGCTCGGGGAACAAACCTCAGCCCCACTGCGGCTTGGCTCAGGATCGCAGCGCTTGCCTAGTTCTCACCTAGGCCTAGGCTCCCCTTAGGGCCAAGGAGGGTCTGGGCTGCCTCTGGCTCCGTGGGCACTGCTACTTGGCTGGTGGTCTCCGCAGCTGGAAACCAACTCCAAACGTCTTCCCCTTCGCGGAGAAGGCTGATGTGGCCTGAAGAAGCCCTGTGTGCACTGGCCCTAGCAACCCACCCCTAGCCAGCTCGGGAGGGCCCCACCTAGGGCCTAGCTCCGAAACGGTACCAAAGGCGCTTCTAGGAGCTGCATTCTGCAAAGGGAAACTGGGCTCGGGGAACAAACCTCAGCCCCACTGCGGCTTGACTCAGGATCACAGCGCTTGCCTAGTTCTCACCTAGTCCTAGGCGCCCCTTAGGGCCAAGGAGGGTCTGGGCTGCCTCTGGCTCCGTGGGCACTGCTGCTTGGCTGGTGGTCTCCGCAGCTGGAAACCAACTCCAAACGTCTTCTCCTTCGCGGAGAAGGCTGATTTGGCAGGAAGAAGCCCTGTGTGCACTGACCCTAGCAACCCACCACTAGCCAGCTCGGGAGGGCCCCACCTAGGGCCTAGCTCCGAAACGGTACCAAAGGCGCTTCTAGGAGCTGCATTCTGCAAAGGGAAACTGGGCTCGGGGAACAAACCTCAGCCCCACTGCGGCTTGGCTCAGGATCCCAGCGCTTGCCTAGTTCTCACCTAGGCCTAGGCTCCCCATAGGGCCAAGGAGGGTCTGGGCTGCCTCGGGCTCCGTGGGCACTGCTGCTTGGCTGGTGGTCTCCGCAGCTGGAAACCAACTCCAAACGTCTTCCACTTCGAGGAGAAGTCTAAATTGGCCAAATGAAGCCCTGTGTGCATGGGCCGTAGCAACCCACCCCTATCCAGCTCGGGAGGGCCCCACCTAGGGCCTAGCTCCGAAACGGCCCAAAACGCCCCTGTAGGAGCTGCATTCTGCAAAGGGAAACTGGGCTCGGGGAACAAACCTCAGCCCCAATGCGGCTTGGCTCAGGATCGCAGCGCTTGCCTAGTTCTCACCTAGGCCTAGGCTCCCCATAGGGCCAAGGAGGGTCTGGGCTGCCTCTGGCTCCGTGGGCACTCCTACTTGGCTGGTGGTCTCCGCAGCTGGAAACCAACTCCAAACGTCTTCCCCTTCGCGGAGAAGGCTGATGTGGCCTGAATAAGCCCTGTGTGCACTGGCCCTAGCAACCCACCCCTAGCCAGCTCGGGAGGGCCCCACCTAGGGCCTAGCTCCGAAACGGCCCAAAACGCCCCTGTAGGAGCTGCATGCTGCAAAGGGAACTGGGCTCGGTGAACAAACCTCAGCCCCAATGCGGCTTGGCTCAGGATCGCAGCGCTTGCCTAGTTCTCACCTAGCCCTAGGCGCCCCTTAGGGCCAAGGAGGGTCTGGGCTGCCTCTGGCTCCGTGGGCACTGCTGCTTGGCTGGTGGTCTCCGCAGCTGGAAACCAACTCCAAACGTCTTCCCCTTCGCGGAGAAGGCTGATGTGGCCTGAATAAGCCCTGTGTGCACTGGCCCTAGCAACCCACCCCAATCCAGCTCGGGAGGGCCCCACCTAGGGCCTAGCTCCGAAACGGCCCAAAACGCGCTTGTAGGAGCTGCATTCTGCAAAGGGAACTGGGCTCGGGGAACAAACCTCAGCCCCACTGCGGCTTGGCTCAGGATCGCAGCGCTTGCCTAGTTCTCACCTAGCCCTCGGCTCCCCATAGGGCCAAGGAGGGTCTGGGCTGCCTCTGGCTCCGTGGGCACTGCTGCTTGGCTGATGGTCTCCGCAGCTAGAAACCAACTCCAAACGTCTTCTCCTTCGCGGAGTAGTCTAAATTGGCCTAATGAAGCCCTGTGTGCACTTTCCCTAGCAACCCACCCCTATCCAGCTCGGGAGGGACCCACCTAGGTCCTAGCTTGGAAACGGCACAAAACTCGCTTGTAGGAGCTGCATTCTGCAAAGGGAAACTGGGCTCGGGGAACAAACCTCAGCCCCAATGCGGCTTGGCTCAGAAACCCAGCGCTTGCCTAGTTCTCACCTAGCCCTCGGCTCCCCATAGGGCCAAGGAGGGTCTGGGCTGCCTCTGGCTCCTTGGGCACTGCTGCTTGGCTGGTGGTCTCCGCAGCTGGAAACCAACTCCAAACGTGTTCCCCTTCGCGGAGAAGGGTTATTTGGCCTGAAGAAGCCCTTTGTGCACTGGCCCTAGCAACCCACCCCTAGCCAGCTCGGGAGGGCCCCACCTAGGGCCCAGCTCCGAAACGGCCCAAAACGCGCTTGTAGGAGCTGCATTCTGCAAAGGGAACTGGGCTCGGTGAACAAACCTCAACACCAGTGCGGCTATGCTCAGGATCCCAGCGCTTGCCTAGTTCTCACCTAGCCCTCGGCTCCCCATAGGGCCAAGGAGGGTCTGGGCTGCCTCTGGCTCCGTGGGCACTGCTACTTGGCTGGTGGTCTCCACAGCTGGAAACCAACTCCAAACGTCTTCTCCTTCGCGGAGAAGGCTGATGTGGCCTGAAGAAGCCCTTTGTGCAATGGCCCAGGCAACCCACCCATCGCCAGCTCCGGAGGGCCCCACCTAGGGCCTAGCTCCGTAACGGCAGAAAGCGCGCTTGTAGGAGCTGCATTCTGCAAAGGGAAACTGGGCTCGGTGAACAAACCTCAACACCAGTGCGGCTATGCTCAGGATCCCAGCGCTTGCCTAGTTCTCACCTAGCCCTCGGCTCCCCATAGGGCCAAGGAGGGTCTGTGCTGCCTCTGGCTCCGTGGGCACTGCTGCTTGGCTGGTGGTCTCCGCAGCTGGAAACCAACTCCAAACGTCTTCTCCTTCGCGGAGAAGGCTGATGTGGCCTGAAGAAGCCCTGTGTGCACTGGCCCTAGCAACCCACCCCTAGCCAGCTCGGGAGGGCCCCACCTAGGGCCTAGGTCCGAAACGGTACCAAAGGCGCTTCTAGGAGCTGCATTCTGCAAAGGGAAACTGGGCTCGGGGAACAAACCTCAGCCCCACTGCGGCTTGGCTCAGGATCGCAGCGCTTGCCTAGTTCTCACCTAGGCCTAGGCTCCCCATAGGGCCAAGGAGGGTCTGGGCTGCCTCGGGCTCCGTGGGCACTGCTGCTTGGCTGGTGGTCTCCGCAGCTGGAAACCAACTCCAAACGTCTTCCACTTCGAGGAGAAGTCTAAATTGGCCAAATGAAGCCCTGTGTGCATGGGCCGTAGAAACCCACCCCTATCCAGCTCGGGAGGGCCCCACCTAGGGCCTAGCTCCGAAACGGCCCAAAACGCCCCTGTAGGAGCTGCATTCTGCAAAGGGAAACTGGGCTCGGGGAACAAACCTCAGCCCCAATGCGGCTTGGCTCAGGATCGCAGCGCTTGCCTAGTTCTCACCTAGGCCTAGGCTCCCCATAGGGCCAAGGAGGGTCTGGGCTGCCTCTGGCTCCGTGGGCACTCCTACTTGGCTGGTGGTCTCCGCAGCTGGAAACCAACTCCAAACGTCTTCCCCTTCGCGGAGAAGGCTGATGTGGCCTGAATAAGCCCTGTGTGCACTGGCCCTAGCAACCCACCCCTAGCCAGCTCGGGAGGGCCCCACCTAGGGCCTAGCTCCGAAACGGCCCAAAACGCGCTTGTAGGAGCTGCATGCTGCAAAGGGAACTGGGCTCGGTGAACAAACCTCAGCCCCAATGCGGCTTGGCTCAGGATCGCAGCGCTTGCCTAGTTCTCACCTAGCCCTAGGCGCCCCTTAGGGCCAAGGAGGGTCTGGGCTGCCTCTGGCTCCGTGGGCACTGCTGCTTGGCTGGTGGTCTCCGCAGCTGGAAACCAACTCCAAACGTCTTCCCCTTCGCGGAGAAGGCTGATGTGGCCTGAATAAGCCCTGTGTGCACTGGCCCTAGCAACCCACCCCAATCCAGCTCGGGAGGGCCCCACCTAGGGCCTAGCTCCGAAACGGTCAAAACGCGCTTGTAGGAGCTGCATTCTGCAAAGGGAACTGGGCTCGGGGAACAAACCTCAGCCCCACTGCGGCTTGGCTCAGGATCGCAGCGCTTGCCTAGTTCTCACCTAGCCCTCGGCTCCCCATAGGGCCAAGGAGGGTCTGGGCTGCCTCTGGCTCCGTGGGCGCTGCTGCTTGGCTGATGGTCTCCGCAGCTAGAAACCAACTCCAAACGTCTTCTCCTTCGCGGAGTAGTCTAAATTGGCCTAATGAAGCCCTGTGTGCACTGTCCCTAGCAACCCACCCCTATCCAGCTCGGGAGGGACCCACCTAGGTCCTAGCTTGGAAACGGCACAAAACTCGCTTGTAGGAGCTGCATTCTGCAAAGGGAAACTGGGCTCGGGGAACAAACCTCAGCCCCAATGCGGCTTGGCTCAGAAACCCAGCGCTTGCCTAGTTCTCACCTAGCCCTCGGCTCCCCATAGGGCCAAGGAGGGTCTGGGCTGCCTCTGGCTCCTTGGGCACTGCTGCTTGGCTGGTGGTCTCCGCAGCTGGAAACCAACTCCAAACGTGTTCCCCTTCGCGGAGAAGGGTTATTTGGCCTGAAGAAGCCCTTTGTGCACTGGCCCTAGCAACCCACCCCTAGCCAGCTCGGGAGGGCCCCACCTAGGGCCTAGCTCCGAAACGGCCCAAAACGCGCTTGTAGGAGCTGCATTCTGCAAAGGGAACTGGGCTCGGTGAACAAACCTCAACACCAGTGCGGCTATGCTCAGGATCCCAGCGCTTGCCTAGTTCTCACCTAGCCCTCGGCTCCCCATAGGGCCAAGGAGGGTCTGGGCTGCCTCTGGCTCCGTGGGCACTGCTACTTGGCTGGTGGTCTCCACAGCTGGAAACCAACTCCAAACGTCTTCTCCTTCGCGGAGAAGGCTGATGTGGCCTGAAGAAGCCCTTTGTGCAATGGCCCAGGCAACCCACCCATCGCCAGCTCCGGAGGGCCCCACCTAGGGCCTAGCTCCGTAACGGCAGAAAGCGCGCTCGTAGGAGCTGCATTCTGCAAAGGGAAACTGGGCTCGGTGAACAAACCTCAACACCAGTGCGGCTATGCTCAGGATCCCAGCGCTTGCCTAGTTCTCACCTAGCCCTCGGCTCCCCATAGGGCCAAGGAGGGTCTGGGCTGCCTCTGGCTCCGTGGGCACTGCTGCTTGGCTGGTGGTCTCCGCAGCTGGAAACCAACTCCAAACGTCTTCTCCTTCCGGGAGAAGGCTGATGTGGCCTGAAGAAGCCCTGTGTGCACTGGCCCTAGCAACCCACCCCTAGCCAGCTCGGGAGGGCCCCACCTAGGGCCTAGGTCCGAAACGGTACCAAAGGCGCTTCTAGGAGCTGCATTCTGCAAAGGGAAACTGGGCTCGGGGAACAAACCTCAGCCCCACTGCGGCTTGGCTCAGGATCGCAGCGCTTGCCTAGTTCTCACCTAGGCCTAGGCTCCCCATAGGGCCAAGGAGGGTCTGGGCTGCCTCGGGCTCCGTGGGCACTGCTGCTTGGCTGGTGGTCTCCGCAGCTGGAAACCAACTCCAAACGTCTTCCACTTCGAGGAGAAGTCTAAATTGGCCAAATGAAGCCCTGTGTGCATGGGCCGTAGAAACCCACCCCTATCCAGCTCGGGAGGGCCCCACCTAGGGCCTAGCTCCGAAACGGCCCAAAACGCCCCTGTAGGAGCTGCATTCTGCAAAGGGAAACTGGGCTCGGGGAACAAACCTCAGCCCCAATGCGGCTTGGCTCAGGATCGCAGCGCTTGCCTAGTTCTCACCTAGGCCTAGGCTCCCCATAGGGCCAAGGAGGGTCTGGGCTGCCTCTGGCTCCGTGGGCACTCCTACTTGGCTGGTGGTCTCCGCAGCTGGAAACCAACTCCAAACGTCTTCCCCTTCGCGGAGAAGGCTGATGTGGCCTGAATAAGCCCTGTGTGCACTGGCCCTAGCAACCCACCCCTAGCCAGCTCGGGAGGGCCCCACCTAGGGCCTAGCTCCGAAACGGCCCAAAACGCGCTTGTAGGAGCTGCATGCTGCAAAGGGAACTGGGCTCGGTGAACAAACCTCAGCCCCATTGCGGCTTGGCTCAGGATCGCAGCGCTTGCCTAGTTCTCACCTAGCCCTTGGCGCCCCTTAGGGCCAAGGAGGGTCTGGGCTGCCTCTGGCTCCGTGGGCACTGCTGCTTGGCTGGTGGTCTCCGCAGCTGGAAACCAACTCCAAACGTCTTCCCCTTCGCGGAGAAGGCTGATGTGGCCTGAATAAGCCCTGTGTGCACTGGCCCTAGCAACCCACCCCAATCCAGCTCGGGAGGGCCCCACCTAGGGCCTAGCTCCGAAACGGTCAAAACGCGCTTGTAGGAGCTGCATTCTGCAAAGGGAACTGGGCTCGGGGAACAAACCTCAGCCCCACTGCGGCTTGGCTCAGGATCGCAGCGCTTGCCTAGTTCTCACCTAGCCCTCGGCTCCCCATAGGGCCAAGGAGGGTCTGGGCTGCCTCTGGCTCCGTGGGCGCTGCTGCTTGGCTGATGGTCTCCGCAGCTAGAAACCAACTCCAAACGTCTTCTCCTTCGCGGAGTAGTCTAAATTGGCCTAATGAAGCCCTGTGTGCACTGTCCCTAGCAACCCACCCCTATCCAGCTCGGGAGGGACCCACCTAGGTCCTAGCTTGGAAACGGCACAAAACTCGCTTGTAGGAGCTGCATTCTGCAAAGGGAAACTGGGCTCGGGGAACAAACCTCAGCCCCAATGCGGCTTGGCTCAGAAACCCAGCGCTTGCCTAGTTCTCACCTAGCCCTCGGCTCCCCATAGGGCCAAGGAGGGTCTGGGCTGCCTCTGGCTCCTTGGGCACTGCTGCTTGGCTGGTGGTCTCCGCAGCTGGAAACCAACTCCAAACGTGTTCCCCTTCGCGGAGAAGGGTTATTTGGCCTGAAGAAGCCCTTTGTGCACTGGCCCTAGCAACCCACCCCTAGCCAGCTCGGGAGGGCCCCACCTAGGGCCTAGCTCCGAAACGGTACCAAAGGCGCTTCTAGGAGCTGCATTCTGCAAAGGGAACTGGGCTCGGTGAACAAACCTCAACACCAGTGCGGCTATGCTCAGGATCCCAGCGCTTGCCTAGTTCTCACCTAGCCCTCGGCTCCCCATAGGGCCAAGGAGGGTCTGGGCTGCCTCTGGCTCCGTGGGCACTGCTACTTGGCTGGTGGTCTCCACAGCTGGAAACCAACTCCAAACGTCTTCTCCTTCGCGGAGAAGGCTGATGTGGCCTGAAGAAGCCCTTTGTGCAATGGCCCAGGCAACCCACCCATCGCCAGCTCCGGAGGGCCCCACCTAGGGCCTAGCTCCGTAACGGCAGAAAGCGCGCTTGTAGGAGCTGCATTCTGCAAAGGGAAACTGGGCTCGGTGAACAAACCTCAACACCAGTGCGGCTATGCTCAGGATCCCAGCGCTTGCCTAGTTCTCACCTAGCCCTCGGCTCCCCATAGGGCCAAGGAGGGTCTGGGCTGCCTCTGGCTCCGTGGGCACTGCTGCTTGGCTGGTGGTCTCCGCAGCTGGAAACCAACTCCAAACGTCTTCTCCTTCGCGGAGAAGGCTGATGTGGCCTGAAGAAGCCCTGTGTGCACTGGCCCTAGCAACCCACCCCTAGCCAGCTCGGGAGGGCCCCACCTAGGGCCTAGGTCCGAAACGGTACCAAAGGCGCTTCTAGGAGCTGCATTCTGCAAAGGGAAACTGGGCTCGGGGAACAAACCTCAGCCCCACTGCGGCTTGGCTCAGGATCGCAGCGCTTGCCTAGTTCTCACCTAGGCCTAGGCTCCCCATAGGGCCAAGGAGGGTCTGGGCTGCCTCTGGCTCCGTGGGCACTGCTGCTTGGCTGGTGGTCTCCGCAGCTGGAAACCAACTCCAAACGTCTTCCACTTCGAGGAGAAGTCTAAATTGGCCAAATGAAGCCCTGTGTGCATGGGCCGTAGCAACCCACCCCTATCCAGCTCGGGAGGGCCCCACCTAGGGCCTAGCTCCGAAACGGCCCAAAACGCCCCTGTAGGAGCTGCATTCTGCAAAGGGAAACTGGGCTCGGGGAACAAACCTCAGCCCCAATGCGGCTTGGCTCAGGATCGCAGCGCTTGCCTAGTTCTCACCTAGGCCTAGGCTCCCCATAGGGCCAAGGAGGGTCTGGGCTGCCTCTGGCTCCGTGGGCACTCCTACTTGGCTGGTGGTCTCCGCAGCTGGAAACCAACTCCAAACGTCTTCCCCTTCGCGGAGAAGGCTGATGTGGCCTGAATAAGCCCTGTGTGCACTGGCCCTAGCAACCCACCCCTATCCAGCTCGGGAGGGCCCCACCTAGGGCCTAGGTCCGAAACGGCCCAATACGCGCTTGTAGGAGCTGCATTCTGCAAAGGGAACTGGGCTCGGGGAACAAACCTCAGCCCCAATGCGGCTTGGCTCAGGATCGCAGCGCTTGCCTAGTTCTCACCTAGCCCTAGGCGCCCCTTAGGGCCAAGGAGGGTCTGGGCTGCCTCTGGCTCCGTGGGCACTGCTGCTTGGCTGGTGGTCTCCGCAGCTGGAAACAAACTCCAAACGTCTTCCCCTTCGCGGAGACGGCTGATGTGGCCTGAATAAGCCCTGTGTGCACTGGCCCTAGCAACCCACCCCTATCCAGCTCGGGAGGGCCCCACCTAGGGCCTAGCTCCGAAACGGCCCAAAACGCGCTTGTAGGAGCTGCATTCTGCAAAGGGAACTGGGCTCGGGGAACAAACCTCAGCCCCAATGCGGCTTGGCTCAGGATCGCAGCGCTTGCCTAGTTCTCACCTAGGCCTAGGCTCCCCTTAGGGCCAAGGAGGGTCTGGGCTGCCTCTGGCTCCGTGGGCACTGCTGCTTGGCTGGTGGTCTCCGCAGCTGGAAACCAACTCCAAACATCTTCTCCTTCGCGGAGAAGTCTGAATTGGCTTAATGAAGCCCTGTGTGCACTGGCCCTAGCAACCCACCCATCGCCAGCTCGGGAAGGCCCCACCTAGGGCCTAGCTCGGAAATGGCACAAAACGCGCTTCTAGGAGCTGCATTCTGCAAAGGGAAAATGGGCTCGGTGAACAAACCTCAACACCAGTGCGGCTATGCTCAGGATCCCAGCGCTTGCCTAGTTCTCACCTAGCCCTCGGCTCCCCATAGGGCCAAGGAGGGTCTGGGCTGCCTCTGGCTCCGTGGGCACTGCTACTTGGCTGGTGGTCTCCACAGCTGGAAACCAACTCCAAACGTCTTCTCCTTCGCGGAGAAGGCTGATGTGGCCTGAAGAAGCCCTTTGTGCACTGGCCCTAGCAACCCACCCCTAGCCAGCTCGGGAGGGCCCCACCTAGGGCCTAGGTCCGAAAAGGTACCAAAGGCGCTTCTAGGAGCTGCATTCTGCAAAGGGAAACTGGGCTCGGGGAACAAACCTCAGCCCCACTGCGGCTTGGCTCAGGATCGCAGCGCTTGCCTAGTTCTCACCTAGGCCTAGGCTCCCCATAGGGCCAAGGAGGGTCTGGGCTGCCTCTGGCTCCGTGGGCACTGCTGCTTGGCTGGTGGTCTCCGCAGCTGGAAACCAACTCCAAACGTCTTCCACTTCGAGGAGAAGTCTAAATTGGCCAAATGAAGCCCTGTGTGCATGGGCCGTAGCAACCCACCCCTATCCAGCTCGGGAGGGCCCCACCTAGGGCCTAGCTCCGAAACGGCCCAAAACGCCCCTGTAGGAGCTGCATTCTGCAAAGGGAAACTGGGCTCGGGGAACAAACCTCAGCCCCAATGCGGCTTGGCTCAGGATCGCAGCGCTTGCCTAGTTCTCACCTAGGCCTAGGCTCCCCATAGGGCCAAGGAGGGTCTGGGCTGCCTCTGGCTCCGTGGGCACTCCTACTTGGCTGGTGGTCTCCGCAGCTGGAAACCAACTCCAAACGTCTTCCCCTTCGCGGAGAAGGCTGATGTGGCCTGAATAAGCCCTGTGTGCACTGGCCCTAGCAACCCACCCCTATCCAGCTCGGGAGGGCCCCACCTAGGGCCTAGGTCCGAAACGGCCCAATACGCGCTTGTAGGAGCTGCATTCTGCAAAGGGAACTGGGCTCGGGGAACAAACCTCAGCCCCAATGCGGCTTGGCTCAGGATCGCAGCGCTTGCCTAGTTCTCACCTAGCCCTAGGCGCCCCTTAGGGCCAAGGAGGGTCTGGGCTGCCTCTGGCTCCGTGGGCACTGCTGCTTGGCTGGTGGTCTCCGCAGCTGGAAACAAACTCCAAACGTCTTCCCCTTCGCGGAGACGGCTGATGTGGCCTGAATAAGCCCTGTGTGCACTGGCCCTAGCAACCCACCCCTATCCAGCTCGGGAGGGCCCCACCTAGGGCCTAGCTCCGAAACGGCCCAAAACGCGCTTGTAGGAGCTGCATTCTGCAAAGGGAACTGGGCTCGGGGAACAAACCTCAGCCCCAATGCGGCTTGGCTCAGGATCGCAGCGCTTGCCTAGTTCTCACCTAGGCCTAGGCTCCCCTTAGGGCCAAGGAGGGTCTGGGCTGCCTCTGGCTCCGTGGGCACTGCTGCTTGGCTGGTGGTCTCCGCAGCTGGAAACCAACTCCAAACATCTTCTCCTTCGCGGAGAAGTCTGAATTGGCTTAATGAAGCCCTGTGTGCACTGGCCCTAGCAACCCACCCATCGCCAGCTCGGGAAGGCCCCACATAGGGCCTAGCTCGGAAATGGCACAAAACGCGCTTCTAGGAGCTGCATTCTGCAAAGGGAAAATGGGCTCGGTGAACAAACCTCAACACCAGTGCGGCCTGGCTCAGGATCGCAGCGCTTGCCTAGTTCTCACCTAGGCCTAGGCTCCTCTTAGGGCCAAGGAGGGTCTGCGCTGCCTCTGGCTCCGTGGGCACTGCTACTTGGCTGGTGGTCTCCGCAGCTGGAAACCAACTCCAAACGTCTTCTCCTTCGCGGAGAAGGCTGATGTGGCCTGAAGAAGCCCTGTGTGCACTGGCCCTAGCAACCCACCCCTAGCCAGCTCGGGAGGGCCCCACCTAGGGCCTAGGTCCGAAACGGTACCAAAGGCGCTTCTAGGAGCTGCATTCTGCAAAGGGAAACTGGGCTCGGGAACAAACCTCAGCCCCACTGCGGCTTGGCTCAGGATCGCAGCGCTTGTCTAGTTCTCACCTAGGCCTAGGCTCCCCATAGGGCCAAGGAGGGTCTGGGCTGCCTCTGGCTCCGTGGGCACTGCTGCTTGGCTGGTGGTCTCCGCAGCTGGAAACAAACTCCAAACGTCTTCCACTTCGAGGAGAAGTCTAAATTGGCCAAATGAAGCCCTGTGTGCATGGGCCGTAGCAACCCACCCCTATCCAGCTCGGGAGGGCCCCACCTAGGGCCTAGCTCCGAAACGGCCCAAAACGCCCCTGTAGGAGCTGCATTCTGCAAAGGGAAACTGGGCTCGGGGAACAAACCTCAGCCCCAATGCGGCTTGGCTCAGGATCACAGCGCTTGCCTAGTTCTCACCTAGGCCTAGGCTCCCCATAGGGCCAAGTATGGTCTGGGCTGCCTCTGGCTCCGTGGGCACTCCTACTTGGCTGGTGGTCTCCGCAGCTGGAAACCAACTCCAAACGTCTTCCCCTTCGCGGAGAAGGCTGATTTGGCCTGAATAAGCCCTGTGTGCACTGGCCCTAGCAACCCACCCCTATCCAGCTCGGGAGGGCCCCACCTAGGGCCTAGCTCCGAAATGGCCCAAAACGCGCTTGTAGGAGCTGCATTCTGCAAAGGGAACTGGGCTCGGGGAACAAACCTCAGCCCCAATGCGGCTTGGCTCAGGATCGCAGCGGTTGCCTAGTTCTCACCTAGCCCTAGGCGCCCCTTAGGGCCAAGGAGGGTCTGGGCTGCCTCTGGCTCCGTGGGCACTGCTGCTTGGCTGGTGGTCTCCGCAGCTGGAAACAAACTCCAAACGTCTTCCCCTTCGCGGAGACGGCTGATGTGGCCTGAATAAGCCCTGTGTGCACTGGCCCTAGCAACCCACCCCTATCCAGCTCGGGAGGGCCCCACCTAGGGCCTAGCTCCGAAACGGCCCAAAACGCGCTTGTAGGAGCTGCATTCTGCAAAGGGAACTGGGCTCGGGGAACAAACCTCAGCCCCAATGCGGCTTGGCTCAGGATCGCAGCGCTTGCCTAGTTCTCACCTAGACCTCGGCTCCTCATAGGGCCACGGCGGGTCTGGGCTGCCTCTGGCTCGGTGGGCACTGCTGCTTGGCTGGTGGTCTCTGCAGCTGGAAACCAACTCCAAACGTCTTCTCCTTCTTGGAGAAGTCTAAATTGGCCTAATGAAGCCCTGTGTGCACTGGTCCTAGCAACCCACCCCTAGCCAGCTCGGGAGGGCCCCACCTAGGCCTAGCTCCGAAACGGCCCAAAACGCCCCTGTAGGAGCTGCATTCTGCAAAGGGAAACTGGGCTCGGGGAACAAACCTCAGCCCCAATGCGGCTTGGCTCAGGATCGCAGCGGTTGCCTAGTTCTCACCTAGCCCTAGGCGCCCCTTAGGGCCAAGGAGGGTCTGGGCTGCCTCTGGCTCCGTGGGCACTCCTACTTGGCTGGTGGTCTCCGCAGCTGTAAACCAACTCCAAACGTCTTCTCCTTCGCGGAGAAGGCTGATGTGGCCTGAAGAAGCCCTGTGTGCACTGGTCCTAGCATCCCACCCCTAGCCAGCTCGGGAGGGCCCCACCTAGGGCCTAGCTCCGAAACGGCACAAAACGCACTTGTAGGAGCTGCATTCTGCAAAGGGAAACTGGGCTCGGGGAACAAACCTCAGCCCCAATGCGGCTTGGCTCAGGATCGCAGCGCTTGCCTAGTTCTCACCTAGCCCTCGGCTCCCGTTACGGCCAAGGAGGGTCTGGGCTGCCTCTGGCTCCGTGGGCACTGCTGCTTGGCTGGTGGTCTCTGCAGCTGGAAACCAACTCCAAACGTCTTCTCCTTCTCGGAGAAGTCTAAATTGGCCTAATGAAGCCCTGTGTGCACTGGTCCTAGCAACCCACCCCTAACCAGCTCGGGAAGGCCCCACATAGGGCCTAGCTCGGAAATGGCACAAAACGCGCTTCTAGGAGCTGCATTCTGCAAAGGGAAAATGGGCTCGGTGAACAAACCTCAACACCAGTGCGGCCTGGCTCAGGATCGCAGCGCTTGCCTAGTTCTCACCTAGGCCTAGGCTCCCCTTAGGGCCAAGGAGGGTCTGCGCTGCCTCTGGCTCCGTGGGCACTGCTACTTGGCTGGTGGTCTCCGCAGCTGGAAACCAACTCCAAACGTCTTCTCCTTCGCGGAGAAGGCTGATGTGGCCTGAAGAAGCCCTGTGTGCACTGGCCCTAGCAACCCACCCCTAGCCAGCTCGGGAGGGCCCCACCTAGGGCCTAGGTCCAAAACGGTACCAAAGGCGCTTCTAGGAGCTGCATTCTGCAAAGGGAAACTGAGCTCGGGGAACAAACCTCAGCCCCACTGCGGCTTGGCTCAGGATCGCAGCGCTTGCCTAGTTCTCACCTAGGCCTAGGCTCCCCATAGGGCCAAGGAGGGTCTGGGCTGCCTCTGGCTCCGTGGGCACTGCTGCTTGGCTGGTGGTCTCCGCAGCTGGAAACCAACTCCAAACGTCTTCCACTTCGAGAAGAAGTCTAAATTGGCCAAATGAAGCCCTGTGTGCATGGGCCGTAGCAACCCACCCCTATCCAGCTCGGGAGGGCCCCACCTAGGGCCTAGCTCCGAAACGGCCCAATACGCGCTTGTAGGAGCTGCATTCTGCAAAGGGAAACTGGGCTCGGGGAACAAACCTCTGCCCCAATGCGGCTTGGCTCAGGATCGCAGCGCTTGCCTAGTTCTCACCTAGCCCTAGGCGCCCCTTAGGGCCAAGGAGGGTCTGGGCTGCCTCTGGCTCCGTGGGCACTGCTGCTTGGCTGGTGGTCTCCGCAGCTGGAAACCAACTCCAAACATCTTCTCCTTCGCGGAGAAGTCTGAATTGGCTTAATGAAGCCCTGTGTGCACTGGCCCTAGCAACCCACCCATCGCCAGCTCGGGCGGGCCCCACCTAGGGCCTAGCTCCGTAATGGCACCAAATGCGCTTGAAGGAGCTGCATTCTGCAGAGGGAAACTGGGCTCGGGGAACAAACCTCAGCCCCAATGCGGCTTGGCTCAGGATCGCAGCGCTTGCCTAGTTCTCACCTAGACCTCGGCTCCTCATAGGGCCAAGGCGGGTCTGGGCTGCCTCTGGCTCGGTGGGCACTGCTGCTTGGCTGGTGGTCTCTGCAGCTGGAAACCAACTCCAAACGTCTTCTCCTTCTCGGAGAAGTCTAAATTGGCCTAATGAAGCCCTGTGTGCACTGGTCCTAGCAACCCACCCCTAGCCAGCTCGGGAAGGCCCCACATAGGGCCTAGCTCGGAAATGGCACAAAACGCGCTTCTAGGAGCTGCATTCTGCAAAGGGAAAATGGGCTCGGTGAACAAACCTCAACACCAGTGCGGCCTGGCTCAGGATCGCAGCGCTTGCCTAGTTCTCACCTAGGCCTAGGCTCCCCTTAGGGCCAAGGAGGGTCTGCGCTGCCTCTGGCTCCGTGGGCACTGCTACTTGGCTGGTGGTCTCCGCAGCTGGAAACCAACTCCAAACGTCTTCTCCTTCGCGGAGAAGGCTGATGTGGCCTGAAGAAGCCCTGTGTGCACTGGCCCTAGCAACCCACCCCTAGCCAGCTCGGGAGGGCCCCACCTAGGGCCTAGGTCCGAAACGGTACCAAAGGCGCTTCTAGGAGCTGCATTCTGCAAAGGGAAACTGGGCTCGGGAACAAACCTCAGCCCCACTGCGGCTTGGCTCAGGATCGCAGCGCTTGTCTAGTTCTCACCTAGGCCTAGGCTCCCCATAGGGCCAAGGAGGGTCTGGGCTGCCTCTGGCTCCGTGGGCACTGCTGCTTGGCTGGTGGTCTCCGCAGCTGGAAACAAACTCCAAACGTCTTCCCCTTCGCGGAGACGGCTGATGGGGCCTGAATAAGCCCTGTGTGCACTGGCCCTAGCAACCCACCCCTATCCAGCTCGGGAGGGCCCCACCTAGGGCCTAGCTCCGAAACGGCCCAAAGTGCGCTTGTAGGAGCTGCATTCTGCAAAGGGAACTGGGCTCGGGGAAGAAACCTCAGCCCCAATGCGGCTTGGCTCAGGATCGCAGCGCTTGCCTAGTTCTCACCTAGCCCTCGGCTCCCCATAGGGCCAAGGAGGGTCTGGGCTGCCTCTGGCTCCGTGGGCACTGCTGCTTGGCTGGTGGTCTCGCAGCTGGAAACAAACTCCAAACGTCTTCTCCTTCGCGGAGAAGGCTGATGTGGCCTGAAGAAGCCCTGTGTGCACTGGTCCTACCAACCCACCCCTAGCCAGCTCGGGAGGGCCCCACCTAGGGCCTAGCTCCGAAACGGCACAAAACGCACTTGTAGGAGCTGCATTCTGCAAAGGGAAACTGGGCTCGGCGAACAAACCTCAGCCCCAATGCGGCTTGGCTCAGGATCGCAGCGCTTGCCTAGTTCTCACCTAGCCCTCGGCTCCCCTTACGGCCAAGGAGGGTCTGGGCTGCCTCTGGCTCCGTGGGCACTGCTGCTTGGCTGGTGGTCTCTGCAGCTGGAAACCAACTCCAAACGTCTTCTCCTTCTCGGAGAAGTCTAAATTGGCCTAATGAAGCCCTGTGTGCACTGGTCCTAGCAACCCACCCCAAGCCAGCTCGGGAAGGCCCCACCTAGGTCCTAGCTCCGAAACGGCCCAAAACGCGCTTGTAGGAGCTGCATTCTGCAAAGGGAACTGGGCTCGGGGAACAAACCTCAGCCCCAATGCGGCTTGGCTCAGGATCGCAGCGCTTGCCTAGTTCTCACCTAGCCCTCGGCTCCCCATAGGGCCAAGGAGGGTCTGGGCTGCCTCTGGCTCCGTGGGCACTGCTGCTTGGCTGGTGGTCTCGCAGCTGGAAACAAACTCCAAACGTCTTCTCCTTCGCGGAGAAGGCTGATGTGGCCTGAAGAAGCCCTGTGTGCACTGGCCCTAGCAACCCACCCCTAGCCAGCTCGGGAGGGCCCCACCTAGGGCCTAGGTCCGAAACGGTACCAAAGGCGCTTCTAGGAGCTGCATTCTGCAAAGGGAAACTGGGCTCGGGGAACAAACCTCAGCCCCACTGCGGCTTGGCTCAGGATCGCAGCGCTTGCCTAGTTCTCACCTAGGCCTAGGCTCCCCATAGGGCCAAGGAGGGTCTGGGCTGCCTCTGGCTCCGTGGGCACTGCTGCTTGGCTGGTGGTCTCCGCAGCTGGAAACCAACTCCAAACATCTTCTCCTTCGCGGAGAAGTCTGATTTGGCTTAATGAAGCCCTGTGTGCACTGGCCCTAGCAACCCACCCATCGCCAGCTCGGGCGGGCCCCACCTAGGGCCTAGCTCCGTAATGGCACCAAATGCGCTTGAAGGAGCTGCATTCTGCAGAGGGAAACTGGGCTCGGGGAACAAACCTCAGCCCCAATGCGGCTTGGCTCAGGATCGCAGCGCTTGCCTAGTTCTCACCTAGACCTCGGCTCCTCATAGGGCCAAGGCGGGTCTGGGCTGCCTCTGGCTCGGTGGGCACTGCTGCTTGGCTGGTGGTCTCTGCAGCTGGAAACCAACTCCAAACGTCTTCTCCTTCTCGGAGAAGTCTAAATTGGCCTAATGAAGCCCTGTGTGCACTGGTCCTAGCAACCCACCCCTAGCCAGCTCGGGAGGGCCCCACCTAGGGCCTAGCTCCGAAACGGCCCAAAACGCCCCTGTAGGAACTGCATTCTGCAAAGGGAAACTGGGCTCGGGGAACAAACCTCAGCCCCAATGCGGCTTGGCTCAGGATCGCAGCGCTTGCCTAGTTCTCACCTAGGCCTAGGCTCCCCATAGGGCCATGGAGGGTCTGGGCTGCCTCTGGCTCCGTGGGCACTCCTACTTGGCTGGTGGTCTCCGCAGCTGGAAACCAACTCCAAACGTCTTCTCCTTCGCGGAGAAGGCTGATGTGGCCTGAAGAAGCCCTGTGTGCACTGGCCCTAGCAACCCACCCCTAGCCAGCTCGGGAGGGCCCCACCTAGGGCCTAGGTCCAAAACGGTACCAAAGGCGCTTCTAGGAGCTGCATTCTGCAAAGGGAAACTGGGCTCGGGGAACAAACCTCAGCCCCAATGCGGCTTGGCTCAGGATCGCAGCGCTTGCCTAGTTCTCACCTAGGCCTAGGCTCCCCATAGGGCCAAGGAGGGTCTGGGCTGCCTCTGGCTCCGTGGGCACTGCTGCTTGGCTGGTGGTCTCCGCAGCTGGAAACCAACTCCAAACGTCTTCCACTTCGAGGAGAAGTCTAAATTGGCCAAATGAAGCCCTGTGTGCATGGGCCGTAGCAACCCACCCCTATCCAGCTCGGGAGGGCCCCACCTAGGGCCTAGCTCCGAAACGGCACAAAACGCACTTGTAGGAGCTGCATTCTGCAAAGGGAAACTGGGCTCGGCGAACAAACCTCAGCCCCAATGCGGCTTGGCTCAGGATCGCAGCGCTTGCCTAGTTCTCACCTAGCCCTCGGCTCCCCTTACGGCCAAGGAGGGTCTGGGCTGCCTCTGGCTCCGTGGGCACTGCTGCTTGGCTGGTGGTCTCTGCAGCTGGAAACCAACTCCAAACGTCTTCTCCTTCTCGGAGAAGTCTAAATTGGCCTAATGAAGCCCTGTGTGCACTGGTCCTAGCAACCCACCCCTAGCCAGCTCGGGAAGGCCCCACCTAGGTCCTAGCTCCGAAACGGCCCAATACGCGCTTGTAGGAGCTGCATTCTGCAAAGGGAACTGGGCTCGGGGAACAAACCTCAGCCCCAATGCGGCTTGGCTCAGGATCGCAGCGCTTGCCTAGTTCTCACCTAGCCCTCGGCTCCCCATAGGGCCAAGGAGGGTCTGGGCTGCCTCTGGCTCCGTGGGCACTGCTGCTTGGCTGGTGGTCTCGCAGCTGGAAACAAACTCCAAACGTCTTCTCCTTCGCGGAGAAGGCTGATGTGGCCTGAAGAAGCCCTGTGTGCACTGGCCCTAGCAACCCACCCCTAGCCAGCTCGGGAGGGCCCCACCTAGGGCCTAGGTCCGAAACGGTACCAAAGGCGCTTCTAGGAGCTGCATTCTGCAAAGGGAAACTGGGCTCGGGGAACAAACCTCAGCCCCACTGCGGCTTGGCTCAGGATCGCAGCGCTTGCCTAGTTCTCACCTAGGCCTAGGCTCCCCATAGGGCCAAGGAGGGTCTGGGCTGCCTCTGGCTCCGTGGGCACTGCTGCTTGGCTGGTGGTCTCCGCAGCTGGAAACCAACTCCAAACATCTTCTCCTTCGCGGAGAAGTCTGATTTGGCTTAATGAAGCCCTGTGTGCACTGGCCCTAGCAACCCACCCATCGCCAGCTCGGGCGGGCCCCACCTAGGGCCTAGCTCCGTAATGGCACCAAATGCGCTTGAAGGAGCTGCATTCTGCAGAGGGAAACTGGGCTCGGGGAACAAACCTCAGCCCCAATGCGGCTTGGCTCAGGATCGCAGCGCTTGCCTAGTTCTCACCTAGACCTCGGCTCCTCATAGGGCCAAGGCGGGTCTGGGCTGCCTCTGGCTCGGTGGGCACTGCTGCTTGGCTGGTGGTCTCTGCAGCTGGAAACCAACTCCAAACGTCTTCTCCTTCTCGGAGAAGTCTAAATTGGCCTAATGAAGCCCTGTGTGCACTGGTCCTAGCAACCCACCCCTAGCCAGCTCGGGAGGGCCCCACCTAGGGCCTAGCTCCGAAACGGCCCAAAACGCCCCTGTAGGAACTGCATTCTGCAAAGGGAAACTGGGCTCGGGGAACAAACCTCAGCCCCAATGCGGCTTGGCTCAGGATCGCAGCGCTTGCCTAGTTCTCAACTAGGCCTAGGCTCCCCATAGGGCCATGGAGGGTCTGGGCTGCCTCTGGCTCCGTGGGCACTCCTACTTGGCTGGTGGTCTCCGCAGCTGGAAACCAACTCCAAACGTCTTCTCCTTCGCGGAGAAGGCTGATGTGGCCTGAAGAAGCCCTGTGTGCACTGGCCCTAGCAACCCACCCCTAGCCAGCTCGGGAGGGCCCCACCTAGGGCCTAGGTCCAAAACGGTACCAAAGGCGCTTCTAGGAGCTGCATTCTGCAAAGGGAAACTGGGCTCGGGGAACAAACCTCAGCCCCACTGCGGCTTGGCTCAGGATCGCAGCGCTTGCCTAGTTCTCACCTAGGCCTAGGCTCCCCATAGGGCCAAGGAGGGTCTGGGCTGCCTCTGGCTCCGTGGGCACTGCTGCTTGGCTGGTGGTCTCCGCAGCTGGAAACCAACTCCAATCCTCTTCCCCGTCGCGGAGAAGGCTGATGTGGCCTGAAGAAGCCGTTTGTGCACTGGCCCTAGCAACCCACCCCTTTCCAGCTCGGGAGGGCCCCACCTAGGGCCTAGCTCCGAAACGGCCCAATACGCGCTTGTAGGAGCTGCATTCTGCAAAGGGAACTGGGCTCGGGGAACAAACCTCAGCCCCAATGCGGCTTGGCTCAGGATCGCAGCGCTTGCCTAGTTCTCACCTAGCCCTAGGCGCCCCTTAGGGCCAAGGAGGGTCTGGGCTGCCTCTGGCTCCGTGGGCACTGCTGCTTGGCTGGTGGTCTCCGCAGCTGGAAACCAACTCCAAACATCTTCTCCTTCGCGGAGAAGTCTGAATTGGCTTAATGAAGCCCTGTGTGCACTGGCCCTAGCAACCCACCCATCGCCAGCTCGGGCGGGCCCCACCTAGGGCCTAGCTCCGTAATGGCACCAAATGCGCTTGAAGGAGCTGCATTCTGCAGAGGGAAACTGGGCTCGGGGAACAAACCTCAGCCCCAATGCGGCTTGGCTCAGGATCGCAGCGCTTGCCTAGTTCTCACCTAGCCCTCGGCTCCTCATAGGGCCAAGGCGGGTCTGGGCTGCCTCTGGCTCGGTGGGCACTGCTGCTTGGCTGGAGGTCTCTGCAGCTGGAAACCAACTCCAAACGTCTTCTCCTTCTCGGAGAAGTCTAAATTGGCCTAATGAAGCCCTGTGTGCACTGGTCCTAGCAACCCACCCCTAGCCAGCTCGGGAAGGCCCCACATAGGGCCTAGCTCGGAAATGGCACAAAACGCGCTTCTAGGAGCTGCATTCTGCAAAGGGAAAATGGGCTCGGGGAACAAACCTCAGCCCCAATGCGGCTTGGCTCAGGATCGCAGCGCTTGCCTAGTTCTCACCTAGGCCTAGGCTCCCCTTAGGGCCAAGGAGGGTCTGCGCTGCCTCTGGCTCCGTGGGCACTGCTGCTTGGCTGGTGGTCTCCGCAGCTGGAAACAAACTCCAAACGTCTTCCCCTTCGCGGAGACGGCTGATGTGGCCTGAATAAGCCCTGTGTGCACTGGCCCTAGCAACCCACCCCTATCCAGCTCGGGAGGGCCCCACCTAGGGCCTAGCTCCGAAACGGCCCAAAACGCGCTTGTAGGAGCTGCATTCTGCAAAGGGAACTGGGCTCGGGGAAAAAACCTCAGCCCCAATGCGGCTTGGCTCAGGATCGCAGCGCTTGCCTAGTTCACACCTAGGCCTAGGCTCCCCTTAGGGCCAAGGAGGGTCTGGGCTGCCTCTGGCTCCGTGGGCACTGCTGCTTGGCTGGTGGTATCCGCAGCTGGAAACCAACTCCAAACATCTTCTCCTTCGCGGAGAAGTCTGAATTGGCTTAATGAAGCCCTGTGTGCACTGGCCCTAGCAACCCACCCATCGCCAGCTCGGGCGGGCCCCACCTAGGGCCTAGCTCTGTAATGGCACCAAATGCGCTTGAAGGAGCTGCATTCTGCAAAGGGAACTGGGCTCGGGGAACAAACCTCAGCCCCAATGCGGCTATGCTCAGGATCCCAGCGCTTGCCTAGTTCTCACCTAGCCCTCGGCTCCCCATAGGGCCAAGGAGGGTCTGGGCTGCCTCTGGCTCCGTGGGCACTGCTGCTTGGCTGGTGGTCTCGCAGCTGGAAACAAACTCCAATCGTCTTCTCCTTCGCGGAGAAGGCTGATGTGGCCTGAAGAAGCCCTGTGTGCACTGGTCCTACCAACCCACCCCTAGCCAGCTCGGGAGGGCCCCACCTAGGGCCTAGCTCCGAAACGGCACAAAACGCACTTGTAGGAGCTGCATTCTGCAAAGGGAAACTGGGCTCGGCGAACAAACCTCAGCCCCAATGCGGCTTGGCTCAGGATCGCAGCGCTTGCCTAGTTGTCACCTAGCCCTCGGCTCCCCTTACGGCCAAGGATGGTCTGGGCTGCCTCTGGCTCCGTGGGCACTGCTGCTTGGCTGGTGGTCTCGGCAGCTGGAAACCAACTCCAAACGTCTTCTCCTTCTCGGAGAAGTCTAAATTGGCCTAATGAAGCCCTGTGTGCACTGGTCCTAGCAACCCACCCCTAGCCAGCTCGGGAAGGCCCCACATAGGGCCTAGCTCGAAAATGGCACAAAACGCGCTTCTAGGAGCTGCATTCTGCAAAGGGAAAATGGGCTCGGTGAACAAACCTCAACACCAGTGCGGCCTGGCTCAGGATCGCAGCGCTTGCCTAGTTCTCACCTAGGCCTAGGCTCCTGTTAGGGCCAAGGAGGGTCTGCGCTGCCTCTGGCTCCGTGGGCACTGCTACTTGGCTGGTGGTCTCCGCAGCTGGAAACCAACTCCAAACGTCTTCTCCTTCGCGGAGAAGGCTGATGTGGCCTGAAGAAGCCCTGTGTGCACTGGCCCTAGCAACCCACCCCTAGCCAGCTCGGGAGGGCCCCACCTAGGGCCTAGCTACGAAACGGTACCAAAGGCGCTTCTAGGAGCTGCATTCTGCAAAGGGAAACTGGGCTCGGGGAACAAACCTCAGCCCCACTGCGGCTTGGCTCAGGATCGCAGCGCTTGCCTAGTTCTCACCTAGGCCTAGGCTCCCCATAGGGCCAAGGAGGGTCTGGGCTGCCTCTGGCTCCGTGGGCACTGCTGCTTGGCTGGTGGTCTCCGCAGCTGGAAACCAACTCCAAACGTCTTCCACTTCGAGGAGAAGTCTAAATTGGCCAAATGAAGCCCTGTGTGCATGGGCCGTAGCAACCCACCCCTATCCAGCTCGGGAGGGCCCCACCTAGGGCCTAGCTCCGAAACGGCCCAAAACGCCCCTGTAGGAGCTGCATTCTGCAAAGGGAAATGAGCTCGGGGAACAAACCTCAGCCCCAATGCGGCTTGGCTCAGGATCGCAGCGCTTGCCTAGTTCTCACCTAGGCCTAGGCTCCCCATAGGGCCAAGGATGGTCTGGGCTGCCTCTGGCTCCGTGGGCACTCCTACTTGGCTGGTGGTCTCCGCAGCTGGAAACCAACTCCAAACGTCTTCCCCTTCGCGGAGAAGGCTGATGTGGCCTGAATAAGCCCTGTGTGCACTGGCCCTAGCAACCCACCCCTATCCAGCTCGGGAGGGCCCCACCTAGGGCCTAGGTCCGAAACGGCCCAAAACGCGCTTGTAGGAGCTGCATTCTGCAAAGGGAACTGGGCTCGGGGAACAAACCTCAGCCCCAATGCGGCTTGGCTCAGGATCGCAGCGCTTGCCTAGTTCTCACCTAGCCCTAGGCGCCCCTTATGGCCAAGGAGGGTCTGGGCTGCCTCTGGCTCCGTGGGCACTGCTGCTTGGCTGGTGGTCTCCGCAGCTGGAAACAAACTCCAAACGTCTTCCCCTTCGCGGAGACGGCTGATGTGGCCTGAATAAGCCCTGTGTGCACTGGCCCTAGCAACCCACCCCTATCCAGATCGGGAAGGCCCCACCTAGGGCCTAGCTCCGAAACGGCCCAAAACGCGCTTGTAGGAGCTGCATTCTGCAAAGGGAAACTGGGCTCGGCGAACAAACCTCAGCCCCAATGCGGCTTGGCTCAGGATCGCAGCGCTTGCCTAGTTCTCACCTAGGCCTAGACTCCCCTTACGGCCAAGGAGGGTCTGGGCTGCCTCTGGCTCCGTGGGCACTGCTGCTTGGCTGGTGGTCTCCGCAGCTGGAAACCAACTCCAAACGTCTTCTCCTTCTCGGAGAAGTCTAAATTGGCCTAATGAAGCCCTGTGTGCACTGGTCCTAGCAACCCACCCCTAGCCAGCTCGGGAGGGCCCCACCTAGGGCCTAGCTCCGAAACGGCCCAAAACGCCCCTGTAGGAGCTGCATTCTGCAGAGGGAAACTGGGCTCGGGGAACAAACCTCAGCCCCAATGCGGCTTGGCTCAGGATCGCAGCGCTTTCCTAGTTCTCACCTAGGCCTAGGCTCCCCATAGGGCCAAGGAGGGTCTGGGCTGCCTCTGGCTCCGTGGGCACTCCTACTTGGCTGGTGGTCTCCGCAGCTGGAAACCAACTCCAAACGTCTTCCCCTTCGCGGAGACGGCTGATGTGGCCTGAATAAGCCCTGTGTGCACTGGCCCTAGCAACCCACCCCTAGCCAGCTCGGGAGGGCCCCACCTAGGGCCTAGCTCCGAAACGGCCCAAAACGCGCTTGTAGGAGCTGCATTCTGCAAAGGGAACTGGGCTCGGGGAACAAACCTCAGCCCCAATGCGGCTTGGCTCAGGATCGCAGCGCTTGCCTAGTTCACACCTAGGCCTAGGCTCCCCTTAGGGCCAAGGAGGGTCTGGGCTGCCTCTGGCTCCGTGGGCACTGCTGCTTGGCTGGAGGTCTCCGCAGCTGGAAACCAACTCCAAACATCTTCTCCTTCGCGGAGAAGTCTGAATTGGCTTAATGAAGCCCTGTGTGCACTGGCCCTAGCAACCCACCCCTAGCCAGCTCGGGCGGGCCCCACCTAGGGCCTAGCTCCGTAATGGCACCAAATGCGCTTGAAGGAGCTGCATTCTGCAAAGGGAACTGGGCTCGGGGAACAAACCTCAGCCCCAATGCGGCTTGGCTCAGGATCGCAGCGCTTGCCTAGTTCTCACCTAGCCCTCGGCTCCCCATAGGGCCAAGGAGGGTCTGGGCTGCCTCTGGCTCCGTGGGCACTGCTGCTTGGCTGGTGGTCTCGCAGCTGGAAACAAACTCCAAACGTCTTCTCCTTCGCGGAGAAGGCTGATGTGGCCTGAAGAAGCCCTGTGTGCACTGGTCCTACCAACCCACCCCTAGCCAGCTCGGGAAGGCCCCACATAGGGCCTAGCTCGGAAATGGCAAAAAACGCGCTTCTAGGAGCTGCATTCTGCAAAGGGAAAATGGGCTCGGTGAACAAACCTCAACACCAGTGCGGCCTGGCTCAGGATCGCAGCGCTTGCCTAGTTCTCACCTAGGCATAGGCTCCCCTTAGGGCCAAGGAGGGTCTGGGCTGCCTCTGGCTCCGTGGGCACTGCTACTTGGCTGGTGGTCTCCGCAGCTGGAAACCAACTCCAAACGTCTTCTCCTTCGCGGAGAAGGCTGATGTGGCCTGAAGAAGCCCTGTGTGCACTGGCCCTAGCAACCCACCCCTAGCCAGCTCGGGAGGGCCCCACCTAGGGCCTAGGTCCAAAACGGTACCAAAGGCGCTTCTAGGAGCTGCATTCTGCAAAGGGAAACTGGGCTCGGGGAACAAACCTCAGCCCCACTGCGGCTTGGCTCAGGATCGCAGCGCTTGCCTAGTTCTCACCTAGGCCTAGGCTCCCCTTAGGGCCAAGGAGGGTCTGGGCTGCCTCTGGCTCCGTGGGCACTGCTGCTTGGCTGTTGGTCTCCGCAGCTGGAAACCAACTCCAAACGTCTTCCACTTCGAGGAGAAGTCTAAATTGGCCAAATGAAGCCCTTTGTGCACTGTCCCTAGCAACCCACCCCTATCCAGCTCGGGAGGGCCCCACCTAGGGCCTAGCTCCGAAACGGCCCAAAACGCCCCTGTAGGAGCTGCATTCTGCAAAGGGAAACTGGGCTCGGGGAACAAACCTCAGCCCCAATGCGGCTTGGCTCAGGATCGCAGCGCTTGCCTAGTTCTCACCTAGGCCTAGGCTCCCCATAGGGCCAAGGAGGGTCTGGGCTGCCTCTGGCTCCGTGGGCACTGCTGCTTGGCTGGTGGTCTCCGCAGCTGGAAACCAACTCCAAACATCTTCTCCTTCGCGGAGAAGTCTGAATTGGCTTAATGAAGCCCTGTGTGCACTGGTCCTAGCAACCCACCCATCGCCAGCTCGGGCGGGCCCCACCTAGGGCCTAGCTCCGTAATGGCACCAAATGCGCTTGAAGGAGCTGCATTCTGCAGAGGGAAACTGGGCTCGGGGAACAAACCTCAGCCCCAATGCGGCTTGGCTCAGGATCGCAGCGCTTGCCTAGTTCTCACCTAGACCTCGGCTCCTCATAGGGCCAAGGCGGGTCTGGGCTGCCTCTGGCTCCGTGGGCACTGCTGCTTGGCTGGTGGTCTCGCAGCTGGAAACAAACTCCAAACGTCTTCTCCTTCGCGGAGAAGGCTGATGTGGCCTGAAGAAGCCCTGTGTGCACTGGTCCTAGCAACCCACCCCTAGCCAGCTCGGGAGGGCCCCACCTAGGGCCTAGCTCCGAAACGGCACAAAACGCACTTGTAGGAGCTGCATTCTGCAAAGGGAAACTGGGCTCGGCGAACAAACCTCAGCCCCAATGCGGCTTGGCTCAGGATCGCAGCGCTTGCCTAGTTCTCACCTAGCCCTCGGCGCCCCTTACGGCCAAGGAGTGTCTGGGCTGCCTCTGGCTCCGTGGGCACTGCTGCTTGGCTGGTGGTCTCTGCAGCTGGAAACCAACTCCAAACGTCTTCTCCTTCTCGGAGAAGTCTAAATTGGCCTAATGAAGCCCTGTGTGCACTGGTCCTAGCAACCCACCCCTAGCCAGCTCGGGAAGGCCCCACATAGGGCCTAGCTCGGAAATGGCACAAAACGCGCTTCTAGGAGCTGCATTCTGCAAAGGGAAAATGGGCTCGGGGAACAAACCTCAGCCCCAATGCGGCTTGGCTCAGGATCGCAGCGCTTGCCTAGTTCTCACCTAGGCCTAGGCTCCCCTTAGGGCCAAGGAGGGTCTGCGCTGCCTCTGGCTCCGTGGGCACTGCTGCTTGGCTGGTGGTCTCCGCAGCTGGAAACAAACTCCAAACGTCTTCCCCTTCGCGGAGACGGCTGATGTGGCCTGAATAAGCCCTGTGTGCACTGGCCCTAGCAACCCACCCCTAGCCAGCTCGGGAGGGCCCCACCTAGGGCCTAGCTCCGAAACGGCCCAAAACGCGCTTGTAGGAGCTGCATTCTGCAAAGGGAACTGGGCTCGGGGAACAAACCTCAGCCCCAATGCGGCTTGGCTCAGGATCGCAGCGCTTGCCTAGTTCACACCTAGGCCTAGGCTCCCCTTAGGGCCAAGGAGGGTCTGGGCTGCCTCTGGCTCCGTGGGCACTGCTGCTTGGCTGGAGGTCTCCGCAGCTGGAAACCAACTCCAAACATCTTCTCCTTCGCGGAGAAGTCTGAATTGGCTTAATGAAGCCCTGTGTGCACTGGCCCTAGCAACCCACCCCTAGCCAGCTCGGGCGGGCCCCACCTAGGGCCTAGCTCCGTAATGGCACCAAATGCGCTTGAAGGAGCTGCATTCTGCAAAGGGAACTGGGCTCGGGGAACAAACCTCAGCCCCAATGCGGCTTGGCTCAGGATCGCAGCGCTTGCCTAGTTCTCACCTAGCCCTCGGCTCCCCATAGGGCCAAGGAGGGTCTGGGCTGCCTCTGGCTCCGTGGGCACTGCTGCTTGGCTGGTGGTCTCGCAGCTGGAAACAAACTCCAAACGTCTTCTCCTTCGCGGAGAAGGCTGATGTGGCCTGAAGAAGCCCTGTGTGCACTGGTCCTACCAACCCACCCCTAGCCAGCTCGGGAAGGCCCCACATAGGGCCTAGCTCGGAAATGGCAAAAAACGCGCTTCTAGGAGCTGCATTCTGCAAAGGGAAAATGGGCTCGGTGAACAAACCTCAACACCAGTGCGGCCTGGCTCAGGATCGCAGCGCTTGCCTAGTTCTCACCTAGGCCTAGGCTCCCCTTAGGGCCAAGGAGGGTCTGGGCTGCCTCTGGCTCCGTGGGCACTGCTACTTGGCTGGTGGTCTCCGCAGCTGGAAACCAACTCCAAACGTCTTCTCCTTCGCGGAGAAGGCTGATGTGGCCTGAAGAAGCCCTGTGTGCACTGGCCCTAGCAACCCACCCCTAGCCAGCTCGGGAGGGCCCCACCTAGGGCCTAGGTCCAAAACGGTACCAAAGGCGCTTCTAGGAGCTGCATTCTGCAAAGGGAAACTGGGCTCGGGGAACAAACCTCAGCCCCACTGCGGCTTGGCTCAGGATCGCAGCGCTTGCCTAGTTCTCACCTAGGCCTAGGCTCCCCATAGGGCCAAGGAGGGTCTGGGCTGCCTCTGGCTCCGTGGGCACTGCTGCTTGGCTGTTGGTCTCCGCAGCTGGAAACCAACTCCAAACGTCTTCCACTTCGAGGAGAAGTCTAAATTGGCCAAATGAAGCCCTTTGTGCACTGTCCCTAGCAACCCACCCCTATCCAGCTCGGGAGGGCCCCACCTAGGGCCTAGCTCCGAAACGGCCCAAAACGCCCCTGTAGGAGCTGCATTCTGCAAAGGGAAACTGGGCTCGGGGAACAAACCTCAGCCCCAATGCGGCTTGGCTCAGGATCGCAGCGCTTGCCTAGTTCTCACCTAGGCCTAGGCTCCCCATAGGGCCAAGGAGGGTCTGGGCTGCCTCTGGCTCCGTGGGCACTGCTGCTTGGCTGGTGGTCTCCGCAGCTGGAAACCAACTCCAAACATCTTCTCCTTCGCGGAGAAGTCTGAATTGGCTTAATGAAGCCCTGTGTGCACTGGCCCTAGCAACCCACCCATCGCCAGCTCGGGCGGGCCCCACCTAGGGCCTAGCTCCGTAATGGCACCAAATGCGCTTGAAGGAGCTGCATTCTGCAGAGGGAAACTGGGCTCGGGGAACAAACCTCAGCCCCAATGCGGCTTGGCTCAGGATCGCAGCGCTTGCCTAGTTCTCACCTAGACCTCGGCTCCTCATAGGGCCAAGGCGGGTCTGGGCTGCCTCTGGCTCCGTGGGCACTGCTGCTTGGCTGGTGGTCTCGCAGCTGGAAACAAACTCCAAACGTCTTCTCCTTCGCGGAGAAGGCTGATGTGGCCTGAAGAAGCCCTGTGTGCACTGGTCCTAGCAACCCACCCCTAGCCAGCTCGGGAGGGCCCCACCTAGGGCCTAGCTCCGAAACGGCACAAAACGCACTTGTAGGAGCTGCATTCTGCAAAGGGAAACTGGGCTCGGCGAACAAACCTCAGCCCCAATGCGGCTTGGCTCAGGATCGCAGCGCTTGCCTAGTTCTCACCTAGCCCTCGGCTCCCCTTACGGCCAAGGAGGGTCTGGGCTGCCTCTGGCTCCGTGGGCACTGCTGCTTGGCTGGTGGTCTCTGCAGCTGGAAACCAACTCCAAACGTCTTCTCCTTCTCGGAGAAGTCTAAATTGGCCTAATGAAGCCCTGTGTGCACTGGTCCTAGCAACCCACCCCTAGCCAGCTGGGGAAGGCCCCACATAGGGCCTAGCTCGGAAATGGCACAAAACGCGCTTCTAGGAGCTGCATTCTGCAAAGGGAAAATGGGCTCGGTGAACAAACCTCAACACCAGTGCGGCCTGGCTCAGGATCGCAGCGCTTGCCTAGTTCTCACCTAGGCCTAGGCTCCCCTTAGGGCCAAGGAGGGTCTGGGCTGCCTCTGGCTCCGTGGGCACTGCTACTTGGCTGGTGGTCTCTGCAGCTGGAAACCAACTCCAAACGTCTTCTCCTTCGCGGAGAAGGCTGATGTGGCCTGAAGAAGCCCTGTGTGCACTGGCCCTAGCAACCCACCCCTAGCCAGCTCGGGAGGGCCCCACCTAGGGCCTAGGTCCAAAACGGTACCAAAGGCGCTTCTAGGAGCTGCATTCTGCAAAGGGAAACTGGGCTCGGGGAACAAACCTCAGCCCCAATGCGGCTTGGCTCAGGATCGCAGCGCTTGCCTAGTTCTCACCTAGCCCTAGGCGCCCCTTAGGGCCAAGGAGGGTCTGGGCTGCCTCTGGCTCCGTGGGCACTGCTGCTTGGCTGGTGGTCTCCGCAGCTGGAAACCAACTCCAAACATCTTCTCCTTCGCGGAGAAGTCTGAATTGGCTTAATGAAGCCCTGTGTGCACTGGCCCTAGCAACCCACCCATCGCCAGCTCGGGCGGGCCCCACCTAGGGCCTAGCTCCGTAATGGCACCAAATGCGCTTGAAGGAGCTGCATTCTGCAGAGGGAAACTGGGCTCGGGGAACAAACCTCAGCCCCAATGCGGCTTGGCTCAGGATCGCAGCGCTTGCCTAGTTCTCACCTAGACCTCGGCTCCTCATAGGGCCAAGGCGGGTCTGGGCTGCCTCTGGCTCGGTGGGCACTGCTGCTTGGCTGGTGGTCTCTGCAGCTGGAAACCAACTCCAAACGTCTTCTCCTTCTCGGAGAAGTCTAAATTGGCCTAATGAAGCCCTGTGTGCACTGGTCCTAGCAACCCACCCCTAGCCAGCTCGGGAAGGCCCCACATAGGGCCTAGCTCGGAAATGGCACAAAACGCGCTTCTAGAAGCTGCATTCTGCAAAGGGAAAATGGGCTCGGGGAACAAACCTCAGCCCCAATGCGGCTTGGCTCAGGATCGCAGCGCTTTCCTAGTTCTCACCTAGGCCTAGGCTCCCCTTAGGGCCAAGGAGGGTCTGCGCTGCCTCTGGCTCCGTGGGCACTGCTACTTGGCTGGTGGTCTCCGCAGCTGGAAACAAACTCCAAACGTCTTCCCCTTCGCGGAGACGGCTGATGTGGCCTGAATAAGCCCTGTGTGCACTGGCCCTAGCAACCCACCCCTATCCAGCTCGGGAGGGCCCCACCTAGGGCCTAGCTCCGAAACGGCCCAAAACGCGCTTGTAGGAGCTGCATTCTGCAAAGGGAACTGGGCTCGGGGAACAAACCTCAGCCCCAATGCGGCTTGGCTCAGGATCGCAGCGCTTGCCTAGTTCACACCTAGGCCTAGGCTCCCCTTAGGGCCAAGGAGGGTCTGGGCTGCCTCTGGCTCCGTGGGCACTGCTGCTTGGCTGGTGGTCTCCGCAGCTGGAAACCAACTCCAAACATCTTCTCCTTCGCGGAGAAGTCTGAATTGGCTTAATGAAGCCCTGTGTGCACTGGCCCTAGCAACCCACCCATCGCCAGCTCGGGCGGGCCCCACCTAGGGCCTAGCTCCGTAATGGCACCAAATGCGCTTGAAGGAGCTGCATTCTGCAAAGGAAACTGGGCTCGGGGAACAAACCTCAGCCCCAATGCGGCTTGGCTCAGGATCGCAGCGCTTGCCTAGTTCTCACCTAGCCCTCGGCTCCCCATAGGGCCAAGGAGGGTCTGGGCTGCCTCTGGCTCCGTGGGCACTGCTGCTTGGCTGGTGGTCTCGCAGCTGGAAACAAACTCCAAACGTCTTCTCCTTCGCGGAGAAGGCTGATGTGGCCTGAAGAAGCCCTGTGTGCACTGGTCCTACCAACCCACCCCTAGCCAGCTCGGGAGGGCCCCACCTAGGGCCTAGCTCCGAAACGGCACAAAACGCACTTGTAGGAGCTGCATTCTGCAAAGGGAAACTGGGCTCGGCGAACAAACCTCAGCCCCAATGCGGCTTGGCTCAGGATCGCAGCGCTTGCCTAGTTCTCACCTAGCCCTCGGCTCCCCTTACGGCCAAGGATGGTCTGGGCTGCCTCTGGCTCCGTGGGCACTGCTGCTTGGCTGGTGGTCTCTGCAGCTGGAAACCAACTCCAAACGTCTTCTCCTTCTCGGAGAAGTCTAAATTGGCCTAATGAAGCCCTGTGTGCACTGGTCCTAGCAACCCACCCCTAGCCAGCTCGGGAAGGCCCCACATACGGCCTAGCTCGGAAATGGCACAAAACGCGCTTCTAGGAGCTGCATTCTGCAAAGGGAAAATGGGCTCGGTGAACAAACCTCAACACCAGTGCGGCCTGGCTCAGGATCGCAGCGCTTGCCTAGTTCTCACCTAGGCCTAGGCTCCCCTTAGGGCCAAGGAGGGTCTGGGCTGCCTCTGGCTCCGTGGGCACTGCTACTTGGCTGGTGGTCTCCGCAGCTGGAAACCAACTCCAAACGTCTTCTCCTTCGCGGAGAAGGCTGATGTGGCCTGAAGAAGCCCTGTGTGCACTGGCCCTAGCAACCCACCCCTAGCCAGCTCGGGAGGGCCCCACCTAGGGCCTAGGTCCGAAACGGTACCAAAGGCGCTTCTAGGAGCTGCATTCTGCAAAGGGAAACTGGGCTCGGGGAACAAACCTCAGCCCCACTGCGGCTTGGCTCAGGATCGCAGCGCTTGCCTAGTTCTCACCTAGGCCTAGGCTCCCCATAGGGCCAAGGAGGGTCTGGGCTGCCTCTGGCTCCGTGGGCACTGCTGCTTGGCTGTTGGTCTCCGGAGCTGGAAACCAACTCCAAACGTCTTCCACTTCGAGGAGAAGTCTAAATTGGCCAAATGAAGCCCTTTGTGCACTGTCCCTAGCAACCCACCCCTATCCAGCTCGGGAGGGCCCCACCTAGGGCCTAGCTCCGAAACGGCCCAAAACGCCCCTGTAGGAGCTGCATTCTGCAAAGGGAAACTGGGCTCGGGGAACAAACCTCAGCCCCAATGCGGCTTGGCTCAGGATCCCAGCGCTTGCCTAGTTCTCACCTAGGCCTAGGCTCCCCATAGGGCCAAGGAGGGTCTGGGCTGCCTCTGGCTCCGTGGGCACTCCTACTTGGCTGGTGGTCTCCACAACTGGAAACCAACTCCAAACGTCTTCCCCTTCGCGGAGAAGGCTGATGTGGCCTGAAGAAGCCGTTTGTGCACTGGCCCTAGCAACCCACCCCTATCCAGTTCGGGAAGGCCCCACCTGGGGCCTAGCTCCGAAACGGCCCAATACGCGCTTGTAGGAGCTGCATTCTGCAAAGGGAACTGGGCTCGGGGAACAAACCTCAGCCCCAATGCGGCTTGGCTCAGGATCGCAGCGCTTGCCTAGTTCTCACCTAGCCCTAGGCGCACCTTAGGGCCAAGGAGGGTCTGGGCTGCCTCTGGCTCCGTGGGCACTGCTGCTTGGCTGGTGGTCTCCGCAGCTGGAAACAAACTCCAAACGTCTTCCCCTTCGCGGAGACGGCTGATGTGGCCTGAATAAGCCCTGTGTGCACTGGCCCTAGCAACCCACCCCTATCCAACTCGGGAGGGCCCCACCTAGGGCCTAGCTCCGAAACGGCCCAAAACGCGCTTGTAGGAGCTGCATTCTGCAAAGGGAACTGGGCTCGGGGAACAAACCTCAGCCCCAATGCGGCTTGGCTCAGGATCGCAGCGCTTGCCTAGTTCTCACCTAGGCCTAGGCTCCCCTTAGGGCCAAGGAGGGTCTGGGCTGCCTCTGGCTCCGTGGGCACTGCTGCTTGGCTGGTGGTCTCCGCAGCTGGAAACCAACTCCAAACATCTTCTCCTTCGCGGAGAAGTCTGAATTGGCTTAATGAAGCCCTGTGTGCACTGGTCCTAGCAACCCACCCATCGCCAGCTCGGGCGGGCCCCACCTAGGGCCTAGCTCCGTAATGGCACCAAATGCGCTTGAAGGAGCTGCATTCTGCAGAGGGAAACTGGGCTCGGGGAACAAACCTCAGCCCCAATGCGGCCTGGCTCAGGATCGCAGCGCTTGCCTAGTTCTCACCTAGACCTCGGCTCCTCATAGGGCCAAGGCGGGTCTGGGCTGCCTCTGGCTCGGTGGGCACTGCTGCTTGGCTGGTGGTCTCTGCAGCTGGAAACCAACTCCAAACGTCTTCTCCTTCGCGGAGAAGGCTGATATGGCCTGAAGAAGCCCTTTGTGCACTGGCCCTAGCAACCCACCCATCGCCAGCTCCGGAGGGCCCCACCTAGGGCCTAGCTCCGTAACGGCAGAAAGCGCGCTTGTAGGAGCTGCATTCTGCAAAGGGAAACTGGGCTCGGTGAACAAACCTCAACACCAGTGCGGCTATGCTCAGGATCCCAGCGCTTGCCTAGTTCTCACCTAGCCCTCGGCTCCCCTTACGGCCAAGGAGGGTCTGGGCTGCCTCTGGCTCCGTGGGCACTGCTGCTTGGCTGGTGGTCTCTGCAGCTGGAAACCAACTCCAAACGTCTTCTCCTTCTCGGAGAAGTCTAAATTGGCCTAGTGAAGCCCTGTGTGCACTGGTCCTAGCAACCCACCCCTAGCCAGCTCGGGAAGGCCCCACATAGGGCCTAGCTCGGAAATGGCACAAAACGCGCTTCTAGGAGCTGCATTCTGCAAAGGGAAAATGGGCTCGGTGAACAAACCTCAACACCAGTGCGGCCTGGCTCAGGATCGCAGCGCTTGCCTAGTTCTCACCTAGGCCTAGGCTCCCCTTAGGGCCAAGGAGGGTCTGGGCTGCCTCTGGCTCCGTGGGCACTGCTACTTGGCTGGTGGTCTCCGCAGCTGGAAACCAACTCCAAACGTTTTCTCCTTCGCGGAGAAGGCTGATTTGGCAGGAAGAAGCCCTGTGTGCACTGGCCCTAGCAACCCACCCCTAGCCAGCTCGGGAGGGCCCCACCTAGGGCCTAGCTCCGAAACGGTACCAAAGGCGCTTCTAGGAGCTGCATTCTGCAAAGGGAAACTGGGCTCGGGGAACAAACCTCAGCCCCACTGCGGCTTGGCTCAGGATCGCAGCGCTTGCCTAGTTCTCACCTAGGCCTAGGCTCCGCATAGGGCCAAGGAGGGTCTGGGCTGCCTCTGGCTCCGTGGGCACTGCTACTTGGCTGGTGGTCTCCGCAGCTGGAAACCAACTCCAAACGTCTTCCACTTCGAGGAGAAGTCTAAATTGGCCAAATGAAGCCCTGTGTGCATCGGCCGTAGCAACCCACCCCTATCCAGGTCGGGAGGGCCCCACCTAGGGCCTAGCTCTGAAACGGCCCAAAACGCCCCTGTAGGAGCTGCATTCTGCAAAGGGAAACTGGGCTCGGGGAACAAACCTCAGCCCCAATGCGGCTTGGCTCAGGATCGCAGCGCTTGCCTAGTTCTCACCTAGGCCTAGGCTCCCCATAGGGCCAAGGAGGGTCTGGGCTGCCTCTGGCTCCGTGGGCACTCCAACTTGGCTGGGCGTCTCCGCAGCTGGAAACCAACTCCAAACGTCTTCTCCTTCGCGGAGAAGGCTGATGTGGCCTGAAGAAGCCCTGTGTGCACTGGCCCTAGCAACCTACCCATCGCCAGCTCGGGAGGTCCCCACCTAGGGTCTAGCTCCGAAACGGCACCAAACGCGCATGTAGGAGATGCATTCTGCAAAGGGAAACTGGGCTCGGGGAACAAACCTCAGCCCCACTGCGGCTTGGCTCAGGATCGCAGCGCTTGCCTAGTTCTCACCTAGGCCTAGGCTCCGCATAGGGCCAAGGAGGGTCTGGGCTGCCTCTGGCTCCGTGGGCACTGCTGCTTGGCTGGTGGTCTCCGCAGCTGGAAACAAACTCCAAACGTCTTCTCCTTCGCGGAGAAGGCTGATGTGGCCTGAAGAAGCCCTGTGTGCACTGGTCCTAGCAACCCACCCCTAGCCAGCTCGGGAAGGCCCCACATAGGGCCTAGCTCGGAAATGGCACAAAACGCGCTTCTAGGAGCTGCATTCTGCAAAGGGAAAATGGGCTCGGGGAACAAACCTCAGCCCCAATGCGGCTTGGCTCAGGATCGCAGCGCTTGCCTAGTTCTCACCTAGGCCTAGGCTCCCCTTAGGGCCAAGGAGGGTCTGCGCTGCCTCTGGCTCCGTGGGCACTGCTGCTTGGCTGGTGGTCTCCGCAGCTGGAAACAAACTCCAAACGTCTTCCCCTTCGCGGAGACGGCTGATGTGGCCTGAATAAGCCCTGTGTGCACTGGCCCTAGCAACCCACCCCTAGCCAGCTCGGGAGGGCACCAGGTAGGGCCTAGCTCCGAAACGGCCCAAAACGCGCTTGTAGGAGCTGCATTCTGCAAAGGGAACTGGGCTCGGTGAACAAACCTCAACACCAGTGCGGCCTGGCTCAGGATCGAAGCGCTTGCCTAGTTCTCACATAGGCCTAAGCTCCCCTTAGGGTCAAGGAGGGTCTGGGCTGCCTCTGGCTCCGTGGGCACTGCTGCTTGGCTGGTGGTCTCCGCAGCTGGAAACCAACTCCAAACGTCTTCTCCTTCGCGGAGAAGGCTGATTTGGCAGGAAGAAGCCCTGTGTGCATTGGCCCTAGCAACCCACCCCTAGCCAGCTCCGGAGGGCCCCACCTAGGGCCTAGCTCCGAAACAGTACCAAAGGCGCTTCTAGGAGCTGCATTCTGCAAAGGGAAACTGGGCTCGGGGAACAAACCTCAACACCAGTGCGGCTATGCTCAGGATCCCAGCGCTTGCCTAGTTCTCACCTAGCCCTCGGCTCCCCATAGGGCCAAGGAGGGTCTGGGCTGCCTCTGGCTCCGTGGGCACTGCTGTTTGGCTGGTGGTCTCCGCAGCTGGAAACCAACTCCAAACGTTCCACTTCGCGGAGAAGGCTGATGTGGCCTGAAGAAGCCCTGTGTGCACTGGCCCTAGCAACCCACCCATAGCCAGCTCGGGAGGGCCCCACCTAGGGCCTAGCTCTGAAACGGCACAGAACGCACTTGTAGGAGCTGCATTCTGCAAAGGGAAACTGGGCTCGGGGAACAAACCTCAGCCCTAATGCGGCTTGGCTCAGGATCGCAGCGCTTGCCTAGTTCTCACCTAGCCCTCGGCTCCCCATAGGGCCAAGGAGGGTCTGGGCTGCCTCTGGCTCCGTGGGCACTGCTGCTTGGCTGGTGGTCTCCGCAGCTGGAAACCAACTCCAAACGTCTTCCACTTTGCGGAGAAGGCTGATTTGGCCTGAAGAAGCCCTTTGTGCACTGGCCCTAGCAACCCACCCCTAGCCAGCTCGGGAGGGCCCCACCTAGGGCCTAGCTTTGAAACGGCACAGAACGCACTTGTAGGAGCTGCATTCTGCAAAGGGAAACTGGGCTCGGCGAACAAACCTCAGCCCCAATGCGGCTTGGCTCAGGATCGCAACGCTTGCCTAGTTCTCACCTAGCCCTAGGCTCCCCATAGGGCCAAGGAGGGTCTGGGCTGCCTCTGGCTCCGTGGGCACTGCTGCTTGGCTGGTGGTCTCCGCAGCTGGAAACCAACTCCAAACGTCATCTCCTTCGCGGAGAAGGCTGATTTGGCCTGAGGAAGCCCTGTGTGCACTGGCCCTAGCAACCCACCCATCGCCTGCTCGGGAGGGCCCCACCTAGGGTCTAGCTCCGAAACGGCACCAAACGCGCTTGTAGGAGCTGCATTCTGCAAAGGGAAACTGGGCTCGGGGAACAAACCTCAGCCCCAATGCGGCTTGGCTCAGGATCGCAGCGCTTGCCTAGTTCTCACCTAGGCCTAGGTTCCCCATAGGGCCAAGGAGGGTCTGGGCTGCCTCTGGCTCCGTGGGCACTGCTACTTGGCTGGTGGTCTCCGCAGCTGGAAACCAACTCCAAACGTCTTCTCCTTCGCGGAGAAGGCTGATGTGGCCTGAAGAAGCCCTGTGTGCACTGGTCCTAGCAACCCACCCCTAGCCAGCTCGGGAGGGCCCCACCTAGGGCCTAGCTCCGAAACGGCACAAAACGCACTTGTAGGAGCTGCATTCTGCAAAGGGAAACTGGGCTCGGCGAACAAACCTCAGCCCCAATGCGGCTTGGCTCAGGATCGCAGCGCTTGCCTAGTTCTCACCTAGCCCTCGGCTCCCCATAGGGCCAAGGAGGGTCTGGGCTGCCTCTGGCTCCGAGGGCACTGCTGCTTGGCTGGTGGTCTCCACAGCTGGAAACCCACTCCAAACGTCTTCTCCTTCGCGGAGAAGTCTGAATTGACTTAATGAAGCTCTGTGTGACTGGCCCTAGCAACCCACCCCTAGCCAGCTCGGGAGGGCCCCACCTAGGGCCTAGATCGAAAACGGCACAAAACCCGCTTGTAGGAGCTGCATTCTGCAAAGGGAAACTGGGCTCGGGGAACAAACGTCAACACCAATGCGCCTTGGCTCAGGATCCCAGCGCTTGCCTAGTTCTCACCTAGCCCTCGGCTCCCCATAGGGACAAGGCGGGTCTGGGCTGCCTCTGCCTCCGTGGGCACTGCTGCTTGGCTGGTGGTCTCGCAGCTGGAAACAAACTCCAAACGTCTTCTCCTTCGCGGAGAAGGCTGATGTGGCCTGAAGAAGCCCTGTGTGCACTGGTCCTACCAACCCACCCCTAGCCAGCTCGGGAGGGCCCCACCTAGGGCCTAGCTCCGAAACGGCACAAAACGCACTTGTAGGAGCTGCATTCTGCAAAGGGAAACTGGGCTCGGCGAACAAACCTCAGCCCCAATGCGGCTTGGCTCAGGATCGCAGCGCTTGCCTAGTTCTCACCTAGCCCTCGGCTCCCCTTACGGCCAAGGATGGTCTGGGCTGCCTCTGGCTCCGTGGGCACTGCTGCTTGGCTGGTGGTCTCTGCAGCTGGAAACCAACTCCAAACGTCTTCTCCTTCTCGGAGAAGTCTAAATTGGCCTAATGAAGCCCTGTGTGCACTGGTCCTAGCAACCCACCCCTAGCCAGCTCGGGAAGGCCCCACATACGGCCTAGCTCGGAAATGGCACAAAACGCGCTTCTAGGAGCTGCATTCTGCAAAGGGAAAATGGGCTCGGTGAACAAACCTCAACACCAGTGCGGCCTGGCTCAGGATCGCAGCGCTTGCCTAGTTCTCACCTAGGCCTAGGCTCCCCTTAGGGCCAAGGAGGGTCTGGGCTGCCTCTGGCTCCGTGGGCACTGCTACTTGGCTGGTGGTCTCCGCAGCTGGAAACCAACTCCAAACGTCTTCTCCTTCGCGGAGAAGGCTGATGTGGCCTGAA
Source organism: Sus scrofa (assembly GCF_054392235.1). NCBI lineage: Eukaryota > Metazoa > Chordata > Mammalia > Artiodactyla > Suidae > Sus > Sus scrofa. Next base: position 50,022,165 of record NC_139385.1, on the reverse strand, counting down.
GAAGCCCTGTGTGCACTGGCCCTAGCAACCCACCCCTAGCCAGCTCGGGAGGGCCCCACCTAGGGCCTAGGTCCGAAACGGTACCAAAGGCGCTTCTAGGAGCTGCATTCTGCAAAGGGAAACTGGGCTCGGGGAACAAACCTCAGCCCCACTGCGGCTTGGCTCAGGATCGCAGCGCTTGCCTAGTTCTCACCTAGGCCTAGGCTCCCCATAGGGCCAAGGAGGGTCTGGGCTGCCTCTGGCTCCGTGGGCACTGCTGCTTGGCTGTTGGTCTCCGGAGCTGGAAACCAACTCCAAACGTCTTCCACTTCGAGGAGAAGTCTAAATTGGCCAAATGAAGCCCTTTGTGCACTGTCCCTAGCAACCCACCCCTATCCAGCTCGGGAGGGCCCCACCTAGGGCCTAGCTCCGAAACGGCCCAAAACGCCCCTGTAGGAGCTGCATTCTGCAAAGGGAAACTGGGCTCGGGGAACAAACCTCAGCCCCAATGCGGCTTGGCTCAGGATCCCAGCGCTTGCCTAGTTCTCACCTAGGCCTAGGCTCCCCATAGGGCCAAGGAGGGTCTGGGCTGCCTCTGGCTCCGTGGGCACTCCTACTTGGCTGGTGGTCTCCACAACTGGAAACCAACTCCAAACGTCTTCCCCTTCGCGGAGAAGGCTGATGTGGCCTGAAGAAGCCGTTTGTGCACTGGCCCTAGCAACCCACCCCTATCCAGTTCGGGAAGGCCCCACCTGGGGCCTAGCTCCGAAACGGCCCAATACGCGCTTGTAGGAGCTGCATTCTGCAAAGGGAACTGGGCTCGGGGAACAAACCTCAGCCCCAATGCGGCTTGGCTCAGGATCGCAGCGCTTGCCTAGTTCTCACCTAGCCCTAGGCGCACCTTAGGGCCAAGGAGGGTCTGGGCTGCCTCTGGCTCCGTGGGCACTGCTGCTTGGCTGGTGGTCTCCGCAGCTGGAAACAAACTCCAAACGTCTTCCCCTTCGCGGAGACGGCTGATGTGGCCTGAATAAGCCCTGTGTGCACTGGCCCTAGCAACCCACCCCTATCCAACTCGGGAGGGCCCCACCTAGGGCCTAGCTCCGAAACGGCCCAAAACGCGCTTGTAGGAGCTGCATTCTGCAAAGGGAACTGGGCTCGGGGAACAAACCTCAGCCCCAATGCGGCTTGGCTCAGGATCGCAGCGCTTGCCTAGTTCTCACCTAGGCCTAGGCTCCCCTTAGGGCCAAGGAGGGTCTGGGCTGCCTCTGGCTCCGTGGGCACTGCTGCTTGGCTGGTGGTCTCCGCAGCTGGAAACCAACTCCAAACATCTTCTCCTTCGCGGAGAAGTCTGAATTGGCTTAATGAAGCCCTGTGTGCACTGGTCCTAGCAACCCACCCATCGCCAGCTCGGGCGGGCCCCACCTAGGGCCTAGCTCCGTAATGGCACCAAATGCGCTTGAAGGAGCTGCATTCTGCAGAGGGAAACTGGGCTCGGGGAACAAACCTCAGCCCCAATGCGGCCTGGCTCAGGATCGCAGCGCTTGCCTAGTTCTCACCTAGACCTCGGCTCCTCATAGGGCCAAGGCGGGTCTGGGCTGCCTCTGGCTCGGTGGGCACTGCTGCTTGGCTGGTGGTCTCTGCAGCTGGAAACCAACTCCAAACGTCTTCTCCTTCGCGGAGAAGGCTGATATGGCCTGAAGAAGCCCTTTGTGCACTGGCCCTAGCAACCCACCCATCGCCAGCTCCGGAGGGCCCCACCTAGGGCCTAGCTCCGTAACGGCAGAAAGCGCGCTTGTAGGAGCTGCATTCTGCAAAGGGAAACTGGGCTCGGTGAACAAACCTCAACACCAGTGCGGCTAAGCTCAGGATCGCAGCGCTTGCCTAGTTCTCACCTAGCCCTCGGCTCCCCTTACGGCCAAGGAGGGTCTGGGCTGCCTCTGGCTCCGTGGGCACTGCTGCTTGGCTGGTGGTCTCTGCAGCTGGAAACCAACTCCAAACGTCTTCTCCTTCTCGGAGAAGTCTAAATTGGCCTAGTGAAGCCCTGTGTGCACTGGTCCTAGCAACCCACCCCTAGCCAGCTCGGGAAGGCCCCACATAGGGCCTAGCTCGGAAATGGCACAAAACGCGCTTCTAGGAGCTGCATTCTGCAAAGGGAAAATGGGCTCGGTGAACAAACCTCAACACCAGTGCGGCCTGGCTCAGGATCGCAGCGCTTGCCTAGTTCTCACCTAGGCCTAGGCTCCCCTTAGGGCCAAGGAGGGTCTGGGCTGCCTCTGGCTCCGTGGGCACTGCTACTTGGCTGGTGGTCTCCGCAGCTGGAAACCAACTCCAAACGTTTTCTCCTTCGCGGAGAAGGCTGATTTGGCAGGAAGAAGCCCTGTGTGCACTGGCCCTAGCAACCCACCCCTAGCCAGCTCGGGAGGGCCCCACCTAGGGCCTAGCTCCGAAACGGTACCAAAGGCGCTTCTAGGAGCTGCATTCTGCAAAGGGAAACTGGGCTCGGGGAACAAACCTCAGCCCCACTGCGGCTTGGCTCAGGATCGCAGCGCTTGCCTAGTTCTCACCTAGGCCTAGGCTCCGCATAGGGCCAAGGAGGGTCTGGGCTGCCTCTGGCTCCGTGGGCACTGCTACTTGGCTGGTGGTCTCCGCAGCTGGAAACCAACTCCAAACGTCTTCCACTTCGAGGAGAAGTCTAAATTGGCCAAATGAAGCCCTGTGTGCATCGGCCGTAGCAACCCACCCCTATCCAGGTCGGGAGGGCCCCACCTAGGGCCTAGCTCTGAAACGGCCCAAAACGCCCCTGTAGGAGCTGCATTCTGCAAAGGGAAACTGGGCTCGGGGAACAAACCTCAGCCCCAATGCGGCTTGGCTCAGGATCGCAGCGCTTGCCTAGTTCTCACCTAGGCCTAGGCTCCCCATAGGGCCAAGGAGGGTCTGGGCTGCCTCTGGCTCCGTGGGCACTCCAACTTGGCTGGGCGTCTCCGCAGCTGGAAACCAACTCCAAACGTCTTCTCCTTCGCGGAGAAGGCTGATGTGGCCTGAAGAAGCCCTGTGTGCACTGGCCCTAGCAACCTACCCATCGCCAGCTCGGGAGGTCCCCACCTAGGGTCTAGCTCCGAAACGGCACCAAACGCGCATGTAGGAGATGCATTCTGCAAAGGGAAACTGGGCACGGGGAACAAACCTCAGCCCCACTGCGGCTTGGCTCAGGATCGCAGCGCTTGCCTAGTTCTCACCTAGGCCTAGGCTCCGCATAGGGCCAAGGAGGGTCTGGGCTGCCTCTGGCTCCGTGGGCACTGCTGCTTGGCTGGTGGTCTCCGCAGCTGGAAACCAACTCCAAACGTCTTCTCCTTCGCGGAGAAGGCTGATGTGGCCTGAAGAAGCCCTGTGTGCACTGGTCCTAGCAACCCACCCCTAGCCAGCTCGGGAAGGCCCCACATAGGGCCTAGCTCGGAAATGGCACAAAACGCGCTTCTAGGAGCTGCATTCTGCAAAGGGAAAATGGGCTCGGGGAACAAACCTCAGCCCCAATGCGGCTTGGCTCAGGATCGCAGCGCTTGCCTAGTTCTCACCTAGGCCTAGGCTCCCCTTAGGGCCAAGGAGGGTCTGCGCTGCCTCTGGCTCCGTGGGCACTGCTGCTTGGCTGGTGGTCTCCGCAGCTGGAAACCAACTCCAAACGTCATCTCCTTCGCGGAGAAGGCTGATTTGGCCTGAGGAAGCCCTGTGTGCACTGGCCCTAGCAACCCACCCATCGCCTGCTCGGGAGGGCCCCACCTAGGGTCTAGCTCCGAAACGGCACCAAACGCGCTTGTAGGAGCTGCATTCTGCAAAGGGAAACTGGGCTCGGGGAACAAACCTCAGCCCCAATGCGGCTTGGCTCAGGATCGCAGCGCTTGCCTAGTTCTCACCTAGGCCTAGGTTCCCCATAGGGCCAAGGAGGGTCTGGGCTGCCTCTGGCTCCGTGGGCACTGCTACTTGGCTGGTGGTCTCCGCAGCTGGAAACCAACTCCAAACGTCTTCTCCTTCGCGGAGAAGGCTGATGTGGCCTGAAGAAGCCCTGTGTGCACTGGTCCTAGCAACCCACCCCTAGCCAGCTCGGGAGGGCCCCACCTAGGGCCTAGCTCCGAAACGGCACAAAACGCGCTTGTAGGAGCTGCATTCTGCAAAGGGAAACTGGGCTCGGCGAACAAACCTCAGCCCCAATGCGGCTTGGCTCAGGATCGCAGCGCTTGCCTAGTTCTCACCTAGCCCTCGGCTCCCCATAGGGCCAAGGAGGGTCTGGGCTGCCTCTGGCTCCGAGGGCACTGCTGCTTGGCTGGTGGTCTCCACAGCTGGAAACCCACTCCAAACGTCTTCTCCTTCGCGGAGAAGTCTGAATTGACTTAATGAAGCTCTGTGTGACTGGCCCTAGCAACCCACCCCTAGCCAGCTCGGGAGGGCCCCACCTAGGGCCTAGATCGAAAACGGCACAAAACCCGCTTGTAGGAGCTGCATTCTGCAAAGGGAAACTGGGCTCGGGGAACAAACGTCAACACCAATGCGCCTTGGCTCAGGATCCCAGCGCTTGCCTAGTTCTCACCTAGCCCTCGGCTCCCCATAGGGCCAAGGCGGGTCTGGGCTGCCTCTGCCTCCGTGGGCACTGCTGCTTGGCTGGTGGTCTCCGCAGCTGGAAACCAACTCCAAACGTCTTCCCCTTCGCAGAGAAGGCTGATTTGGCCTGAAGAAGCCCTTTGTGCACTGGCCCTAGCAACCCACCCCTAGCCAGCTCGGGAGGGCCCCACCTAGGGCCTAGCTCCGAAACGGCACCAAACGCACTTGTAGGAGCTGCATTCTGCAAAGGGAAACTGGGCTCGGTGAACAAACCTCAACACCAGTGCGGCTATGCTCAGGATCCCAGTACTTGCCTAGTTCTCACCTAGCCCTCGGCTCCCCATAGGGCCAAGGAGGGTCTGGGCTGCCTCTGGCTCCGTGGGCACTGCTGCTTGGCTGGTGGTCTCCGCAGCTGGAAACCCACTCCAAACGTTTTCTCCTTCGCGGAGAAGGCTGATGTGGCCTGAAGAAACCCTTTGTGCAATGGCCCTAGCAACCCACCCATCGCCAGCTCCGGAGGGCCCCACCTAGGGCCTAGCTCCGTAACGGCAGAAAGCGCGCTTGTAGGAGCTGCATTCTGCAAAGGGAAACTGGGCTCGGTGAACAAACCTCAACACCAGTGCGGCTATGCTCAGGATCGCAGCGCTTGCCTAGTTCTCACCTAGCCCTCGGCTCCCCTTACGGCCAAGGAGGGTCTGGGCTGCCTCTGGCTCCGTGGGCACTGCTGCTTGGCTGGTGATCTCTGCATCTGGAAACCAACTCCAAACGTCTTCTCCTTCTTGGAGAAGTCTGAATTGGCCTAATGAAGCCCTGTGTGCACTGGTCCTAGCAACCCACCCCTAGCCAGCTCGGGAAGGCCCCACATAGGGCCTAGCTCGGAAAAGGCACAAAACGCGCTTCTAGGAGCTGCATTCTGCAAAGGGAAACTGGGCTCGGTGAACAAACCTCAACACCAGTGCGGCCTGGCTCAGGATCGAAGCGCTTGCCTAGTTCTCACATAGGCCTAAGCTCCCCTTAGGGCCAAGGAGGGTCTGGGCTGCCTCTGGCTCCGTGGGCACTGCTACTTGGCTGGTGGTCTCCGCAGCTGGAAACCAACTCCAAACGTCTTCTCCTTCGCGGAGAAGGCTGATTTGGCAGGAAGAAGCCCTGTGTGCACTGGCCCTAGCAACCCACCCCTAGCCAGCTCGGGAGGGCCCCACCTAGGGCCTAGCTCCGAAACGGTACCAAAGGCGCTTGTAGGAGCTGCATTCTGCAAAGGGAAACTGGGCTCGGGGAACAAACCTCAGCCCCACTGCGGCTTGGCTCAGGATCGCAGCGCTTGCCTAGTTCTCACCTAGGCCTAGGCTCCCCATAGGGCCAAGGAGGGTCTGGGCTGCCTCTGGCTCCGTGGGCACTGCTGCTTGGCTGTTGGTCTCCGCAGCTGGAAACGAAATCCAAACGTCTTCCACTTCGAGGAGAAGTCTAAATTGGCCAAATGAAGCCCTGTGTGCATGGGCCGTAGCAACCCATCCCTAGCCAGCTCGGGAGGGCCCCACCTAGGGCCTAGCTCCGAAACGGCCCAAAACGCCCCTGTAGGAGCTGCATTCTGCAAAGGGCAACTGGGCTCGGGGAACAAACCTCAGCCCCAATGCGGCTTGGCTCAGGATCGCAGCGCTTGCCTAGTTCTCACCTAGGCCTAGGCTCCCCATAGGGCCAAGGAGGGTCTGGGCTGCCTCTGGCTCCGTGGGCACTGCTGCTTGGCTGGGGGTCTCCGCAGCTGGAAACCAACTCCAAACGTCTTCCCCTTCGCGGAGAAGGCTGATGTGGCCTGAAGAAGCCCTTTGTGCACTGGCCCTAGCAACCCACCCCTATCCAGCTCGGGAGGGCCCCACCTAGGGCCTAGCTCCGAAACGGCCCAAAACGCGCTTGTAGGAGCTGCATTCTGCAAAGGGAACTGGGTTCGGGGAACGAACCTCAGCCCCAATGCGGCTTGGCTCAGGATCGCAGCGCTTGCCTAGTTCTCACCTAGACCTCGGCTCCTCATAGGGCCAAGGCGGGTCTGGGCTGCCTCTGGCTCGGTGGGCACTGCTGCTTGGCTGGTGGTCTCCGCAGCTGGAAACCAACTCCAAACGTCTTCCCCTTCGCGGAGAAGGCTGATTTGGCCTGAAGAAGCCCTTTGTGCACTGGCCCTAGCAACCCACCCCTAGCCAGCTCGGGAGGGCCCCACCTAGGGCCTAGCTCCGAAACGGCACCAAACGCACTTGTAGGAGCTGCATTCTGCAAAGGGAAACTGGGCTCGGTGAACAAACCTCAACACCAGTGCGGCTATGCTCAGGATCCCAGCGCTTGCCTAGTTCTCACCTAGCCCTCGGCTCCCCATAGGGCCAAGGAGGGTCTGGGCTGCCTCTGGCTCCGTGGGCACTGCTGCTTGGCTGGTGGTCTCCGCAGCTGGAAACCCACTCCAAACGTTTTCTCCTTCGCGGAGAAGGCTGATGTGGCCTGAAGAAACCCTTTGTGCAATGGCCCTAGCAACCCACCCATCGCCAGCTCCGGAGGGCCCCACCTAGGGCCTAGCTCCGTAACGGCAGAAAGCGCGCTTGTAGGAGCTGCATTCTGCAAAGGGAAACTGGGCTCGGTGAACAAACCTCAACACCAGTGCGGCTATGCTCAGGATCGCAGCGCTTGCCTAGTTCTCACCTAGCCCTCGGCTCCCCATAGGGCCAAGGAGGGTCTGGGCTGCCTCTGGCTCCGTGGGCACTGCTGCTTGGCTGGTGGTCTCCGCAGCTGGAAACCAACTCCAAACGTCTTCCCCTTCGCGGAGAAGGCTGATGTGGTCTGAAGAAGCCCTTTGTGCACTGGCCCTAGCAACCCACCCCTAGCCAGCTGGGGAGGGCCCCACCTAGGGCCTAGCTCCGAAACGGCACCAAATGCACTTGTAGGAGCTGCATTCTGCAAAGGGAAACTTGGCTCGGTGAACAAACCTCAACACCATTGCGGCTATGCTCAGGATCCCAGCGCTTGCCTAGTTCTCACCTAGACTTCGGCTCCCCTTAGGGCCAAGGAGGGTCTGGGCTGCCTCTGGCTCCGTGGGCACTGCTGCTTGGCTGGTGGTCTCCGCAGCTGGAAACCCACTCCAAACGTCTTCTCCTTCGCGGAGAAGGCTGATGTGGCCTGAAGAAGCCCTTTGTGCAATGGCCCTAGCAACCCACCCATCGCCAGCTCCGGAGGGCCCCACCTAGGGCCTAGCTCCGTAACGGCAGAAAGCGCGCTTGTAGGAGCTGCATTCTGCAAAGGGAAACTGGGCTCGGTGAACAAACCTCAACACCAGTGCGGCTATGCTCAGGATCGCAGCGCTTGCCTAGTTCTCACCTAGCCCTCGGCTCCCCTTACGGCCAAGGAGGGTCTGGGCTGCCTCTGGCTCCGTGGGCACTGCTGCTTGGCTGGTGGTCTCTGCATCTGGAAACCAACTCCAAACGTCTTCTCCTTCTCGGAGAAGTCTGAATTGGCCTAATGAAGCCCTGTGTGCACTGGTCCTAGCAACCCACCCCTAGCCAGCTCGGGAAGGCCCCACATAGGGCCTAGCTCGGAAATGGCACAAAACGCGCTTCTAGGAGCTGCATTCTGCAAAGGGAAACTGGGCTCGGGGAACAAACCTCAACACCAGTGCGGCCTGGCTCAGGATCGAAGCGCTTGCCTAGTTCTCACATAGGCCTAAGCTCCCCTTAGGGGCAAGGAGGGTCTGGGCTGCCTCTGGCTCCGTGGGCACTGCTACTTGGCTGGTGGTCTCCGCAGCTGGAAACCAACTCCAAACGTCTTCTCCTTCGCGGAGAAGGCTGATTTGGCAGGAAGAAGCCCTGTGTGCACTGGCCCTAGCAACCCACCCCTAGCCAGCTCGGGAGGGCCCCACCTAGGGCCTAGCTCCGAAACGGTACCAAAGGCGCTTCTAGGAGCTGCATTCTGCAAAGGGAAACTGGGCTCGGGGAACAAACCTCAGCCCCACTGCGGCTTGGCTCAGGATCGCAGCGCTTGCCTAGTTCTCACCTAGGCCTAGGCTCCCCATAGGGCCAAGGAGGGTCTGGGCTGCCTCTTGCTCCGTGGGCACTGCTGCTTGGCTGGTGGTCTCCGCAGCTGGAAACCAACTCCAAACGTCTTCCACTTCGAGGAGAAGTCTAAATTGGCCAAATGAAGCCCTGTGTGCATGGGCCGTAGCAACCCATCCCTAGCCAGCTCGGGAGGGCCCCACCTAGGGCCTAGCTCCGAAACGGCCCAAAACGCCCCTGTAGGAGCTGCATTCTGCAAAGGGCAATTGGGTTCGGGGAACAAACCTCAGCCCCAATGCGGCTTGGCTCAGGATCGCAGCGCTTGCCTAGTTCTCACCTAGCCCTCGGCTCCCCATAGGGCCAAGGAGGGTCTGGGCTGCCTCTGGCTCCGTGGGCACTGCTGCTTGGCTGGGGGTCTCCGCAGTTGGAAACCAACTCCAAACGTCTTCTCCTTCGCGGAGAAGGCTGATGTGGCCTGAAGAAGCCCTTTGTGCAATGGCCCTAGCAACCCACCCCTAGCCAGCTGGGGAGGGCCCCACCTAGGGCCTAGCTCCGTAACGGCAGAAAGCGCGCTTGTAGGAGCTGCATTCTGCAAAGGGAAACTGGGCTCGGTGAACAAACCTCAACACCAGTGCGGCTATGCTCAGGATCGCAGCGCTTGCCTAGTTCTCACCTAGCCCTCGGCTCCCCTTACGGCCAAGGAGGGTCTGGGCTGCCTCTGGCTCCGTGGGCACTGCTGCTTGGCTGGTGGTCTCTGCAGCTGGAAACCAACTCCAAACGTCTTCTCCTTCTCGGAGAAGTCTAAATTGGCCTAGTGAAGCCCTGTGTGCACTGGTCCTAGCAACCCACCCCTAGCCAGCTCGGGAAGGCCCCACATAGGGCCTAGCTCGGAAATGGCACAAAACGCGCTTCTAGGAGCTGCATTCTGCAAAGGGAAAATGGGCTCGGTGAACAAACCTCAACACCAGTGCGGCTATGCTCAGGATCGCAGCGCTTGCCTAGTTCTCACCTAGCCCTCGGCTCCCCTTAGGGCCAAGGAGGGTCTGGGCTGCCTCTGGCTCCGTGGGCACTGCTACTTGGCTGGTGGTCTCCGCAGCTGGAAACCAACTCCAAACGTTTTCTCCTTCGCGGAGAAGGCTGATTTGGCAGGAAGAAGCCCTGTGTGCACTGGCCCTAGCAACCCACCCCTAGCCAGCTCGGGAGGGCCCCACCTAGGTCCTAGCTCCGAAACGGTACCAAAGGCGCTTCTAGGAGCTGCATTCTGCAAAGGGAAACTGGGCTCGGGGAACAAACCTCAGCCCCACTGCGGCTTGGCTCAGGATCGCAGCGCTTGCCTAGTTCTCACCTAGGCCTAGGCTCCCCATAGGGCCAAGGAGGATCTGGGCTGCCTCTGGCTCCGTGGGCACTGCTACTTGGCTGGTGGTCTCCGCAGCTGGAAACCAACTCCAAACGTCTTCCACTTCGAGGAGAAGTCTAAATTGGCCAAATGAAGCCCTGTGTGCATGGGCCGTAGCAACCCACCCCTATCCAGCTTGGGAGGGCCCCACCTAGGGCCTAGCTCCGAAACGGCCCAAAACGCCCCTGTAGGAGCTGCATTCTGCAAAGGGAAACTGGGCTCGGGGAACAAACCTCAGCCCCAATGCGGCTTGGCTCAGGATCGCAGCGCTTGCCTAGTTCTCACCTAGGCCTAGGCTCCCCATAGGGCCAAGGAGGGTCTGGGCTGCCTCTGGCTCCGTGGGCACTCCTACTTGGCTGGTGGTCTCCGCAGCTGGAAACCAACTCCAAACGTCTTCCCCTTCGCGGAGAAGGCTGATGTGGCCTGAATAAGCCCTGTGTGCACTGGCCCTAGCAACCCACACCTATCCAGCTCGGGAGGGACCCACCTATGGCCTAGCATGGAATCGGCACAAAACGCCCTTGTAGGAGCTGCATTCTGCAAAGGGAAACTGGGCTCGGGGAACAAACCTCAACACCAGTGCGGCCTGGCTCAGGATCGCAGCACTTGCCTAGTTCTCACCTAGACTTCGGCTCCCCTTAGGGCCAAGGAGGGTCTGGGCTGCCTCTGGCTCCGTGGGCACTCCTACTTGGCTGGTGGTCTCCGCAGCTGGAAACCAACTCCAAACGTCTTCTCCTTCGCGGAGAAGGCTGATGTGGCCTGAGGAAACCCTGTGTGCACTGGCCCTAGCAACCCACCCCTAGACAGCTCGGGAGGTCCTCACCTAGGGCCTAGCTCCGAAACGGCACAAAACGCGCTTGTAGGAGCTGCATTCTGCAAAGGGAAACTGGGCTCGGGGAACAAACCTCAGCCCCAATGCGGCTTGGCTCAGGATCGCCGCGCTTGCCTAGTTCTCACCTAGCCCTCGGCGCCCCTTAGGGCCAAGGAGGGTCTGGGCTACCTCTGGCTCCGTGGGCACTGCTGCTTGGCTGGTGGTCTCCGCAGCTGGAAACCAACTCCAAACGTCATCTCCTTCGCGGAGAAGGCTGATTTGGCCTGAGGAAGCCCTGTGTGCACTGGCCCTACCAACCCACCCATCGCCTGCTCCGGAGGGCCCCACCTAGGGTCTAGCTCCGAAACGGCACCAAACGCCCTTGTAGGAGTTGCATTCTGCAAAGGGAAACTGGGCTCGGGGAACAAACCTAAGCCCCAATGCGACTTGGCTCAGGATCGCAGCGCTTGCCTAGTTCTCACCTAGGCCTAGGCTCCCCATAGGGCCAAGGAGGGTCTGGGCTGCCTCTGGCTCCGTGGGCACTGCTACTTGGCTGGTGGTCTCCGCAGCTGGAAACCAACTCCAAACGTCTTCTCCTTCGCGGAGAAGGCTGATTTGGCAGGAAGAAGCCCTGTGTGCACTGGCCCTAGCAACCCACCCCTAGCCAGCTCGGGAGGGCCCCACCTAGGGCCTAGCTCCGAAACGGTACCAAAGGCGCTTCTAGGAGCTGCATTCTGCAAAGGGAAACTGGGCTCGGGGAACAAACCTCAGCCCCACTGCGGCTTGGCTCAGGATCGCAGCGCTTGCCTAGTTCTCACCTAGGCCTAGGCTCCCCATAGGGCCAAGGAGGGTCTGGGCTGCCTCTTGCTCCGTGGGCACTGCTGCTTGGCTGGTGGTCTCCGCAGCTGGAAACCAACTCCAAACGTCTTCCACTTCGAGGAGAAGTCTAAATTGGCCAAATGAAGCCCTGTGTGCATGGGCCGTAGCAACCCATCCCTAGCCAGCTCGGGAGGGCCCCACCTAGGGCCTAGCTCCGAAACGGCCCAAAACGCCCCTGTAGGAGCTGCATTCTGCAAAGGGAAACTGGGCTCGGGGAACAAACCTCAGCCCCAATGCGGCTTGTCTCAGGATTGCAGCTCTTGCCTAGTTCTCACCTAGGCCTCGGCTCCCCATAGGGCCAAGGAGGGTCTGGGCTGCCTCTGGCTCCGTGGGCGGTGCTGCTTGGCTGGTGGTCTCCGCAGCTGGAAACCAACTCCAAACGTCTTCCCCTTCGCGGAGAAGGCTGATGTGGCCTGAAGAAGCCCTTTGTGCACTGGCCCTAGCAACCCACCCCTAGCCAGCTCGGGAGGGCCCCACCTAGGGCCTAGCTCCGAAACGGTACCAAAGGCGCTTCTAGGAGCTGCATTCTGCAAAGGGAAACTGGGCTCGGGGAACAAACCTCAGCCCCACTGCGGCTTGGCTCAGGATCGCAGCGCTTGCCTAGTTCTCACCTAGGCCTAGGCTCCCCATAGGGCCAAGGAGGGTCTGGGCTGCCTCTGGCTCCGTGGGCGGTGCTGCTTGGCTGATGGTCTCCGCAGCTAGAAACCAACTCCAAACGTCTTCTCCTTCGCGGAGTAGTCTAAATTGGCCTAATGAAGCCCTGTGTGCACTGTCCCTAGCAACCCACCCCTATCCAGCCTGGGAGGGACCCACCTAGGGCCTAGCTTGGAAACAGCACAAAACGCGCTTGTAGGAGCTGCATTCTGCAAAGGGAAACTGGGCTCGGGAAACAAACCTCAGCCCCAATGCGGCTTGGCTCAGAAACCCAGCGCTTGCCTAGTTCTCACCTAGCCCTCGGCTCCCCATAGGGCCAAGGAGGGTCTGGGCTGCCTCTGGCTCCGTGGGCACTGCTGCTTGGCTGGTGGTCTCCGCAGCTGGATACCAACTCCAAACATCTTCTCCTTCGCGGAGAAGTCTGAATTGGCTTAATGAAGCCCTGTGTGCACTGGCCCTAGCAACCCACCCATCGCCAGCTCGGTCGGGCCCCACCTAGGGCCTAGCTCCGTAATGGCACCAAATGCGCTTGAAGGAGCTGCATTCTGCAAAGGAAAACTGGGCTCGGGGAACAAACCTCAGCCCCAATGCGGCTTGGCTCAGGATCGCAGCGCTTGCCTAGTTCTCACCTAGACCTCGGCTCCTCATAGGGCCAAGGCGGGTCTGGGCTGCCTCTGGCTCCGTGGGCACTGCTGCTTGGCTGGTGGTCTCCGCAGCTGGAAACCAACTCCAAACATCTTCCCCTTCGCGGAGAAGGCTGATTTGGCCTGAAGAAGCCCTTTGTGCACTGGCCCTAGCAACCCACCCCTAGCCAGCTCGGGAGGGCCCCACCTAGGGCCTAGCTCGGAAACGGCCCAAAACGCGCTTGTAGGAGCTGCATTCTGCAAAGGGAAACTGGGCTCGGGGAACAAACCTCAACACCAGTGCGGCCTAGCTCAGGATCGCAGCACTTGCCTAGTTCTCACGTAGACTTCGGCTCCCCTTAGGGCCAAGGAGGGTCTGGGCTGCCTCTGGCTCCGTGGGCACTCCTACTTGGCTGGTGGTCTCCGCAGCTGGAAACCAACTCCAAACGTCTTCTCCTTCGCGGAGAAGGCTGATGTGGCCTGAGGAAACCCTGTGTGCACTGGCCCTAGCAACCCACCCCTATCCAGCTCGGGAGGTCCTCACCTAGGGCCTAGCTCCGAAACGGCACAAAACGCGCTTGTAGGAGCTGCATTCTGCAAAGGGAAACTGGGCTCGGGGAACAAACCTCAGCCCCAATGCGGCTTGGCTCAGAAACCCAGCGCTTGCCTAGTTCTCACCTAGCCCTCGGCTCCCCATAGGGCCAAGGAGGGTCTGGGCTGCCTCTGGCTCCGTGGGCACTGCTGCTTGGCTGGTGGTCTCCGCAGCTGGAAACCAACTCCAAACATCTTCTCCTTCGCGGAGAAGTCTGAATTGGCTTAATGAAGCCCTGTGTGCACTGGCCCTAGCAACCCACCCATCGCCAGCTCGGTCGGGCCCCACCTAGGGCCTAGCTCCGTAATGGCACCAAATGCGCTTGAAGGAGCTGCATTCTGCAAAGGGAAACTGGGCTCGGGGAACAAACCTCAGCCCCAATGCGGCTTGGCTCAGGATCGCAGCGCTTGCCTAGTTCTCACCTAGACCTCGGCTCCTCATAGGGCCAAGGCGGGTCTGGGCTGCCTCTGGCTCCGTGGGCACTGCTGCTTGGCTGGTGGTCTCCGCAGCTGGAAACCAACTCCAAACGTCTTCCCCTTCGTGGAGAAGGCTGATTTGGCCTGAAGAAGCCCTTTGTGCACTGGCCCTAGCAACCCACCCCTAGCCAGCTCGGGAGGGCCCCACCTAGGGCCTAGCTCCGAAACGGCACCAAACGCACTTGTAGGAGCTGCATTCTGCAAAGGGAAACTGGGCTCGGTGAACAAACCTCAACACCAGTGCGGCTTTGCTCCGGATCCCAGCGCTTGCCTAGTTCTCACCTAGCCCTCGGCTCCCCATAGGGCCAAGGAGGGTCGGGGCTTCCTCTGGCTCCGTGGGCACTGCTGCTTGGCTGGTGGTCTCCACAGCTGGAAACCCACTCCAAACGTCTTCTCCTTCGCGGAGAAGGCTGATTTGGCCTTAAGAAGCCCTTTGTGCACTGGCCCTAGCAATACACCCATCGCCAGCTCGGGAGGGCCCCACCTAGGACCTAGCTCGGAAACGGCACAAAACGCGCTTGTAGGAGCTGCATTCTGCAAAGGGAAACTGGGCTCGGGGAACAAACCTCAACACCAGTGCGGCTATGCTCAGGATCGCAGCACTTGCCTAGTTCTCACCTAGACTTCGGCTCCCCTTAGGGCCAAGGAGGGTCTGGGCTGCCTCTGGCTCCGTGGGCACTCCTACTTGGCTGGTGGTCTCCGCAGCTGGAAACCAACTCCAAACGTCTTCTCCTTCGCGGAGAAGGCTGATGTGGCCTGAGGAAACCCTGTGTGCACTGGCCCTAGCAACCCACCCCTAGCCACCTCGGGAGGTCCTCACCTAGGGCCTAGCTCCGAAACGGCACAAAACGCGCTTGTAGGAGCTGCATTCTGCAAAGGGAAACTGGGCTCGGGGAACAAACCTCAGCCCCAATGCGGCTTGGCTCAGGATCGCAGCGCTTGCCTAGTTCTCACCTAGGCCTAGGCTCCCCTTAGGGCCAAGGAGGGTCTGGGCTACCTCTGGCTCCGTGGGCACTGCTGCTTGGCTGGTGGTCTCCGCAGCTGGAAACCAACTCCAAACGTCATCTCCTTCGCGGAGAAGGCTGATTTGGCCTGAGGAAGCCCTGTGTGCACTGGCCCTACCAACCCACCCATCGCCTGCTCCGGAGGGCCCCACCTAGGGTCTAGCTCCGAAACGGCACCAAACGCCCTTGTAGGAGCTGCATTCTGCAAAGGGAAACTGGGCTCGGTGAACAAACCTAAGCCCCAATGCGACTTGGCTCAGGATCGCAGCGCTTGCCTAGTTCTCACCTAGGCCTAGGCTCCCCATAGGGCCAAGGAGGGTCTGGGCTGCCTTTGGCTCCGTGGGCACTGCTACTTGGCTGGTGGTATCCTCAGCTGGAAACCAACTCCAAACGTCTTCCCCTTCGTGGAGAAGGCTGATTTGGCCTGAAGAAGCCCTTTGTGCACTGGCCCTAGCAACCCAGCCCTAGCCAGCTCGGGAGGGCCCCACCTAGGGCCTAGCTCCGAAACGGTACCAAAGGCGCTTCTAGGAGCTGCATTCTGCAAAGGGAAACTGGGCTCGGGGAACAAACCTCAGCCCCAATGCGGCTTGGCTCAGGATCGCTGCGCTTGCCTAGTTCTCACCTAGGCCTAGGCTCCCCATAGGGCCAAGGAGGGTCTGGGCTGCCTCTGGCTCCGTGGGCGGTGCTGCTTGGCTGATGGTCTCCGCAGCTAGAAACCAACTCCAAACGTCTTCTCCTTCGCGGAGTAGTCTAAATTGGCCTAATGAAGCCCTGTGTGCACTGTCCCTAGCAACCCACCCCTATCCAGCTCGGGAGGGACCCACCTAGGGCCTAGCTTGGAAACGGCACAAAACGCGCTTGTAGGAGCTGCATTCTGCAAAGGGAAACTGGGCTCGGGGAACAAACCTCAGCCCCAATGCGGCTTGGCTCAGAAACCCAGCGCTTGCCTAGTTCTCACCTAGCCCTCGGCTCCCCATAGGGCCAAGGAGGGTCTGGGCTGCCTCTGGCTCCGTGGGCACTGCTGCTTGGCTGGTGGTCTCCGCAGCTGGAAACCAACTCCAAACATCTTCTCCTTCGCGGAGAAGTCTGAATTGGCTTAATGAAGCCCTGTGTGCACTGGCCCTAGCAACCCACCCATCGTCAGCTCGGGCGGGCCCCACCTAGGGCCTAGCTCCGTAATGGCACCAAATGCGCTTGAAGGAGCTGCATTCTGCAGAGGGAAACTGGGCTCGGGGAACAAACCTCAGCCCCAATGCGGCTTGGCTCAAGATCGCAGCGCTTGCCTAGTTCTCACCTAGACCTCGGCTCCTCATAGGGCCAAGGCGGGTCTGGGCTGCCTCTGGCTCCGTGGGCACTGCTGCTTGGCTGGTGGTCTCCGCAGCTGGAAACCAACTCCAAACGTCTTCCCCTTCGTGGAGAAGGCTGATTTGGCCTGAAGAAGCCCTTTGTGCACTGGCCCTAGCAACCCACCCCTAGCCAGCTCCGGAGGGCCCCACCTAGGGCCTAGCTCCGAAACGGCACCAAACGCACTTGTAGGAGCTGCATTCTGCATAGGGAAACTGGGCTCGGTGAACAAACCTCAACACCAGTGCGGCTATGCTCAGGATCCCAGCGCTTGCCTAGTTCTCACCTAGCCCTCGGCTCCCCATAGGGCCAAGGAGGGTCGGGGCTTCCTCTGGCTCCGTGGGCACTGCTGCTTGGCTGGTGGTCTCCACAGCTGGAAACCCACTCCAAACGTCTTCTCCTTCGCGGAGAAGGCTGATTTGGCCTTAAGAAGCCCTTTGTGCACTGGCCCTAGCAATACACCCATCGCCAGCTCGGGAGGGCCCCACCTAGGGCCTAGCTCCGTAACGGTAGAAAGCGCGCTTGTAGGAGCTGCATTCTGCAAAGGGAAACTGGGCTCGGGGAACAAACCTCAACACCAGTGCGGCTATGCTCAGGATCGCAGCACTTGCCTAGTTCTCACCTAGACTTCGGCTCCCCTTAGGGCCAAGGATGGTCTGGGCTGCCTCTGGCTCCGTGGGCACTCCTACTTGGCTGGTGGTCTCCGCAGCTGGAAACCAACTCCAAAAGTCTTCTCCTTCGCTGAGAAGGCTGATTTGGCCTGAGGAAACCCTGTGTGCACTGGCCCTAGCAACCCACCCCTAGCCACCTCGGGAGGTCCTCACCTAGGGCCTAGCTCCGAAACGGCACAAAACGCGCTTGTAGGAACTGCATTCTGCAAAGGGAAACTGGGCTCGGGGAACAAACCTCAGCCCCAATGCGGCTTGGCTCAGGATCGCCGCGCTTGCCTAGTTCTCACCTAGCCCTCGGCGCGCCTTACGGCCAAGGAGGGTCTGGGCTACCTCTGGCTCCGTGGGCACTGCTGCTTGGCTGGTGGTCTCCGCAGCTGGAAACCAACTCCAAACGTCATCTCCTTCGCGGAGAAGGCTGATTTGGCCTGAGGAAGCCCTGTGTGCACTGGCCCTACCAACCCACCCATCGCCTGCTCCGGAGGGCCCCACCTAGGGTCTAGCTCCGAATCGGCAGCAAACGCCCTTGTAGGAGCTGCATTCTGCAAAGGGAAACTGGGCTCGGGGAACAAACCTAAGCCCCAATGCGACTTGGCTCAGGATCGCAGCGCTTGCCTAGTTCTCACCTAGGCCTAGGCTCCCCATAGGGCCAAGGAGGGTCTGGGCTGCCTTTGGCTCCGTGGGCACTGCTACTTGGCTAGTGGTCTCCGCAGCTGGAAACCAACTCCAAACGTCTTCTCCTTCGCGGAGTAGTCTAAATTGGCCTAATGAAGCCCTGTGTGCACTGTCCCTAGCAACCCACCCCTATCCAGCTCGGGAGGGACCCACCTAGGGCCTAGCTTGGAAACGGCACAAAACGCGCTTGTAGGAGCTGCATTCTGCAAAGGGAAACTGGGCTCGGGGAACAAACCTCAGCCCCAATGCGGCTTGGCTCAGAAACCCAGCGCTTGCCTAGTTCTCACCTAGCCCTCGGCTCCCCATAGGGCCAAGGAGGGTCTGGGCTGCCTCTGGCTCCGTGGGCACTGCTGCTTGGCTGGTGGTCTCCGCAGCTGGAAACCAACTCCAAACATCTTCTCCTTCGCGGAGAATTCTGAATTGGCTTAATGAAGCCCTGTGTGCACTGGCCCTAGCAACCCACCCCTAGCCACCTCGGGAGGTCCTCACCTAGGGCCTAGCTCCGAAACGGCACAAAACGCGCTTGTAGGAGCTGCATTCTGCAAAGGGAAACTGGGCTCGGGGAACAAACCTCAGCCCCAATGTGGCTTGGCTCAGGATCGCAGCGCTTGCCTAGTTCTCACCTAGGCCTAGGCTCCCCTTAGGGCCAAGGAGGGTCTGGGCTACCTCTGGCTCCGTGGGCACTGCTGCTTGGCTGGTGGTCTCCGCAGCTGGAAACCAACTCCAAACGTCATCTCCTTCGCGGAGAAGGCTGATTTGGCCTGAGGAAGCCCTGTGTGCACTGGCCCTACCAACCCACCCATCGCCTGCTCCGGAGGGCCCCACCTAGGGTCTAGCTCCGAAACGGCACCAAACGCCCTTGTAGGAGCTGCATTCTGCAAAGGGAAACTGGGCTCGGTGAACAAACCTAAGCCCCAATGCGACTTGGCTCAGGATCGCAGCGCTTGCCTAGTTCTCACCTAGGCCTAGGCTCCCCATAGGGCCAAGGAGGGTCTGGGCTGCCTTTGGCTCCGTGGGCACTGCTACTTGGCTGGTGGTCTCCGCAGCTGGAAACCAACTCCAAACGTCATCTCCTTCGCGGAGAAGGCTGATGTGGCCTGAATAAGCCCTGTGTGCACTGGCCCTTGCAACCCACCCCTACCCAGCTCGGGAGGGCCCCACGTAGTGCCTAGCTCGGTAACGGCACAAAACGCACTTCTAGGAGCTGCATTCTGCAAAGGGAAACTGGGCTCGGGGAACAAACCTCAGCCCCAATGCGGCTTGGCTCAGGATCACAGCGCTTGCCTAGTTCTCACATAGCCCTCGGTTCCACATAGGGCCAAGGAGGGTCTGGGCTGCCTCTGGCTCCGTGGGCACGGCTGCTTGGCTGGTGGTCTCCGCAGCTGTAATCCAACTCCAAACGTCTTCTCCTTCGCGGAGAAGGCTGATTTGGCCTTAAGAAGCCCTTTGTGCACTGGCCCTAGCAATACACCCATCGCCAGCTCGGGAGGGCCCCACCTAGGGCCTAGCTCGGAAACGGCACAAAACGCGCTTGTAGGAGCTGCATTCTGCAAAGGGAAACTGGGCTCGGGGAACAAACCTCAGCCCCAATTCGGCTTGTCTCAGGATTGCAGCGCTTGCCTAGTTCTCACCTAGCCCTAGGCGCCCCTTATGGCCAAGGAGGGTCTGGGCTGCCTCTGGCTCCGTGGGCAGTGCTGCTTGGCTGGTGGTATCCTCAGCTGGAAACCAACTCCAAACGTCTTCCCCTTCGTGGAGAAGGCTGATTTGGCCTGAAGAAGCCCTTTGTGCACTGGCCCTAGCAACCCAGCCCTAGCCAGCTCGGGAGGGCCCCACCTAGGGCCTAGCTCCGAAACGGTACCAAAGGCGCTTCTAGGAGCTGCATTCTGCAAAGGGAAACTGGGCTCGGGGAACAAACCTCAGCCCCAATGCGGCTTGGCTCAGGATCGCTGCGCTTGCCTAGTTCTCACCTAGGCCTAGGCTCCCCATAGGGCCAAGGAGGGTCTGGGCTGCCTCTGGCTCCGTGGGCGGTGCTGCTTGGCTGATGGTCTCCGCAGCTAGAAACCAACTCCAAACGTCTTCTCCTTCGCGGAGTAGTCTAAATTGGCCTAATGAGGCCCTGTGTGCACTGTCCCTAGCAACCCACCCCTATCCAGCTCGGGAGGGACCCACCTAGGGCCTAGCTTGGAAACGGCACAAAACGCGCTTGTAGGAGCTGCATTCTGCAAAGGGAAACTGGGCTCGGGGAACAAACCTCAGCCCCAATGCGGCTTGGCTCAGAAACCCAGCGCTTGCCTAGTTCTCACCTAGCCCTCGGCTCCCCATAGGGCCAAGGAGGGTCTGGGCTGCCTCTGGCTCCGTGGGCACTGCTGCTTGGCTGGTGGTCTCCGCAGCTGGAAACCAACTCCAAACATCTTCTCCTTCGCGGAGAAGTCTGAATTGGCTTAATGAAGCCCTGTGTGCACTGGCCCTAGCAACCCACCCATCGCCAGCTCGGGCGGGCCCCACCTAGGGCCTAGCTCCGTAATGGCACCAAATGCGCTTGAAGGAGCTGCATTCTGCAGAGGGAAACTGGGCTCGGGGAACAAACCTCAGCCCCAATGCGGCTAGCTCAAGATCGCAGCGCTTGCCTAGTTCTCACCTAGACCTCGGCTCCTCATAGGGCCAAGGCGGGTCTGGGCTGCCTCTGGCTCCGTGGGCACTGCTGCTTGGCTGGTGGTCTCCGCAGCTGGAAACCAACTCCAAACGTCTTCCCCTTCGTGGAGAAGGCTGATTTGGCCTGAAGAAGCCCTTTGTGCACTGGCCCTAGCAACCCACCCCTAGCCAGCTCCGGAGGGCCCCACCTAGGGCCTAGCTCCGAAACGGCACCAAACGCACTTGTAGGAGCTGCATTCTGCAAAGGGAAACTGGGCTCGGTGAACAAACCTCAACACCAGTGCGGCTATGCTCAGGATCCCAGCGCTTGCCTAGTTCTCACCTAGCCCTCGGCTCCCCATAGGGCCAAGGAGGGTCGGGGCTTCCTCTGGCTCCGTGGGCACTGCTGCTTGGCTGGTGGTCTCCACAGCTGGAAACCCACTCCAAACGTCTTCTCCTTCGCGGAGAAGGCTGATTTGGCCTTAAGAAGCCCTTTGTGCACTGGCCCTAGCAATACACCCATCGCCAGCTCGGGAGGGCCCCACCTAGGGCCTAGCTCGGAAACGGCACAAAACGCTCTTGTAGGAGCTGCATTCTGCAAAGGGAAACTGGGCTCGGGGAACAAACCTCAACACCAGTGCGGCTATGCTCAGGATCGCAGCACTTGCCTAGTTCTCACCTAGACTTCGGCTCCCCTTAGGGCCAAGGATGGTCTGGGCTGCCTCTGGCTCCGTGGGCACTCCTACTTGGCTGGTGGTCTCCGCAGCTGGAAACCAACTGCAAACGTCTTCTCCTTCGCTGAGAAGGCTGATTTGGCCTGAGGAAACCCTGTGTGCACTGGCCCTAGCAACCCACCCCTAGCCACCTCGGGAGGTCCTCACCTAGGGCCTAGCTCCGAAACGGCACAAAACGCGCTTGTAGGAACTGCATTCTGCAAAGGGAAACTGGGCTCGGGGAACAAACCTCAGCCCCAATGCGGCTTGGCTCAGGATCGCCGCGCTTGCCTAGTTCTCACCTAGCCCTCGGCGCCCCTTACGGCCAAGGAGGGTCTGGGCTACCTCTGGCTCCGTGGGCACTGCTGCTTGGCTGGTGGTCTCCGCAGCTGGAAACCAACTCCAAACGTCATCTCCTTCGCGGAGAAGGCTGATTTGGCCTGAGGAAGCCCTGTGTGCACTGGCCCTACCAACCCACCCATCGCCTGCTCCGGAGGGCCCCACCTAGGGTCTAGCTCCGAATCGGCACCAAACGCCCTTGTAGGAGCTGCATTCTGCAAAGGGAAACTGGGCTCGGGAAACAAACCTAAGCCCCAATGCGACTTGGCTCAGGATCGCAGCGCTTGCCTAGTTCTCACCTAGGCCTAGGCTCCCCATAGGGCCAAGGAGGGTCTGGGCTGCCTTTGGCTCCGTGGGCACTGCTACTTGGCTAGTGGTCTCCGCAGCTGGAAACCAACTCCAAACGTCTTCTCCTTCGCGGAGTAGTCTAAATTGGCCTAATGAAGCCCTGTGTGCACTGTCCCTAGCAACCCACCCCTATCCAGCTCGGGAGGGACCCACCTAGGGCCTAGCTTGGAAACGGCACAAAACGCGCTTGTAGGAGCTGCATTCTGCAAAGGGAAACTGGGCTCGGGGAACAAACCTCAGCCCCAATGCGGCTTGGCTCAGAAACCCAGCGCTTGCCTAGTTCTCACCTAGCCCTCGGCTCCCCATAGGGCCAAGGAGGGTCTGGGCTGCCTCTGGCTCCGTGGGCACTGCTGCTTGGCTGGTGGTCTCCGCAGCTGGAAACCAACTCCAAACATCTTCTCCTTCGCGGAGAATTCTGAATTGGCTTAATGAAGCCCTGTGTGCACTGGCCCTAGCAACCCACCCATCGCCAGCTCGGGCGGGCCCCACCTAGGGCCTAGCTCCGTAATGGCACCAAATGCGCTTGAAGGAGCTGCATTCTGCAGAGGGAATCTGGGCTCGGGGAACAAACCTCAGCCCCAATGCGGCTTGGCTCAGGATCGCAGCGCTTGCCTAGTTCTCACCTAGACCTCGGCTCCTCATAGGGCCAAGGCGGGTCTGGGCTGCCTCTGGCTCCGTGGGCACTGCTGCTTGGCTGGTGGTCTCCGCAGCTGGAAACCAACTCCAAACGTCTTCCCCTTCGTGGAGAAGGCTGATTTGGCCTGAAGAAGCCCTTTGTGCACTGGCCCTAGCAACCCACCCCTAGCCAGCTCGGGAGGGCCCCACCTAGGGCCTAGCTCCGAAACGGCACCAAACGCCCTTGTAGGAGCTGCATTCTGCAAAGGGAAACTGGGCTCGGTGAACAAACCTAAGCCCCAATGCGACTTGGCTCGGGATCGCAGCGCTTGCCTAGTTCTCACCTAGGCCTAGGCTCCCCATAGGGCCAAGGAGGGTCTGGGCTGCCTTTGGCTCCGTGGGCACTGCTACTTGGCTGGTGGTCTCCGCAGCTGGAAACCAACTCCAAACGTCATCTCCTTCGCGGAGAAGGCTGATGTGGCCTGAATAAGCCCTGTGTGCACTGGCCCTTGCAACCCACCCCTACCCAGCTCGGGAGGGCCCCACGTAGTGCCTAGCTCGGTAACGGCACAAAACGCACTTCTAGGAGCTGCATTCTGCAAAGGGAAACTGGGCTCGGGGAACAAACCTCAGCCCCAATGCGGCTTGGCTCAGGATCACAGCGCTTGCCTAGTTCTCACATAGCCCTCGGTTCCACATAGGGCCAAGGAGGGTCTGGGCTGCCTCTGGCTCCGTGGGCACGGCTGCTTGGCTGGTGGTCTCCGCAGCTGAAATCCAACTCCAAACGTCTTCTCCTTCGCGGAGAAGGCTGATTTGGCCTTAAGAAGCCCTTTGTGCACTGGCCCTAGCAATACACCCATCGCCAGCTCGGGAGGGCCCCACCTAGGGCCTAGCTCGGAAACGGCACAAAACGCGCTTGTAGGAGCTGCATTCTGCAAAGGGAAACTGGGCTCGGGGAACAAACCTCAGCCCCAATGCAGCTTGTCTCAGCATTGCAGCTCTTGCCTAGTTCTCACCTAGCCATCGGCTCCCCCTAGGGCCAAGGAGGGTCTGGGCTGCCTCTGGCTCCGTGGGCGGTGCTGCTTGGCTGGTGGTCTCCGCAGCTGGAAACCAACTCCAAACGTCTTCCCCTTCGCGGAGAAGGCTGATGTGGCCTGAAGAAGCCCTTTGTGCACTGGCCCTAGCAACCCACCCCTAGCCAGCTCGGGAGGGCCCCACCTAGGGCCTAGCTCCGAAACGGTACCAAAGGCGCTTCTAGGAGCTGCATTCTGCAAAGGGAAACTGGGCTCGGGGAACAAACCTCAGCCCCACTGCGGCTTGGCTCAGGATCGCAGCGCTTGCCTAGTTCTCACCTAGGCCTAGGCTCCCCATAGGGCCAAGAAGGGTCTGGGCTGCCTCTGGCTCCGTGGGCGGTGCTGCTTGGCTGATGGTCTCCGCAGCTAGAAACCAACTCCAAACGTCTTCTCCTTCGCGGAGTAGTGTAAATTGGCCTGAAGAAGCCCTGTGTGCACTGGCCCTAGCAACCCACCCCTAGCCAGCTCGGGAGGGCCCCACCTAGGGCCTAGCTCCGTAACGGCCCAAAACGCGCTTGTGTGAGCTGCATTCTGCAAAGGGAAACTGGGCTCGGGGAACAAACCTCAGCCCCAATGCGGCTTGGCTCAGAAACCCAGCGCTTGCCTAGTTCTCACCTAGCCCTCGGCTCCCCATAGGGCCAAGGAGGGTCTGGGCTGCCTCTGGCTCCGTGGGCACTGCTGCTTGGCTGGTGGTCTCCGCAGCTGGAAACCAACTCCAAACATCTTCTCCTTCGCGGAGAAGTCTGAATTGGCTTAATGAAGCCCTGTGTGCACTGGCCCTAGCAACCCACCCATCGCCAGCTCGGGCGGGCCCCACCTAGGGCCTAGCTCCGTAATGGCACCAAATGCGCTTGAAGGAGCTGCATTCTGCAAAGGGAAACTGGGCTCGGGGAACAAACCTCAGCCCCAATTCGGCTTGGCTCAGGATCGCAGCGCTTGCCTAGTTCTCACCTAGACCTCGGCTCCTCATAGGGCCAAGGCGGGTCTGGGCTGCCTCTGGCTCCGTGGGCACTGCTGCTTGGCTGGTGGTCTCCGCAGCTGGAAACCAACTCCAAACGTCTTCCCCTTCGCGGAGAAGGCTGATTTGGCCTGAAGAAGCCCTTTGTGCAATGGCCCTAGCAACCCACCCCTAGCCAGCTGGGGAGGGCCCCACCTAGGGCCTAGCTCTGAAACGGCACAAAACGCACTTGTAGGAGCTGCATTCTGGAAAGGGAAACTGGGCTCGGGGAACAAACCTCAGCCCCAATGCGGCTTGGCTCAGGATCGCAGCGCTTGCCTAGTTCTCACCTAGCCCTAGGCTCCCCATAGGGCCAAGGAGGGTCTTGGCTGCCTCTGGCTCCGTGGGCACTGCTGCTTGGCTGGTGGTCTCCGCAGCTGGAAACCAACTCCAAACGTCATCTCCTTCGCGGAGAAGGCTGATTTGGCCTGAGGAAGCCCTGTGTGCACTGGCCCTAGCAACCCACCCATCGCCTGTTCGGGAGGGCCCCACCTAGGGTCTAGCTCCGAAACGGCACCAAACGCGCTTGTAGGAGCTGCATTCTGCAAAGGGAAACTGGGCTCGGGGAACAAACCTCAGCCCCAATGCGGCTTGGCTCAGGATCGCAGCGCTTGCCTAGTTCTCACCTAGGCCTAGGCTCCCCATAGGGCCAAGGAGGATCTGGGCTGCCTCTGGCTCCGTGGGCACTCCTACTTGGCTGGTGGTCTCCGCAGCTGGAAACCAACTCCAAACGTCTTCTCCTTCGCTGAGAAGGCTGATGTGGCCTGAATAAGCCCTGTGTGCACTGGTCCTAGCAACACACCCCTAGCCAGCTCGGGAGGGCCCCACCTAGGGCCCAGCTCCGAAACGGCACAAAACGCCCTTGTAGGAGCTGCATTCTGCAAAGGGAAACTGGGCTCGGTGAACAAACCTCAACACCAGTGCGGCTATGCTCAGGATCCCAGCGCTTGCCTAGTTCTCACCTAGCCCTCGGCTCCCCATAGGGCCAAGGAGGGTCTGGGCTGCCTCTGGCTCCGTGGGCACTGCTGCTTGGCTGGTGGTCTCTGCATCTGGAAACCAACTCCAAACGTCTTCTCCTTCTCGGAGAAGTCTAAATTGGCCTAATGAAGCCCTGTGTGCACTGGTCCTAGCAACCCACCCCTAGCCAGCTCGGGAAGGCCCCACATAGGGCCTAGCTCGGAAATGGCACAAAACGCGCTTAAAGGAGATGCATTCTGCAAAGGGAAACTGGGCTCGGTGAACAAACCTCAACACCAGTGCGGCCTGGCTCAGGATCGAAGCGCTTGCCTAGTTCTCACATAGGCCTAAGCTCCCCTTAGGGCCAAGGAGGGTCTGGGCTGCCTCTGGCTCCGTGGGCACTGCTACTTGGCTGGGGGTCTCCGCAGCTGGAAACCAACTCCAAACGTCTTCTCCTTCGCGGAGAAGGCTGATGTGGCCTGAGGAAGCCCTGTGTGCACTGGCCCTAGCAACCCACCCCTAGCCAGCTCGGGAGGGCCCCACCTAGGGCCTAGCTCCGAAACGGTACCAAAGTCGCTTCTAGGAGCTGCATTCTGCAAAGGGAAACTGGGCTCGGGGAACAAACCTCAGCCCCACTGCGGCTTGGCTCAGGATCGCAGCGCTTGCCTAGTTCTCACCTAGGCCTAGGCTCCCCATAGGGCCAAGGAGGGTCTGGGCTGCCTCTGGCTCCGTGGGCACTGCTGCTTGGCTGGTGGTCTCCGCAGCTGGAAACCAACTCCAAACGTCTTCCACTTCGAGGAGAAGTCTAAATTGGCCAAATGAAGCCCTGTGTGCATGGGCCGTAGCAACCCATCCCTAGCCAGCTCGGGAGGGCCCCACCTAGGGCCTAGCTCCGAAACGGCCCAAAACGCCCCTGTAGGAGCTGCATTCTGCAAAGGGAAACTGGGCTCGGGGAACAAACCTCAGCCCCAATGCGGCTTGGCTCAGGATCGCAGCGCTTGCCTAGTTCTCACCTAGGCCTAGGCTCCCCATAGGGCCAAGGAGGGTCTGGGCTGCCTCTGGCTCCGTGGGCACTGCTGCTTGGCTGGTGGTCTCCGCAGCTGGAAACCAACTCCAAACGTCTTCCACTTCGAGGAGAAGTCTAAATTGGCCAAATGAAGCCCTGTGTGCATGGGCCGTAGCAACCCACCCCTATCCAGCTTGGGAGGGCCCCACCTAGGGCCTAGCTCCGAAACGGTACCAAAGGCGCTTCTAGGAGCTGCATTCTGCAAAGGGAAACTGGGCTCGGGGAACAAACCTCAGCCCCAATGCGGCTTGGCTCAGGATCGCAGCGCTTGCCTAGTTCTCACCTAGGCCTAGGCTCCCCATAGGGCCAAGGAGGGTCTGGGCTGCCTCTGGCTCCGTGGGCGGTGCTGCTTGGCTGATGGTATCCACAGCTAGAAACCAACTCCAAACGTCTTCTCCTTCGCGGAGTATTCTAAATTGGCCTAATGAAGCCCTGTGTGCACTGTCCCTAGCAACCCACCCCTAGCCAGCTCGGGAGGGACCCACCTAGGGCCTAGCTTGGAAACGGCACAAAACGCGCTTGTAGGAGCTGCATTCTGCAAAGGGAAACTGGGCTCGGGGAACAAACCTCAGCCCCAATGCGGCTTGGCTCAGAAACCCAGCGCTTGCCTAGTTCTCACCTAGCCCTCGGCTCCCCATAGGGCCAAGGAGGGTCTGGGCTGCCTCTGGCTCCGTGGGCACTGCTGCTTGGCTGGTGGTCTCCGCAGCTGGATACCAACTCCAAACATCTTCTCCTTCGCGGAGAAGTCTGAATTGGCTTAATGAAGCCCTGTGTGCACTGGCCCTAGCAACCCACCCATCGCCAGCTCGGGCGGGCCCCACCTAGGGCCTAGCTCCGTAATGGCACCAAATGCGCTTGAAGGAGCTGCATTCTGCAGAGGGAAACTGGGCTCGGGGAACAAACCTCAGCCCCAATGCGGCTTGGCTCAGGATCGCAGCGCTTGCCTAGTTCTCACCTAGACCTCGGCTCCTCATAGGGCCAAGGCGGGTCTGGGCTGCCTCTGGCTCCGTGGGCACTGCTGCTTGGCTGGTGGTCTCCGCAGCTGGAAACCAACTCCAAACGTCTTCCCCTTCGCGGAGAAGGCTGATGTGGCCTGAAGAAGCCCTTTGTGCACTGGCCCTAGCAACCCACCCCTAGCCAGCTCGGGAGGGCCCCACCTAGGGCCTAGCTCCGAAACGGCACCAATCGCACTTGTAGGAGCTGCATTCTGCAAAGGGAAACTGGGCTCGGTGAACAAACCTCAACACCAGTGCGGCTTTGCTCAGGATCCCAGCGCTTGCCTAGTTCTCACCTAGCCCTCGGCTCCCCATAGGGCCAAGGAGGGTCTGGGCTGCCTCTGGCTCCGTGGGCACTGCTGCTTGGCTGGTGGTCTCCACAGCTGGAAACCCACTCCAAACGTCTTCTCCTTCGCGGAGAAGGCTGATGTGGCCTGAAGAAGCCCTTTGTGCAATGGCCCTAGCAACCCACCCCTAGCCAGCTGGGGAGGGCCCCACCTAGGGCCTAGCTCTGAAACGGCACAAAACGCACTTGTAGGAGCTGCATTCTGGAAAGGGAAACTGGGCTCGGGGAACAAACCTCAGCCCCACTGCGGCTTGGCTCAGGATCGCAGCGCTTGCCTAGTTCTCACCTAGCCCTAGGCTCCCCATAGGGCCAAGGAGGGTCTGGGCTGCCTCTGGCTCCGTGGGCACTGCTGCTTGGCTGGTGGTCTCCGCAGCTGGAAACCAACTCCAAACGTCATCTCCTTCGCGGAGAAGGCTGATTTGGCCTGAGGAAGCCCTGTGTGCACTGGCCCTAGCAACCCACCCATCGCCTGCTCGGGAGGGCCCCACCTAGGGTCTAGCTCCGAAACGGCACCAAACACGCTTGTAGGAGCTGCATTCTGCAAAGGGAAACTGGGCTCGGGGAACAAACCTCAGCCCCAATGCGGCTTGGCTCAGGATCGCAGCGCTTGCCTAGTTCTCACCTAGGCCTAGGCTCCCCTTAGGGCCAAGGAGCATCTGGGGTGCCTCTAGCTCCGTGGGCACTGCTGCTTGGCTGGTGGTCTCCGGAGCTGGAAACCAACTCCAATAGTCATCTCCACCGGGGAGAAGGCTGATTTGGCCTGAAGAAGCCCGTTGTGCACTGGCCCTAGCAACCCACCCCTAGCCAGCTGGGGAGGGCCCCACCTAGGGCCTAGCTCCGAAACGGCACCAAACACGCTTGTAGGAGCTGCATTCTGCAAAGGGAAACTGGGCTCGGGGAACAAACCTCAGCCCCAATGCGGCTTGGCTCAGGATCGCAGCGCTTGCCTAGTTCTCACCTAGGCCTAGGCTCCCCTTAGGGCCAAGGAGCATCTGGGGTGCGTTTAGCTCCGTGGGCACTGCTGCTTGGCTGGTGGTCTCCGGACCTGGAAACCAACTCCAATAGTCATCTCCACCGGGGAGAAGGCTGATTTGGCCTGAAGAAGCCCGTTGTGCACTGGCCCTAGCAACCCACCCCTAGCCAGCTGGGAGGGACCCACCTAGGGCCTAGCTTGGAAACGGCACAAAACGCGCTTGTAGGAGCTGCATTCTGCAAAGGGAAACTGGGCTCGGGGAACAAACCTCAGCCCTAATGCGGCTTGGCTCAGGATCGCAGCGCTTGCCTAGTTCTCACCTAGCCCTCGGCTCCCCATAGGGCCAAGGAGGGTCTGGGATGCCTCTGGCTCCGTGGGCACTGCTGCTTAGCTGGTGGTCTCCGCAGCTGGAAACCAACTCCAAACGTCTTCTCCTTCACGGAGAAGGCTTATGTGGCCTGAAGAAGCCCTGTGTGCACTGGTCCTAGCAACCCACCCCTAGCCAGCTCAGGAGGGCCCCACCTAGGGCCTAGCTCCGAAACGGCACAAAACTCACTTGTAGGAGCTGCATTCTGCAAAGGGAAACTGGGCTCGGGGAACAAACCTCAGCCCCAATGCGGCTTGGCTCAGGATCGCAGCGCTTGCCTAGTTCTCACCTAGCCCTCGGCTCCCCATAGGGCCAAGGAGGGTCTGGGCTGCCTCTGGCTCCGTGGGCACTGCTGCTTGGCTGGTGGTCTCCGCAGCTGGAAACCAACTCCAAACGTCTTCCACTTCGAGGAGAAGTCTAAATTGGCCAAATGAAGCCCTGTGTGCATGGGCCGTAGCAACCCACCCCTATCCAGCTTGGGAGGGCCCCACCTAGGGCCTAGCTCCGAAACGGTACCAAAGGCGCTTCTAGGAGCTGCATTCTGCAAAGGGAAACTGGGCTCGGGGAACAAACCTCAGCCCCACTGCGGCTTGGCTCAGGATCGCAGCGCTTGCCTAGTTCTCACCTAGGCCTAGGCTCCCCATAGGGCCAAGGAGGGTCTGGGCTGCCTCTGGCTCCGTGGGCGGTGCTGCTTGGCTGATGGTATCCACAGCTAGAAACCAACTCCAAACGTCTTCTCCTTCGCGGAGTATTCTAAATTGGCCTAATGAAGCCCTGTGTGCACTGTCCCTAGCAACCCACCCCTACCCAGCTCGGGAGGGACCCACCTAGGGCCTAGCTTGGAAACGGCACAAAACGCGCTTGTAGGAGCTGCATTCTGCAAAGGGAAACTGGGCTCGGGGAACAAACCTCAGCCCCAATGCGGCTTGGCTCAGAAACCCAGCGCTTGCCTAGTTCTCACCTAGCCCTCGGCTCCCCATAGGGCCAAGGAGGGTCTGGGCTGCCTCTGGCTCCGTGGGCACTGCTGCTTGGCTGGTGGTCTCCGCAGCTGGATACCAACTCCAAACATCTTCTCCTTCGCGGAGAAGTCTGAATTGGCTTAATGAAGCCCTGTGTGCACTGGCCCTAGCAACCCACCCATCGCCAGCTCGGGCGGGCCCCACCTAGGGCCTAGCTCCGTAATGGCACCAAATGCGCTTGAAGGAGCTGCATTCTGCAGAGGGAAACTGGGCTCGGGGAACAAACCTCAGCCCCAATGCGGCTTGGCTCAGGATCGCAGCGCTTGCCTAGTTCTCACCTAGACCTCGGCTCCTCATAGGGCCAAGGCGGGTCTGGGCTGCCTCTGGCTCCGTGGGCACTGCTGCTTGGCTGGTGGTCTCCGCAGCTGGAAACCAACTCCAAACGTCTTCCCCTTCGCGGAGAAGGCTGATGTGGCCTGAAGAAGCCCTTTGTGCACTGGCCCTAGCAACCCACCCCTAGCCAGCTCGGGAGGGCCCCACCTAGGGCCTAGCTCCGAAACGGCACCAATCGCACTTGTAGGAGCTGCATTCTGCAAAGGGAAACTGGGCTCGGTGAACAAACCTCAACACCAGTGCGGCTTTGCTCAGGATCCCAGCGCTTGCCTAGTTCTCACCTAGCCCTCGGCTCCCCATAGGGCCAAGGAGGGTCTGGGCTGCCTCTGGCTCCGTGGGCACTGCTGCTTGGCTGGTGGTCTCCACAGCTGGAAACCCACTCCAAACGTCTTCTCCTTCGCGGAGAAGGCTGATGTGGCCTGAAAAAGCCCTTTGTGCAATGGCCCTAGCAACCCACCCCTAGCCAGCTGGGGAGGGCCCCACCTAGGGCCTAGCTCTGAAACGGCACAAAACGCACTTGTAGGAGCTGCATTCTGGAAAGGGAAACTGGGCTCGGGGAACAAACCTCAGCCCCAATGCGGCTTGGCTCAGGATCGCAGCGCTTGCCTAGTTCTCACCTAGCCCTAGGCTCCCCATAGGGCCAAGGAGGGTCTGGGCTGCCTCTGGCTCCGTGGGCACTGCTGCTTGGCTGGTGGTCTCCGCAGCTGGAAACCAACTCCAAACGTCATCTCCTTCGCGGAGAAGGCTGATTTGGCCTGAGGAAGCCCTGTGTGCACTGGCCCTAGCAACCCACCCATCGCCTGCTCGGGAGGGCCCCACCTAGGGTCTAGCTCCGAAACGGCACCAAACACGCTTGTAGGAGCTGCATTCTGCAAAGGGAAACTGGGCTCGGGGAACAAACCTCAGCCCCAATGCGGCTTGGCTCAGGATCGCAGCGCTTGCCTAGTTCTCACCTAGGCCTAGGCTCCCCTTAGGGCCAAGGAGCATCTGGGGTGCCTCTAGCTCCGTGGGCACTGCTGCTTGGCTGGTGGTCTCCGGAGCTGGAAACCAACTCCAATAGTCATCTCCACCGGGGAGAAGGCTGATTTGGCCTGAAGAAGCCCGTTGTGCACTGGCCCTAGCAACCCACCCCTAGCCAGCTGGGGAGGGCCCCACCTAGGGCCTAGCTCCGAAACGGCACCAAACACGCTTGTAGGAGCTGCATTCTGCAAAGGGAAACTGGGCTCGGGGAACAAACCTCAGCCCCAATGCGGCTTGGCTCAGGATCGCAGCGCTTGCCTAGTTCTCACCTAGGCCTAGGCTCCCCTTAGGGCCAAGGAGCATCTGGGGTGCGTCTAGCTCCGTGGGCACTGCTGCTTGGCTGGTGGTCTCCGGAGCTGGAAACCAACTCCAATAGTCATCTCCACCGGGGAGAAGGCTGATTTGGCCTGAAGAAGCCCGTTGTGCACTGGCCCTAGCAACCCACCCCTAGCCAGCTGGGAGGGACCCACCTAGGGCCTAGCTTGGAAACGGCACAAAACGCGCTTGTAGGAGCTGCATTCTGCAAAGGGAAACTGGGCTCGGGGAACAAACCTCAGCCCTAATGCGGCTTGGCTCAGGATCGCAGCGCTTGCCTAGTTCTCACCTAGCCCTCGGCTCCCCATAGGGCCAAGGAGGGTCTGGGATGCCTCTGGCTCCGTGGGCACTGCTGCTTAGCTGGTGGTCTCCGCAGCTGGAAACCAACTCCAAACGTCTTCTCCTTCACGGAGAAGGCTTATGTGGCCTGAAGAAGCCCTGTGTGCACTGGTCCTAGCAACCCACCCCTAGCCAGCTCAGGAGGGCCCCACCTAGGGCCTAGCTCCGAAACGGCACAAAACTCACTTGTAGGAGCTGCATTCTGCAAAGGGAAACTGGGCTCGGGGAACAAACCTCAGCCCCAATGCGGCTTGGCTCAGGATCGCAGCGCTTGCCTAGTTCTCACCTAGCCCTCGGCTCCCCATAGGGCCAAGGAGGGTCTGGGCTGCCTCTGGCTCCGTGGGCACTGCTGCTTGGCTGGTGGTCTCCACAGCTGGAAACCCACTCCAAACGTCTTCTCCTTCGCGGAGAAGTCTGAATTGGCTTAATGAAGCTGTGTGTGCACTGGCCCTAGCAACCCACCCCTCGCCAGCTGGGGAGGGCCCCACCTAGGGCCTAGATCGAAAACGGCACAAAACGCGCTTGTAGGAGCTGCATTCTGCAAAGGGAAACTGGGCTCGGTGAACAAACCTCAACACCAGTGCGGCTATGCTCAGGATCGCAGCGCTTGCCTAGTTCTCACCTAGGCCTAGGCTCCCCATAGGGCCAAGGAGGGTCTGGGCTGCCTCTGGCTCCGTGGGCACTGCTGCTTGGCTGGTGGTCTCCGCAGCTGGAAACCCACTCCAAATGTCATCTCCTTCGCGGAGAAGGCTGATTTGGCCTGAGGAAGCCCTGTGTGCACTGGCCCTAGCAACCCACCCATCGCCTGCTCGGGAGGGCCCTACCTATGGTCTAGCTCCGAAACGGCAGCAAACGCGCTTGTAGGAGCTGCATTCTGCAAAGGGAAACTGGGCTCGGGGAACAAACCTCAGCCCCAATGCGGCTTGGCTCAGGATCGCAGCGCTTGCCTAGTTCTCACCTAGGCCTAGGCTCCCCATAGGGCCAAGGAGGGTCTGGGGTGCCTCTGGCTCCGTGGGCGCTGCTGCTTGGCTGGTGGTCTCCGCAGCTGGAAACCAACTCCAAACGTCATCTCCTTCGCGGAGAAGGCTGATTTGGCCTGAGGAAGCCCTGTGTGCACTGGCCCTAGCAACCCACCCATCGCCTGCTCGGGAGGGCCCTACCTAGGGTCTAGCTCCGAAACGGCACCAAACGCGCTTGTAGGTGCTGCATTCTGCAAAGGGAAACTGGGCTCGGGGAATAAACCTCAGCCCCAATGCGGCTTGGCTCAGGATCGCAGCGCTTGCCTAGTTCTCACCTAGGCCTAAGCTCCCCTTAGGGCCAAGGAGGGTCTGGGCTGCCTCTGGCTCCGTGGGCACTGCTGCTTGGCTGGTGGTCTCCACAGCTGGAAACCCACTCCAAACGTCTTCTCCTTCGCGGAGAAGTCTGAATTGGCTTAATGAAGCTCTGTGTGCACTGGCCCTAGCAACCCACCCCTAGCCAGATGGGGAGGGCCCCACCTAGGGCCTAGATCGAAAACGGCCCAAAATGCGCTTGTAGGAGCTGCATTCTGCAAAGGGAAACTGGGCTCGGGGAACAAACGTCAACACCAATGCGCCTTGGCTCAGGATCCCAGCGCTTGCCTAGTTCTCACCTAGGCCTAGGCTCCCTATAGGGCCAAGGAGGGTCTGGGCTGCCTCTGGCTCCGTGGGCATTGCTGCTTGGCTGGTGGTCTCCGCAGCTGGAAACCCACTCCAAACGTCTTCTCCTTCGCGGAGAAGGCTGATGTGGCCTGAAGAAGCCCTTTGTGCAATGGCCCTAGCAACCCACCCATCGCCAGCTCCGGAGGGCCCCACCTAGGGCCTAGCTCCGTAACGGCAGAAAGCGCGCTTGTAGGAGCTGCATTCTGCAAAGGGAAACTGGGCTCGGTGAACAAACCTCAACACCAGTGCGGCTATGCTCAGGATCGCAGCGCTTGCCTAGTTCTCACCTAGCCCTCGGCTCCCCTTACGGCCAAGGAGGGTCTGGGCTGCCTCTGGCTCCGTGGGCACTGCTGCTTGGCTGGTGGTCTCTGCAGCTGGAAACCAACTCCAAACGTCTTCTCCTTCTCGGAGAAATCTGAATTGGCCTAATGAAGCCCTGTGTGCACTGGTCCTAGCAACCCACCCCTAGCCAGCTCGGGAAGGCCCCACATAGGGCCTAGCTCGGAAATGGCACAAAACGCGCTTCTAGGAGCTGCACTCTGCAAAGGGAAACTGGGCTTGGTGAACAAACCTCAACATCAGTGCGGCCTGGCTCAGGATCGAAGCGCTTGCCTAATTCTCACATAGGCCTAAGCTCCCCTTAGGGCCAAGGAGGGTCGGGGCTGCCTCTGGCTCCGTGGGCACTGCTACTTGGCTGGGGGTCTCCGCAGCTGGAAACCAACTCCAAACGTCTTCTCCTTCGCTGAGAAGGCTGATGTGGCCTGAATAAGCCCTGTGTGCACTGGCCCTAGCAACCCACCCCTAGCCAGATCGGGAGGGCCCCACCTAGGGCCTAGCTCCGAAACGGCCCAAAACGCGCTTGTAGGAGCTGCATTCTGCAAAGGGAACTGGGCTCGGGGAACAAACCTCAGCCCCAATGCGGCTTGGCTCAGGATCGCAGCGCTTGCCTAGTTCTCACCTAGCCCTAGGCGCCCCTTAGGGCCAAGGAGGGTCTGAGCTGCCTCTGGCTCCGTGGGCACTGCTGCTTGGCTGGTGGTCTCCGCAGCTGGAAACCAACTCCAAACGTCATCTCCTCCGCGGAGAAGGCTGATGTGGCCTAATGAAGCCCTGTGTGCACTGGCCCTAGCAAGCCACCCCTAGCCATCTCGGGAGGGCCCCACCTAGGGCCTAGCTCGGAAATGGCACAAAACGCGCTTCTAGGAGCTGCATTCTGCAAAGGGAAACTGGCCTCGGGGAAGAAACCTAAGCCCCAATGCGGCTTGACTCAGGATCGCAGCGCTTGCCTAGTTCTCACCTAGCCCTCGGCTCCCCATAAGGCCAAGGAGGGTCTGGGCTGCCTCTGGCTCCGTGGGCACTGCTGCTTGGCTGGTGGTCTCCGCAGCTGGAAACCAACTCCAAACGTCTTCCACTTCGAGGAGAAGTCTAAATTGGCCAAATGAAGCCCTGTGTGCATGGGCCGTAGCAACCCATTCCTAGCCAGCTCGGGAGGGCCCCACCTAGGGCCTAGCTCCGAAACGGCCGAAAACGCCCCTGTAGGAGCTGCATTCTGCAAAGGGCAACTGGGCTCGGGGAACAAACCTCAGCCCCAATGCGGCTTGGCTCAGAATCCCAGCGTTTGCCTACTTCTCACCTAGGCGTAGGATCCTCATAGGGCCAGGGAGGGACTGGGCTGCCTCTGGCTCCGTGGGCACTGCTGCTTGGCTGGTGGTCTCCGCAGCTGGAAACCAACTCCAAACGTCTTCTCCTTCGCGCAGAAGGCTGATGTGGCCTGAAGAAGCCCTGTGTGCACTGGCCCTAGTAACTCACCCACAGCCAGCTCGGGAGGGCCCCAGGTAGGGCCTTGCTACGAAACGGCCCAAAACGCGATTCTAGGAGCTGCATTCTGCAAAGGGAAACTGGGCTCCTCGAAGAAACCTCAGCCCCAATGCAGCTTGGCTCAGGATCCCAGCGCTTGCCTAGTTCTCACCTAGCCCTCGGCTCCCCATAAGGCCAAGGAGGGTCTGGGCTGCCTCGGGCTCCGTGGGCACTGCTGCTTGGCTGGTGGTCTCCGCTGCTGGAAACCAACTCCAAACGTCTTTTCCTCCGCGGAGAATGCGGATGTGGCCTGAAGAAGCCCTGTGTGCACTATCCTTAGCAACCCAGCCCTAGCCAGCTCGGGATGGCCTCAGGTAGGGCCTAGCTCCCAAACGGCCCAAAACGCGCTTGTAGGAGCTGCATTCTGGAAAGGGAAACTGGGCTCGGGGAACAAACCTCAGCCCCAATGCGGCTTGGCTCAGGATCGCAGCCCTTGCCTAGTTCTCACCTAGGCCTCGGCTCCCCCTAGGGCCCAGGAGGGTCTGGGCTGCCTCGGGCTCCGTGGGCACTGCTGCTTGGCTGGTGGTCTCCGCAGCTGGAAACCAACTCCAAACGAATTCTCCTTTGCGGAGAAGGCGGATGTGGCCTAAAGAAGCCCTGGGTGCACTGGCCCTAGAGCCACCCCTAGTCAGCTCTGGATGGCCCCAGGTAGGGCCTTGCTCCGAAACGGCCCAATACTCACTTGTAGGAGCTGCATTCTGCAAAGGGAAACTGGGCTCGGGGAACAAACCTCAGCCCCAATGCGGCTTGGCTCAGGATCCCAGCGCTTGCTTAGTTCTCACCTAGCCCTCGGCTCCCCATAGGGCCAAGGAGGGGCTGGGCTGCCTCGGGCTCCGGGGCACTGCTGCTTGGCTGGTGGTCTCAGCAGCTGGAAACCAACTCCAAATGTCTTCTCCTTCGCGGAGAAGGCTGATGTGGCCTGAAGAAGCCCTGTGTGCACTCGCCCTTGCAACCCACACCTAGCCAGCTCGGGAGGGCCCCAGGTAGGGCCTTGCTCCGAAACGGAACAAAACGCGCTTGTAGGAGCTGCATTCTGCAAAGGGAAACTGGACTCGAGGAGCAAACCTCAGCCCCAATGCGGCTTGGCTCAGAATCCCAGCGCTTGCCTACTTCTCACCTAGGCCTAGGATCCTCATAGGGCCAAGGAGGGTCTGCGCTGCCTCGGGCTCCGTAGGCACTGCTGCTTGGCTGGTGGTCTCCGCAGCTGGAAACCAACTCCAAACGTCTTCTCCTTCGCGGAGAAGGCTGATGTGGCCTGAAGAAGCCCTGTGTGCACGGTCCCTAGCAACCCACTCCTAGCCAGCTCGGGAGGGCCCCACCTAGGGCCTAATCCGAAACGGCCCAAAACGCGCTTGTAGGAGCTGCATTCTGCAAAGGGAAACTGGGCTCGGGGAACAAACCTCAGCCCCAATGCGGCTTGGCTCAGGATCCCAGCGCTTGCATAGTTCTCACCTAGACCTCGGCTCCCCCTAGGGCCAAGAAGGGTCTTGGATGCCTCTGGCTCCGTGGGCACTGCTGCTTGGCTGGTGGTCTCCGCAGCTGGAAACCAACTCCAAACATCTTCTCCTTCGCGGAGAAGGCTGATGTGGCCTGAAGAAGCCCTTTGTGCAATGGCCCTAGCAAGCCACACATAGCCAGCTCGGGAGGGCCCCAGGTAGGGCCTAGCTCCGAAACGGCCCAAAACGCGCTTTTAGGAGCTGCATTCTGCAAAGGGAAACTGGGCTCGGGGAACAAACCTCAGCCCCAATTCGGCTTGGCTCAGGATATCAGCGCTTGCCTTGTTCTCACCTAGGCCTAGGATCCCCATAGGACCAAGGAGGGTCTCGGCTGCCTCTGGCTCCGTGGGCACTGGTGCTTGGCTGGTGGTCTCCGCAGCTGGAAACCAACTCCAAACGTCTTCTCCTTCGTGAAGAAGTCTGATGTGGCCTGAAGAAGCCCTGTGTGCACTGGCCTTTGGAACCCACCCCTAGCCATCTCGGGAGGGCCCCAAATACGGCCTAGCTCCGAAACGGCCCAAAACGCGCTTGTAGGAGCTGCATTCTGCAAAGGGAAACTGGGCTCGGGGAACAAACCTCAGCCCCAGTGCGGCTTGGCTCAGGATCGCAGCGCTTGCCTAGTTCTCACCTAGGCCTCGACTCCCCATAGGGCCAAGGAGGGGCTGGGCTGCCTCGGGCTCCATGGGCACTGCTGCTTGGCTGGTGGGCTCCGCAGCTGGAAACCACCTCCAAACGTCTTCTCCTTGGCGGAGAATACTGATGTGGCCTGAAGAAGCCCTGTGTGCACTGGCCCTTGCAACCCACACCTAGCCAGCTCGGGATGGCCCCACCTAGGGCCTAGCTCCGAAACGGCCCAAAACGCGCTTGTAGGAGCTGCATTCTGCAAAGGGAAACTGGGCTCGGGGAACAAACCTCAGCCCCAATGCGGCTTGGCTCAGGATCCCAGCGCTTGCCTAGTTCTCACCTAGCACTCGGTTACCCATAGGGCCAAGGAGGGGCTGGGCTGCCTCTGGCTGCCGGGGCACTGCTGCTTGGCTGGTGGTCTCCGCAGCTGGAATCCAACTCCAAACGTCTTCTCCTTCGCGGAGAAGGCTGATGTGGCCTGATGAAGCCCTGTGTGCACTGGCCCTAGCAACCCATACATTGCCTGCTCAGGAGGGGCCCACCTAGTGCCTAGCTCATAAACGGCACCAAACGCGCTTGTAGGAGCTGCATTCTGCAAAGGGAAACTGGGCTCGGGGAACAAACCTCAGCCCCAATGTGGCTTGGCTCAGGATAGCACCGCTTGCCTAGTTCTCACCTAGCCCTCGGCTTCCCTTAGGGCCAAGGAGGGTCTGGGCTGCCTCTGGCTCCGTGGGCACTGCTGCTTGGCTGATGGGCTCCGCAGCTGGAAATCAACTCCAAACGTCTTCTCCTTCGCGGAGAAGGCTGATGTGGCCTGAAGAAGCCCTGTGTGCACTGGCCCTATCAACCCACACCTAGCCAGCTCGGGAGGGCCCCAGGTAGGGCCTTGCTCCGAAACGGCCCAAAACGCGCTTCTAGGAGCTGCATTCTGCAAAGGGAAACTGGACTCGAGGAACAAACCTCAGCCCCAATGCGGCTTGGCTCAGAATCCCAGCGCATGCCTACTTCTCACCTAGGCCTAGGATCCTCATAGGGCCAAGGAGGGTCTGCGCTGCCTCGGGCTCCGTGGGCACTGCTGCTTGGATGGTGGTCTCCGCAGCTGGAAACTAACTCCAAACGTCTTCTCCTTCGCGGAGAAGGCTGATGTGGCCTGAAGAAGCCCTGTGTGCACTGTCCCTAGCAACCCACCCCTAGCCAGCTGGGGAGGGCCCCACCTAGGGCCTAATCCGAAACGGCCCAAAACGCGCTTGTAGGAGCTGCATTCTGCAAAGGGAAACTGGGCTCTGGGAACAAACCTCAGCCCCAATGCGGCTTTGCTCAGGATCCCAGCGCCTGCCTAGTTCTCACGTAGCCCTCGGCTCCCCATAGGGCCAAGGAGGGTCTGGGCTGTCTTTGGCTCCCGGGGCACTGCTGCTTGGCTGGTGGTCTCCGCAGCTGGAAACCAACTCCAAACGTCTACTCCTTCGCGGAGAAGGCTGATGTGGCCTGAAGAAGCCCTGTGTGCACTGGCCCAAGCAACCCACACCTAGGAATCTCGGGAGGGCCCCAGGTAGGGCCTTGCTCCGAAACGGCCCAAAACGCGCTTGTAGGAGCTGCATTCTGCAAAGGGAAACTGGGCTCGGGGAACAAACCTCAGCCCCAATGCGGCTGGGCTCAGGATCCCAGCGCTTGCCTACTTCTCACCTAGCCCTTGGCTCCCCCTAGGGCCAAGGAGGGTCTGGGCTGCCTCTGGCTCCGTGGGCACTGCTGCTTGGCTGGTGGTCTCCTCAGCTGGAAACCAACTCCAAATGTCTTCTCCTTCGTGAGAAGGCTGATTTTGCATAGAATGGGGTAGTTTTATCTTGCCCTACAACTCTCGATTAGCGTAGAGCTTGGGAAGGACCCACATAGGGGCTATCTCGAAGCGGCCTAAAACGCGCTTCTAGCAGCTGCATTCTGCAAAGGGAAACTGGGCTCGGGGAACAAACCTCAGCCCCAATGCGGCTTGGCTCAGAATCCCAGCGCTTGACTAGTTTTTACCTAGCCCTCGGCTCCCCATACGGCCAAGGAGGGTCTGGGCTGCCTCGGGCTCCGTGGGCACTGCTGCTTGGCTGGTGGTCTCCGCAGCTGGAAACCAACTCCAAACGTCTTCTTCTTCATGGAGATGGCTGATGTGGCCTGAAGAAGCCCTGTGTGCACTGGCCCTAGCAACCCACCCCTAGCCAGCTCGGGAGGGCCCCACCTAGGGCCTAGCTCCGAAACGGCCCAAAACGCGCTTGTAGGAGCTGCATTCTGCAAAGGGAAACTGGGCTCGGGGAACAAACCTCAGCCCCAATGCGGCTTGGCTCAGAATCCCAGCGCTTGCCTAGTTCTCACCTAGGCGTATGATCCTCATAGGGCCAGGGAGGGTCTGGGCTGCCTCGGGCTCCGAGGGCACTGCTGCTTGGCTGGTGGTCTCCGCTGCTGGAAAGCAACTCCAAACGTCTTCTCCTTCACGGAGAAGGCTGATGTGGCCTGAAGAAGCCCTGTGTGCACTGGCCCTAGCAACCCACCCCTAGCCAGCTCGGGATGGCCCCAACTAGGGCCTAGCTCCGAAACGGCCCAAAACGTGCTTGTAGGAGCTGCATTCTGCAAAGGGAAACTGGGCTCGGGGAACAAACCTCAGCCCCAATGCGGCTTGGCTCAGGATCGCAGCGCTTGCCTAGTTCTCACCTAGCCCTCGGCTCCCCCTAGGGCCCAGGAGGGTCTGGGCTGCCTCGGGCTCCGTGGGCACTGCTGCTTGGCTGGTAGTCTCCGCAGCTGGAAACCAACTCCAAACGACTTCTCCTTTGCGGAGAAGGCGGATGTGGCCTAAAGAAGCCCTGGGTGCACTGGCCCTAGAGCCACCCCTAGTCAGCTCTGGATGGCCCCAGGTAGGGCCTTGCTCCGAAACGGCCCAATACTCGCTTGTAGGAGCTGCATTCTGCAAAGGGAAACTGGGCTCGGGGAACAAACCTCAGCCCCAATGCGGCTTGGCTCAGGATCCCAGCGCTTGCTTAGTTCTCACCTAGCCCTCGGCTACCCATAGGGCCAAGGAGGGGCTGGGCTGCCTCGGGCTCCGGGGCACTGCTGCTTGGCTGGTGGTCTCAGCAGCTGGAAACCAACTCCAAATGTCTTCTCCTTCGCGGAGAAGGCTGATGTGGCCTGAAGAGGCCTGTGTGCACTGGCCCTAGAAACCGAACACTAGCCAGCTGGGGAGGGCTCCACCTAGGGCCTAGCTCCGAAACGTGCCAAAACGCGCTTCTAGGAGCTGCATTCTACAAAGGGAAACTGGGCTCGGGGAACAAACCTCAGCCCCAATGCGGCTTGGCTCAGGATCCCAGCGCTTGCCTAGTTCTCACCTAGACCTCGGCTCCCCCTAGGGCCAAGGAGGGTCTTGGCTGCCTCTGGCTTCGTGGGCACTGCTGCTTGGCTGGTGGTCTCCGCAGCTGGAAAGCAACTCCAAATGTCTTCTCCTTCGCGGAGAAGGCTGATGTGGCCTGAAGAAGCCCTTTGTGCAATGGCCCTAGCAACCCATACATAGCCAGCTCGGGAGGGCCCCAGGTAGGGCCTAGCTCCGAAACGGCCCAAAACGGGCTTCTAAGAGCTGCATTCTGCAAAGGGAGACTGGGCTCGGGGAACAAATCTCAGCCCCAATGGGGCTTGGCTCAGGATATCAGCGCTTGCCTAGGTCTCACCTAGGCCTAGGATCCCCATAGGAACAAGGAGGGTCTAGGCTGCCTCTGGTACCGTGGGCACTGCTGCATGGCTGGTGGTCTCCGCAGCTGGAAACCAACTCCAAACGTCTTCTCCTTCGCGGAGAAGGCTGATGTGGCCTGAAGAAGCCCTGTGTGCACTGGCCCTAGCAACTCACCCCTAGCCAGCTCGGGAGGGCGCCACCTAGGGCCTAGCTCCGAATCGGCCCAAAACGCGCTTGTAGGAGCTGCATTCTGCAAAGGGAAACTGGACTCGAGGAACAAACCTCAGCCCCAATGCGGCTTGGCTCAGAATCCCAGCGCTTGCCTAGTTCTCAGGTAGAGCTCGGCTCCTCATAGGGCCAAGGAGGGTCTGCGCTGCCTCGGGCTCCGTGGGCACTGCTGCTTGGCTGGTGGTCTCCGCAGCTGGAAACCAACTCCAAACGTCTTCTCCTTCGCGGAGAAGGCTGATGTGGCCTGAAGAAGCCCTGGGTGCACTGGCCCAAGCAACCCACCCCTAGCCATCTCTGGAGGGCCCCAGGTAGGGCCTTGCTCCGAAACGGCCCAAAACACGCTTGTAGGAGCTGCATGCTGAAAAGGGAACCTGGGCTCGGGGAACAAACCTCAGCCCCAATGCGGCTTGGCTCAGGATCGCAGCGCTTGCCTAGTTCTCACCTAGCCCTCGGCTCCCCCTAGGGCCCAGGAGGGTCTGGGCTGCCTCGGGCTCGGTGGGCACTGCTGCTTGGCTGGTGGTCTCCGCAGCTGGAAACCAACTCCAAACGTCTTCTCCTTCACGGAGAAGGCTGATGTGGACTGAAGAGGCCTGTGTGCACTGGCCCTAGAAACCGAACCCTAGCCAGCTCGGGAGGGCCCCACCTAGGGCCTAGCTCCGAAACGGGCCAAAACGCGCTTCTAGGAGCTGCATTCTGCAAAGGGAAACTGGGCTCGGTTATCAAACCTCAGCCCCAATGCGGCTTGGCTCAGGATCCCAGCGCTTGCCTAGTTCTCACCTAGACCTCGGCTCCCCCTAGGGCCAAGGACGGTCTTGGCTGCCTCCTGCTCCGTGGGCACTGCTGCTTGCCTGGTGGTCTCTGCAGCTGGAAACCAACTCCAAACGTCTTCTCCTTCGCGGAGAAGGCTGATGTGGCCTGAAGAAGCCCTTTGTGCAATGGCCCTAGCAGCCCACACATAGCCAGCTCGGGACGGCCCCAGGTAGGTCCTATCTCCGAAACGGCCCAAAACGGGCTTCTAGGAGCTGCATTCTGCAAAGGGAAACTGGGCTCGGGGAACAAACCTCAGCCCCAATGCGGCTTGGCTCAGGATCCCAGCGCTTGCCTAGTTCTCAGGTAGCCCTTGGCTCCGCAAAGAGCCAAGGAGGGGCTGGGCTGTCTCTGGCTCCCAGGGCACTGCTGCTTCGCTGGTGGTCTCCGCAGCTGGAAACCAACTCCAAACGTCTTCTCCTTCGCGGAGAAGGCTGATGTGGCCTGAAGAAGCCCTTTGTGCAATGGCCCTAGCAACCCACACATAGCCAGCTCGGGACGGCCCCAGGAAGGTCCTATCTCCGAAACGGCCGAAAACGGGCTTCTAGGAGCTGCATTCTGAAAAGGGAAACTGGGCTCGGGGAACAAACCTCAGCCCCACTGCGGCTTGGCTCAGGATCCCAGCGCTTGCCTAGTTCTCAGGTAACCCTTGGCTCCGCAAAGAGCCAAGGAGGGGCTGGGCTGTCTCTGGCTCCCAGGGCACTGCTGCTTCGCTGGTGGTCTCCGCAGCTGGAAAGCAACTCCAAACGTCTTCTCCTTCGCGGAGAAGGCTGATGTGGCCTGAAGAAGCCCTGTGTGCACTGGCCCTAGCATCCCACCCATGGCCAGCTCGGGAGGGCCCCACCAAGGGCCTAGCTCCGAAACGGCCCATAACGCGCTTCTAGGAGCTGCATTCAGCAAAGGGAACCTGGGCTCGGGGAACAAACCTCAGCCCCAATGCGGCTTGGCTCAGGATCCCAGCGCTTGCCTAGTTCTCACCTAGCACTTGGCTCCCCATAGGGCCAAGGAGGGGCTGGGCTGCCTCTGGCTCCGTGGGCACTGCTGCTTGGCTGGCGGTCTCCGCAGCAGTAAACCAACTCCAAATGTCT
The DNA here is from genome assembly GCF_054392235.1 of Sus scrofa. Classification (NCBI taxonomy): domain Eukaryota; kingdom Metazoa; phylum Chordata; class Mammalia; order Artiodactyla; family Suidae; genus Sus; species Sus scrofa. The sequence goes on along the minus strand of NC_139385.1, from coordinate 49,978,536 downwards.
TCTCCTTAGCCAGAAGGCTGATTTTGCATAGAAAAGCCTAGTTTTTAATGGCCCCATCAAACCACTCTTAGCCTAGAGCTAGGGAAGGACCCACCTAGGGGCTATCTCCAAACAGCACAACACGCGCTTCTAGGAGATGAATTCTGCAAAGGGAAACTGGCCTCGGGGAACAAATCTCAACCCGAATGCGACTTGGCTCAGGATCGCAGCGCTTGCCTAGTTCTCACCTAGCCCTGGGCTCCCCTTAGGGCCAAGGAGGGGCTGGGCTGCCTCGGGCTACCTGGGCACTGCTGCTTGGCTGGTGGTCTCCGCAGCTGGAAACCAGCTCCAAACGTCTTCTCCTTCGCAGAGAAGGCTGATGTGGCCTGAAGAAGCCCTGTTTGCACTGGCCCTAGCAACCCACCCATTGCATGCTCAGGAGGGGCCCACCTAGTGCCTAGCGCCTAAACGGCACCAAACGCGCTTGTAGGAGCTGCATTCTGCAAAGGGAAACTGGGCTCGGGGAACAAACCTCAGCCCCAATGCGGCTTGGCTCAGGATAGCACCGCTTGCCTAGTTCTCACCTAGCCCTCGGCTTCCCTTAGGGCCAAGGATGGTCTGGGCTGCCTCTGGCTCCGTGGGCACTGCTGCTTGGCTGGCGGTCTCTGCAGCAGTAAACCAACTCCAAACGTCTTCTCCTTAGCCAGAAGGCTGATTTTGCATAGAAAAGCCTAGTTTTTAATGGCCCCATCAACCCACTCTTAGCCTAGAGCTAGGGAAGGACCCACCTAGGGGCTATCTCCAAACAGCACAACACGCACTTCTAGGAGATGAATTCTGCAAAGGGAAACTGGGCTCGGGGAACAAATCTCAACCCGAATGCGACTTGGCTCAGGATCGCAGCGCTTGCCTAGTTCTCACCTAGCCCTGGGCTCCCCTTAGGGCCAAGGAGGGGCTGGGCTGCCTCGGGCTACCTGGGCACTGCTGCTTGGCTGGTGGTCTCCGCAGCTGGAAACTAACTCAAAACGTCTTCTCCTTCGCGGAGAAGACTGTTGTGGCCTGAAGAAGCCCTTTGTACACTGGCCCTAGCAACCCAACCCTAGCCAGCTCGGGAGGGTCCCACCTAGGGCCTAGCTCCGAAACGGCCCAAAACGCGCTTGTAGGAGCTGCATTCTGCAAAGGGAAACTGGGCTCGGGGAACAAACCTCAGCCCCAATGCGGCTTGGCTCAGGATCCCAGCGCTTGCCTAGTTCTCACCTAGCCCTCGGCTCCCCATAGGGCCAAGGAGTGTCTGGGCTGCCTTGGGCTCCGTGGGCACTGCTGCTTGGCTGGTGGTCTCAGCAGATGGAAACCAACTGCAAACGTCTTCTCCTTCGCGGAGAAGGTGATGTGGGCTGAAGAAGCCCTGTGTGCACTGGCCCTGCAACCCACCCCTAGCCAGCTCGGAATGGCCACAAGTAGGGCCTAGCTCCGAAACGGCCCAAAACGCGCTTGTAGGAGCTGCATTCTGCAAAGGGAAACTGGGCTCGGGGAACAAACCTCAGCCCCAATGCGGCTTGGCTCAGGATCCCAGCGCTTGCCTAGTTCTCACCTAGCCCTCGGCTCCCCATAGGGCCAAGGAAGGGCTGGGCTGCCTCGGGCTCCATGGGCACTGCTGCTTGGCTGGTGGGCTCCGCAACTGTAAACCAACTCCAAACGTCTTCTCCTTCGCGGAGAAGGCTGATGTGGCCTGAGGAAGCCCTGTGTGCACTGGCCCTAGCAACCCACCCATCGCCTGCTCGGGAGGGCCCTACCTATGGTCTAGCTCCGAAACGGCAGCAAACGCGCTTGTAGGAGCTGCATTCTGCAAAGGGAAACTGGGCTCGGGGAACAAACCTCAGCCCCAATGCGGCTTGGCTCAGGATCGCAGCGCTTGCCTAGTTCTCACCTAGGCCTAGGCTCCCCATAGGGCCAAGGAGGGTCTGGGCTGCCTCTGGCTCCGTGGGCGCTGCTGCTTGGCTGGTGGTCTCCGCAGCTGGAAACCAACTCCAAACGTCATCTCCTTCGCGGAGAAGGCTGATTTGGCCTGAGGAAGCCCTGTGTGCACTGGCCCTAGCAACCCACCCATCGCCTGCTCGGGAGGGCCCTACCTAGGGTCTAGCTCCGAAACGGCACCAAACGCGCTTGTAGGTGCTGCATTCTGCAAAGGGAAACTGGGCTCGGGGAATAAACCTCAGCCCCAATGCGGCTTGGCTCAGGATCGCAGCGCTTGCCTAGTTCTCACCTAGGCCTAAGCTCCCCTTAGGGCCAAGGAGGGTCTGGGCTGCCTCTGGCTCCGTGGGCACTGCTGCTTGGCTGGTGGTCTCCACAGCTGGAAACCCACTCCAAACGTCTTCTCCTTCGCGGAGAAGTCTGAATTGGCTTAATGAAGCTCTGTGTGCACTGGCCCTAGCAACCCACCCCTAGCCAGATGGGGAGGGCCCCACCTAGGGCCTAGATCGAAAACGGCACAAAACCCGCTTGTAGGAGCTGCATTCTGCAAAGGGAAACTGGGCTCGGGGAACAAACGTCAACACCAATGCGCCTTGGCTCAGGATCCCAGCGCTTGCCTAGTTCTCACCTAGCCCTCGGCTCGCCTTAGGGCCAAGGCGGGTCTGGGCTGCCTCTGGCTCCGTGGGCACTGCTGCTTGGCTGGTGGTCTCCGCAGCTGAAAACCAACTCCAAACGTCTTCCCCTTCGCGGAGAAGGCTGATTTGGCCTGAAGAAGCCCTTTGTGCACTGGCCCTAGCAACCCACCCCTAGCCAGCTCGGGAGGGCCCCACCTAGGGCCTAGCTCCGAAACGGCACCAAACGCACTTGTAGGAGCTGCATTCTGCAAAGGGAAACTGGGCTCGGGGAACAAACCTCAGCCCCAATGCGGCTTGGCTCAGGATCCCAGCGCTTGCCTAGTTCTCACCTAGACCTCGGCTCCCCCTAGGGACAAGGAGGGGCTGGGCTGCCTCTGGCTCCGTGGGCACTGCTGCTTGTGGGTGGTCTCCGCAGCTGGAAACCAACTCCAAACATCTTCTCCTTCGTGGAGAAGGCTGATGTGGCCTGAAGAAGCCCTGTGTGCACTGGCCTTAGGAACCCACCCCTAGCCATCTCGGGAGGGGCCCACATAGGGCCTAGCTCCGAAACGGCCCAAAACGCGCTTGTAGGAGCTGCATTCTGCAAAGGGAAACTGGGCTCGGGGAACAAACCTCAGCCCCAACGCGGCTTGGCTCAGGATCCCAACGCTTGCCTAGTTCTCCCCTAGCCCTCGTCTCCCCATAGGGCCAAGGAAGGGCTGGGCTGCCTCGGGCTCCATGGGCACTGCTGCTTGGCTGGTGGGCTCCGCAACTGTAAACCAACTCCAAACGTCTTCTCCTTTGCGGAGAAGGCTGATGTGGCCTGAAGAAGCCCTGTGTGCACTGGCCCTAGCAACTCACCCCTAGCCAGCTCGGGAGGGCCCCACCTAGGGCCTAGCTCCGAAACAGCCCAAAACGCGCTTGTAGGAGCTGCATTCTGCAAAGGGAAACTGGGCTCGGGGAACAAACCTCAGCCCCAATGCGGCTTGGCTCAGGATCGCTGCGCTTGCCTAGTTCTCACCTAGCCCTCGGCTCCACATAGGGCCAGGGAGGGGCTGGGCTGCCTCTGGCTCTGTGGGCACTGCTGCTTGCCTGGTGGTCTCCGCAGCTGGAAACCAACTCCAAACGTCTTCTCCTTCGCGGAGAAGGTGATGTGGGCTGAAGAAGCCCTGTGTGCACTGGCCCTAGTAACCCACTCATTCCCTGCTCGGGATGGCCACAGGTAGGGCCTAGCTCCGAAACGGCCCAAAACGCGCTTGTAGGAGCTGCATTCTGCAAAGGGAAACTGGGCTCGGGGAACAAACCTCAGCCCCAATGCGGCTTGGCTCAGAATCCCAGCGCTTGCCTAGTTCTCAGGTAGCCCTCGGCTCCTCATAGGGCCAAGGTGGGTCTGCGCTGCCTCGGGCTCCGTGGGCACTGCTGCTTGGCTGGTGGTCTCCGCAGCTGGAAACCAACTCCAAACGTCTTCTCCTTTGCGGAGAAGGCTGATGTGGCCTGAAGAAGCCCTGTGTGCACTGGCCCTAGCATCCCACCCATGGCCACCTCGGGAGGGCCCCACCAAGGGCCTAGCTCCGAAACGGCCCATAACGCGCTTCTAGGAGCTGCATTCAGCAAAGGGAACCTGGGCTCGGGGAACAAACCTCAACCCCAATGCGGCTTGGCTCAGGATCCCAGCGCTTGCCTAGTTCTCACCAGGCACTCGGCTACCCATAGGGCCAAGGAGGGGCTGGGCTGCCTCTGGCTCCGTGGGCACTGCTGCTTGGCTGGTGGTCTCCGCAGCTGGAAACCAGCTCCAAACGTCTTCTCCTTCGCAGAGAAGGCTGATGTGGCCTGAAGAAGCCCTGTTTGCACTGGCCCTAGCAACCCACCCATTGCATGCTCAGGAGGGGCCCACCTAGTGCCTAGCGCCTAAACGGCACCAAACGCGCTTGTAGGAGCTGCATTCTGCAAAGGGAAACTGGGCTCGGGGAACAAACCTCAGCCCCAATGCGGCTTGGCTCAGGATAGCACCGCTTGCCTAGTTCTCACCTAGCCCTCGGCTTCCCTTAGGGCCAAGGATGGTCTGGGCTGCCTCTGGCTCCGTGGGCACTGCTGCTTGGCTGGCGGTCTCTGCAGCAGTAAACCAACTCCAAACGTCTTCTCCTTAGCAAGAAGGCTGATTTTGCATAGAAAAGCCTAGTTTTTAATGGCCCCATCAACCCACTCTTAGCCTAGAGCTAGGGAAGGACCCACCTAGGGGCTATCTCCAAACAGCACAACACGCACTTCTAGGAGATGAATTCTGCAAAGGGAAACTGGGCTCGGGGAACAAATCTCAACCCGAATGCCACTTGGCTCAGGATCGCAGCGCTTGCCTAGTTCTCACCTAGCCCTGGGCTCCCCTTAGGGCCAAGGAGGGGCTGGGCTGCCTCGGGCTACCTGGGCACTGCTGCTTGGCTGGTGGTCTCCGCAGCTGGAAACTAACTCAAAACGTCTTCTCCTTCGCGGAGAAGACTGTTGTGGCCTGAAGAAGCCCTTTGTACACTGGCCCTAGCAACCCAACCCTAGCCAGCTCGGGAGGGTCCCACCTAGGGCCTAGCTCCGAAACGGCCCAAAACGCGCTTGTAGGAGCTGCATTCTGCAAAGGGAAACTGGGCTCGGGGAACAAACCTCAGCCCCAATGCGGCTTGGCTCAGGATCCCAGCGCTTGCCTAGTTCTCACCTAGCCCTCGGCTCCCCATAGGGCCAAGGAGTGTCTGGGCTGCCTTGGGCTCCGTGGGCACTGCTGCTTGGCTGGTGGTCTCAGCAGATGGAAACCAACTGCAAACGTCTTCTCCTTCGCGGAGAAGGTGATGTGGGCTGAAGAAGCCCTGTGTGCACTGGCCCTGCAACCCACCCCTAGCCAGCTCGGAATGGCCACAAGTAGGGCCTAGCTCCGAAACGGCCCAAAACGCGCTTGTAGGAGCTGCATTCTGCAAAGGGAAACTGGGCTCGGGGAACAAACCTCAGCCCCAATGCGGCTTGGCTCAGGATCCCAGCGCTTGCCTAGTTCTCACCTAGCCCTCGGCTCCCCATAGGGCCAAGGAAGGGCTGGGCTGCCTCGGGCTCCATGGGCACTGCTGCTTGGCTGGTGGGCTCCGCAACTGTAAACCAACTCCAAACGTCTTCTCCTTCGCGGAGAAGGCTGATGTGGCCTGAGGAAGCCCTGTGTGCACTGGCCCTAGCAACCCACCCATCGCCTGCTCGGGAGGGCCCTACCTATGGTCTAGCTCCGAAACGGCAGCAAACGCGCTTGTAGGAGCTGCATTCTGCAAAGGGAAACTGGGCTCGGGGAACAAACCTCAGCCCCAATGCGGCTTGGCTCAGGATCGCAGCGCTTGCCTAGTTCTCACCTAGGCCTAGGCTCCCCATAGGGCCAAGGAGGGTCTGGGCTGCCTCTGGCTCCGTGGGCGCTGCTGCTTGGCTGGTGGTCTCCGGAGCTGGAAACCAACTCCAAACGTCATCTCCTTCGCGGAGAAGGCTGATTTGGCCTGAGGAAGCCCTGTGTGCACTGGCCCTAGCAACCCACCCATCGCCTGCTCGGGAGGGCCCTACCTAGGGTCTAGCTCCGAAACGGCACCAAACGCGCTTGTAGGTGCTGCATTCTGCAAAGGGAAACTGGGCTCGGGGAATAAACCTCAGCCCCAATGCGGCTTGGCTCAGGATCGCAGCGCTTGCCTAGTTCTCACCTAGGCCTAAGCTCCCCTTAGGGCCAAGGAGGGTCTGGGCTGCCTCTGGCTCCGTGGGCACTGCTGCTTGGCTGGTGGTCTCCACAGCTGGAAACCCACTCCAAACGTCTTCTCCTTCGCGGAGAAGTCTGAATTGGCTTAATGAAGCTCTGTGTGCACTGGCCCTAGCAACCCACCCCTAGCCAGATGGGGAGGGCCCCACCTAGGGCCTAGATCGAAAACGGCACAAAACCCGCTTGTAGGAGCTGCATTCTGCAAAGGGAAACTGGGCTCGGGGAACAAACGTCAACACCAATGCGCCTTGGCTCAGGATCCCAGCGCTTGCCTAGTTCTCACCTAGCCCTCGGCTCGCCTTAGGGCCAAGGCGGGTCTGGGCTGCCTCTGGCTCCGTGGGCACTGCTGCTTGGCTGGTGGTCTCCGCAGCTGAAAACCAACTCCAAACATCTTCCCCTTCGCGGAGAAGGCTGATTTGGCCTGAAGAAGCCCTTTGTGCACTGGCCCTAGCAACCCACCCCTAGCCAGCTCGGGAGGGCCCCACCTAGGGCCTAGCTCCGAAACGGCACCAAACGCACTTGTAGGAGCTGCATTCTGCAAAGGGAAACTGGGCTCGGTGAACAAACCTCAACACCAGTGCGGCTATGCTCAGGATCCCAGCGCTTGCCTAGTTCTCACCTAGCCCTAGGCGCCCCTTAGGGCCAAGGAGGGTCTGAGCTGCCTCTGGCTCCGTGGGCACTGCTGCTTGGCTGGTGGTCTCCGCAGCTGGAAACCAACTCCAAACGTCATCTCCTCCGCGGAGAAGGCTGATGTGGCCTAATGAAGCCCTGTGTGCACTGGCCCTAGCAAGCCACCCCTAGCCATCTCGGGAGGGCCCCACCTAGGGCCTAGCTCGGAAATGGCACAAAACGCGCTTCTAGGAGCTGCATTCTGCAAAGGGAAACTGGCCTCGGGGAAGAAACCTAAGCCCCAATGCGGCTTGACTCAGGATCGCAGCGCTTGCCTAGTTCTCACCTAGCCCTCGGCTCCCCATAAGGCCAAGGAGGGTCTGGGCTGCCTCTGGCTCCGTGGGCACTGCTGCTTGGCTGGTGGTCTCCGCAGCTGGAAACCAACTCCAAACGTCTTCCACTTCGAGGAGAAGTCTAAATTGGCCAAATGAAGCCCTGTGTGCATGGGCCGTAGCAACCCATCCCTAGCCAGCTCGGGAGGGCCCCACCTAGGGCCTAGCTCCGAAACGGCCGAAAACTCCCCTGTAGGAGCTGCATTCTGCAAAGGGCAACTGGGCTCGGGGAACAAACCTCAGCCCCAATGCGGCTTGGCTCAGAATCCCAGCGTTTGCCTACTTCTCACCTAGGCGTAGGATCCTCATAGGGCCAGGGAGGGACTGGGCTGCCTCTGGCTCCGTGGGCACTGCTGCTTGGCTGGTGGTCTCCGCAGCTGGAAACCAACTCCAAACGTCTTCTCCTTCGCGCAGAAGGCTGATGTGGCCTGAAGAAGCCCTGTGTGCACTGGCCCTAGTAACTCACCCACAGCCAGCTCGGGAGGGCCCCAGGTAGGGCCTTGCTACGAAACGGCCCAAAACGCGATTCTAGGAGCTGCATTCTGCAAACGGAAACTGGGCTCCTCGAAGAAACCTCAGCCCCAATGCGGCTTGGCTCAGGATCCCAGCGCTTGCCTAGTTCTCACCTAGCCCTCGGCTCCCCATAAGGCCAAGGAGGGTCTGGGCTGCCTCGGGCTCCGTGGGCACTGCTGCTTGGCTGGTGGTCTCCGCTGCTGGAAACCAACTCCAAACGTCTTTTCCTCCGCGGAGAATGCGGATGTGGCTTGAAGAAGCCCTGTGTGCACTATCCTTAGCAACCCAGCCCTAGCCAGCTGGGATGGCCCCAGGTAGGGCCTAGCTCCCAAACGGCCCAAAACGCGCTTGTAGGAGCTGCATTCTGGAAAGGGAAACTGGGCTCGGGGAACAAACCTCAGCCCCAATGCGGCTTGGCTCAGGATCGCAGCCCTTGCCTAGTTCTCACCTAGGCCTCGGCTCCCCCTAGGGCCCAGGAGGGTCTGGGCTGCCTCGGGCTCCGTGGGCACTGCTGCTTGGCTGGTGGTCTCCGCAGCTGGAAACCAACTCCAAACGAATTCTCCTTTGCGGAGAAGGCGGATGTGGCCTAAAGAAGCCCTGGGTGCACTGGCCCTAGAGCCACCCCTAGTCAGCTCTGGATGGCCCCAGGTAGGGCCTTGCTCCGAAACGGCCCAATACTCACTTGTAGGAGCTGCATTCTGCAAAGGGAAACTGGGCTCGGGGAACAAACCTCAGCCCCAATGCGGCTTGGCTCAGGATCCCAGCGCTTGCTTAGTTCTCACCTAGCCCTCGGCTCCCCATAGGGCCAAGGAGGGGCTGGGCTGCCTCGGGCTCCGGGGCACTGCTGCTTGGCTGGTGGTCTCAGCAGCTGGAAACCAACTCCAAATGTCATCTCCTTCGCGGAGAAGGCTGATGTGGCCTGAAGAAGCCCTGTGTGCACTGGCCCTTGCAACCCACACCTAGCCAGCTCGGGAGGGCCCCAGGTAGGGCCTTGCTCCGAAACGGAACAAAACGCGCTTGTAGGAGCTGCATTCTGCAAAGGGAAACTGGACTCGAGGAGCAAACCTCAGCCCCAATGCGGCTTGGCTCAGAATCCCAGCGCTTGCCTACTTCTCACCTAGGCCTAGGATCCTCATAGGGCCAAGGAGGGTCTGCGCTGCCTCGGGCTCTGTAGGCACTGCTGCTTGGCTGGTGGTCTCCGCAGCTGGAAACCAACTCCAAACGTCTTCTCCTTCGCGGAGAAGGCTGATGTGGCCTGAAGAAGCCCTGTGTGCACGGTCCCTAGCAACCCACTCCTAGCCAGCTCGGGAGGGCCCCACCTAGGGCCTAATCCGAAACGGCCCAAAACGCGCTTGTAGGAGCTGCATTCTGCAAAGGGAAACTGGGCTCGGGGAACAAACCTCAGCCCCAATGCGGCTTGGCTCAGGATCCCAGCGCTTGCATAGTTCTCACCTAGACCTCGGCTCCCCCTAGGGCCAAGAAGGGTCTTGGATGCCTCTGGCTCCGTGGGCACTGCTGCTTGGCTGGTGGTCTCCGCAGCTGGAAACCAACTCCAAACATCTTCTCCTTCGCGGAGAAGGCTGATGTGGCCTGAAGAAGCCCTTTGTGCAATGGCCCTAGCAAGCCACACATAGCCAGCTCGGGAGGGCCCCAGGTAGGGCCTAGCTCCGAAACGGCCCAAAACGCGCTTTTAGGAGCTGCATTCTGCAAAGGGAAACTGGGCTCGGGGAACAAACCTCAGCCCCAATTCGGCTTGGCTCAGGATATCAGCGCTTGCCTTGTTCTCACCTAGGCCTAGGATCCCCATAGGACCAAGGAGGGTCTCGGCTGCCTCTGGCTCCGTGGGCACTGGTGCTTGGCTGGTGGTCTCCGCAGCTGGAAACCAACTCCAAACGTCTTCTCCTTCGTGAAGAAGTCTGATGTGGCCTGAAGAAGCCCTGTGTGCACTGGCCTTTGGAACCCACCCCTAGCCATCTCGGGAGGGCCCCAAATACGGCCTAGCTCCGAAACGGCCCAAAACGCGCTTGTAGGAGCTGCATTCTGCAAAGGGAAACTGGGCTCGGGGAACAAACCTCAGCCCCAGTGCGGCTTGGCTCAGGATCGCAGCGCTTGCCTAGTTCTCACCTAGGCCTCGACTCCCCATAGGGCCAAGGAGGGGCTGGGCTGCCTCGGGCTCCATGGGCACTGCTGCTTGGCTGGTGGGCTCCGCAGCTGGAAACCACCTCCAAACGTCTTCTCCTTGGCGGAGAAGACTGATGTGGCCTGAAGAAGCCCTGTGTGCACTGGCCCTTGCAACCCACACCTAGCCAGCTCGGGATGGCCCCACCTAGGGCCTAGCTCCGAAACGGCCCAAAACGCGCTTGTAGGAGCTGCATTCTGCAAAGGGAAACTGGGCTCGGGGAACAAACCTCAGCCCCAATGCGGCTTGGCTCAGGATCCCAGCGCTTGCCTAGTTCTCACCTAGCACTCGGTTACCCATAGGGCCAAGGAGGGGCTGGGCTGCCTCTGGCTGCCGGGGCACTGCTGCTTGGCTGGTGGTCTCCGCAGCTGGAATCCAACTCCAAACGTCTTCTCCTTCGCGGAGAAGGCTGATGTGGCCTGAAGAAGCCCTGTGTGCACTGGCCCAAGCAACCCACACCTAGGAATCTCGGGAGGGCCCCAGGTAGGGCCTTGCTCCGAAACGGCCCAAAACGCGCTTGTAGGAGCTGCATTCTGCAAAGGGAAACTGGGCTCGGGGAACAAACCTCAGCCCCAATGCGGCTGGGCTCAGGATCCCAGCGCTTGCCTACTTCTCACCTAGCCCTTGGCTCCCCCTAGGGCCAAGGAGGGTCTGGGCTGCCTCTGGCTCCGTGGGCACTGCTGCTTGGCTGGTGGTCTCCTCAGCTGGAAACCAACTCCAAATGTCTTCTCCTTCGTGAGAAGGCTGATTTTGCATAGAATGGCGTAGTTTTATCTTGCCCTACAACTCTCGATTAGCGTAGAGCTTGGGAAGGACCCACATAGGGGCTATCTCGAAGCGGCCTAAAACGCGCTTCTAGCAGCTGCATTCTGCAAAGGGAAACTGGGCTCGGGGAACAAACCTCAGCCCCAATGCGGCTTGGCTCAGAATCCCAGCGCTTGACTAGTTTTTACCTAGCCCTCGGCTCCCCATACGGCCAAGGAGGGTCTGGGCTGCCTCGGGCTCCGTGGGCACTGCTGCTTGGCTGGTGGTCTCCGCAGCTGGAAACCAACTCCAAACGTCTTCTTCTTCATGGAGATGGCTGATGTGGCCTGAAGAAGCCCTGTGTGCACTGGCCCTAGCAACCCACCCCTAGCCAGCTCGGGAGGGCCCCACCTAGGGCCTAGCTCCGAAACGGCCCAAAACGCGCTTGTAGGAGCTGCATTCTGCAAAGGGAAACTGGGCTCGGGGAACAAACCTCAGCCCCAATGCGGCTTGGCTCAGAATCCCAGCGCTTGCCTAGTTCTCACCTAGGCGTATGATCCTCATAGGGCCAGGGAGGGTCTGGGCTGCCTCGGGCTCCGTGGGCACTGCTGCTTGGCTGGTGGTCTCCGCTGCTGGAAACCAACTCCAAACGTCTTTTCCTCCGCGGAGAATGCGGATGTGGCCTGAAGAAGCCCTGTGTGCACTGGCCTTTGCAACCCACCCCTAGCCAGCTCGGGATGGCCCCAGGTAGGGCCTAGCTCCGAAACGGCCCAAAACGCGCTTCTAGGAGCTGCATTCTGCAAAGGGAAACTGGGCTCGGGGAACAAACCACAGCCCCAATGCGGCTTGGCTCAGGATCTCAACGCCTGCCTAGTTCTCACGTAGCCCTCGGCTCCCTATAGGGCCAAGGAGTGGCTGGGCTACCTCGGGCTCCGTGGGCACTGCTGCTTGGCTGGTGGTCTCCGCAGCTGGAAAGCAACTCCAAACGTCTTCTCCTTCACGGAGAAGGCTGATGTGGCCTGAAGAAGCCCTGTGTGCACTGGCCCTAGCAACCCACCCCTAGCCAGCTCGGGATGGCCCCAACTAGGGCCTAGCTCCGAAACGGCCCAAAACGTGCTTGTAGGAGCTGCATTCTGCAAAGGGAAACTGGGCTCGGGGAACAAACCTCAGCCCCAATGCGGCTTGGCTCAGGATCGCAGCGCTTGCCTAGTTCTCACCTAGCCCTCGGCTCCCCCTAGGGCCCAGGAGGGTCTGGGCTGCCTCGGGCTCCGTGGGCACTGCTGCTTGGCTGGTAGTCTCCGCAGCTGGAAACCAACTCCAAACGACTTCTCCTTTGCGGAGAAGGCGGATGTGGCCTAAAGAAGCCCTGGGTGCACTGGCCCTAGAGCCACCCCTAGTCAGCTCTGGATGGCCCCAGGTAGGGCCTTGCTCCGAAACGGCCCAATACTCGCTTGTAGGAGCTGCATTCTGCAAAGGGAAACTGGGCTCGGGGAACAAACCTCAGCCCCAATGCGGCTTGGCTCAGGATCGCAGCGCTTGCTTAGTTCTCACCTAGCCCTCGGATACCCATAGGGCCAAGGAGGGGCTGGGCTGCCTCGGGCTCCGGGGCACTGCTGCTTGGCTGGTGGTCTCAGCAGCTGGAAACCAACTCCAAATGTCTTCTCCTTCGCGGAGAAGGCTGATGTGGCCTGAAGAGGCCTGTGTGCACTGGCCCTAGAAACCGAACACTAGCCAGCTGGGGAGGGCTCCACCTAGGGCCTAGCTCCGAAACGTGCCAAAACGCGCTTCTAGGAGCTGCATTCTACAAAGGGAAACTGGGCTCGGGGAACAAACCTCAGCCCCAATGCGGCTTGGCTCAGGATCCCAGCGATGCCTAGTTCTCACCTAGACCTCGGCTCCCCCTAGGGCCAAGGAGGGTCTTGGCTGCCTCTGGCTTCGTGGACACTGCTGCTTGGCTGGTGGTCTCCGCAGCTGGAAAGCAACTCCAAATGTCTTCTCCTTCGCGGAGAAGGCTGATGTGGCCTGAAGAAGCCCTTTGTGCAATGGCCCTAGCAACCCATACATAGCCAGCTCGGGAGGGCCCCAGGTAGGGCCTAGCTCCGAAACGGCCCAAAACGGGCTTCTAAGAGCTGCATTCTGCAAAGGGAGACTGGGCTCGGGGAACAAACCTCAGCCCCAATGGGGCTTGGCTCAGGATATCAGCGCTTGCCTAGGTCTCACCTAGGCCTAGGATCCCCATAGGAACAAGGAGGGTCTAGGCTGCCTCTGGTACCGTGGGCACTGCTGCATGGCTGGTGGTCTCCGCAGCTGGAAACCAACTCCAAACGTCTTCTCCTTCGTGGAGAAGGCTGATGTGGCCTGAAGAAGCCCTGTGTGCACTGGCCTTAGCAACCCACCCCTAGCCATCTCGGGAGGGCCCCACATAGGGCCTAGCTCCGAATCGGCCCAAAACGCGCTTGTAGGAGCTGCATTCTGCAAAGGGAAACTGGGCTCGGGGAACAAACCTCAGCCCCAATGCGGCTTGGCTCAGGATCCCAGCGCTTGCCTAGTTCTCACCTAGCCATCGGCTCCCCATAGGGCCAAGGAAGGGCTGGGCTGCCTCGGGCTCCTTGGGCACTGCTGCTTGGCTGGTGGGCTCCGCAACTGTAAACCAACTCCAAACGTCTTCTCCTTCGCGGAGAAGGCTGATGTGGCCTGAAGAAGCCCTGTGTGCACTGGCCCTAGCAACTCACCCCTAGCCAGCTCGGGAGGGCGCCACCTAGGGCCTAGCTCCGAATCGGCCCAAAACGCGCTTGTAGGAGCTGCATTCTGCAAAGGGAAACTGGACTCGAGGAACAAACCTCAGCCCCAATGCGGCTTGGCTCAGAATCCCAGCGCTTGCCTAGTTCTCAGGTAGAGCTCGGCTCCTCATAGGGCCAAGGAGGGTCTGCGCTGCCTCGGGCTCCGTGGGCACTGCTGCTTGGCTGGTGGTCTCCGCAGCTGGAAACCAACTCCAAACGTCTTCTCCTTCGCGGAGAAGGCTGATGTGGCCTGAAGAAGCCCTGGGTGCACTGGCCCAAGCAACCCACCCCTAGCCATCTCTGGAGGGCCCCAGGTAGGGCCTTGCTCCGAAACGGCCCAAAACACGCTTGTAGGAGCTGCATGCTGAAAAGGGAACCTGGGCTCGGGGAACAAACCTCAGCCCCAATGCGGCTTGGCTCAGGATCGCAGCGCTTGCCTAGTTCTCACCTAGCCCTCGGCTCCCCCTAGGGCCCAGGAGGGTCTGGGCTGCCTCGGGCTCGGTGGGCACTGCTGCTTGGCTGGTGGTCTCCGCAGCTGGAAACCAACTCCAAACGTCTTCTCCTTCACGGAGAAGGCTGATGTGGACTGAAGAGGCCTGTGTGCACTGGCCCTAGAAACCGAACCCTAGCCAGCTCGGGAGGGCCCCACCTAGGGCCTAGCTCCGAAACGGGCCAAAACGCGCTTCTAGGAGCTGCATTCTGCAAAGGGAAACTGGGCTCGGTTATCAAACCTCAGCCCCAATGCGGCTTGGCTCAGGATCCCAGCGCTTGCCTAGTTCTCACCTAGACCTCGGCTCCCCCTAGGGCCAAGGACGGTCTTGGCTGCCTCCTGCTCCGTGGGCACTGCTGCTTGCCTGGTGGTCTCTGCAGCTGGAAACCAACTCCAAACGTCTTCTCCTTCGCGGAGAAGGCTGATGTGGCCTGAAGAAGCCCTTTGTGCAATGGCCCTAGCAGCCCACACATAGCCAGCTCGGGACGGCCCCAGGTAGGTCCTATCTCCGAAACGGCCCAAAACGGGCTTCTAGGAGATGCATTCTGCAAAGGGAAACTGGGCTCGGGGAACAAACCTCAGCCCCAATGCGGCTTGGCTCAGGATCCCAGCGCTTGCCTAGTTCTCAGGTAGCCCTTGGCTCCGCAAAGAGCCAAGGAGGGGCTGGGCTGTCTCTGGCTCCCAGGGCACTGCTGCTTCGCTGGTGGTCTCCGCAGCTGGAAACCAACTCCAAACGTCTTCTCCTTCGCGGAGAAGGCTGATGTGGCCTGAAGAAGCCCTTTGTGCAATGGCCCTAGCAACCCACACATAGCCAGCTCGGGACGGCCCCAGGAAGGTCCTATCTCCGAAACGGCCGAAAACGGGCTTCTAGGAGCTGCATTCTGAAAAGGGAAACTGGGCTCGGGGAACAAACCTCAGCCCCACTGCGGCTTGGCTCAGGATCGCAGCGCTTGCCTAGTTCTCACCTAGGCCTAGGCTCCCCATAGGGCCAAGGAGGGGCTGGGCTGTCTCTGGCTCCCAGGGCACTGCTGCTTCGCTGGTGGTCTCCGCAGCTGGAAAGCAACTCCAAACGTCGTCTCCTTCGCGGAGAAGG
Organism: Sus scrofa; assembly: GCF_054392235.1. Lineage (NCBI taxonomy): Eukaryota > Metazoa > Chordata > Mammalia > Artiodactyla > Suidae > Sus > Sus scrofa. Next base: position 49,963,412 of record NC_139385.1, on the reverse strand, counting down.
CTGATGTGGCCTGAAGAAGCCCTGGGTGCACTGGCCCAAGCAACCCACCCCTAGCCATCTCTGGAGGGCCCCAGGTAGGGCCTTGCTCCGAAACGGCCCAAAACACGCTTGTAGGAGCTGCATGCTGAAAAGGGAACCTGGGCTCGGGGAACAAACCTCAGCCCCAATGCGGCTTGGCTCAGGATCGCAGCGCTTGCCTAGTTCTCACCTAGCCCTCGGCTCCCCCTAGGGCCCAGGAGGGTCTGGGCTGCCTCGGGCTCGGTGGGCACTGCTGCTTGGCTGGTGGTCTCCGCAGCTGGAAACCAACTCCAAACGTCTTCTCCTTCACGGAGAAGGCTGATGTGGACTGAAGAGGCCTGTGTGCACTGGCCCTAGAAACCGAACCCTAGCCAGCTCGGGAGGGCCCCACCTAGGGCCTAGCTCCGAAACGGGCCAAAACGCGCTTCTAGGAGCTGCATTCTGCAAAGGGAAACTGGGCTCGGTTATCAAACCTCAGCCCCAATGCGGCTTGGCTCAGGATCCCAGCGCTTGCCTAGTTCTCACCTAGACCTCGGCTCCCCCTAGGGCCAAGGACGGTCTTGGCTGCCTCCTGCTCCGTGGGCACTGCTGCTTGCCTGGTGGTCTCTGCAGCTGGAAACCAACTCCAAACGTCTTCTCCTTCGCGGAGAAGGCTGATGTGGCCTGAAGAAGCCCTTTGTGCAATGGCCCTAGCAGCCCACACATAGCCAGCTCGGGACGGCCCCAGGTAGGTCCTATCTCCGAAACGGCCCAAAACGGGCTTCTAGGAGCTGCATTCTGCAAAGGGAAACTGGGCTCGGGGAACAAACCTCAGCCCCAATGCGGCTTGGCTCAGGATCCCAGCGCTTGCCTAGTTCTCAGGTAGCCCTTGGCTCCGCAAAGAGCCAAGGAGGGGCTGGGCTGTCTCTGGCTCCCAGGGCACTGCTGCTTCGCTGGTGGTCTCCGCAGCTGGAAACCAACTCCAAACGTCTTCTCCTTCGCGGAGAAGGCTGATGTGGCCTGAAGAAGCCCTTTGTGCAATGGCCCTAGCAACCCACACATAGCCAGCTCGGGACGGCCCCAGGAAGGTCCTATCTCCGAAACGGCCGAAAACGGGCTTCTAGGAGCTGCATTCTGAAAAGGGAAACTGGGCTCGGGGAACAAACCTCAGCCCCACTGCGGCTTGGCTCAGGATCCCAGCGCTTGCCTAGTTCTCAGGTAACCCTTGGCTCCGCAAAGAGCCAAGGAGGGGCTGGGCTGTCTCTGGCTCCCAGGGCACTGCTGCTTCGCTGGTGGTCTCCGCAGCTGGAAAGCAACTCCAAACGTCTTCTCCTTCGCGGAGAAGGCTGATGTGGCCTGAAGAAGCCCTGTGTGCACTGGCCCTAGCATCCCACCCATGGCCAGCTCGGGAGGGCCCCACCAAGGGCCTAGCTCCGAAACGGCCCATAACGCGCTTCTAGGAGCTGCATTCAGCAAAGGGAACCTGGGCTCGGGGAACAAACCTCAGCCCCAATGCGGCTTGGCTCAGGATCCCAGCGCTTGCCTAGTTCTCACCTAGCACTTGGCTCCCCATAGGGCCAAGGAGGGGCTGGGCTGCCTCTGGCTCCGTGGGCACTGCTGCTTGGCTGGCGGTCTCCGCAGCAGTAAACCAACTCCAAATGTCTTCTCCTTAGCCAGAAGGCTGATTTTGCATAGAAAAGCCTAGTTTTTAATGGCCCCATCAACCCACTCTTAGCCTAGAGCTAGGGAAGGACCCACCTAGGGGCTATCTCCAAACAGCACAACACGCGCTTCTAGGAGATGAATTCTGCAAAGGGAAACTGGCCTCGGGGAACAAATCTCAACCCGAATGCGACTTGGCTCAGGATCGCAGCGCTTGCCTAGTTCTCACCTAGCCCTGGGCTCCCCTTAGGGCCAAGGAGGGGCTGGGCTGCCTCGGGCTACCTGGGCACTGCTGCTTGGCTGGTGGTCTCCGCAGCTGGAAACTAACTCCAAACGTCTTCTCCTTCGCGGAGAAGGCTGTTGTGGCCTGAAGAAGCCCTTTGTACACTGGCCCTAGAAACCCAACCCTAGCCAGCTCGGGAGGGTCCCACCTAGGGCCTAGCTCCGAAACGGCACAAAACGCGTTTGTAGGAGCTGCATTCTGCAAAGGGAAACTGGGCTCGGGGAACAAACCTCAGCCCCAATGCGGCTTGGCTCAGGATCCCAGCGCTTGCCTAGTTCTCACGTAGCCCTCGGCTCCCCATAGGGCCAAGGAGTGTCTGTGCTGCCTTGGGCTCCGTGGGCACTGCTGCTTGGCTGGTGGTCTCCGCAGCTGGAAACCAACTCCAAACGTCTTCTCCTTCGCGGAGAAGGTGATGTGGGCTGAAGAAGCCCTGTGTGCACTGGCCCTAGCAACCCACCCCTAGCCAGCTCGGAATGGCCACAGGTAGGGCCTAGCTCCGAAACGGCCCAAAACGCGCTTGTAGGAGCTGCATTCTGCAAAGGGAAACTGGGGTCGGGGAACAAACCTCAGCCCCAATGCGGCTTGGCTCAGAATCCCAGCGCTTGCCTAGTTCTTACCTAGGCCTAGGATCCTCATTGGGCCAAGGAGGGTCTGCGCTGCCTCGGGCTCCGTGGGCACTGCTGCTTGGCTGGTGGTCTCCGCAGCTGGAAACCAACTCCAAACGTCTTCTCCTTCGCGGAGAAGGCTGATGTGGCCTGAAGAAGCCCTGTGTGCACTGGCCCTAGCAACCCACCCCTAGCCAGCTCGGGAGGGCCCCAGGTAGGGCCTAGCTCCGAAACGGCCCAAAACACGCTTGCAGGAGCTGCATTCTGCAAAGGGAAACTGGGCTCGGGGAACAAACCTCAGCCCCAATGCGGCTTGGCTCAGGATCCCAGCGCTTGCTTAGTTCTCACCTAGCCCTCGGCTACCCATAGGGCCAAGGAGGGGCTAGGCTGCCTCGGGCTCCGGGGCACTGCTGCTTGGCTGGTGGTCTCAGCAGCTGGAAACCAACTCCAAATGTCTTCTCCTTCGCGGAGAAGGCTGATGTGGCCTGAAGAAGCCCTGTGTGCACTGGCCCTAGAAACCGAACCCTAGCCAGCTCGGGAGGGCCCCACCTAGGGCCTAGCTCCGAAACGTGCCAAAACGCGATTCTAGGAGCTGCATTCTACAAAGGGAAACTGGGCTCGGGGAACAAACCTAAGCCCCAATGCGGCTTGGCTCAGGATCCCAGCGCTTGCCTAGTTCTCACCTAGACCTCGGCTCCCCCTAGGGCCAAGGAGGGTCTTGGCTGCCTCTGGCTTCGTGGGCACTGCTGCTTGGCTGGTGGTCTCCGCAGCTGGAAAGCAACTCCAAATGTCTTCTCCTTCGCGGAGAAGGCTGATGTGGCCTGAAGAAGCCCTTTGTGCAATGGCCCTAGCAACCCACACATAGCCAGCTCGGGAGGGCCCCAGGTAGGGCCTAGCTCCGAAACGGCCCAAAACGGGCTTCTAGGAGCTGCATTCTGCAAAGGGAGACTGGGCTCGGGGAACAAACCTCAGCCCCAATGGGGCTTGGCTCAGGATATCAGCGCTTGCCTAGGTCTCACCTAGGCCTAGGATCCCAATAGGAACAAGGAGGGTCTAGGCTGCCTCTGGTACCGTGGGCACTGCTGCATGGCTGGTGGTCTCCGCAGCTGGAAACCAACTCCAAACGTCTTCTCCTTCGTGGAGAAGGCTGATGTGGCCTGAAGAAGCCCTGTGTGCACTGGCCTTAGCAACCCACCCCTAGCCATCTCGGGAGGGCCCCACCTAGGGCCTAGCTCCGAATCGGCCCAAAACGCGCTTGTAGGAGCTGCATTCTGCAAAGGGAAACTGGGCTCGGGGAACAAACCTCAGCCCCAATGCGGCTTGTCTCAGGATCCCAGCGCTTGCCTAGTTCTCACCTAGCCATCGGCTCCCCATAGGGCCAAGTAAGGGCTGGGCTGCCTCGGGCTCCTTGGGCACTGCTGCTTGGCTGGTGGGCTCCGCAACTGTAAACCAACTCCAAACGTCTTCTCCTTCGCGGAGAAGGCTGATGTGGCCTGAAGAAGCCCTGTGTGCACTGGCCCTAGCAACTCACCCCTAGCCAGCTCGGGAGGGCGCCACCTAGGGCCTAGTTCCGAAACGGCCCAAATCGCGCTTGTAGGAGCTGCATTCTGCAAAGGGAAACTGGGCTCGGGGATCAAACCTCAGCCCCAATGCGGCTTGGCTCAGGATCGCTGCGCTTGCCTAGTTCTCACCTAGCCCTCGGCTCCCCATAGGGCCAAGGAGGGTCTGGGCTGCCTCTGGCTCCGTGGGCACTGCTGCTTGGCTGGTGGTCTCAGCAGCTGGAAACCAACTCCAAACGTCTTCTCCTTTGCGGAGAAGGCTGATGTGGCCTGAAGTAGCCCTGTGTGCACTGGCCCTAGCAACTCACCCATCGCCAGCTCGGGAGGGCCCCACCTAGGGCCTAGCTCCAAAAAGGCCGAAAACGCGCTTCTAGGAGCTGCATTCTGCAAAGGGAAACTGGACTCGAGGAACAAACCTCAGCCCCAATGCGGCTTGGCTCAGAATCCCAGCGCTTGCCTAGTTCTCAGGTAGAGCTCGGCTCCTCATAGGGCCAAGGAGGGTCTGCGCTGCCTCGGGCTCCGTGGGCACTGCTGCTTGGCTGGTGGTCTCCGCAGCTGGAAACCAACTCCAAACGTCTTCTCCTTCGCGGAGAAGGCTGATGTGGCCTGAAGAAGCCCTGTGTGCACTGGCCCTAGCAACCCACCCCTAGCCAGCTCGGGAGGGCCCCACCTAGGGCCTAATCCGAAACGGCCCAAAACGCACTTCTAGGAGCTGCATTCTGCAAAGGGAAACTGGGCTCGGGGAACAAACCTCAGCCCCAATGCGGCTTGGCTCAGGATACCAGCGCGTGCCTAGTTCTCACGTAGCCCTCGGCTCCCCATAAGGCCAAGGAGGGTCTGGGCTGTCTTTGGCTCCCGGGGCACTGCTGCTTGGCTGGTGGTCTCCGCAGCTGGAAACCAACTCCAAACGTCTTCTCCTTCGCGGAGAAGGCTGATGTGGCCTGAAGAAGCCCTGGGTGCACTGGCCCAAGCAACCCACCCCTAGCCATCTCTGGAGGGCCCCAGGTAGGGCCTTGCTCCGAAACTGCCCAAAACACGCTTGTAGGAGCTGCATTCTGAAAAGGGAACCTGGGCTCGGGGAACAAACCTCAGCCCCAATGCGGCTTGGCTCAGGATCGCAGCGCTTGCCTAGTTCTCACCTAGCCCTCGGCTCCCGCTAGGGCCCAGGAGGGTCTGGGCTGCCTCGGGCTCGGTGGGCACTGCTGCTTGGCTGGTGGTCTCCGCAGCTGGAAACCAACTCCAAACGTCTTCTCCTTCACGGAGAAGGTGATGTGGACTGAAGAGGCCTGTGTGCACTGGCCCTAGAAACCGAACCCTAGCCAGCTCGGGAGGGCCCCACCTAGGGCCTAGCTCCAAAACGGGCCAAAACGCGCTTCTAGGAGCTGCATTCTGCAAAGGGAAACTGGGCTCGGGGAACAAACCTCAGCCCCAATGCGGCTTGGCTCAGGATCCCAGCGCTTGCCTAGTTCTCACCTAGACCTCGGCTCCCCCTAGGGCCAAGGACGGTCTTGGCTGCCTCCTGCTCCGTGGGCACTGCTGCTTGCCTGGTGGTCTCCGCAGCTGGAAACCAACTCCAAACGTCTTCTCCTTCGCGGAGAAGGCTGATGTGGCCTGAAGAAGCCCTTTGTGCAATGGCCCTAGCAACCCACACATAGCCAGCTCGGGACGGCCCCAGGTATGTCCTATCTCCGAAACGGCCCAAAACGGGCCTCTAGGAGCTGCATTCTGCAAAGGGAAACTGGGCTCGGGGAACAAACCTCAGCCCCAATGCGGCTTGGCTCAGGATCCCAGCGCTTGCCTAGTTCTCAGGTAGCCCTTGGCTCCGCAAAGAGCCAAGGAGGGGCTGGGCTGTCTCTGGCTCCCAGGGCACTGCTGCTTCGCTGGTGGTCTCCGCAGCTGGAAACCAACTCCAAACGTCTTCTCCTTCGCGGAGAAGTCTGATGTGGCCTGAAGAAGCCCTTTGTGCAATGGCCCTAGCAACCCACACATAGCCAGCTCGGGACGGCCCCAGGTAGGTCCTATCTCGGAAACGGCCCAAAACGGACTTCTAGGAGCTGCATTCTGCAAAGGGAAACTGGGCTCGGGGAACAAACCTCAGCCCCAATGCGGCTTGGCTCAGGATCCCAGCGCTTGCCTAGTTCTCAGGTGGCCCTTGGCTCCGCAAAGTGCCAAGGAGGGGCTGGGCTGTCTCTGGCTCCCAGGGCACTGCTGCTTCGCTGGTGGTCTCCGCAGCTGGAAAGCAACTCCAAACGTCTTCTCCTTCGCGGAGAAGGCTGATGTGGCCTGAAGAAGCCCTGTGTGCACTGGCCCTAGCATCCCACCCATGGCCAGCTCGGGAGGGCCCCACCAAGGGCCTAGCTCCGAAACGGCCAATAACGCGCTTCTAGGAGCTGCATTCAGCAAAGGGAACCTGGGATCGGGGAACAAACCTCAGCCCCAATGCGGCTTGGCTCAGGATCCCAGCGCTTGCCTAGTTCTCACCTAGCCCTCGGCTCCCCATAGGGCCAAGGAGGGGCTGGGCTGCCTCTGGCTCCGTGGGCACTGCTGCTTGGCTGGTGGTCTCCGCAGCTGGAAACCAGCTCCAAACGTCTTCTCCTTCGCGGAGAAGGCTGATGTGGCCTGAAGAAGCCCTGTTTGCACTGGCCCTAGCAACCCACCCATTGCATGCTCAGGAGGGGCCCACCTAGTGCCTAGCGCCTAAACGGCACCAAACGCGCTTGTAGGAGCTGCATTCTGCAAAGGGAAACTGGGCTCTGGGAACAAACCTCAGCCCCAATGCGGCTTGGCTCAGGATAGCACCGCTTGCCTAGTTCTCACCTAGCCCTCGGCTTCCCTTAGGGCCAAGGATGGTCTGGGCTGCCTCTGGCTCCGTGGGCACTGCTGCTTGGCTGGCGGTCTCTGCAGCAGTAAACCAACTCCAAACGTCTTCTCCTTAGCCAGAAGGCTGATTTTGCATAGAAAAGCCTAGTTTTTAATGGCCCCATCAACCCACTCTTAGCCTAGAGCTAGGGAAGGACCCACCTAGGGGCTATCTTCAAACAGCACAACACGCACTTCTAGGAGATGAATTCTGCAAAGGGAAACTGGGCTCGGGGAACAAATCTCAACCCGAATGCGACTTGGCTCAGGATCGCAGCGCTTGCCTAGTTCTCACCTAGCCCTGGGCTCCCCATAGGGCCAAGGAGGGGCTGGGCTGCCTCGGGCTACCTGGGCACTGCTGCTTGGCTGGTGGTCTCCGCAGCTGGAAACTAACTCAAAACGTCTTCTCCTTCGCGGAGAAGGCTGTTGTGGCCTGAAGAAGCCCTTTGTACACTGGCCCTAGAAACCCAACCCTAGCCAGCTCGGGAGGGTCCCACCTAGGGCCTAGCTCCGAAACGGCACCAAACGCGCTTGTAGGAGCTGCATTCTGCAAAGGGAAACTGGGCTCGGGGAACAAACCTCAGCCCCAATGCGGCTTGGCTCAGGATCCCAGCGCTTGCCTAGTTCTCACCTAGCCCTCGGCTCCCCATAGGGCCAAGGAGTGTCTGGGCTGCCTTGGGCTCCGTGGGCACTGCTGCTTGGCTGGTGGTCTCAGCAGCTGGAAACCAACTCCAAACGTCTTCTCCTTCGCGGAGAAGGTGATGTGGGCTGAAGAAGCCCTGTGTGCACTGGCCCTAGAAAACGAACACTAGCCAGCTTGGGAGGGCCCCACCTAGGGCCTAGCTCCGAAACGTGCCAAAACGCGCTTCTAGGAGCTGCATTCTGCAAAGGGAAACTGGGCTCGGGGAACAAACCTCAGCCCCAATGCGGCTTGGCTCAGGATCCCAGCGCTTGCCTAGTTCTCACCTAGACCTCGGCTCCCCCTAGGGACAAGGAGGGGCTGGGCTGCCTCTGGCTCCGTGGGCACTGCTGCTTGTGGGTGGTCTCCGCAGCTGGAAACCAACTCCAAACGTCTTCTCCTTCGTGGAGAAGGCTGATGTGGCCTGAAGAAGCCCTGTGTGCACTGGCCTTAGCAACCCACCCCTAGCCATCTCGGGAGGGGCCCACATAGGGCCTAGCTCCGAAACGGCCCAAAACGCGCTTGTAGGAGCTGCATTCTGCAAAGGGAAACTGGGCTCGGGGAACAAACCTCAGCCCCAACGCGGCTTGGCTCAGGATCCCAGCGCTTGCCTAGTTCTCCCCTAGCCCTCGTCTCCCCATAGGGCCAAGGAAGGGCTGGGCTGCCTCGGGCTCCATGGGCACTGCTGCTTGGCTGGTGGGCTCCGCAACTGTAAACCAACTCCAAACGTCTTCTCCTTTGCGGAGAAGGCTGATGTGGCCTGAAGAAGCCCTGTGTGCACTGGCCCTAGCAACTCACCCCTAGCCAGCTCGGGAGGGCCCCACCTAGGGCCTAGCTCCGAAACAGCCCAAAACGCGCTTGTAGGAGCTGCATTCTGCAAAGGGAAACTGGGCTCGGGGAACAAACCTCAGCCCCAATGCGGCTTGGCTCAGGATCGCTGCGCTTGCCTAGTTCTCACCTAGCCCTCGGCTCCACATAGGGCCAGGGAGGGGCTGGGCTGCCTCTGGCTCTGTGGGCACTGCTGCTTGCCTGGTGGTCTCCGCAGCTGGAAACCAACTCCAAACGTCTTCTCCTTCGCGGAGAAGGTGATGTGGGCTGAAGAAGCCCTGTGTGCACTGGCCCTAGTAACCCACTCATTCCCTGCTCGGGATGGCCACAGGTAGGGCCTAGCTCCGAAACGGCCCAAAACGCGCTTGTAGGAGCTGCATTCTGCAAAGGGAAACTGGGCTCGGGGAACAAACCTCAGCCCCAATGCGGCTTGGCTCAGAATCCCAGCGCTTGCCTAGTTCTCAGGTAGCCCTCGGCTCCTCATAGGGCCAAGGAGCGGCTGGGCTGCCTCGGGCTCCGTGGGCACTGCTGCTTGGCTGGTGGTCTCCGCAGCTGGAAACCAACTCCAAACGTCTTCTCCTTCACGGAGAAGGCTGATGTGGCCTGAAGAAGCCCTGTGTGCACTGGCCCTAGCATCCCACCCATGGCCAGCTCGGGAGGGCCCCACCAAGGGCCTAGCTCCGAAACGGCCCATAACGCGCTTCTAGGAGCTGCATTCAGCAAAGGGAACCTGGGCTCGGGGAACAAACCTCAACCCCAATGCGGCTTGGCTCAGGATCCCAGCGCTTGCCTAGTTCTCACCAGGCACTCGGCTACCCATAGGGCCAAGGAGGGGCTGGGCTGCCTCTGGCTCCGTGGGCACTGCTGCTTGGCTGGTGGTCTCCGCAGCTGGAAACCAGCTCCAAACGTCTTCTCCTTCGCAGAGAAGGCTGATGTGGCCTGAAGAAGCCCTGTTTGCACTGGCCCTAGCAACCCACCCATTGCATGCTCAGGAGGGGCCCACCTAGTGCCTAGCGCCTAAACGGCACCAAACGCGCTTGTAGGAGCTGCATTCTGCAAAGGGAAACTGGGCTCGGGGAACAAACCTCAGCCCCAATGCGGCTTGGCTCAGGATAGCACCGCTTGCCTAGTTCTCACCTAGCCCTCGGCTTCCCTTAGGGCCAAGGATGGTCTGGGCTGCCTCTGGCTCCGTGGGCACTGCTGCTTGGCTGGCGGTCTCTGCAGCAGTAAACCAACTCCAAACGTCTTCTCCTTAGCAAGAAGGCTGATTTTGCATAGAAAAGCCTAGTTTTTAATGGCCCCATCAACCCACTCTTAGCCTAGAGCTAGGGAAGGACCCACCTAGGGGCTATCTCCAAACAGCACAACACGCACTTCTAGGAGATGAATTCTGCAAAGGGAAACTGGGCTCGGGGAACAAATCTCAACCCGAATGCGACTTGGCTCAGGATCGCAGCGCTTGCCTAGTTCTCACCTAGCCCTGGGCTCCCCTTAGGGCCAAGGAGGGGCTGGGCTGCCTCGGGCTACCTGGGCACTGCTGCTTGGCTGGTGGTCTCCGCAGCTGGAAACTAACTCAAAACGTCTTCTCCTTCGCGGAGAAGACTGTTGTGGCCTGAAGAAGCCCTTTGTACACTGGCCCTAGCAACCCAACCCTAGCCAGCTCGGGAGGGTCCCACCTAGGGCCTAGCTCCGAAACGGCCCAAAACGCGCTTGTAGGAGCTGCATTCTGCAAAGGGAAACTGGGCTCGGGGAACAAACCTCAGCCCCAATGCGGCTTGGCTCAGGATCCCAGCGCTTGCCTAGTTCTCACCTAGCCCTCGGCTCCCCATAGGGCCAAGGAGTGTCTGGGCTGCCTTGGGCTCCGTGGGCACTGCTGCTTGGCTGGTGGTCTCAGCAGATGGAAACCAACTGCAAACGTCTTCTCCTTCGCGGAGAAGGTGATGTGGGCTGAAGAAGCCCTGTGTGCACTGGCCCTGCAACCCACCCCTAGCCAGCTCGGAATGGCCACAAGTAGGGCCTAGCTCCGAAACGGCCCAAAACGCGCTTGTAGGAGCTGCATTCTGCAAAGGAAAACTGGGCTCGGGGAACAAACCTCAGCCCCAATGCGGCTTGGCTCAGGATCCCAGCGCTTGCCTAGTTCTCACCTAGCCCTCGGCTCCCCATAGGGCCAAGGAAGGGCTGGGCTGCCTCGGGCTCCATGGGCACTGCTGCTTGGCTGGTGGGCTCCGCAACTGTAAACCAACTCCAAACGTCTTCTCCTTCGCGGAGAAGGCTGATGTGGCCTGAAGAAGCCCTGTGTGCACTGGCCCTAGCAACTCACCCCTAGCCAGCTCGGGAGGGCCCCACCTAGGGCCTAGCTCCGAAACGGCCCAAAACGCGCTTGTAGGAGCTGCATTCTGCAAAGGGAAACTGGGCTCGGGGAACAAACCTCAGCCCCAATGCGGCTTGGCTCAGGATCGCTGCGCTTGCCTAGTTCTCACCTAGCCCTCGGCACCACATAGGGCCAGGGAGGGGCTGGGCTGCCTCTGGCTCTGTGGGCACTGCTGCTTGCCTGGTGGTCTCCGCAGCTGGAAACCAACTCCAAACGTCTTCTCCTTCGCGGAGAAGGTGATGTGGGCTGAAGAAGCCCTGTGTGCACTGGCCCTAGTAACCCACCCATTCCCTGCTCGGGATGGCCACAGGTAGGGCCTAGCTCCGAAACGGCCCAAAACGCGCTTGTAGGAGCTGCATTCTGCAAAGGGAAACTGGGCTCGGGGAACAAACCTCAGCCCCAATGCGGCTTGGCTCAGGATCCCAGCGCTTGCCTAGTTCTCACCTAGCCCTCGGCTCCCCATAGGGCCAAGGAGTGTCTGGGCTGCCTTGGGCTCCGTGGGCACTGCTGCTTGGCTGGTGGTCTCAGCAGCTGGAAACCAACTCCAAACGTCTTCTCCTTCGCGGAGAAGGTGATGTGGGCTGAAGAAGCCCTGTGTGCACTGGCCCTAGCAACCCACCCCTAGCCATCTCGGAATGGCCACAGGTAGGGCCTAGCTCCGAAACGGCCCAAAACGCGCTTGTAGGAGCTGCATTCTACAAAGGGAAACTGGGCTCGGGGAACAAACCTCAGCCCCAATGCGGCTTGGCTCAGAATCCCAGCGCTTGCCTAGTTCTCAGGTAGCACTTGGCTCCGCAATGAGCCAAGGAGGGGCTGGGCTGTCTCTGGCTCCCAGGGCACTGCTGCTTGGCTGGTGGTCTCCGCAGCTGGAAAGCAACTCCAAACGTCTTCTCCTTCGCGGAGAAGGTGATGTGGCCTGAAGAAGCCCTGTGTGCACTGGCCCTAGCATCCCACCCATGGCCAGCTCGGAAGGTCCCCACCAAGGGCCTAGCTCCGAAACGGCCCATAACGCGCTTCTAGGAACTGCATTCAGCAAAGGGAACTTGGGCTCGGGGAACAAACCTAAGCCCCAATGCGGCTTGGCTCAGGATCCCAGCGCTTGCGTAGTTCTCACCTAGCACTCGGTTACCCATAGGGCCAAGGAGGGGCTGGGCTGCCTCTGGCTCCGTGGGCACTGCTGCTTGGCTGGCGGTCTCCTCAGCAGTAAACCAACTCCAAACGTCTTCTCCTTAGCAAGAAGGCTGATTTTGCATAGAAAAGCCTAGTTTTTAATGGCCCCATCAACCCACTCTTAGCCTAGAGCTAGGGAAGGACCCACCTAGGGGCTATCTCCAAACAGCACAACACGCGCTTCTAGGAGATGAATTCTGCAAAGGGAAACTGGGCTCGGGGAACAAATCTCAACCCGAATGCGACTTGGCTCAGGATCGCAGCGCTTGCCTAGTTCTCACCTAGCCCTCGGCTCCCCATAGGGCCAAGGAGTGTCTGGGCTGCCTCGGGCTCCGTGGGCACTGCTGCTTGGCTGGTGGTCTCCGCAGCTGGAAACCAACTCCAAACGTCTTCTCCTTCGCGGAGAAGGCTGATGTGGCCTGAAGAAGCCCTGTGTGCACTGGCCCAAGCAACCCACCCTAGCAATCTCGGGAGGGCCCCAGGTAGGGCCTTGCTCCGAAACGGCCCAAAACGCGCTTGTAGGAGCTGCATTCTGCAAAGGGAAACTGGGCTCGGGGAACAAACCTCAGCCCCAATGCGGCTTGGCTCAGGATCCCAGCGCTTGCCTAGTTCTCACCTAGGCCTTGGCTCCCCCTAGGGCCAAGGAGGGGCTTGGCTGCCTCTGGCTCCGTGGGCACTGCTGCTTGGCTGGTGGTCTCCGCAGCTGGAAACCAACTCCAAACGTCTTCTCCTTCATGAGAAGGCTGATTTTGCATAGAAAGGCGTAGTTTTAACTTGCCCTACAACCCTCGATTAGCGTAGAGCTTGGGAAGGACCCACATAGGGGCTATCTCGAAGCGGCCCAAAACGCGCTTCTAGGAACTGCATTTTGCAAAGGGAAACTGGGTTCGGGGAACAAACCTCAGCCCCAATGCGGCTTGGCTCAGGATCACAGCGCTTGACTAGTTTTCACCTAGCCCTCGGCTCCCCATAGGGCCAAGGAGGGTCTGGGCTGCCTCGGGCTCCGTGGGCACTGCTGCTTGGCTGGTGGTCTCAGCAGCTGGAAACCAACTCCAAACGTCTTCTCCTTCGCGGAGAAGGTGATGTGGGCTGAAGAAGCCCTGTGTGCACTGGCCCTAGAAAACGAACACTAGCCAGCTTGGGAGGGCCCCACCTAGGGCCTAGCTCCGAAACGTGCCAAAACGCGCTTCTAGGAGCTGCATTCTGCAAAGGGAAACTGGGCTCGGGGAACAAACCTCAGCCCCAATGCGGCTTGGCTCAGGATCCCAGCGCTTGCCTAGTTCTCACCTAGACCTCGGCTCCCCCTAGGGACAAGGAGGGGCTGGGCTGCCTCTGGCTCCGTGGGCACTGCTGCTTGTGGGTGGTCTCCGCAGCTGGAAACCAACTCCAAACGTCTTCTCCTTCGTGGAGAAGGCTGATGTGGCCTGAAGAAGCCCTGTGTGCACTGGCCTTAGCAACCCACCCCTAGCCATCTCGGGAGGGGCCCACATAGGGCCTAGCTCCGAAACAGCCCAAAACGCGCTTGTAGGAGCTGCATTCTGCAAAGGGAAACTGGGCTCGGGGAACAAACCTCAGCCCCAATGCGGCTTGGCTCAGGATCGCTGCGCTTGCCTAGTTCTCACCTAGCCCTCGGCTCCACATAGGGCCAGGGAGGGGCTGGGCTGCCTCTGGCTCTGTGGGCACTGCTGCTTGCCTGGTGGTCTCCGCAGCTGGAAACCAACTCCAAACGTCTTCTCCTTCGCGGAGAAGGTGATGTGGGCTGAAGAAGCCCTGTGTGCACTGGCCCTAGTAACCCACTCATTCCCTGCTCGGGATGGCCACAGGTAGGGCCTAGCTCCGAAACGGCCCAAAACGCGCTTGTAGGAGCTGCATTCTGCAAAGGGAAACTGGGCTCGGGGAACAAACCTCAGCCCCAATGCGGCTTGGCTCAGAATCCCAGCGCTTGCCTAGTTCTCAGGTAGCCCTCGGCTCCTCATAGGGCCAAGGAGGGTCTGCGCTGCCTCGGGCTCCGTGGGCACTGCTGCTTGTCTGGTGGTCTCCGCAGCTGGAAACCAACTCCAAACGTCTTCTCCTTTGCGGAGAAGGCTGATGTGGCCTGAAGAAGCCCTGTGTGCACTGGCCCTAGCATCCCACCCATGGCCAGCTCGGGAGGGCCCCACCAAGGGCCTAGCTCCGAAACGGCCCATAACGCGCTTCTAGGAGCTGCATTCAGCAAAGGGAACCTGGGCTCGGGGAACAAACCTCAACCCCAATGCGGCTTGGCTCAGGATCCCAGCGCTTGCCTAGTTCTCACCAGGCACTCGGCTACCCATAGGGCCAAGGAGGGGCTGGGCTGCCTCTGGCTCCGTGGGCACTGCTGCTTGGCTGGTGGTCTCCGCAGCTGGAAACCAGCTCCAAACGTCTTCTCCTTCGCAGAGAAGGCTGATGTGGCCTGAAGAAGCCCTGTTTGCACTGGCCCTAGCAACCCACCCATTGCATGCTCAGGAGGGGCCCACCTAGTGCCTAGCGCCTAAACGGCACCAAACGCGCTTGTAGGAGCTGCATTCTGCAAAGGGAAACTGGGCTCGGGGAACAAACCTCAGCCCCAATGCGGCTTGGCTCAGGATAGCACCGCTTGCCTAGTTCTCACCTAGCCCTCGGCTTCCCTTAGGGCCAAGGATGGTCTGGGCTGCCTCTGGCTCCGTGGGCACTGCTGCTTGGCTGGCGGTCTCTGCAGCAGTAAACCAACTCCAAACGTCTTCTCCTTAGCAAGAAGGCTGATTTTGCATAGAAAAGCCTAGTTTTTAATGGCCCCATCAACCCACTCTTAGCCTAGAGCTAGGGAAGGACCCACCTAGGGGCTATCTCCAAACAGCACAACACGCACTTCTAGGAGATGAATTCTGCAAAGGGAAACTGGGCTCGGGGAACAAATCTCAACCCGAATGCGACTTGGCTCAGGATCGCAGCGCTTGCCTAGATCTCACCTAGCCCTGGGCTCCCCTTAGGGCCAAGGAGGGGCTGGGCTGCCTCGGGCTACCTGGGCACTGCTGCTTGGCTGGTGGTCTCCGCAGCTGGAAACTAACTCAAAACGTCTTCTCCTTCGCGGAGAAGACTGTTGTGGCCTGAAGAAGCCCTTTGTACACTGGCCCTAGCAACCCAACCCTAGCCAGCTCGGGAGGGTCCCACCTAGGGCCTAGCTCCGAAACGGCCCAAAACGCGCTTGTAGGAGCTGCATTCTGCAAAGGGAAACTGGGCTCGGGGAACAAACCTCAGCCCCAATGCGGCTTGGCTCAGGATCCCAGCGCTTGCCTAGTTCTCACCTAGCCCTCGGCTCCCCATAGGGCCAAGGAGTGTCTGGGCTGCCTTGGGCTCCGTGGGCACTGCTGCTTGGCTGGTGGTCTCAGCAGCTGGAAACCAACTGCAAACGTCTTCTCCTTCGCGGAGAAGGTGATGTGGGCTGAAGAAGCCCTGTGTGCACTGGCCCTGCAACCCACCCCTAGCCAGCTCGGAATGGCCACAAGTAGGGCCTAGCTCCGAAACGGCCCAAAACGCGCTTGTAGGAGCTGCATTCTGCAAAGGGAAACTGGGCTCGGGGAACAAACCTCAGCCCCAATGCGGCTTGGCTCAGGATCCCAGCGCTTGCCTAGTTCTCACCTAGCCCTCGGCTCCCCATAGGGCCAAGGAAGGGCTGGGCTGCCTCGGGCTCCATGGGCACTGCTGCTTGGCTGGTGGGCTCCGCAACTGTAAACCAACTCCAAACGTCTTCTCCTTCGCGGAGAAGGCTGATGTGGCCTGAAGAAGCCCTGTGTGCACTGGCCCTAGCAACTCACCCCTAGCCAGCTCGGGAGGGCCCCACCTAGGGCCTAGCTCCGAAACGGCCCAAAACGCGCTTGTAGGAGCTGCATTCTGCAAAGGGAAACTGGGCTCGGGGAACAAACCTCAGCCCCAATGCGGCTTGGCTCAGGATCGCTGCGCTTGCCTAGTTCTCACCTAGCCCTCGGCACCACATAGGGCCAGGGAGGGGCTGGGCTGCCTCTGGCTCTGTGGGCACTGCTGCTTGCCTGGTGGTCTCCGCAGCTGGAAACCAACTCCAAACGTCTTCTCCTTCGCGGAGAAGGTGATGTGGGCTGAAGAAGCCCTGTGTGCACTGGCCCTAGTAACCCACCCATTCCCTGCTCGGGATGGACACAGGTAGGGCCTAGCTCCGAAACGGCCCAAAACGCGCTTGTAGGAGCTGCATTCTGCAAAGGGAAACTGGGCTCGGGGAACAAACCTCAGCCCCAATGCGGCTTGGCTCAGGATCCCAGCGCTTGCCTAGTTCTCACCTAGCCCTCGGCTCCCCATAGGGCCAAGGAGTGTCTGGGCTGCCTTGGGCTCCGTGGGCACTGCTGCTTGGCTGGTGGTCTCCGCAGCTGGAAACCAACTCCAAACGTCTTCTCCTTCGCGGAGAAGGTGATGTGGGCTGAAGAAGCCCTGTGTGCACTGGCCCTAGCAACCCACCCCTAGCCATCTCGGAATGGCCACAGGTAGGGCCTAGCTCCGAAACGGCCCAAAACGCGCTTGTAGGAGCTGCATTCTACAAAGGGAAACTGGGCTCGGGGAACAAACCTCAGCCCCAATGCGGCTTGGCTCAGAATCCCAGCGCTTGCCTAGTTCTCAGGTAGCACTTGGCTCCGCAATGAGCCAAGGAGGGGCTGGGCTGTCTCTGGCTCCCAGGGCACTGCTGCTTGGCTGGTGGTCTCCGCAGCTGGAAAGCAACTCCAAACGTCTTCTCCTTCGCGGAGAAGGTGATGTGGCCTGAAGAAGCCCTGTGTGCACTGGCCCTAGCATCCCACCCATGGCCAGCTCGGAAGGTCCCCACCAAGGGCCTAGCTCCGAAACGGCCCATAACGCGCTTCTAGGAACTGCATTCAGCAAAGGGAACTTGGGCTCGGGGAACAAACCTAAGCCCCAATGCGGCTTGGCTCAGGATCCCAGCGCTTGCGTAGTTCTCACCTAGCACTCGGTTACCCATAGGGCCAAGGAGGGGCTGGGCTGCCTCTGGCTCCGTGGGCACTGCTGCTTGGCTGGCGGTCTCCTCAGCAGTAAACCAACTCCAAACGTCTTCTCCTTAGCAAGAAGGCTGATTTTGCATAGAAAAGCCTAGTTTTTAATGGCCCTATCAACCCAATCTTAGCCTAGAGCTAGGGAAGGACCCACCTAGGGGCTATCTCCAAACAGCACAACACGCGCTTCTAGGAGATGAATTCTGCAAAGGGAAACTGGGCTCGGGGAACAAATCTCAACCCGAATGCGACTTGGCTCAGGATCGCAGCGCTTGCCTAGTTCTCACCTAGCCCTCGGCTCCCCATAGGGCCAAGGAGTGTCTGGGCTGCCTCGGGCTCCGTGGGCACTGCTGCTTGGATGGTGGTCTCCGCAGCTGGAAACCAACTCCAAACGTCTTCTCCTTCGCGGAGAAGGCTGATGTGGCCTGAAGAAGCCCTGTGTGCACTGGCCCAAGCAACCCACCCTAGCAATCTCGGGAGGGCCCCAGGTAGGGCCTTGCTCCGAAACGGCCCAAAACGCGCTTGTAGGAGCTGCATTCTGCAAAGGGAAACTGGGCTCGGGGAACAAACCTCAGCCCCAATGCGGCTTGGCTCAGGATCCCAGCGCTTGCCTAGTTCTCACCTAGGCCTTGGCTCCCCCTAGGGCCAAGGAGGGGCTTGGCTGCCTCTGGCTCCGTGGGCACTGCTGCTTGGCTGGTGGTCTCCGCAGCTGGAAACCAACTCCAAACGTCTTCTCCTTCATGAGAAGGCTGATTTTGCATAGAAAGGCGTAGTTTTAACTTGCCCTACAACCCTCGATTAGCGTAGAGCTTGGGAAGGACCCACATAGGGGCTATCTCGAAGCGGCCCAAAACGCGCTTCTAGGAACTGCATTTTGCAAAGGGAAACTGGGTTCGGGGAACAAACCTCAGCCCCAATGCGGCTTGGCTCAGGATCACAGCGCTTGACTAGTTTTCACCTAGCCCTCGGCTCCCCATAGGGCCAAGGAGGGTCTGGGCTGCCTCGGGCTCCGTGGGCACTGCTGCTTGGCTGGTGGTCTCAGCAGCTGGAAACCAACTCCAAACGTCTTCTCCTTCGCGGAGAAGGTGATGTGGGCTGAAGAAGCCCTGTGTGCACTGGCCCTAGAAAACGAACACTAGCCAGCTTGGGAGGGCCCCACCTAGGGCCTAGCTCCGAAACGTGCCAAAACGCGCTTCTAGGAGCTGCATTCTGCAAAGGGAAACTGGGCTCGGGGAACAAACCTCAGCCCCAATGCGGCTTGGCTCAGGATCCCAGCGCTTGCCTAGTTCTCACCTAGACCTCGGCTCCCCCTAGGGACAAGGAGGGGCTGGGCTGCCTCTGGCTCCGTGGGCACTGCTGCTTGTGGGTGGTCTCCGCAGCTGGAAACCAACTCCAAACGTCTTCTCCTTCGTGGAGAAGGCTGATGTGGCCTGAAGAAGCCCTGTGTGCACTGGCCTTAGCAACCCACCCCTAGCCATCTCGGGAGGGGCCCACATAGGGCCTAGCTCCGAAACGGCCCAAAACGCGCTTGTAGGAGCTGCATTCTGCAAAGGGAAACTGGGCTCGGGGAACAAACCTCAGCCCCAACGCGGCTTGGCTCAGGATCCCAGCGCTTGCCTAGTTCTCCCCTAGCCCTCGTCTCCCCATAGGGCCAAGGAAGGGCTGGGCTGCCTCGGGCTCCATGGGCACTGCTGCTTGGCTGGTGGGCTCCGCAACTGTAAACCAACTCCAAACGTCTTCTCCTTTGCGGAGAAGGCTGATGTGGCCTGAAGAAGCCCTGTGTGCACTGGCCCTAGCAACTCACCCCTAGCCAGCTCGGGAGGGCCCCACCTAGGGCCTAGCTCCGAAACAGCCCAAAACGCGCTTGTAGGAGCTGCATTCTGCAAAGGGAAACTGGGCTCGGGGAACAAACCTCAGCCCCAATGCGGCTTGGCTCAGGATCGCTGCGCTTGCCTAGTTCTCACCTAGCCCTCGGCTCCACATAGGGCCAGGGAGGGGCTGGGCTGCCTCTGGCTCTGTGGGCACTGCTGCTTGCCTGGTGGTCTCCGCAGCTGGAAACCAACTCCAAACGTCTTCTCCTTCGCGGAGAAGGTGATGTGGGCTGAAGAAGCCCTGTGTGCACTGGCCCTAGTAACCCACTCATTCCCTGCTCGGGATGGCCACAGGTAGGGCCTAGCTCCGAAACGGCCCAAAACGCGCTTGTAGGAGCTGCATTCTGCAAAGGGAAACTGGGCTCGGGGAACAAACCTCAGCCCCAATGCGGCTTGGCTCAGAATCCCAGCGCTTGCCTAGTTCTCAGGTAGCCCTCGGCTCCTCATAGGGCCAAGGAGGGTCTGCGCTGCCTCGGGCTCCGTGGGCACTGCTGCTTGGCTGGTGGTCTCCGCAGCTGGAAACCAACTCCAAACGTCTTCTCCTTTGCGGAGAAGGCTGATGTGGCCTGAAGAAGCCCTGTGTGCACTGGCCCTAGCATCCCACCCATGGCCAGCTCGGGAGGGCCCCACCAAGGGCCTAGCTCCGAAACGGCCCATAACGCGCTTCTAGGAGCTGCATTCAGCAAAGGGAACCTGGGCTCGGGGAACAAACCTCAACCCCAATGCGGCTTGGCTCAGGATCCCAGCGCTTGCCTAGTTCTCACCAGGCACTCGGCTACCCATAGGGCCAAGGAGGGGCTGGGCTGCCTCTGGCTCCGTGGGCACTGCTGCTTGGCTGGTGGTCTCCGCAGCTGGAAACCAGCTCCAAACGTCTTCTCCTTCGCAGAGAAGGCTGATGTGGCCTGAAGAAGCCCTGTTTGCACTGGCCCTAGCAACCCACCCATTGCATGCTCAGGAGGGGCCCACCTAGTGCCTAGCGCCTAAACGGCACCAAACGCGCTTGTAGGAGCTGCATTCTGCAAAGGGAAACTGGGCTCGGGGAACAAACCTCAGCCCCAATGCGGCTTGGCTCAGGATAGCACCGCTTGCCTAGTTCTCACCTAGCCCTCGGCTTCCCTTAGGGCCAAGGATGGTCTGGGCTGCCTCTGGCTCCGTGGGCACTGCTGCTTGGCTGGCGGTCTCTGCAGCAGTAAACCAACTCCAAACGTCTTCTCCTTAGCAAGAAGGCTGATTTTGCATAGAAAAGCCTAGTTTTTAATGGCCCCATCAACCCACTCTTAGCCTAGAGCTAGGGAAGGACCCACCTAGGGGCTATCTCCAAACAGCACAACACGCGCTTCTAGGAGATGAATTCTGCAAAGGGAAACTGGGCTCAGGGAACAAATCTCAACCCGAATGCGACTTGGCTCAGGATCGCAGCGCTTGCCTAGTTCTCACCTAGCCCTGGGCTCCCCTTAGGGCCAAGGAGGGGCTGGGCTGCCTCGGGCTACCTGGGCACTGCTGCTTGGCTGGTGGTCTCCGCAGCTGGAAACTAACTCAAAACGTCTTCTCCTTCGCGGAGAAGACTGTTGTGGCCTGAAGAAGCCCTTTGTACACTGGCCCTAGCAACCCAACCCTAGCCAGCTCGGGAGGGTCCCACCTAGGGCCTAGCTCCGAAACGGCCCAAAACGCGCTTGTAGGAGCTGCATTCTGCAAAGGGAAACTGGGCTCGGGGAACAAACCTCAGCCCCAATGCGGCTTGGCTCAGGATCCCAGCGCTTGCCTAGTTCTCACCTAGCCCTCGGCTCCCCATAGGGCCAAGGAGTGTCTGGGCTGCCTTGGGCTCCGTGGGCACTGCTGCTTGGCTGGTGGTCTCAGCAGATGGAAACCAACTGCAAACGTCTTCTCCTTCGCGGAGAAGGTGATGTGGGCTGAAGAAGCCCTGTGTGCACTGGCCCTGCAACCCACCCCTAGCCAGCTCGGAATGGCCACAAGTAGGGCCTAGCTCCGAAACGGCCCAAAACGCGCTTGTAGGAGCTGCATTCTGCAAAGGGAAACTGGGCTCGGGGAACAAACCTCAGCCCCAATGCGGCTTGGCTCAGGATCCCAGCGCTTGCCTAGTTCTCACCTAGCCCTCGGCTCCCCATAGGGCCAAGGAAGGGCTGGGCTGCCTCGGGCTCCATGGGCACTGCTGCTTGGCTGGTGGGCTCCGCAACTGTAAACCAACTCCAAACGTCTTCTCCTTCGCGGAGAAGGCTGATGTGGCCTGAAGAAGCCCTGTGTGCACTGGCCCTAGCAACTCACCCCTAGCCAGCTCGGGAGGGCCCCACCTAGGGCCTAGCTCCGAAACGGCCCAAAACGCGCTTGTAGGAGCTGCATTCTGCAAAGGGAAACTGGGCTCGGGGAACAAACCTCAGCCCCAATGCGGCTTGGCTCAGGATCGCTGCGCTTGCCTAGTTCTCACCTAGCCCTCGGCACCACATAGGGCCAGGGAGGGGCTGGGCTGCCTCTGGCTCTGTGGGCACTGCTGCTTGGCTGGTGGTCTCCGCAGCTGGAAACCAACTCCAAACGTCTTCTCCTTCGCGGAGAAGGTGATGTGGGCTGAAGAAGCCCTGTGTGCACTGGCCCTAGTAACCCACCCATTCCCTGCTCGGGATGGCCACAGGTAGGGCCTAGCTCCGAAACGGCCCAAAACGCGCTTGTAGGAGCTGCATTCTGCAAAGGGAAACTGGGCTCGGGGAACAAACCTCAGCCCCAATGCGGCTTGGCTCAGGATCCCAGCGCTTGCCTAGTTCTCACCTAGCCCTCGGCTCCCCATAGGGCCAAGGAGTGTCTGGGCTGCCTTGGGCTCCGTGGGCACTGCTGCTTGGCTGGTGGTCTCAGCAGCTGGAAACCAACTCCAAACGTCTTCTCCTTCGCGGAGAAGGTGATGTGGGCTGAAGAAGCCCTGTGTGCACTGGCCCTAGCAACCCACCCCTAGCCATCTCGGAATGGCCACAGGTAGGGCCTAGCTCCGAAACGGCCCAAAACGCGCTTGTAGGAGCTGCATTCTACAAAGGGAAACTGGGCTCGGGGAACAAACCTCAGCCCCAATGCGGCTTGGCTCAGGATCCCAGCGCTTGCCTAGTTCTCAGGTAGCCCTTGGCTCCGCAATGAGCCAAGGAGGGGCTGGGCTGTCTCTGGCTCCCAGGGCACTGCTGCTTGGCTGGTGGTCTCCGCAGCTGGAAAGCAACTCCAAACGTCTTCTCCTTCGCGGAGAAGGCTGATGTGGCCTGAAGAAGCCCTGTGTGCACTGGCCCTTGCATCCCACCCATGGCCAGCTCGGAAGGTCCCCACCAAGGGCCTAGCTCCGAAACGGCCCATAACGCGCTTCTAGGAACTGCATTCAGCAAAGGGAACTTGGGCTCGGGGAACAAACCTAAGCCCCAATGCGGCTTGGCTCAGGATCCCAGCGCTTGCGTAGTTCTCACCTAGCACTCGGTTACCCATAGGGCCAAGGAGGGGCTGGGCTGCCTCTGGCTCCGTGGGCACTGCTGCTTGGCTGGCGGTCTCCTCAGCAGTAAACCAACTCCAAACGTCTTCTCCTTAGCAAGAAGGCTGATTTTGCATAGAAAAGCCTAGTTTTTAATGGCCCTATCAACCCAATCTTAGCCTAGAGCTAGGGAAGGACCCACCTAGGGGCTATCTCCAAACAGCACAACACGCACTTCTAGGAGATGAATTCTGCAAAGGGAAACTGGGCTCGGGGAACAAATCTCAACCCGAATGCGACTTGGCTCAGGATCGCAGCGCTTGCCTAGTTCTCACCTAGCCCTCGGCTCCCCATAGGGCCAAGGAGTGTCTGGGCTGCCTCGGGCTCCGTGGGCACTGCTGCTTGGATGGTGGTCTCCGCAGCTGGAAACCAACTCCAAACATCTTCTCCTTCGCGGAGAAGGCTGATGTGGCCTGAAGAAGCCCTGTGTGCACTGGCCCAAGCAACCCACCCTAGCAATCTCGGGAGGGCCCCAGGTAGGGCCTTGCTCCGAAACGGCCCAAAACGCGCTTGTAGGAGCTGCATTCTGCAAAGGGAAACTGGGCTCGGGGAACAAACCTCAGCCCCAATGCGGCTTGGCTCAGGATCCCAGCGCTTGCCTAGTTCTCACCTAGGCCTTGGCTCCCCCTAGGGCCAAGGAGGGGCTTGGCTGCCTCTGGCTCCGTGGGCACTGCTGCTTGGCTGGTGGTCTCCGCAGCTGGAAACCAACTCCAAACGTCTTCTCCTTCATGAGAAGGCTGATTTTGCATAGAAAGGCGTAGTTTTAACTTGCCCTACAACCCTCGATTAGCGTAGAGCTTGGGAAGGACCCACATAGGGGCTATCTCGAAGCGGCCCAAAACGCGCTTCTAGGAACTGCATTTTGCAAAGGGAAACTGGGTTCGGGGAACAAACCTCAGCCCCAATGCGGCTTGGCTCAGGATCACAGCGCTTGACTAGTTTTCACCTAGCCCTCGGCTCCCCATAGGGCCAAGGAGGGTCTGGGCTGCCTCGGGCTCCGTGGGCACTGCTGCTTGGCTGGTGGTCTCCGCAGCTGGAAACCAACTCCAAACGTCTTCTTCTTCATGGAGATGGCTGATGTGGCCTGAAGAAGCCCTGTGTGCACTGGCCCTAGCCACCCACCCCTAGCCAGCTCGGGAGGGCCCCACCTAGGGCCTAGCTCCGAAACGACCCAAAACGCGCTTGTAGGAGCTGCATTCTGCAAAGGGAAACTGGGCTCAGGGAACAAACCTCAGCCCCAATGCAGCTTGGCTCAGAATCCCAGCGCTTGCCTAGTTCTCACCTAGGCGTAGGATCCTCATAGGGCCAGGGAGGGTCTGGGCTGCCTCGGGCTCCGTGGGCACTGCTGCTTGGCTGGTGGTCTCCGCAGCTGGAAACCAACTCCAAACGTCTTCTCCTTCGCGCAGAAGGCTGATGTGGCCTGAAGAAGCCCTGTGTGCACTGGCCCTAGTAACTCACCCACAGCCAGCTCGGGAGGGCCCCAGGTAGGGCCTTGCTACGAAACGGCCCAAAACGCGATTCTAGGAGCTGCATTCTGCAAAGGGAAACTGGGCTCCTGGAAGAAACCTCAGCCCCAATGCGGCTTGGCTCAGGATCCCAGCGCTTGCCTAGTTCTCACCTAACCCTCGGCTCCCCATAAGGCCAAGGAGGGTCTGGGCTGCCTCGGGCTCCGTGGGCACTGCTGCTTGGCTGGTGGTCTCCGCAGCTGGAAAGCAACTCCAAACGTCTTCTCCTTCGCGGAGAAGGCTGATGTGGCCGGAAGAAGCCCTGTGTGCACTGGCCTTAGCAACCCACCCCTAGCCAGCTCGGGATGGCCCCAGGTAGGGCCTAGCTCCGAAACGGCCCAAAACGCGCTTGTAGGAGCTGCATTCTGCAAAGGGAAACTGGGCTAGGGGAACAAACCTCAGCCCCAATACGGCTTGGCTCAGGATATCAGCGCTTGCCTAGTTCTCACCTAGGCCTAGGATCCCCATAGGACCAAGGAGGGTCTCGGCTGCCATTGGCTCCGTGGGCACTGGTGTTTGGCTGGTGGTCTCCGCAGCTGGAAACCAACTCCAAACGTCTTCTCCTTCGTGAAGAAGGCTGATGTGGCCTGAAGAAGCCCTGTGTGCATTGGCCTTAGGAACCCACCCCTAGCCATCTCGGGAGGGCCCCACCTAGGGCCTAGCTCCGAAACGGCCCAAAACGCGCTTGTAGGAGCTGCATTCTGCAAAGGGAAACTGGGCTCGGGGAACAAACCTCAGCCCCAATGCGGCTTGGCTCAGGATCCCAGCGCTTGCCTAGTTCTCACCTAGGCCTTGGCTCCCCCTAGGGCCAAGGAGGGGCTTGGCTGCCTCTGGCTCCGTGGGCACTGCTGCTTGGCTGGTGGTCTCCGCAGCTGGAAACCAACTCCAAACGTCTTCTCCTTCATGAGAAGGCTGATTTTGCATAGAAAGGCGTAGTTTTAACTTGCCCTACAACCCTCGATTAGCGTAGAGCTTGGGAAGGACCCACATAGGGGCTATCTCGAAGCGGCCCAAAACGCGCTTCTAGGAACTGCATTTTGCAAAGGGAAACTGGGTTCGGGGAACAAACCTCAGCCCCAATGCGGCTTGGCTCAGGATCACAGCGCTTGACTAGTTTTCACCTAGCCCTCGGCTCCCCATAGGGCCAAGGAGGGTCTGGGCTGCCTCGGGCTCCGTGGGCACTGCTGCTTGGCTGGTGGTCTCCGCAGCTGGAAACCAACTCCAAACGTCTTCTCCTTCATGAGAAGGCTGATTTTGCATAGAAAGGCGTAGTTTTAACTTGCCCTACAACCCTCGATTAGCGTAGAGCTTGGGAAGGACCCACATAGGGGCTATCTCGAAGCGGCCCAAAACGCGCTTCTAGGAACTGCATTTTGCAAAGGGAAACTGGGTTCGGGGAACAAACCTCAGCCCCAATGCGGCTTGGCTCAGGATCACAGCGCTTGACTAGTTTTCACCTAGCCCTCGGCTCCCCATAGGGCCAAGGAGGGTCTGGGCTGCCTCGGGCTCCGTGGGCACTGCTGCTTGGCTGGTGGTCTCAGCAGCTGGAAACCAACTCCAAACGTCTTCTCCTTCGCGGAGAAGGTGATGTGGGCTGAAGAAGCCCTGTGTGCACTGGCCCTAGAAAACGAACACTAGCCAGCTTGGGAGGGCCCCACCTAGGGCCTAGCTCCGAAACGTGCCAAAACGCGCTTCTAGGAGCTGCATTCTGCAAAGGGAAACTGGGCTCGGGGAACAAACCTCAGCCCCAATGCGGCTTGGCTCAGGATCCCAGCGCTTGCCTAGTTCTCACCTAGACCTCGGCTCCCCCTAGGGACAAGGAGGGGCTGGGCTGCCTCTGGCTCCGTGGGCACTGCTGCTTGTGGGTGGTCTCCGCAGCTGGAAACCAACTCCAAACGTCTTCTCCTTCGTGGAGAAGGCTGATGTGGCCTGAAGAAGCCCTGTGTGCACTGGCCTTAGCAACCCACCCCTAGCCATCTCGGGAGGGGCCCACATAGGGCCTAGCTCCGAAACGGCCCAAAACGCGCTTGTAGGAGCTGCATTCTGCAAAGGGAAACTGGGCTCGGGGAACAAACCTCAGCCCCAACGCGGCTTGGCTCAGGATCCCAGCGCTTGCCTAGTTCTCCCCTAGCCCTCGTCTCCCCATAGGGCCAAGGAAGGGCTGGGCTGCCTCGGGCTCCATGGGCACTGCTGCTTGGCTGGTGGGCTCCGCAACTGTAAACCAACTCCAAACGTCTTCTCCTTTGCGGAGAAGGCTGATGTGGCCTGAAGAAGCCCTGTGTGCACTGGCCCTAGCAACTCACCCCTAGCCAGCTCGGGAGGGCCCCACCTAGGGCCTAGCTCCGAAACAGCCCAAAACGCGCTTGTAGGAGCTGCATTCTGCAAAGGGAAACTGGGCTCGGGGAACAAACCTCAGCCCCAATGCGGCTTGGCTCAGGATCGCTGCGCTTGCCTAGTTCTCACCTAGCCCTCGGCTCCACATAGGGCCAGGGAGGGGCTGGGCTGCCTCTGGCTCTGTGGGCACTGCTGCTTGCCTGGTGGTCTCCGCAGCTGGAAACCAACTCCAAACGTCTTCTCCTTCGCGGAGAAGGTGATGTGGGCTGAAGAAGCCCTGTGTGCACTGGCCCTAGTAACCCACTCATTCCCTGCTCGGGATGGCCACAGGTAGGGCCTAGCTCCGAAACGGCCCAAAACGCGCTTGTAGGAGCTGCATTCTGCAAAGGGAAACTGGGCTCGGGGAACAAACCTCAGCCCCAATGCGGCTTGGCTCAGAATCCCAGCGCTTGCCTAGTTCTCAGGTAGCCCTCGGCTCCTCATAGGGCCAAGGAGGGTCTGCGCTGCCTCGGGCTCCGTGGGCACTGCTGCTTGGCTGGTGGTCTCCGCAGCTGGAAACCAACTCCAAACGTCTTCTCCTTTGCGGAGAAGGCTGATGTGGCCTGAAGAAGCCCTGTGTGCACTGGCCCTAGCATCCCACCCATGGCCAGCTCGGGAGGGCCCCACCAAGGGCCTAGCTCCGAAACGGCCCATAACGCGCTTCTAGGAGCTGCATTCAGCAAAGGGAACCTGGGCTCGGGGAACAAACCTCAACCCCAATGCGGCTTGGCTCAGGATCCCAGCGCTTGCCTAGTTCTCACCAGGCACTCGGCTACCCATAGGGCCAAGGAGGGGCTGGGCTGCCTCTGGCTCCGTGGGCACTGCTGCTTGGCTGGTGGTCTCCGCAGCTGGAAACCAGCTCCAAACGTCTTCTCCTTCGCAGAGAAGGCTGATGTGGCCTGAAGAAGCCCTGTTTGCACTGGCCCTAGCAACCCACCCATTGCATGCTCAGGAGGGGCCCACCTAGTGCCTAGCGCCTAAACGGCACCAAACGCGCTTGTAGGAGCTGCATTCTGCAAAGGGAAACTGGGCTCGGGGAACAAACCTCAGCCCCAATGCGGCTTGGCTCAGGATAGCACCGCTTGCCTAGTTCTCACCTAGCCCTCGGCTTCCCTTAGGGCCAAGGATGGTCTGGGCTGCCTCTGGCTCCGTGGGCACTGCTGCTTGGCTGGCGGTCTCTGCAGCAGTAAACCAACTCCAAACGTCTTCTCCTTAGCAAGAAGGCTGATTTTGCATAGAAAAGCCTAGTTTTTAATGGCCCCATCAACCCACTCTTAGCCTAGAGCTAGGGAAGGACCCACCTAGGGGCTATCTCCAAACAGCACAACACGCGCTTCTAGGAGATGAATTCTGCAAAGGGAAACTGGGCTCAGGGAACAAATCTCAACCCGAATGCGACTTGGCTCAGGATCGCAGCGCTTGCCTAGTTCTCACCTAGCCCTGGGCTCCCCTTAGGGCCAAGGAGGGGCTGGGCTGCCTCGGGCTACCTGGGCACTGCTGCTTGGCTGGTGGTCTCCGCAGCTGGAAACTAACTCAAAACGTCTTCTCCTTCGCGGAGAAGACTGTTGTGGCCTGAAGAAGCCCTTTGTACACTGGCCCTAGCAACCCAACCCTAGCCAGCTCGGGAGGGTCCCACCTAGGGCCTAGCTCCGAAACGGCCCAAAACGCGCTTGTAGGAGCTGCATTCTGCAAAGGGAAACTGGGCTCGGGGAACAAACCTCAGCCCCAATGCGGCTTGGCTCAGGATCCCAGCGCTTGCCTAGTTCTCACCTAGCCCTCGGCTCCCCATAGGGCCAAGGAGTGTCTGGGCTGCCTTGGGCTCCGTGGGCACTGCTGCTTGGCTGGTGGTCTCAGCAGATGGAAACCAACTGCAAACGTCTTCTCCTTCGCGGAGAAGGTGATGTGGGCTGAAGAAGCCCTGTGTGCACTGGCCCTGCAACCCACCCCTAGCCAGCTCGGAATGGCCACAAGTAGGGCCTAGCTCCGAAACGGCCCAAAACGCGCTTGTAGGAGCTGCATTCTGCAAAGGGAAACTGGGCTCGGGGAACAAACCTCAGCCCCAATGCGGCTTGGCTCAGGATCCCAGCGCTTGCCTAGTTCTCACCTAGCCCTCGGCTCCCCATAGGGCCAAGGAAGGGCTGGGCTGCCTCGGGCTCCATGGGCACTGCTGCTTGGCTGGTGGGCTCCGCAACTGTAAACCAACTCCAAACGTCTTCTCCTTCGCGGAGAAGGCTGATGTGGCCTGAAGAAGCCCTGTGTGCACTGGCCCTAGCAACTCACCCCTAGCCAGCTCGGGAGGGCCCCACCTAGGGCCTAGCTCCGAAACGGCCCAAAACGCGCTTGTAGGAGCTGCATTCTGCAAAGGGAAACTTTGCTCGGGGAACAAACCTCAGCCCCAATGCGGCTTGGCTCAGGATCGCTGCGCTTGCCTAGTTCTCACCTAGCCCTCGGCACCACATAGGGCCAGGGAGGGGCTGGGCTGCCTCTGGCTCTGTGGGCACTGCTGCTTGGCTGGTGGTCTCCGCAGCTGGAAACCAACTCCAAACGTCTTCTCCTTCGCGGAGAAGGTGATGTGGGCTGAAGAAGCCCTGTGTGCACTGGCCCTAGTAACCCACCCATTCCCTGCTCGGGATGGCCACAGGTAGGGCCTAGCTCCGAAACGGCCCAAAACGCGCTTGTAGGAGCTGCATTCTGCAAAGGGAAACTGGGCTCGGGGAACAAACCTCAGCCCCAATGCGGCTTGGCTCAGGATCCCAGCGCTTGCCTAGTTCTCACCTAGCCCTCGGCTCCCCATAGGGCCAAGGAGTGTCTGGGCTGCCTTGGGCTCCGTGGGCACTGCTGCTTGGCTGGTGGTCTCAGCAGCTGGAAACCAACTCCAAACGTCTTCTCCTTCGCGGAGAAGGTGATGTGGGCTGAAGAAGCCCTGTGTGCACTGGCCCTAGCAACCCACCCCTAGCCATCTCGGAATGGCCACAGGTAGGGCCTAGCTCCGAAACGGCCCAAAACGCGCTTGTAGGAGCTGCATTCTACAAAGGGAAACTGGGCTCGGGGAACAAACCTCAGCCCCAATGCGGCTTGGCTCAGAATCCCAGCGCTTGCCTAGTTCTCAGGTAGCCCTTGGCTCCGCAATGAGCCAAGGAGGGGCTGGGCTGTCTCTGGCTCCCAGGGCACTGCTGCTTGGCTGGTGGTCTCCGCAGCTGGAAAGCAACTCCAAACGTCTTCTCCTTCGCGGAGAAGGCTGATGTGGCCTGAAGAAGCCCTGTGTGCACTGGCCCTTGCATCCCACCCATGGCCAGCTCGGAAGGTCCCCACCAAGGGCCTAGCTCCGAAACGGCCCATAACGCGCTTCTAGGAACTGCATTCAGCAAAGGGAACTTGGGCTCGGGGAACAAACCTAAGCCCCAATGCGGCTTGGCTCAGGATCCCAGCGCTTGCGTAGTTCTCACCTAGCACTCGGTTACCCATAGGGCCAAGGAGGGGCTGGGCTGCCTCTGGCTCCGTGGGCACTGCTGCTTGGCTGGCGGTCTCCTCAGCAGTAAACCAACTCCAAACGTCTTCTCCTTAGCAAGAAGGCTGATTTTGCATAGAAAAGCCTAGTTTTTAATGGCCCTATCAACCCAATCTTAGCCTAGAGCTAGGGAAGGACCCACCTAGGGGCTATCTCAAAACAGCACAACACGCGCTTCTAGGAGATGAATTCTGCAAAGGGAAACTGGGCTCGGGGAACAAATCTCAACCCGAATGCGACTTGGCTCAGGATCGCAGCGCTTGCCTAGTTCTCACCTAGCCCTCGGCTCCCCATAGGGCCAAGGAGTGTCTGGGCTGCCTCGGGCTCCGTGGGCACTGCTGCTTGGATGGTGGTCTCCGCAGCTGGAAACCAACTCCAAACATCTTCTCCTTCGCGGAGAAGGCTGATGTGGCCTGAAGAAGCCCTGTGTGCACTGGCCCAAGCAACCCACCCTAGCAATCTCGGGAGGGCCCCAGGTAGGGCCTTGCTCCGAAACGGCCCAAAACGCGCTTGTAGGAGCTGCATTCTGCAAAGGGAAACTGGGCTCGGGGAACAAACCTCAGCCCCAATGCGGCTTGGCTCAGGATCCCAGCGCTTGCCTAGTTCTCACCTAGGCCTTGGCTCCCCCTAGGGCCAAGGAGGGGCTTGGCTGCCTCTGGCTCCGTGGGCACTGCTGCTTGGCTGGTGGTCTCCGCAGCTGGAAACCAACTCCAAACGTCTTCTCCTTCATGAGAAGGCTGATTTTGCATAGAAAGGCGTAGTTTTAACTTGCCCTACAACCCTCGATTAGCGTAGAGCTTGGGAAGGACCCACATAGGGGCTATCTCGAAGCGGCCCAAAACGCGCTTCTAGGAACTGCATTTTGCAAAGGGAAACTGGGTTCGGGGAACAAACCTCAGCCCCAATGCGGCTTGGCTCAGGATCACAGCGCTTGACTAGTTTTCACCTAGCCCTCGGCTCCCCATAGGGCCAAGGAGGGTCTGGGCTGCCTCGGGCTCCGTGGGCACTGCTGCTTGGCTGGTGGTCTCCGCAGCTGGAAACCAACTCCAAACGTCTTCTTCTTCATGGAGATGGCTGATGTGGCCTGAAGAAGCCCTGTGTGCACTGGCCCTAGCCACCCACCCCTAGCCAGCTCGGGAGGGCCCCACCTAGGGCCTAGCTCCGAAACGACCCAAAACGCGCTTGTAGGAGCTGCATTCTGCAAAGGGAAACTGGGCTCAGGGAACAAACCTCAGCCCCAATGCAGCTTGGCTCAGAATCCCAGCGCTTGCCTAGTTCTCACCTAGGCGTAGGATCCTCATAGGGCCAGGGAGGGTCTGGGCTGCCTCGGGCTCCGTGGGCACTGCTGCTTGGCTGGTGGTCTCCGCAGCTGGAAACCAACTCCAAACGTCTTCTCCTTCGCGCAGAAGGCTGATGTGGCCTGAAGAAGCCCTGTGTGCACTGGCCCTAGTAACTCACCCACAGCCAGCTCGGGAGGGCCCCAGGTAGGGCCTTGCTACGAAACGGCCCAAAACGCGATTCTAGGAGCTGCATTCTGCAAAGGGAAACTGGGCTCCTGGAAGAAACCTCAGCCCCAATGCGGCTTGGCTCAGGATCCCAGCGCTTGCCTAGTTCTCACCTAACCCTCGGCTCCCCATAAGGCCAAGGAGGGTCTGGGCTGCCTCGGGCTCCGTGGGCACTGCTGCTTGGCTGGTGGTCTCCGCAGCTGGAAAGCAACTCCAAACGTCTTCTCCTTCGCGGAGAAGGCTGATGTGGCCGGAAGAAGCCCTGTGTGCACTGGCCTTAGCAACCCACCCCTAGCCAGCTCGGGATGGCCCCAGGTAGGGCCTAGCTCCGAAACGGCCCAAAACGCGCTTGTAGGAGCTGCATTCTGCAAAGGGAAACTGGGCTAGGGGAACAAACCTCAGCCCCAATACGGCTTGGCTCAGGATATCAGCGCTTGCCTAGTTCTCACCTAGGCCTAGGATCCCCATAGGACCAAGGAGGGTCTCGGCTGCCATTGGCTCCGTGGGCACTGGTGTTTGGCTGGTGGTCTCCGCAGCTGGAAACCAACTCCAAACGTCTTCTCCTTCGTGAAGAAGGCTGATGTGGCCTGAAGAAGCCCTGTGTGCATTGGCCTTAGGAACCCACCCCTAGCCATCTCGGGAGGGCCCCACCTAGGGCCTAGCTCCGAAACGGCCCAAAACGCGCTTGTAGGAGCTGCATTCTGCAAAGGGAAACTGGGCTCGGGGAACAAACCTCAGCCCCAATGCGGCTTGGCTCAGGATCCCAGCGCTTGCCTAGTTCTACCCTAGCCCTGGGCTCCCCATAGGGCCAAGGAGTGTCTGGGCTGCCTCGGGCTCCGTGGGCACTGCTGCTTGGCTGGTGGTCTCAGCAGATGGAAACCAACTCCAAACGTCTTCTCCTTCGCGGAGAAGGCTGATGTGGCCTGAAGAAGCCCTGTGTGCACTGGCCCTTGCAACCCACACCTAGCCAGCTCGGGATGGCCCCACCTATGTCCTAGCTCCGAAACGGCCCAAAACGCGCTTGTAGGAGCTGCATTCTGCAAAGGGAAACTGGGCTCGGGGAACAAACCTCAGCCCCAATGCGGCTTGGCTCAGGATCCCAGCGCTTGCCTAGTTCTCACCTAGGCCTTGGCTCCCCCTAGGGCCAAGGAGGGGCTTGGCTGCCTCTGGCTCCGTGGGCACTGCTGCTTGGCTGGTGGTCTCCGCAGCTGGAAACCAACTCCAAACGTCTTCTCCTTCATGAGAAGGCTGATTTTGCATAGAAAGGCGTAGTTTTAACTTGCCCTACAACCCTCGATTAGCGTAGAGCTTGGGAAGGACCCACATAGGGGCTATCTCGAAGCGGCCCAAAACGCGCTTCTAGGAACTGCATTTTGCAAAGGGAAACTGGGTTCGGGGAACAAACCTCAGCCCCAATGCGGCTTGGCTCAGGATCACAGCGCTTGACTAGTTTTCACCTAGCCCTCGGCTCCCCATAGGGCCAAGGAGGGTCTGGGCTGCCTCGGGCTCCGTGGGCACTGCTGCTTGGCTGGTGGTCTCCGCAGCTGGAAACCAACTCCAAACGTCTTCTTCTTCATGGAGATGGCTGATGTGGCCTGAAGAAGCCCTGTGTGCACTGGCCCTAGCCACCCACCCCTAGCCAGCTCGGGAGGGCCCCACCTAGGGCCTAGCTCCGAAACGACCCAAAACGCGCTTGTAGGAGCTGCATTCTGCAAAGGGAAACTGGGCTCAGGGAACAAACCTCAGCCCCAATGCAGCTTGGCTCAGAATCCCAGCGCTTGCCTAGTTCTCACCTAGGCGTAGGATCCTCATAGGGCCAGGGAGGGTCTGGGCTGCCTCGGGCTCCGTGGGCACTGCTGCTTGGCTGGTGGTCTCCGCAGCTGGAAACCAACTCCAAACGTCTTCTCCTTCGCGCAGAAGGCTGATGTGGCCTGAAGAAGCCCTGTGTGCACTGGCCCTAGTAACTCACCCACAGCCAGCTCGGGAGGGCCCCAGGTAGGGCCTTGCTACGAAACGGCCCAAAACGCGATTCTAGGAGCTGCATTCTGCAAAGGGAAACTGGGCTCCTGGAAGAAACCTCAGCCCCAATGCGGCTTGGCTCAGGATCCCAGCGCTTGCCTAGTTCTCACCTAACCCTCGGCTCCCCATAAGGCCAAGGAGGGTCTGGGCTGCCTCGGGCTCCGTGGGCACTGCTGCTTGGCTGGTGGTCTCCGCAGCTGGAAAGCAACTCCAAACGTCTTCTCCTTCGCGGAGAAGGCTGATGTGGCCGGAAGAAGCCCTGTGTGCACTGGCCTTAGCAACCCACCCCTAGCCAGCTCGGGATGGCCCCAGGTAGGGCCTAGCTCCGAAACGGCCCAAAACGCGCTTGTAGGAGCTGCATTCTGCAAAGGGAAACTGGGCTCGGGGAACAAACCTCAGCCCCAATACGGCTTGGCTCAGGATATCAGCGCTTGCCTAGTTCTCACCTAGGCCTAGGATCCCCATAGGACCAAGGATGGTCTCGGCTGCCATTGGCTCCGTGGGCACTGGTGTTTTGCTGGTGGTCTCCGCAGCTGGAAACCAACTCCAAACGTCTTCTCCTTCGTGAAGAAGGCTGATGTGGCCTGAAGAAGCCCTATGTGCATTGGCCTTAGGAACCCACCCCTAGCCATCTCGGGAGGGCCCCACCTAGGGCCTAGCTCCGAAACGGCCCAAAACGCGCTTGTAGGAGCTGCATTCTGCAAAGGGAAACTGGGCTCGGGGAACAAACCTCAGCCCCAACGCGGCTTGGCTCAGGATCCCAGCGCTTGCCTAGTTCTCCCCTAGCCCTCGTCTCCCCATAGGGCCAAGGAAGGGCTGGGCTGCCTCGGGCTCCATGGGCACTGCTGCTTGGCTGGTGGGCTCCGCAACTGTAAACCAACTCCAAACGTCTTCTCCTTTGCGGAGAAGGCTGATGTGGCCTGAAGAAGCCCTGTGTGCACTGGCCCTAGCAACTCACCCCTAGCCAGCTCGGGAGGGCCCCACCTAGGGCCTAGCTCCGAAACAGCCCAAAACGCGCTTGTAGGAGCTGCATTCTGCAAAGGGAAACTGGGCTCGGGGAACAAACCTCAGCCCCAATGCAGCTTGGCTCAGGATCGCTGCGCTTGCCTAGTTCTCACCTAGCCCTCGGCTCCACATAGGGCCAGAGAGGGGCTGGGCTGCCTCTGGCTCTGTGGGCACTGCTGCTTGCCTGGTGGTCTCCGCAGCTGGAAACCAACTCCAAACGTCTTCTCCTTCGCGGAGAAGGTGATGTGGGCTGAAGAAGCCCTGTGTGCACTGGCCCTAGTAACCCACTCATTCCCTGCTCGGGATGGCCACAGGTAGGGCCTAGCTCCGAAACGGCCCAAAACGCGCTTGTAGGAGCTGCATTCTGCAAAGGGAAACTGGGCTCGGGGAACAAACCTCAGCCCCAATGCGGCTTGGCTCAGAATCCCAGCGCTTGCCTAGTTCTCAGGTAGCCCTCGGCTCCTCATAGGGCCAAGGAGGGTCTGCGCTGCCTCGGGCTCCGTGGGCACTGCTGCTTGGCTGGTGTCTCCGCAGCTGGAAACCAACTCCAAACGTCTTCTCCTTTGCGGAGAAGGCTGATGTGGCCTGAAGAAGCCCTGTGTGCACTGGCCCTAGCATCCCACCCATGGCCAGCTCGGGAGGGCCCCACCAAGGGCCTAGCTCCGAAACGGCCCATAACGCGCTTCTAGGAGCTGCATTCAGCAAAGGGAACCTGGGCTCGGGGAACAAACCTCAACCCCAATGCGGCTTGGCTCAGGATCCCAGCGCTTGCCTAGTTCTCACCAGGCACTCGGCTACCCATAGGGCCAAGGAGGGGATGGGCTGCCTCTGGCTCCGTGGGCACTGCTGCTTGGCTGGTGGTCTCCGCAGCTGGAAACCAGCTCCAAACGTCTTCTCCTTCGCAGAGAAGGCTGATGTGGCCTGAAGAAGCCCTGTTTGCACTGGCCCTAGCAACCCACCCATTGCATGCTCAGGAGGGGCCCACCTAGTGCCTAGCGCCTAAACGGCACCAAACGCGCTTGTAGGAGCTGCATTCTGCAAAGGGAAACTGGGCTCGGGGAACAAACCTCAGCCCCAATGCGGCTTGGCTCAGGATCCCAGCGCTTGCCTAGTTCTCACCTAGGCCTTGGCTCCCCCTAGGGCCAAGGAAGGGCTTGGCTGCCTCTGGCTCCGTGGGCACTGCTGCTTGGCTGGTGGTCTCCGCAGCTGGAAACCAACTCCAAACGTCTTCTCCTTCATGAGAAGGCTGATTTTGCATAGAAAGGCGTAGTTTTAACTTGCCCTACAACCCTCGATTAGCGTAGACCTTGGGAAGGACCCACATAGGGGCTATCTCGAAGCGGCCCAAAACGCGCTTCTAGGAACTGCATTTTGCAAAGGGAAACTGGGTTCGGGGAACAAACCTCAGCCCCAATGCGGCTTGGCTCAGGATCACAGCGCTTGACTAGTTTTCACCTAGCCCTCGGCTCCCCATAGGGCCAAGGAGGGTCTGGGCTGCCTCGGGCTCCGTGGGCACTGCTGCTTGGCTGGTGGTCTCCGCAGCTGGAAACCAACTCCAAACGTCTTCTTCTTCATGGAGATGGCTGATGTGGCCTGAAGAAGCCCTGTGTGCACTGGCCCTAGCCACCCACCCCTAGCCAGCTCGGGAGGGCCCCACCTAGGGCCTAGCTTCGAAACGACCCAAAACGCGCTTGTAGGAGCTGCATTCTGCAAAGGGAAACTGGGCTCAGGGAACAAACCTCAGCCCCAATGCAGCTTGGCTCAGAATCCCAGCGCTTGCCTAGTTCTCACCTAGGCGTAGGATCCTCATAGGGCCAGGGAGGGTCTGGGCTGCCTCGGGCTCCGTGGGCACTGCTGCTTGGCTGGTGGTCTCCGCAGCTGGAAACCAACTCCAAACGTCTTCTCCTTCGCGCAGAAGGCTGATGTGGCCTGAAGAAGCCCTGTGTGCACTGGCCCTAGTAACTCACCCACAGCCAGCTCGGGAGGGCCCCAGGTAGGGCCTTGCTACGAAACGGCCCAAAACGCGATTCTAGGAGCTGCATTCTGCAAAGGGAAACTGGGCTCCTGGAAGAAACCTCAGCCCCAATGCGGCTTGGCTCAGGATCCCAGCGCTTGCCTAGTTCTCACCTAACCCTCGGCTCCCCATAAGGCCAAGGAGGGTCTGGGCTGCCTCGGGCTCCGTGGGCACTGCTGCTTGGCTGGTGGTCTCCGCAGCTGGAAAGCAACTCCAAACGTCTTCTCCTTCGCGGAGAAGGCTGATGTGGCCGGAAGAAGCCCTGTGTGCACTGGCCTTAGCAACCCACCCCTAGCCAGCTCGGGATGGCCCCAGGTAGGGCCTAGCTCCGAAACGGCCCAAAACGCGCTTGTAGGAGCTGCATTCTGCAAAGGGAAACTGGGCTAGGGGAACAAACCTCAGCCCCAATACGGCTTGGCTCAGGATATCAGCGCTTGCCTAGTTCTCACCTAGGCCTAGGATCCCCATAGGACCAAGGAGGGTCTCGGCTGCCATTGGCTCCGTGGGCACTGGTGTTTGGCTGGTGGTCTCCGCAGCTGGAAACCAACTCCAAACGTCTTCTCCTTCGTGAAGAAGGCTGATGTGGCCTGAAGAAGCCCTGTGTGCATTGGCCTTAGGAACCCACCCCTAGCCATCTCGGGAGGGCCCCACCTAGGGCCTAGCTCCGAAACGGCCCAAAACGCGCTTGTAGGAGCTGCATTCTGCAAAGGGAAACTGGGCTCGGGGAACAAACCTCAGCCCCAATGCGGCTTGGCTCAGGATCCCAGCGCTTGCCTAGTTCTACCCTAGCCCTGGGCTCCCCATAGGGCCAAGGAGTGTCTGGGCTTCCTCGGGCTCCGTGGGCACTGCTGCTTGGCTGGTGGTCTCAGCAGATGGAAACCAACTCCAAACGTCTTCTCCTTCGCGGAGAAGGCTGATGTGGCCTGAAGAAGCCCTGTGTGCACTGGCCCTTGCAACCCACACCTAGCCAGCTCGGGATGGCCCCACCTATGTCCTAGCTCCGAAACGGCCCAAAACGCGCTTGTAGGAGCTGCATTCTGCAAAGGGAAACTGGGCTCGGGGAACAAACCTCAGCCCCAATGCGGCTTGGCTCAGGATCCCAGCGCTTGCCTAGTTCTCACCTAGGCCTTGGCTCCCCCTAGGGCCAAGGAGGGGCTTGGCTGCCTCTGGCTCCGTGGGCACTGCTGCTTGGCTGGTGGTCTCCGCAGCTGGAAACCAACTCCAAACGTCTTCTCCTTCATGAGAAGGCTGATTTTGCATAGAAAGGCGTAGTTTTAACTTGCCCTACAACCCTCGATTAGCGTAGAGCTTGGGAAGGACCCACATAGGGGCTATCTCGAAGCGGCCCAAAACGCGCTTCTAGGAACTGCATTTTGCAAAGGGAAACTGGGTTCGGGGAACAAACCTCAGCCCCAATGCGGCTTGGCTCAGGATCACAGCGCTTGACTAGTTTTCACCTAGCCCTCGGCTCCCCATAGGGCCAAGGAGGGTCTGGGCTGCCTCGGGCTCCGTGGGCACTGCTGCTTGGCTGGTGGTCTCCGCAGCTGGAAACCAACTCCAAACGTCTTCTTCTTCATGGAGATGGCTGATGTGGCCTGAAGAAGCCCTGTGTGCACTGGCCCTAGCCACCCACCCCTAGCCAGCTCAGGAGGGCCCCACCTAGGGCCTAGCTCCGAAACGACCCAAAACGCGCTTGTAGGAGCTGCATTCTGCAAAGGGAAACTGGGCTCAGGGAACAAACCTCAGCCCCAATGCAGCTTGGCTCAGAATCCCAGCGCTTGCCTAGTTCTCACCTAGGCGTAGGATCCTCATAGGGCCAGGGAGGGTCTGGGCTGCCTCGGGCTCCGTGGGCACTGCTGCTTGGCTGGTGGTCTCCGCAGCTGGAAACCAACTCCAAACGTCTTCTCCTTCGCGCAGAAGGCTGATGTGGCCTGAAGAAGCCCTGTGTGCACTGGCCCTAGTAACTCACCCACAGCCAGCTCGGGAGGGCCCCAGGTAGGGCCTTGCTACGAAACGGCCCAAAACGCGATTCTAGGAGCTGCATTCTGCAAAGGGAAACTGGGCTCCTGGAAGAAACCTCAGCCCCAATGCGGCTTGGCTCAGGATCCCAGCGCTTGCCTAGTTCTCACCTAACCCTCGGCTCCCCATAAGGCCAAGGAGGGTCTGGGCTGCCTCGGGCTCCGTGGGCACTGCTGCTTGGCTGGTGGTCTCCGCAGCTGGAAAGCAACTCCAAACGTCTTCTCCTTCGCGGAGAAGGCTGATGTGGCCGGAAGAAGCCCTGTGTGCACTGGCCTTAGCAACCCACCCCTAGCCAGCTCGGGATGGCCCCAGGTAGGGCCTAGCTCCGAAACGGCCCAAAACGCGCTTGTAGGAGCTGCATTCTGCAAAGGGAAACTGGGCTCGGGGAACAAACCTCAGCCCCAATACGGCTTGGCTCAGGATATCAGCGCTTGCCTAGTTCTCACCTAGGCCTAGGATCCCCATAGGACCAAGGATGGTCTCGGCTGCCATTGGCTCCGTGGGCACTGGTGTTTTGCTGGTGGTCTCCGCAGCTGGAAACCAACTCCAAACGTCTTCTCCTTCGTGAAGAAGGCTGATGTGGCCTGAAGAAGCCCTATGTGCATTGGCCTTAGGAACCCACCCCTAGCCATCTCGGGAGGGCCCCACCTAGGGCCTAGCTCCGAAACGGCCCAAAACGCGCTTGTAGGAGCTGCATTCTGCAAAGGGAAACTGGGCTCGGGGAACAAACCTCAGCCCCAACGCGGCTTGGCTCAGGATCCCAGCGCTTGCCTAGTTCTCCCCTAGCCCTCGTCTCCCCATAGGGCCAAGGAAGGGCTGGGCTGCCTCGGGCTCCATGGGCACTGCTGCTTGGCTGGTGGGCTCCGCAACTGTAAACCAACTCCAAACGTCTTCTCCTTTGCGGAGAAGGCTGATGTGGCCTGAAGAAGCCCTGTGTGCACTGGCCCTAGCAACTCACCCCTAGCCAGCTCGGGAGGGCCCCACCTAGGGCCTAGCTCCGAAACAGCCCAAAACGCGCTTGTAGGAGCTGCATTCTGCAAAGGGAAACTGGGCTCGGGGAACAAACCTCAGCCCCAATGCAGCTTGGCTCAGGATCGCTGCGCTTGCCTAGTTCTCACCTAGCCCTCGGCTCCACATAGGGCCAGAGAGGGGCTGGGCTGCCTCTGGCTCTGTGGGCACTGCTGCTTGCCTGGTGGTCTCCGCAGCTGGAAACCAACTCCAAACGTCTTCTCCTTCGCGGAGAAGGTGATGTGGGCTGAAGAAGCCCTGTGTGCACTGGCCCTAGTAACCCACTCATTCCCTGCTCGGGATGGCCACAGGTAGGGCCTAGCTCCGAAACGGCCCAAAACGCGCTTGTAGGAGCTGCATTCTGCAAAGGGAAACTGGGCTCGGGGAACAAACCTCAGCCCCAATGCGGCTTGGCTCAGAATCCCAGCGCTTGCCTAGTTCTCAGGTAGCCCTCGGCTCCTCATAGGGCCAAGGAGGGTCTGCGCTGCCTCGGGCTCCGTGGGCACTGCTGCTTGGCTGGTGTCTCCGCAGCTGGAAACCAACTCCAAACGTCTTCTCCTTTGCGGAGAAGGCTGATGTGGCCTGAAGAAGCCCTGTGTGCACTGGCCCTAGCATCCCACCCATGGCCAGCTCGGGAGGGCCCCACCAAGGGCCTAGCTCCGAAACGGCCCATAACGCGCTTCTAGGAGCTGCATTCAGCAAAGGGAACCTGGGCTCGGGGAACAAACCTCAACCCCAATGCGGCTTGGCTCAGGATCCCAGCGCTTGCCTAGTTCTCACCAGGCACTCGGCTACCCATAGGGCCAAGGAGGGGATGGGCTGCCTCTGGCTCCGTGGGCACTGCTGCTTGGCTGGTGGTCTCCGCAGCTGGAAACCAGCTCCAAACGTCTTCTCCTTCGCAGAGAAGGCTGATGTGGCCTGAAGAAGCCCTGTTTGCACTGGCCCTAGCAACCCACCCATTGCATGCTCAGGAGGGGCCCACCTAGTGCCTAGCGCCTAAACGGCACCAAACGCGCTTGTAGGAGCTGCATTCTGCAAAGGGAAACTGGGCTCGGGGAACAAACCTCAGCCCCAATGCGGCTTGGCTCAGGATCCCAGCGCTTGCCTAGTTCTCACCTAGGCCTTGGCTCCCCCTAGGGCCAAGGAAGGGCTTGGCTGCCTCTGGCTCCGTGGGCACTGCTGCTTGGCTGGTGGTCTCCGCAGCTGGAAACCAACTCCAAACGTCTTCTCCTTCATGAGAAGGCTGATTTTGCATAGAAAGGCGTAGTTTTAACTTGCCCTACAACCCTCGATTAGCGTAGACCTTGGGAAGGACCCACATAGGGGCTATCTCGAAGCGGCCCAAAACGCGCTTCTAGGAACTGCATTTTGCAAAGGGAAACTGGGTTCGGGGAACAAACCTCAGCCCCAATGCGGCTTGGCTCAGGATCACAGCGCTTGACTAGTTTTCACCTAGCCCTCGGCTCCCCATAGGGCCAAGGAGGGTCTGGGCTGCCTCGGGCTCCGTGGGCACTGCTGCTTGGCTGGTGGTCTCCGCAGCTGGAAACCAACTCCAAACGTCTTCTTCTTCATGGAGATGGCTGATGTGGCCTGAAGAAGCCCTGTGTGCACTGGCCCTAGCCACCCACCCCTAGCCAGCTCGGGAGGGCCCCACCTAGGGCCTAGCTTCGAAACGACCCAAAACGCGCTTGTAGGAGCTGCATTCTGCAAAGGGAAACTGGGCTCAGGGAACAAACCTCAGCCCCAATGCAGCTTGGCTCAGAATCCCAGCGCTTGCCTACTTCTCACCTAGGCGTAGGATCCTCATAGGGCCAGGGAGGGTCTGGGCTGCCTCGGGCTCCGTGGGCACTGCTGCTTGGCTGGTGGTCTCCGCAGCTGGAAACCAACTCCAAACGTCTTCTCCTTCGCGCAGAAGGCTGATGTGGCCTGAAGAAGCCCTGTGTGCACTGGCCCTAGTAACTCACCCACAGCCAGCTCGGGAGGGCCCCAGGTAGGGCCTTGCTACGAAACGGCCCAAAACGCGATTCTAGGAGCTGCATTCTGCAAAGGGAAACTGGGCTCCTGGAAGAAACCTCAGCCCCAATGCGGCTTGGCTCAGGATCCCAGCGCTTGCCTAGTTCTCACCTAACCCTCGGCTCCCCATAAGGCCAAGGAGGGTCTGGGCTGCCTCGGGCTCCGTGGGCACTGCTGCTTGGCTGGTGGTCTCCGCAGCTGGAAAGCAACTCCAAACGTCTTCTCCTTCGCGGAGAAGGCTGATGTGGCCGGAAGAAGCCCTGTGTGCACTGGCCTTAGCAACCCACCCCTAGCCAGCTCGGGATGGCCCCAGGTAGGGCCTAGCTCCGAAACGGCCCAAAACGCGCTTGTAGGAGCTGCATTCTGCAAAGGGAAACTGGGCTCGGGGAACAAACCTCAGCCCCAATACGGCTTGGCTCAGGATATCAGCGCTTGCCTAGTTCTCACCTAGGCCTAGGATCCCCATAGGACCAAGGAGGGTCTCGGCTGCCATTGGCTCCGTGGGCACTGGTGTTTGGCTGGTGGTCTCCGCAGCTGGAAACCAACTCCAAACGTCTTCTCCTTCGCGGAGAAGGCTGATGTGGCCTGAAGAAGCCCTGCGTGCATTGGCCTTAGGAACCCACCCCTAGCCATCTCGGGAGGGCCCCACCTAGGGCCTAGCTCCGAAACGGCCCAAAACGCGCTTGTAGGAGCTGCATTCTGCAAAGGGAAACTGGGCTCGGGGAACAAACCTCAGCCCCAACGCGGCTTGGCTCAGGATCCCAGCGCTTGCCTAGTTCTCCCCTAGCCCTCGTCTCCCCATAGGGCCAAGGAAGGGCTGGGCTGCCTCGGGCTCCATGGGCACTGCTGCTTGGCTGGTGGGCTCCGCAACTGTAAACCAACTCCAAACGTCTTCTCCTTTGCGGAGAAGGCTGATGTGGCCTGAAGAAGCCCTGTGTGCACTGGCCCTAGCAACTCACCCCTAGCCAGCTCGGGAGGGCCCCACCTAGGGCCTAGCTCCGAAACAGCCCAAAACGCGCTTGTAGGAGCTGCATTCTGCAAAGGGAAACTGGGCTCGGGGAACAAACCTCAGCCCCAATGCGGCTTGGCTCAGGATCGCAGCGCTTGACTAGTTTTCACGTAGCCCTCGGCTCCCCATAGGGCCAAGGAGGGTCTGGGCTGCCTCGGGCTACGTGGGCACTGCTGCTTGGCTGGTGGTCTCCGCAGCTGGAAACCAACTCCAAACGTGTTCTCCTTCGCGGAGAAGGCTGATGTGGCCTGAAGAAGCCCAGTGTGCACTGGCCCTAGCAGCCCAACCCTAGCCAGCTCGGGAGGGCCCCACTTAGGGCCTAGCTCCGAAATGGCCCAAAACGCGCTTCTAGGAGCTGCATTCTGCAAAGGGAAACTGGGCTAGGGGAACAAACCTCAGCCCCAATGCGGCTTGGCTCAGGATCCCAGCGCCTGCCTAGTTCTCACGTAGCCCTCGGCTCCCCATAGGGCCAAGGAGGGGCTGGGCTGCCTCGGCTTCCGTGGGCACTGCTGCTTGGCTGGTGGTCTTCGCAGCTGGAAACCAACTCCAAACGTCTTCTTCTCGGAGAAGGCTGATGTGGCCTGAAGAAGCCCTGTGTGCACTGTCCCGAGCAACCCACCCCTAGCCAGCTCGGGAGGGCCCCACCGAGGGCCTAGCTCCGAAACGGCCCAAAACGCGCTTGTAGAAGCTGCATTCTGCAAAGGGAAACTGGGCTCGGGGAACAAACCTCAGCCCCAATGCGGCTTGGCTCAGGATCGCAGCGCTTGCCTAGTTCTCACCTAGCCCTCGGCTCCCCATAGGGCCAAGTAGGGGCTGGGCTGCCTCTGGCTCAGTGGGCACTGCTGCTTGGCTGGTGGTCTCCGCAGCTGGAAACCAACTCCAAACGTCTTCTCCTTCGCGGAGATGGCTGATGTGGC
Organism: Sus scrofa; assembly: GCF_054392235.1. Taxonomy (NCBI): domain Eukaryota; kingdom Metazoa; phylum Chordata; class Mammalia; order Artiodactyla; family Suidae; genus Sus; species Sus scrofa. Next base: position 49,920,095 of record NC_139385.1, on the reverse strand, counting down.
CTGAAGAAGCCCTGTGTGCACTGGCCCTAGCAACCCACCCCTAGCCAGCTCGGGAGGGCCCCACCTAGGGCCTCGCTCCGAAACGGCCCAAAACGCGCTTGTAGGAGCTGCATTCTGCAAAGGGAAACTGGGCTTGGGGATCAAACCTCAGCCCCAATGCGGCTTGGCTCAGGATCCCAGCGCCTGCCTAGTTCTCACGTAGCCCTCGGCTCCCCATTGGCCAAGGAGGGGCTGGGCTGCCTCTGGCTCCGTGGGCACTGCTGCTTGGCTGGTGGTCTCCGCAACTGGAAACCAACTCCAAACGTCTTCTCCTTCGCGGAGAAGGCTGATGTGGCCTGAAGAAGCCCTGTGTGCACTGGCCCTAGCAACTCACCCATCGCCAGCTCAGGAGGGCTCCACCTAGGGCCTAGCTCCGAAACGGCCCAAAACGTGCTTGTAGGAGCTGCATTCTGCAAACGGAAACTGGGCTCGGGGAACAAACCTCAGCCCCAATGCGGCTTGGCTCAGAATCCCAGCGCTTGCCTAGTTCTCACCTAGGCCTAAGATCCTCATAGGGCCAAGGAGGCTCTGGGCTGCCTCTGGCTCCGTGGGCACTGCTGCTTGGCTGGTGGTCTCCGCAGCTGGAAACCAACTCCAAACGTCTTCTCCATCGCGGAGAAGGCTGATGTGGCCTGAAGAAGCCCTGTGTGCAGTGTCCCTAGCAACCCAACCCTAGCCAGCTCGGGAGGGCCCCACCTAGGGCCTAGCTCCGTAAAGGCACAAAACGCGCTTGTAGGAGCTGCATTTTGCAAAGGGAAACTGGGCTCGGGGAACAAACCTCAGCCCCAATGCGGCTTGGCTCAGGATCGCAGCGCTTGCCTAGTTCTCACCTAGCCCTCGGCTCCACATAGGGCCAAGTAGGGGCTGGGCTGCCTCTGGCTCCGTGGGCACTGCTGCTTGGCTGGTGGTCTCCGCAGCTGGAAACCAACTCCAAACGTCTTCTCCTTCGCGGAGAAGGCTGATGTGGCCTGAAGAAGCCCTGTGTGCACTGACCCTAGCAACTCAGGCCTAGCCAGCTCGGGAGGGCCCCACCTAGGGCCTAGCTCCGAAGCGGCCGAAAACGCGCTTGTAGGAGCTGCATTCTGCAAAGGGAAACTGGGCTCGGGGAACAAACCTCAGCCCCAATGCGGCTTGGCTCAGGATCCCAGCGCTTGCCTACTTCTCACCTAGGCCTAAGATCCTCATAGGGCCATGGAGGGTCTGGGCTGCCTCGGGCTCCGAGGGCACTGCTGCTTGGCTGATGGTCTCCGCAGCTGGAAACCAACTCCAAACGTCTTCTCCTTCGCGGAGAAGGCTGATGTGGCCTGAAGAAGCCCTGTGTGCACTGTCCCTAGCAACCCACCCCTAGCCAGCTCGGGAGGGCCCCACCTAGGGCATAATCTGAAGCGGCCCAAAACGCGCTTCTAGGAGCTGCATTCTGCAAAGGGAAACTGGGCTCGGGGAACAAACCTCAGCCCCAATGCGGCTTGGCTCAGGATCCCAGCGCTTGCCTAGTTCTCACCTAGCCCTCGGCTCCCCATAAGGCCAAGGAGGGGATGGGCTGCCTCGGGCTCCGTGGGAACTGCTGCTTGGCTGGTGGTCTCCGCAGCTGGAAACCAACTCCAAACGTCTTCTTCGCAGAGAAGGCTGATGTGGCCTGAAGAAGCCCTGTGTGCACTGTCCCGAGCAACCCACCCCTAGCCAGCTCGGGAGGGCCCCACCTAGGGCCTAGCTCCGAAACCTCCCAAAACGCGCTTCTAGGAGCTGCATTCTGCAAAGGGAAACTGGGTTCGGGGAACAAACCTCAGCCCCAATGCGGCTTGGCTCAGGATCCCAGCTCTTGCCTAGTTCTCACCTAGCCCTCGGCTCTACATAGGGCCAAGTAGGGGCTGGGCTGCCTCTGGCTCCGTGGGCACTGCTGCTTGGCTGTTGTTCTCCGAAACTGGAAACCAACTCCAAACGTCTTCTCCTTCGCGGAGAAGGCTGATGTGGCCTGAAGAAGCCCTGTGTGCCCTGGCCCTAGCAACTCACCCATCGCAAGCTCAGGGGGGCCCCACCTAGGGCCTAGTTCCGAAACGGCCCAAAACGTGCTTGTAGGAGCTGCATTCTGCAAAGGGAAACTGGGCTCGGGGAACAAACCTCAGCCCCAATGCGGCTTGGCTCAGAATCCCAGCGCTTGCCTACTTCTCACTTAGCCCTCGGCTCCCCATAAGGCCAAGGAGGGGCTGGGCTGCCTTCGGCTCCGTGGGAACTGCTGCTTGGCTGGTGGTCTCCGCAGCTGGAAACCAACTCCAAACGTCTTCTCCTTCGCGGAGAAGGCTGATGTGGCCTGAAGAAGCCCTGTGTGCACTGGCCCTAGCAACCCACCCCCAGTCAGCTCGGGAGGGCCCCACATAGGGCTTAGCTCTGAAACGGCCCAAAACGCGCTTGTAGGAGCTGCATTCTGCAAAGGGAAACTGGGCTCGGGGAACAAACCTCAGCCCCCATGCGGCTTGGCTCAGGATCCCATCGCCTGCCTAGTTGTCACGTAGCCCTCGGCTCCCCATAGGGCCAAGGAGGGTCTGGGCTGTCTTTGGCTGCCGGGGTACTGCTGCTTGGCTGGTGGTCTCCGCAGCTGGAAACCAACTCCAAACGTCTACTCCTTCGCGGAGAAGGCTGATGTGGCCTGAAGAAGCCATGTGTGCACTGGCCCAAGCAACCCACCCCTAGCCATTTCGGGAGGGGCACAGGTAGGGCCTTGCTCCGAAACGGCCAAAAACCCGCTTGTAGGAGCTGCATTCTGCAAAGGGCAACTGGGCTCGGGGAACAAACCTCAGCCCCAATGCGGCTTGGCTCAGGATCCCAGCGCTTGCCTACTTCTCACCTAGCCCTCGGCTCCCCATAAGGCCAAGGAGGGGCTGGGCTGCCTCGGGCTCCGTGGGAACTGCTGCTTGGCTGGTGGTCTCCGCAGCTGGAAACCAACTCCAAACGTCTTCTTCGCAGAGAAGGGTGATGTGGCCTGAAGAAGCCCTGTGTGCACTGTCCCGAGCAACCCACCCCTAGCCAGCTCGGGAGGGCCCCACCTAGGGCCTAGCTCCGAAACGGGCCAAAACGCGCTTCTAGGAGCTGCATTCTGCAAAGGGAAACTGGGCTCGGGGAACAAACCTCAGCCCCAATGCGGCTTGGCTCAGGATCCCAGCGCTTGCCTAGTTCTCACCTAGCCCTCGGCTCCACATAGGGCCAAGTAGGGGCTTGGCTGCCTCGGGCTCCGTGGGCAATGCTGCTTGGCTGGTGGTCTCCGCAGCTGGAAACCAACTCCAAACGTCTTCTCCTTCGCGGAGATGGCTGATGTGGCCTGAAGAAGCCCTGTGTGCACTGGCCCTAGCAACCCACCCCTAGCCAGCTCGGGAGGGCCCCACCTAGGGCCTAGCTCCGAAATGGCCCAAAACGCGCTTGTAGGAGCTGCATTCTGCAAAGGGAACCTGGGTTCGGGGAACAAACCTCAGCCCCAATGCGGCTTGGCTCAGGATCCCAGCGCTTGCCTACTTCTCACCTAGCCCTCGGCTCCCCATAAGGCCAAGGAGGGGCTGGGCTGCCTCGGGCTCCGTGGGAACTGCTGCTTGGCTGGTGGTCTCCGCAGCTGGAAACCAACTCCAAACGTCTTCTTCGCAGAGAAGGCTGATGTGGCCTGAAGAAGCCCTGTGTGCACTGTCCCGAGCAACCCACCCCTAGCCAGCTCGGGAGGGCCGCACCTAGGGCCTAGCTCCGAAACCGCCCAAAACGCGCTTGTAGGAGCTGCATTCTGCAAAGGGAAACTGGGCTCGGGGAAGAAACCTCAGCCCCAATGCGGCTTGGCTCAGGATCCCAGCGCTTGCCTAGTTCTCACCTAGCACTCGGCTCCACATAGGGCCAAGTAGGGGCTGGGCTGCCTCTGGCTCCGTGGGCACTGCTGCTTGGCTGGTGGTCTCCGCAGCTGGAAACCAACTCCAAACGTCTTCTCCTTCGCGGAGATGGCTGATGTGGCCTGATGAAGCCCTGTGTGCACTGGCCCTAGCAACCCACCCCTAGCCAGCTCGGGAGGGCCCCACCTAGGGCCTAGCTCCGAAACGGCCCAAAACGCGCTTGTAGGAGCTGCATTCTGCAAAGGGAAACTGGGCTCGAGGAACAAACCTCAGCCCCAATGCGGCTTGGCTCAGAATCCCAGCGCTTGCCTACTTCTCACCTAGGCCTAGGATCCTCATAGGGCCAAGGAGGGTCTGAGCTGCCTCGGGCTCCGTGGGCACTGCTGCTTGGCTGGTGGTCTCCGCAACTGGAAACCAACTCCAAACGTCTTCTCCTTCACCGAGAAGGCTGATGTGGCCTGAAGAAGCCCTGTGTGCACTGGCCCTAGCAACCCACCCCTAGCCAGCTCGGGAGGGCCCCTCCTATGGCCTAATCCAAAACGGCCCAAAACCCGCTTGTAGGAGCTGCATTCTGCAAAGGGAAACTGGGCTTGGGGAACAAACCTCGGCCCCAATGCGGCTTGGCTCAGGATCTCAGCGCCTGCCTAGTTCTCACGTAGCCCTCGGCTCCCCATTGGCCAAGGAGGGGCTGGGCTGCCTCGGGCTCCGTGGGCACTGCTGCTTGGCTGGTGGTCTCCGCAGCTGGAAACCAACTCCAAACGTCTTCTCCTTCGCGGAGAAGGCTGATGTGGCCTGAAGAGGCCTGTGTGACTGGCCCTAGAAACCGAACCCTAGCCAGCTCGGGAGGGCCCCACCTAGGGCCTAGTTCCGAAACGGCCCAAAACGCAATTGTAGGAGCTGCATTCTGCAAAGGGAAACTGGGCTCGGGGAACAAACCTCAGCCCCAATGCGGCTTGGCTCAGGATCCCAGCGCTTGCCTAGTTCTCAGGTAGCCCTTGGCTCAGCAAAGAGCCAAGGAGGGTCTGGGCTGTCTCTGGCTCCCAGGGCACTGCTGATTCGCTGGTGGTCTCCGAAGTTGGAAAGCAATTCCAAACGTCTACTCCTTCGCGGAGAAGGCTGATGTGGCCTGAAGAAGCCCTGTGTGCACTGGCCCTAGCAACCCACCCATGGCCAGCTCGGGAGGGCGCCACCAAGTGCCTAGCTCCGAAACGGCCCATAAGGCGCTTCTAGGAGCTGCATTCAGCAAAGGGAACCTGGGCTCGGGAAACAAACCTCAGCCCCAATGCGGCTTGGCTCAGGATCCCAGCGCTTGCCTAGTTCTCACCTAGCACTCGGCTACCCATAGGGCCAAGGAGGGGCTGGGCTGCCTCTGGCTCTGTGGGCACTGCTGCTTGGCTGGTGGTCTCCGCAGCTGGAAACCAGCTCCAAACGTCTTCTCCTTCGCGGAGAAGGCTGATGTGGCCTGAAGAAGCCCTGTGTGCACTGGCCCTAGCTACCCACCCATTGCCTGCTCAGGAGGGGCCCAACTAGTTCCTAGCGCCTAAACGGCACCAAACGCGCTTGTAGGAGCTGCATTCTGCAAAGGGAAACTGGGCTCGGGGAACAAATCTCAACCCGAATGCGACTTGGCTCAGGATCGCAGCGCTTGCCTAGATCTCACCTAGCCCTCGGCTCCCCTTAGGGCCAAGGATGGTCTAAGCTGCCTCTGGCTCCGTGGGCACTGCTGCTTGGCTGGTGGTCTCCGCAGGTGGAAACCAACTCCAAACGTCTTCTCCTTCGCGGAGAAGCTGATGTGGCCTGAAGAAACCCTGTGTGCACTGGCCCTAGCAACTCACCCATCGCCAGCTCGGGAAGGCCCCACCTAGCTCCTAGCTCCAAAAAGGCCCAAAACGCTCTTCTAGGAGCTGCATTATGCAAAGGGAAACTGGACTCGAGGAACAAACCTCAGCCCCAATGCGGCTTGACTCAGAATCCCAGCGCTTGACTACTTCTCACCTAGGCCTAGGATCCTCATAGGGCCAAGGAGGGTCTGCGCTGCCTCGGGCTCCGTGGGCACTGCTGCTTGGCTGGTGTCTCCGCAGCTGGAAACCAACTCCAAACGTCTACTCCTTCGCGGAGAAGGCTGATGTGGCCTGAAGAAGCCCTGTGTGCACTGGCCCAAGAAACCCACCCCTAGCCATCTCGGGAGGGCCCCACCTAGGACCTAGCTCCGAAGCGGCCGAAAACGCGCTTGTAGGAACTGCATTCTGCAAAGGGCAACTGGGCTCGGGGAACAAACCTCAGCCCCAATGCGGCTTGGCTCAGGATCCCAGCGCTTGCCTAGTTCTCACCTAGCCCTCGGCTCCACATAGGGCCAAGTAGGGGCTGGGCTGCCTCTGACTCCGTGGGCACTGCTGCTTGGCTGGTGGTCTCCGCAGCTGGAAACCAACTCCAAACGTCTTCTCCTTCGAGGAGAAGGCTGATGTGGCCTGAAGAAGCCCTGTGTGCACTGGCCCTAGCAACCCACCCCTAGCCAGCTCGGGAGGGCCCCACCTAGGGCCTAGCTCCGAAATGGCCCAAAACGCGCTTGTAGGAGCTGCATTCTGGAAAGGGAAACTGGGCTCGGGGAACAAACCTCAGCCCCAATGCGGCTTGGCTCAGAATCCCAGCGCTTGCCTACTTCTCACCTAGGCCTAGGATCCTCATAGGGCCAAGGAGGGTCTGAGATGCCTCGGGCTCCGTGGGCACTGCTGCTTGGCTGGTGGTCTACGTAGCTGGAAACCAACTCCAAACGTCTTCTACTTCGCGGAGAAGGTTGATGTGGCCTGAAGAAGCCCTGTGTGCACTGGCCCTAGCAACCCACCCCTAGCCAGCTCGGGAGGGCCCCACCTATGGCCTAATCCGAAACGGCCCAAAACCCGCTTGTAAGAGCTGCATTCTGCAAAGGGAAACTGGGCTTGGGGAACAAACCTCAGCCCCAATGCGGCTTGGCTCAGGATCCCAGCGACTGCCTAGTTCTCACGTAGCCCTCGGCTCCCCATTGGCCAAGGAGGGGCTGGGCTGCCTCTGGCTCCGTGGGCACTGCTGTTTGGCTGGTGGTCTCCGCAAGTGGAAACCAACTCCAAACGTCTTCTCCTTCGCGGAGAAGGCTGATGTGGCCTGAAGAAGCCCTGTGTGCACTGGCCCTAGCAACCCACCCATGGCCAGCTCGGGTCGGCCCCACCTAGGGCATAGCTCCGAATCGGCCGAAAACGCAGTTGTAGGAGCTGCATTCTGTAAAAGGAAAATGGGCTTGGGGAACAAACCTCAGCCCCAATGCGGCTTGGCTCAAGATCCCAGCGCCTGCCTAGTTCTCACGTAGCCCTTAGCTGCTCATAGGGCCAAGGAGGGTCTGGGCTGTCTTTGGCTCCCGGGGCACTGCTGCTTGGCTGGTGGTCTCAGCAGCTGGAAACCAACTCCAAACGTCTTCTCCTTCACCGAGAAGGCTGATGTGGCCTGAAGAAGCCCTGTGTGCACTGGCCCTAGCAACCCACCCCTAGCCAGCTCGGGAGGGCCCCACCTAGGGCCTAATCCGAAACGGCCCAAAGCGCGCTTGTTGGAGCTGCATTCTGCAAAGGGAAACTGGGCTCGGGGAACAAACCTCAGCCCCAATGCGGCTTGGCTCAGGATCCCAGCGCTTGCCTAGTTCTCACCTAGCCCTCGGCTCCCCATAGGGCCAAGGAGGGGCTGGGCTGCCCTGGACTCCATGGGCACTGCTGCTTGGCTGGTGGTCTCCGCAGCTGGAAACCAACTAAAAAACGTGTTGTCCTTCGCGGAGAAGGCTGATGTGGCCTGAAGAAGCCCTGTGTGCACTGGCCCTAGCAACCCACCCCTAGCCAGCTCGGCAGGGTCCCTCCTAGGGCCTAGCTCCGAAACGGCCCAAAACCCGCTTCTAGGAGCTGCATTCTGCAAAGGGAAACTGGGCTCGGGGAACAAACCTCAGCCCCAATGCGGCCTGGCTCAGGATCGCAGCGCTTGCCTAGTTCTCACCTAGGCCTCGGCTCCCCATAGGGCCATGGAGGGTCTGGGCTGCCTCTGGCTCCGTGGGCACTGCTGCTTGGCTGGTGGTCTCCGCAGCTGGAAACCAACTCCAAACGTCTTCTCCTTCGCGGAGAAGGCTGATGTGGCCTGAAGAAGCCCTGTGTGCACTGGCCCTAGCAACCCACCCCTAGCCAGCTCGGGAGGGCACCAGGTAGGGCCTAGCTCCGAAACGGCCCAAAACGCGCTTGTAGGAGCTGCATTCTGCAAAGGGAAACTGGGCTCGGGGAACAAACCTCAGCCCCAATGCGGCTTGGCTCAGGATCCCAGCGCCTGCCTAGTTCTCACGTAGCCCTCGGCTCCCCATAGGGCCAAGGAGGGTCTGGGCTGTCTTTGGCTCCCGGGGCACTGCTGCTTGGCTGGTGGTCTCCGCAGCTGGAAACCAACTCCAAAAGTCTTCTCCTTCACGGAGAAGGCTGATGTGGCCTGAAGAAGCCCTGTGTGCACTGGCCCTAGCAACCCACCCCTAGCCAGCTCGGGAGGGCCCCACCTAGGGCCTAGCTCCGAAACGGCAAAAAACGCGCTTGTAGGAGCTGCATTCTGCAAAGGGAAACTGGGCTCGGGGCACAAACCTCAGCCCCAATGCGGCTTGGCTCAGGATCCCAGCGCCTGCCTAGTTCTCACGTAGCCCTCGGCTCCCCATAGGGCCAAGGAGGGTCTGGGCTGTCTTTGGCTCCCGGGGCACTGCTGCTTGGCTGGTGGTCTCCGCAGCTGGAAACCAACTCCAAACGTCTTCTCCTTCACGGAGAAGGCTGATGTGGCCTGAAGAAGCCCTGTGTGCACTGGACCTAGCAACCCACCCCTAGCCATCTCGGGAGGGCCCCACCTAGGGCCTAGCTCCGAAGCGGCCGAAAACCCGCTTGTAGGAGCTGCATTCTGCAAAGGGAAACTGGGCTCGGGGAACAAACCTCAGCCCCAATGCGGCTTGGCTCAGGTTCCCAGCGCTTGCCTAGTTCTCACCTAGCCCTCGGCTCCACATAGGGCCAAGTAGGGGCTGGGCTGCCTCTGGCTCCGTGGGCACTGCTGCTTGGCTGGTGGTCTCCGCAGCTGGAAACCAACTCCAAACGTCTTCTCCTTCGCGGAGATGGCTGATGTGGCCTGAAGAAGCCCTGTGTGCACTGGCCCTAGCAACCCACCCCTAGCCAGCTCGGGAGGGCGCCACCTAGGGCCTAGCTCCGAAACGGCCCAAAACGCGCTTGTAGGAGCTGCATTCTGCAAAGGGAAACCGGGCTTGGGGAACAAACCTCAGCCCCAATGCGGCTTGGCTCAGGATCCCAGCGCCTGCCTAGTTCTCACGTAGCCCTCGGCTCCCCATTGGCCAAGGAGGGGCTGGGCTGCCTCTGGCTCCGTGGGCACTGCTGCTTGGCTGGTGGTCTCCGCAACTGGAAACCAACTCCAAACGTCTTCTCCTTCGCAGAGAAGGCTGATGTGGCCTGAAGAAGCCCTGTGTGCACTGGCCCTAGCAACTCACCCATCGCCAGCTCAGGAGGGCTCCACCTAGGGCCTAGCTCCGAAACGGCCCAAAACGTGCTTGTAGGAGCTGCATTCTGCAAAGGGAAACTGGGCTCGGGGAACAAACCTCAGCCCCAATGCGGCTTGGCTCAGGATCCCAGCGCTTGCCTAGTTCTCACCTAGGCCTAAGATCCTCATAGGGCCAAGGAGGGTCTGGGCTGCCTCTGGCTCCGTGGGCACTGCTGCTTGGCTGGTGGTCTCCGCAGCTGGAAACCAACTCCAAACGTCTTCTCCTTCGTGGAGATGGCTGATGTGGCCTGAAGAAGCCCTGTGTGCACTGTCCCTAGCAACCCACCCCTAGCCAGCTCGGGAGGGCCCCACCTAGGGCCTAATCTGAAACGGCCCAAAACGCGCTTCTAGGAGCTGCATTCTGCAAAGGGAAACTGGGCTCGGGGAACAAACCTCAGCCCCAATGCGGCTTGGCTCAGGATCGCAGCGCTTGCCTAGTTCTCACCTAGCCCTCGGCTCCACATAGGGCCAAGTAGGGGCTGGGCTGCCTCTGGCTCCGTGGGCACTGCTGCTTGGCTGGTGGTCTCCGCAGCTGGAAACCAACTCCCAACGTCTTCTCCTTCGCGGAGAAGGCTGATGTGGCCTGAAGAAGCCCTGTGTGCACTGACCCTAGCAACTCACGCCTAGCCAGCTCGGGAGGGCCCCACATAGGGCCTAGCTCCGAAGCGGCCGAAAACGCGCTTGTAGGAGCTGCATTCTGCAAAGGGAAACTGGGCTCGGAGAACAAACCTCAGCCCCAATGCGGCTTGGCTCAGGATCCCAGCGCTTGCCTACTTCTCACCTAGGCCTAAGATCCTCATAGGGCCAAGGAGGGTCTGCGCTGCCTCGGGCTCCGTGGGCACTGCTGCTTGGCTGGTGGTCTCCGCAGCTGGAAACCAACTCCAAACGTCTTCTCCTTCGCGGAGAAGGCTGATGTGGCCTGAAGAAGCCCTGTGTGCACTGGCCCTAGCAACCCACCCCTAGCCAGCTTGGGAGGGCCCCACCTAGGGCCTAATCTGAAACGGCCCAAAACGCGCTAGTAGGAGCTGCATTCTGCAAAGGGAAACTGGGCTCGGGGAACAAACCTCAGCCCCAATGCGGCTTGGTTCAGGATCCCAGCGCCTGCCTAGTTCTCACGTAGCCCTCGGCTCCCCATAGGGCCAAGGAGGGTCTGGGCTGCCTTTGGCTCCCGGGGCACTGCTGCTTGGCTGGTGGTCTCCGCAGCTGGAAACCAACTCCAAACGTCTTCTCCTTCACGGAGAAGGCTGATGTGGCCTGAAGAAGCCCTGTGTGCACTGGCCCTAGCAACCCACCCCTAGCTACCTCTGGAGGGCCCCACCTAGGGCCTAGCTCCGAAGTGACCGAAAACGCGCTTGTAGGAGCTGCATTCTGCAAAGGGAAACTGGGCTCGGGGAACAAACCTCAGCCCCAATGCGGCTTGACTCAGGATCCCAGCGCTTGCCTACTTCTCACCTAGTCCTCGGCTCCGCAGAGGGCCAAGGAGTGTCTGGGCTGCTTCGGACTACATGGGCACTGCTGCTTGGCTGGTGGTCTCCGTAACTGGAAACCAACTCCAAACGTCTTCTCCTTCGCGGAGAAGGCTGATGTAGCCTGAAGAAGCCCTGTGTGCACTGGCCCTAGCAACTCACCCATCGCCAGCTCGGGAGGGCCCCACCTAGGGCCTAGCTCCGAAACGGCCCAAAACGCGCTTGTAGGAGCTGCATTCTGCAAAGGGAAACTGGGCTCGGGGAACAAACCTCAGCCCCAATGCGGCTTGGCTCAGGATCCCAGCGCCTGCCTAGTTCTCACGTAGCCCTCGGCTCCCCATAGGGCCAAGGAGGGGCTGGGCTGCCTCGGCTTCCGTGGGCACTGCTGCTTGGCTGGTGGTCTCCGCAGCTGGAAACCAACTCCAAACGTCTTCTCCTTCACGGAGAAGGCTGATGTGGCCTGAAGAAGCCCTGTGTGCACTGGCCCTAGCAACCCACCCATGGCCAGCTCGGGTCGGCCCCACCTAGGGCATAGCTCCGAATCGGCCGAAAACGCAGTTGTAGGAGCTGCATTCTGTAAAAGGAAAATGGGCTTGGGGAACAAACCTCAGCCCCAATGCGGCTTGGCTCAAGATCCCAGCGCCTGCCTAGTTCTCACGTAGCCCTTAGCTGCTCATAGGGCCAAGGAGGGTCTGGGCTGTCTTTGGCTCCCGGGGCACTGCTGCTTGGCTGGTGGTCTCCGCAGCTGGAAACCAACTCCAAACGTCTTCTCCTTCACCGAGAAGGCTGATGTGGCCTGAAGAAGCCCTGTGTGCACTGGCCCTAGCAACCCACCCCTAGCCAGCTCGGGAGGGCCCCACCTAGGGCCTAATCCGAAACGGCCCAAAGCGCGCTTGTTGGAGCTGCATTCTGCAAAGGGAAACTGGGCTCGGGGAACAAACCTCAGCCCCAATGCGGCTTGGCTCAGGATCCCAGCGCTTGCCTAGTTCTCACCTAGCCCTCGGCTCCCCATAGGGCCAAGGAGGGGCTGGGCTGCCTCGGACTCCATGGGCACTGCTGCTTGGCTGGTGGTCTCCGCAGCTGGAAACCAACTCCAAACGTGTTCTCCTTCGCGGAGAAGGCTGATGTGGCCTGAAGAAGCCCTGTGTGCACTGGCCCTTGCAACCCACCCCTAGCCAGCTCGGGAGGGCCCCTCCTAGGGCCTAGCTCCGAAACGGCCCAAAACCCGCTTCTAGGAGCTGCATTCTGCAAAGGGAAACTGGGCTCGGGGAACAAACCTCAGCCCCAATGCGGCCTGGCTCAGGATCGCAGCGCTTGCCTAGTTCTCATCTAGGCCTCGGCTCCCCATAGGGCCATGGAGGGTCTGGGCTGCCTCTGGCTCCGTGGGCACTGCTGCTTGGCTGGTGGTCTCCGCAGCTGGAACCCCACTCCAAACATCTTCTCCTTCGCGGAGAAGGCTGATGTGGCCTGAAGAAGCCCTGTGTGCACTGGCCCTAGCAACCCACCCCTAGCCAGCTCGGGAGGGCACCAGGTAGGGCCTAGCTCCGAAACGGCCCAAAACGCGCTTGTAGGAGCTGCATTCTGCAAAGGGAAACTGGGCTCGGGGAACAAACCTCAGCCCCAATGGGGCTTGGCTCAGGATCCCAGCGCCTGCCTAGTTCTCACGTAGCCCTCGGCTCCCCATAGGGCCAAGGAGGGTCTGGGCTGTCTTTGGCTCCCGGGGCACTGCTGCTTGGCTGGTGGTCTCCGCAGCTGGAAACCAACTCCAAAAGTCTTCTCCTTCACGGAGAAGGCTGATGTGGCCTGAAGAAGCCCTGTGTGCACTGGCCCTAGCAACCCACCCCTAGCCAGCTCTGGAGGGCCCCACCTAGGGCCTAGCTCCGAAGCGGCCAAAAACACGCTTGTACGAGCTGCATTCTGCAAAGGGAAACTGGGCTCGGGGAACAAACCTCAGCCCCAATGCGGCTTGGCTCAGGATCCCAGCGCCTGCCTAGTTCTCACGTAGCCCTCGGCTCCCCTTAGGGCCAAGGAGGGTCTGGGCTGTCTTTGGCTGCCGGGGCACTGCTGCTTGGCTGGTGGTCTCCGCAGCTGGAAACCAACTCCAAACGTCTTCTCCTTCGCGGAGAAGGCTGATGTGGCCTGAAGAAGCCCTGTGTGCACTGGCCCTAGCAACCCACCCCTAGCCAGCTCGGGAGGGCCCCACCTAGGGCCTAATCTGAAACGGCCCAAAACGCGCTAGTAGGAGCTGCATTCTGCAAAGGGAAACTGGGCTCGGGGAACAAACCTCAGCCCCAATGCGGCTTGGTTCAGGATCCCAGCGCCTGCCTAGTTCTCACGTAGCCCTCGGCTCCCCATAGGGCCAAGGAGGGTCTGGGCTGCCTTTGGCTCCCGGGGCACTGCTGCTTGGCTGGTGGTCTCCGCAGCTGGAAACCAACTCCAAACGTCTTCTCCTTCACGGAGAAGGCTGATGTGGCCTGAAGAAGCCCTGTGTGCACTGGCCCTAGCAACCCACCCCTAGCTACCTCTGGAGGGCCCCACCTAGGGCCTAGCTCCGAAGTGACCGAAAACGCGCTTGTAGGAGCTGCATTCTGCAAAGGGAAACTGGGCTCGGGGAACAAACCTCAGCCCCAATGCGGCTTGACTCAGGATCCCAGCGCTTGCCTACTTCTCACCTAGTCCTCGGCTCCGCAGAGGGCCAAGGAGTGTCTGGGCTGCTTCGGACTCCATGGGCACTGCTGCTTGGCTGGTGGTCTCCGTAACTGGAAACCAACTCCAAACGTCTTCTCCTTCGCGGAGAAGGCTGATGTAGCCTGAAGAAGCCCTGTGTGCACTGGCCCTAGCAACTCACCCATCGCCAGCTCGGGAGGGCCCCACCTAGGGCCTAGCTCCGAAACGGCCCAAAACGCGCTTCTAGGAGCTGCATTCTGCAAAGGGAAACTGGGCTCGGGGAACAAACCTCAGCCCCAATGCGGCTTGGCTCAGGATCCCAGCGCCTGCCTAGTTCTCACGTAGCCCTCGGCTCCCCATAGGGCCAAGGAGGGGCTGGGCTGCCTCGGCTTCCGTGGGCACTGCTGCTTGGCTGGTGGTCTCCGCAGCTGGAAACCAACTCCAAACGTCTTCTCCTTCACGGAGAAGGCTGATGTGGCCTGAAGAAGCCCTGTGTGCACTGGCCCTAGCAACCCACCCAAGGCCAGCTCGGGTCGGCCCCACCTAGGGCATAGCTCCGAATCGGCCGAAAACGCAGTTGTAGGAGCTGCATTCTGTAAAAGGAAAATGGGCTTGGGGAACAAACCTCAGCCCCAATGCGGCTTGGCTCAAGATCCCAGCGCCTGCCTAGTTCTCACGTAGCCCTTAGCTGCTCATAGGGCCAAGGAGGGTCTGGGCTGTCTTTGGCTCCCGGGGCACTGCTGCTTGGCTGGTGGTCTCCGCAGCTGGAAACCAACTCCAAACGTCTTCTCCTTCACCGAGAAGGCTGATGTGGCCTGAAGAAGCCCTGTGTGCACTGGCCCTAGCAACCCACCCCTAGCCAGCTCGGGAGGGCCCCACCTAGGGCCTAATCCGAAACGGCCCAAAGCGCGCTTGTTGGAGCTGCATTCTGCAAAGGGAAACTGGGCTCGGGGAACAAACCTCAGCCCCAATGCGGCTTGGCTCAGGATCCCAGCGCTTGCCTAGTTCTCACCTAGCCCTCGGCTCCCCATAGGGCCAAGGAGGGGCTGGGCTGCCTCGGACTCCATGGGCACTGCTGCTTGGCTGGTGGTCTCCGCAGCTGGAAACCAACTCCAAACGTGTTCTCCTTCGCGGAGAAGGCTGATGTGGCCTGAAGAAGCCCTGTGTGCACTGGCCCTTGCAACCCACCCCTAGCCAGCTCGGGAGGGCCCCTCCTAGGGCCTAGCTCCGAAACGGCCCAAAACCCGCTTCTAGGAGCTGCATTCTGCAAAGGGAAACTGGGCTCGGGGAACAAACCTCAGCCCCAATGCGGCCTGGCTCAGGATCGCAGCGCTTGCCTAGTTCTCATCTAGGCCTCGGCTCCCCATAGGGCCATGGAGGGTCTGGGCTGCCTCTGGCTCCGTGGGCACTGCTGCTTGGCTGGTGGTCTCCGCAGCTGGAAACCAACTCCAAACATCTTCTCCTTCGCGGAGAAGGCTGATGTGGCCTGAAGAAGCCCTGTGTGCACTGGCCCTAGCAACCCACCCCTAGCCAGCTCGGGAGGGCACCAGGTAGGGCCTAGCTCCGAAACGGCCCAAAACGCGCTTGTAGGAGCTGCATTCTGCAAAGGGAAACTGGGCTCGGGGAACAAACCTCAGCCCCAATGGGGCTTGGCTCAGGATCCCAGCGCCTGCCTAGTTCTCACGTAGCCCTCGGCTCCCCATAGGGCCAAGGAGGGTCTGGGCTGTCTTTGGCTCCCGGGGCACTGCTGCTTGGCTGGTGGTCTCCGCAGCTGGAAACCAACTCCAAAAGTCTTCTCCTTCACGGAGAAGGCTGATGTGGCCTGAAGAAGCCCTGTGTGCACTGGCCCTAGCAACCCACCCCTAGCCAGCTCTGGAGGGCCCCACCTAGGGCCTAGCTCCGAAGCGGCCAAAAACACGCTTGTACGAGCTGCATTCTGCAAAGGGAAACTGGGCTCGGGGAACAAACCTCAGCCCCAATGCGGCTTGGCTCAGGATCCCAGCGCCTGCCTAGTTCTCACGTAGCCCTCGGCTCCCCTTAGGGCCAAGGAGGGTCTGGGCTGTCTTTGGCTGCCGGGGCACTGCTGCTTGGCTGGTGGTCTCCGCAGCTGGAAACCAACTCCAAACGTCTTCTCCTTCGCGGAGAAGGCTGATGTGGCCTGTAGAAGCCCTGTGTGCACTGGCCCTAGCAACCCACCCCTAGCCAGCTCGGGAGGGCCCCAGGTAGGGCCTAGCTCCGAAACGGCCCAAAACGCGCTTGTAGGAGCTGCATTCTGCAAAGGGAAACTGGGCTCGGGGAACAAACCTCAGCCCCAATGCGGCTTGGCTCAGGATCCCAGCGCCTGCCTAGTTCTCACGTAGCCCTCGGCAACCCATAGGGCCAAGGAGGGTCTGGGCTGTCTTTGGCTCCCGGGGCACTGCTGCTTGGCTGGTGGTCTCCGCAGCTGGAAACCAACTCCAAACGTCTTCTCCTTCGCGGAGAAGGCTGATGTGGCCTGAAGAAGCCCTGTGTGCACTGTCCCTAGCAACCCACCCCTAGCCAGCTCGGGAGGGCCCCACCTAGGGCCTAGCTCCGAAACGGCCCAAAACGCGCTTCTAGGAGCTGCATTCTGCAAAGGGAAACTGGGCTCGGGGAACAAACCTCAGCCCCAATGCGGCTTGGCTCAGGATCCCAGCGCTTGCCTACTTCTCACCTAGCCTTCGGCTCCGCAGAGGGCCAAGGAGTGTCTGGGCTGCTTCGGACTCCATGGGCACTGCTGCTTGGCTGGTGGTCTTCGTAACTGGACACCAACTCCATACGTCTTCTCCTTCGCGGAGAAGGCTGATGTGGCCTGAAGAAGCCCTGTGTGCACTGGCCCTAGCAACTCACCCATCGCCAGCTCGGGAGGGCCCCACCTAGGGCCTAGCTCCGAAACGGCCCAAAACGCGCTTGTAGGAGCTGCATTCTGCACAGGGAAACTGGGCTCGGGGAACAAACCTCAGCCCCAATGCGGCTTGGCTCAGAATCCCAGCGCTTGCCTACTTCTCACCTAGGTCTAGGATCCTCATAGGGCCAAGGAGGGTCTGCGCTGCCTCGGGCTCCGTGGGCACTGCTGCTTGGCTGGTGGTCTCCGCAGCTGGAAACCAACTCCAAACGTCTTCTCCTTCGCGGAGAAGGCTGATGTGGCCTGAAGAAGCCCTGTGTGCACTGGCCCTAGCAACCCACCCCTAGCCAGCTCGGGATGGCCCCAGGTAGGGCCTAGCTCCGAAACGGCCCAAAACGCGCTTGTAGGAGCTGCATTCTGCAAAGGGAAACTGGGCTCGGGGAACAAACCTCAGCCCCAATGCGGCTTGGCTCAGGATCCCAGCGCCTGCCTAGTTTCACGTAGCCCTCGGCAACCCATAGGGCCAAGGAGGGTCTGGGCTGTCTTTGGCTGCCGGGGCACTGCTGCTTGGCTGGTGGTCTCCGCAGCTGGAAACCAACTCCAAACGTCTTCTCCTTCACCGAGAAGGCTGATGTGGCCTGAAGAAGCCCTGTGTGCACTGGCCCTAGCAACCCACCCCTAGCCAGCTCTGGAGGGCCCCACCTAGGGCCTAGCTCCGAAGTGGCCGAAAACGCTCTTGTAGGAGCTGCATTCTGCAAAGGGAAACTGGGCTCGGGGAACAAACCTCAGCCCCAATGCGGCTTGGCTCAGGATCCCAGCGCTTGGATACTTCTCACCTAGTCCTCGGCTCCGCAGAGGGCCAAGGAGTGTCTGGGCTGCTTCGGACTCCATGGGCACTGCTGCTTGGCTGGTGGTCTCCGTAACTGGAAACCAACTCCAAACGTCTTCTCCTTCGCGGAGAAGGCTGATGTGGCCTGAAGAAGCCCTGTGTGCACTGGCCATAGCAACTCACCCATCGCCAGCTCGGGAGGGCCCCACCTAGGGCCTAGCTCCGAAACGGCCCAAAACGCGCTTGTAGGAGCTGCATTCTGCACAGGGAAACTGGGTTCGGGGAACAAACCTCAGCCCCAATGCGGCTTGGCTCAGGATCCCAGCGCCTGCCTAGTTCTCACGTAGCCCTCGGCTCCCCATAGGGCCAAGGAGGGGCTGGGCTGCCTCGGCTTCCGTGGGCACTGCTGCTTGGCTGGTGGTCTTCGCAGCTGGAAACCAACTCCAAACGTCTTCTTCACAGACAAGGCTGATGTGGCCTGAAGAAGCCCTGTGTGCACTGGCCCTAGCAACCCACCCCTAGCCAGCTCGGGAGGGCCCCACCTAGGGCCTAATCTGAAACGGCCCAAAACGCGCTTCTAGGAGCTGCATTCTGCAAAGGGAAACTGGGCTCGGGGAACAAACCTCAGCCCCAATGCGGCTTGGCTCAGGATACCAGCATCTGCCTAGTTCTCACGTAGCCCTCGGCTCCCCATAGGGCCAAGGAGGGTCCGGGTTGCCTTTGGCTGCCTGGGCACTGCTGCTTAGCTGGTGGTCTCCGCAGCTGGAAACCAACTCCAAAGGTCTTCTCCTTCGCGGAGAAGGCTGATGTGGCCTGAAGAAGCCCTGTGTGCACTGGCCCTAGCAACACACCCCTAGCCAGCTCGGGAGGGCCCCAGGTAGGACCTAGCTCCGAAACGGCCCAAAACGCGCTTGTAGGAGCTGCATTCTGCAAAGGGAAACTGGGCTCGGGGAACAAACCTCAGCCCCAATGCGGCTTGGCTCAGGATCCCAGCGCCTGCCTAGTTTCACGTAGCCCTCGGCAACCCATAGGGCCAAGGAGGGTCTGGGCTGTCTTTGGCTCCCGGGGCACTGCTGCTTGGCTGGTGGTCTCCGCAGCTGGAAACCAACTCCAAACGTCTTCTCCTTCACGGAGAAGGCTGATGTGGCCTGAAGAAGCCCTGTGTGCACTGGCCTTAGCAACCCACCCCTAGCCAGCTCTGGAGGGCCCCACCTAGGGCCTAGCTTCGAAGTGGCCGAAAACGCTCTTGTAGGAGCTGCATTCTTCAAAGGGAAACTGGGCTCGGGGAACAAACCTCAGCCCCAATGCGGCTTGGCTCAGGATCCCAGCGCTTGCCTACTTCTCACCTAGTCCTCGGCTCCGCAGAGGGCCAAGGAGTGTCTGGGCTGCTTCGGACTCCATGGGCACTGCTGCTTGGCTCGTGGTCTCCGTAACTGGAAACCAACTCCAAACGTCTTCTCCTTCGCGGAGAAGGCTGATGTGGCCTGAAGAAGCCCTGTGTGCACTGGCCCTAGCAACTCACCCATCGCCAGCTCGGGAGGGCCCCACCTAGGGCCTAGCTCCGAAGTGGCCGAAAACGCTCTTGTAGGAGCTGCATTCTGCAAAGGGAAACTGGGCTCGGCGAACAAACCTCAGCCCCAATGCGGCTTGGCTCAGGATCCCAGCGCTTGCCTACTTCTCACCTAGTCCTCGGCTCCGCAGAGGGCCAAGGAGTGTCTGGGCTGCTTCGGACTCCATGGGCACTGCTGCTTGGCTGGTGGTCTCCGTAACTGGAAACCAACTCCAAACGTCTTCTCCTTCGCGGAGAAGGCTGATGTGGCCTGAAGAAGCCCTGTGTGCACTGGCCCTAGCAACTCACCCATCGCCAGCTCGGGAGGGCCCCACCTAGGGCCTAGCTCCGAAACGGCCCAAAATGCGCTTGTAGGAGCTGCATTCTGCACAGGGAAACTGGGCTCGGGGAACAAACCTCAGCCCCAATGCGGCTTGGCTCAGGATCCCAGCGCCTGCCTAGTTCTCACGTAGCCCTCGGCTCCCCATAGGGCCAAGGAGGGTCTGGGCTGCCTCGGCTTCCGTGGGCTCTGCTGCTTGGCTGGTGCTCTTCGCAGCTGGAAACCAACTCCAAACGTCTTCTTCACAGACAAGGCTGATGTGGCCTGAAGAAGCCCTGTGTGCACTGGCCCTAGCAACCCACCCCTAGCCAGCTCGGGAGGGCCCCACCTAGGGCCTAATCTGAAACGGCCGAAAACGCGCTTCTAGGAGCTGCATTCTGCAAAGGGAAACTGGGCTCGGGGAACAAACCTCAGCCCCAATGCGGCTTGGATCAGGATCCCAGCGCCTGCCTAGTTCTCACCTGGCCCTCGGCTCCCCATAGGGCCAAGGAGGGTCTGGGCTGTCTTTGGCTGCCGGGGCACTGCTGCTTGGCTGGTGGTCTCCGCAGCTGGAAACCAACTCCAAACGTCTTCTCCTTCGCGGAGAAGGCTGATGTGGCCTGAAGAAGCCCTGTGTGCACTGGCCCTAGCAACCCACCCCTAGCCATCTCGGGAGGGCCCCAGGTATGGCCTTGCTACGAAACGGCCCAAAACGCGATTCTAGGAGGTGCATTCTGCAAAGGGAAACTGGGCTCGGGGAGCAAACCTCAGCCCCCATGCGGCTTGGCTCAGGATCCCAGCGCGTGCCTAGTTCTCACCTAGCCCTCGGCTCCCCATAAGGCCAAGGAGGGGCTGGGGTGCCTCGGGCTCCGTGGGCACTGCTGCTTGGCTGGTGGGCTCCGCAGCTGGAAACCAACTCCAAACGTCTTCTTCGCGGAGAAGGCTGATGTGGCATGAAGAAGCCCTGTGTGCACTGGCCCTAGCAACCCACCCCTAGCCAGCTCGGGTAGGCCCCACCTAGGGCATAGCTCCGAATCGGCCGAAAACGCGCTTGTAGGAGCTGCATTCTGCAAAAGGAAACTGGGCTCGGGGAACAAACCTCAGCCCCAATGCGGCTTGGCTCAGGATCCCAGCGCCTGCCTAGTTCTCACGTAGCCCTTAGCTGCTCATAGGGCCAAGGAGGGTCTGGGCTGTCTTTGGCTCCCGGGGCACTGCTGCTTGGCTGGTGGTCTCCACAGCTGGAAACCAACTCCAAACGTCTTCTCCTTCACCGAGAAGGCTGATGTGGCCTGAAGAAGCCCTGTGTGCACTGGCCCTAGCAACCCACCCCTAGCCAGCTCGGGAGGGCCCCACCTAGGGCCTAATTCGAAACGGCCCCAAGCGCGCTTGTAGCAGCTGCATTCTGCAAAGGGAAACTGGGCTCGGGGAACAAACCTCAGCCCCAATGCGGCTTGGCTCAGGATCCCAGCGCCTGCATAGTTCTCACGTAGCCCTCGGCTCCCCATAAGGCCAAGGAGGGTCTGGGCTGTCTTTGGCTGCCGGGGCACTGCTGCTTGGCTGGTGGTCTCCGCAGCCTGAAACCAACTCCAAACGTCTTCTACTTCGCGGAGAAGGCTGATGTGGCCTGAAGAAGCCCTGTGTGCACTGGCCCTAGCAACCCACCCCTAGCCAGCTCGGGAGGGCTCAAGGTAGGGCCTTGACCGAAACGGCCCAAAATGCGCTTGTAGGAGCTGCATTCTGCACAGGGAAACTGGGCTCGGGGAACAAACCTCAGCCCCAATGCGGCTTGGCTCAGGATCCCAGCGCCTGCCTAGTTCTCACGTAGCCCTCGGCTCCCCATAGGGCCAAGGAGGGTCTGGGCTGCCTCGGCTTCCGTGGGCTCTGCTGCTTGGCTGGTGCTCTTCGCAGCTGGAAACCAACTCCAAACGTCTTCTTCACAGGCAAGGCTGATGTGGCCTGAAGAAGCCCTGTGTGCACTGGCCCTAGCAACCCACCCCTAGCCAGCTGGGGAGGGCCCCACCTAGGGCCTAATCTGAAACGGCCCAAAACGCGCTTCTAGGAGCTGCATTCTGCAAAGGGAAACTGGGCTCGGGGAACAAACCTCAGCCCCAATGCGGCTTGGCTCAGGATACCAGCATCTGCCTAGTTCTCACGTAGCCCTCGGCTCCCCATAGGGCCAAGGAGGGTCTGGGCTGTCTTTGGCTGCCGGGGCACTGCTGCTTGGCTGGTGGTCTCCGCAGCTGGAAACCAACTCCAAACGTCTTCTCCTTCGCGGAGAAGGCTGATGTGGCCTGAAGAAGCCCTGTGTGCACTGGCCCTAGCAACCCACCCCTAGCCATCTCGGGAGGGCCCCAGGTAGGGCATTGCTCCGAAACGGCCCAAAACGCACTTGTAGGAGCTGCATTCTGCAAAGGGATACTGGGCTCGGGGAACAAACCTCAGCCCCCATGCGGCTTGGCTCAGGATCCCAGCGCGTGCCTAGTTCTCACCTAGCCCTCGGCTCCCCATAAGGCCAAGGAGGGGCTGGGGTGCCTCGGGCTCCGTGGGCACTGCTGCTTGGCTGGTGGTCTCCGCAGCTGGAAACCAACTCCAAACGTCTTCTCCTTCGCGGA
Organism: Sus scrofa; assembly: GCF_054392235.1. Lineage (NCBI taxonomy): Eukaryota > Metazoa > Chordata > Mammalia > Artiodactyla > Suidae > Sus > Sus scrofa. The sequence goes on along the minus strand of NC_139385.1, from coordinate 49,898,314 downwards.
GAAGGCTGATGTGGCCTGAAGAAGCCCTGTGTGCACTGGCCCTAGCAACCCACCCCTAGCCAGCTCGGGTAGGCCCCACCTAGGGCATAGCTCCGAATCGGCCGAAAACGCGCTTGTAGGAGCTGCATTCTGCAAAAGGAAACTGGGCTCGGGGAACAAACCTCAGCCCCAATGCGGCTTGGCTCAGGATCCCAGCGCCTGCCTAGTTCTCACGTAGCCCTTAGCTGCTCATAGGGCCAAGGAGGGTCTGGGCTGTCTTTGGCTCCCGGGGCACTGCTGCTTGGCTGGTGGTCTCCGCAACTGGAAACCAACTCCAAACGTCTTCTCCTTCGCGGAGAAGGCTGATGTGGCCTGAAGAAGCCCTGTGTGCACTGGCCCTAGCAACTCACCCCTAGCCAGCTCGGGAGGGCTCCACCTAGGGCCTAGCTCCGAAACGGCCCAAAACGCACTTGTAGGAGCTGCATTCTGCAAAGGGAAACTGGGCTCGGGGAACAAACCTCAGCCCCAGTGCGGCTTGGCTCAGGATCCCATCGCTTGCCTAGTTCTCACCTAGCCCTTGGCTCCACATAGGTCCAAGTAGGGGCTGGGCTGCATCTGGCTCTGTGGGCACTGCTGCTTGGCTGGTGGTCTCCGCAACTGGAAACCAACTCCAAACGTCTTCTCCTTCGCGGAGATGGCTGATGTGGCCTGAAGAAGCCCTGTGTGCACTGGCCCTAGCAACCCACCCCTAGCCATCTCGGGAGGGCCCCAGGTAGGGCCTTGCTCCGAAACGGCCCAAAACGCGCTTGTAGGAGCTGCATTCTGCAAAGGGAAACTGGGCTCGGGGAACAAACCTCAGCCCCAATGCGGCTTGGCTCAGGATCCCAGCGCTTGCCTAGTTCTCACCTAGCCCTCGGCTCCCCATAGGGCCAAGGAGGGGCTTGGCTGCCTCGGGCTCCATGGGCACTGCTGATTGGCTGTTGGTCTCCGCAGCTGGAAACCAACTCCAAACATCTTCTCCTTCGCGGAGAAGGCTGATGTGGCCTGAAGAAGCCCTGTGTGCACTGGCCCTAGCAACCCACCCCTAGCCAGCTCGGGAGGGCCCCACCTAGGGCCTAGTTCCGAAACGGCCCAAAACACGCTTGTAGGAGCTGCATTCTGCAAAGGGAAACTGGGCTTGGGGAACAAACCTCAGCCCCCATGCGGCTTGGCTCAGGATCCCAGCGCTTTCCTAGTTCTCACCTAGCCCTCGGCTCCACATAGGTCCAAGTAGTGGCTGGGCTGCATCTGGCTCCGTGGGCACTGCTGCTTGGCTGGTGGTCTCCGCAGCTGGAAACCAACTCCAAACGTCTTCTTCGCGGAGAAGGCTGATGTGGCCTGAAGAAGCCCTGTGTGCACTGGCCCTAGCAACCCACCCCTAGCCAGCTCGGGAGGGCTCCAGGTAGGGCCTTGCTCCGAAACGGCACAAAACGCGCTTGTAGGAGCTGCATTCTGCAAAGGGAAACTGGGCTCAGGGAACAAATCTCAGCCCCAATGTGGCTTGGCTCAGGATCGCAGCGCTTGCCTAGTTCTCACCTCGCCCTCGGCTCCCCATAGGGCCAAGGAATGGTTGGGCTGCCTCTGGCTCCGTGGGCACTGCTGCTTGGATGGAGGTCTCCGCAGCTGGAAACCAACTCCAAACGTCTTCTCCTTCGCGGAGAAGGCTGATGTGGCCCGAAGAAGCCCTGTGTGCACTGGCCCTTGCAACCAACACCTAGCCAGCTCGGGAGGGACGCACCTAGGGCCTAGCTCCAAAACGGCACCAAACGCTCTTGTAGGAGCTGCATTCTGCAAAGGGAAACTGGGCTCGGAGAACAAACCTCAGCCCCAATGCGGCTTGGCTCAGGATCCCAGCGCCTGCCTAGTTCTCACGTAGCCCTCGGCTCCCCATAGGGCCAAGGAGGGTCTGGGCTGCCTCTGGCTCCGTGGGCACTGCTGCTAGGCTGGTGGTCTCCGCAGCTGGAAACCAACTCCAAACGTCTTCTCCTTCGCGGAGAAGGCTGATGTGGCCTGAAGAAGCCCTGTGTGCACTGTCCCTAGCAACCCACCCCTAGCCAGCTCGGGAGTACCCCACCTATGGCCTAATCCGAAGCGGCCCAAAATGCGCTTGTAGGAGCTGCATTCTGAAAAGGGAAACTGGGCTCAGGGAACAAACCTCAGCCCCAATGCGGCTTGGCTCAGGATCCCAGCGCCTGCCTAGTTCTCACGTAGCCCTCGGCTCCCCATAGGGCCAAGGAGGGTCTGGGCTGTCTTTGGCTTCCGGGGCACTGCTGCTTGGCTGGTGGTCTCCGCAGCTGGAAACCAACTCCAAATGTCTTCTCCTTCGCGGAGAAGGCTGATGTGGCCTGAAGAAGCCCTGTGTGCACTGGCCCTAGCAATCCAACCCTAGCCAGCTCGGGGGGGTCCCACCTAGGGCCTAATCCGAAACGGCCCAAAACGTGCTTGTTGGAGCTGCATTCTGCAAAGGGAAACTGGGCTCGGGGAACAAACCTCAGACCCAATGCGGCTTGGCTCAGGATCCCAGCGCTTGCCTAGTTCTCACCTAGCCCTCGGCTCCCCATAGGGCCAAGGAAGGGCTGGGCTGCCTCGGGCTCCGTGGGCACTGCTGCTTGGCTGGTGGTCTCCGCAGCTGGAAACCAACTCCAAACGTGTTCTCCTTCGCGGAGAAGGCTGATGTGGCCTGAAGAAGCCCTGTGTGCACTGGCCCTAGCAACCCACCCCTAGCCAGCTCGGGAGTGCCCCACCAATGGCCTAATCCGAAACGGCCCAAAACGCGCTTGTAGGAGCTGCATTCTGCAAAGGGAAACTGGGCTCGGGGAACAAACCTCAGCCCCAATGCGGCTTGGCTCAGGATCCCAGCGCCTGCCTAGTTCTCACCTAGCCCTCGGCTCCCCATAGGGACAAGGAGGGTCTGGGCTGTCTCTGGCTCCGTGGGCACTGCTGCTTGGCTGGTGGTCTCCGCAGCTGGAAACCAACTCCAAACGTCTTCTCCTTCGCGGAGAAGGCTGATGTGGCCTGAAGACGCCCTGTGTGCACTGGCCCTAGCAACCCACCCCTAGCCAGCTCGGGAGGGCCCCACCTAGGGCCTAGCTGCTAAGCGGCCCAAAACGCGCTTGTAGGAGCTGCATTGTGCAAAGGGGAACTGGGCTCGGGGAACAAACCTCAGCCACAATGTTTCTTGGCTCAGGATGGCAGCGCTTGGCTAGTTCTCACCTAGCCCTCGGCTCCCCATAGGGCCAAGGAGGGGCTGGGCTGCCTCTGGCTCCGTGGGCACTGCTGCTTGGCTGGTGGTCTCCGCAGCTGGAAACCAACTCCAAACGTCTTCTCCTTCGCGGAGAAGGCTGATGTGGCCTGAAGAAGCCCTGTGTGCACTGGCCCTAGCAACCTACCCCTAGCCAGCTCGGGATGGACCCAGGTAGGGCCTTGATCCGAAACGGCCCAAAACGCGCTTGTAGGAGCTGCATTCTTCAAAGGGAAAATGGCCTCGGGGAACAAACCTCAGCCCCAATGCGGCTTGGCTCAGGATCGTAGCGCTTGCCTAGTTCTCAACTAGGCCTATGCTCCCCATAATTCCAAGGAGGGGCTGGGCTTCCTCGGGCTCCGAGGGCACTGCTGCTTGGTTGGTGGTCTCCGCAGCTGGAAACCAACTCCAAACGTCTTCTCCTTCGCGGAGAAGGCTGATGTGGCCTGCAGAAGCCCTGTGTGCCCTGGCCATAGCAACCCACACCTAGCCAGCTCGGGAGGTCCCCACCTAGGGCCTAGCTCCGAAACGGCACCAAACGCTCTTGTAGGAGCTGCATTCTGCAAAGGGGAACTGGGCTCGGGGAACAAACCTCAGCCCCAATGCGGCTTGGCTCTGAATCTCAGCGCCTGCCTAGTTCTCCTCTAGGCCTCGGCTCCCCATAGGGCCAAGGAGGGTCTGGGCTGCCTCGGGCTCCGTGGGCACTGTTGTTTGGCTGGTGGTCTCCACAGCTGGAAACCAACTCCAAATGTCTTCTCCTTCGCGGAGAAGGCTGATGTGGCCTGAAGAAGCCCTGTGTGCCCTGGCCCTAGCAACCCACTCCTAGCCAGCTAGGGAGGGCCCCACCTAGGGCCTAGCTCCGAAACGGCACAAAACGCGCTTGTAGGAGCTGCATTCTGCAAAGGGAAACTGGGCTCGGGGAACAAACCTCAGCCCCCATGCGGCTTGGCTCAGGATCCCAGCTCTTGCCTAGTTCTCACCTAGCCCTCGGTTCCCCATAGGGCCAAGGAGGGGCTGGGCTGCCTCTGGCTCCGTGGGCACTGCTGCTTGGCTGGTGGTCTCTGCAGCTGGAAACCAACTCCAAACCTCTTCTCCTTCGCGGAGAAGCCTGATGTGGGCTGAAGAAGCCCTGTGTGCACTGGCCCTAGCAACCCACCCCTAGCCAGCTCGGGAGGGCCCCAGGTAGGGCCTAGCTCCGAAACGGCCCAAAACGCGCTTGAAGGAGCTGCATTCTGCAAAGGGAAACTGGGCTCGGGGAACAAACCTCAGCCCCAATGCGGCTTGGCTCAGGATCCCAGGGCTTGCCTAGTTCTCACCTAGGCCTCGGCTCCCCATAGTGCCAAGGAGGGGCTGGGCTGCCTCCGGCTCCGTGGGCACTGCTGCTTGGCTGGTGGTCTCCGCAGCTGGAAACCAACTCCAAACATCTTCTCCTTCGCGGAGAAGGCGGATTTGGCCTGAAGAAGCCCTGTGTGCACTGGCCCTAGTAACCCACCCATTCCCTGCTCGGGAGGTGCCCACCTAGTGCCTAGCTCCGAAACGGCCCAAAACGCGCTTGTTGGAGCTGCATTCTGCAAAGGGAAACTGGGCTCGGGGAACAAGCCTCAGCACCAATGCTGCTTGGCTCAGGATTGCACCGCTTGCCTAGATCTCACCTAGCCCTCGGCTCCACATAGGGCCAAGGAGGGGCTGGGCTGCCTCTGGCTCCGTGGGCAATGCTGCTTGGCTGGTGGTCTCCACAGCTGGATACCAACTCCAAACGAATTCTCCTTCCCGGAGAAGGCTGATGTGGCCTGAAGAAGCCCTGTGTGAACTGACCCTAGCAACCCACCCATAGCCAGCTCGGGAGGGCCCCACCTAGGGCCTAGCTCCGAAATGGACCAAAACGCGCTTGTAGGAGCTGCATTCTGCAAAGGGGAACTGGGCTCGGGGAACAAACCTCAGCCCCAATGCGGCTTGGCTCTGGATCCCAGCGCCTGCCTAGTTCTCCTCTAGGCCTCGGCTCCCCATAGGGCCAAGGAGGGTCTGGGATGCCTAGGGCTCCGTGGGCACTTTTTTTTGGCTGGTGGTCTCCGCAGCTGGAAACCAACTCCAAATGTCTTCTCCTTAGCGGAGAAGGCTGATGTGGCCTGAAGAAGCCCTGTGTGCCCTGGCCCTAGCAACCCACTCCTAGCCAGCTAGGGAGGGCCCCACCTAGGGCCTAGCTCCGAAACGGCACAAAACGCGCTTGTAGGAGCTGCATTCTGCAAAGGGGAACTGGGCTCGGGGAACAAACCTCAGCCCCAATGCGGCTTGGCTCAGGATCCCAGCGCCTGCCTAGTTCTCACCTAGCCCTTGGCTCCCCATAGGGCCAAGGAGGGTCTGGGCTGCCTCTGGCTCCGTGGGCACTGCTGCTTGGCTGGTGGTCTCCGCAGCTGGAAACCAACTCCAAACGTCTTCTCCTTCGCGGAGAAGGCTGATGTGGGCTGAAGAAGCCCTGTGTGCACTGGCCCTAGCAACCCACCCATAGCCAGCTCGGGAGGGCCCCACCTAGGGCCTAGCTCCGAAACGGCCCAAAAAGCGCTTGTAGGAGCTGCATTCTGCAAAGGGAAACTGGGCTCGGGGAACAAACTTCAGCCCCAATGCGGCTTGGCTCAGGATCGCAGCGCTTTCCTAGTTCTCACCTAGGCCTCGGCTCCCCATAGTGCCAAGGAGGGGCTGGGCTGCCTCCGGCTCCGTGGGCACTGCTGCTTGGCTGGTGGTCTCCGCAGCTGGAAACCAACTCCAAACATCTTCTCCTTCGCGGAGAAGGCGGATTTGGCCTGAAGAAGCCCTGTGTGCACTGGCCCTAGTAACCCACCCATTCCCTGCTCGGGAGGTGCCCACCTAGTGCCTAGCTCCGAAACGGCCCAAAACGCGCTTGTTGGAGCTGCATTCTGCAAAGGGAAACTGGGCTCGGGGAACAAGCCTCAGCACCAATGCTGCTTGGCTCAGGATTGCACCGCTTGCCTAGATCTCACCTAGCCCTCGGCTCCACATAGGGCCAAGGAGGGGCTGGGCTGCCTCTGGCTCCGTGGGCAATGCTGCTTGGCTGGTGGTCTCCACAGCTGGATACCAACTCCAAACGAATTCTCCTTCCCGGAGAAGGCTGATGTGGCCTGAAGAAGCCCTGTGTGAACTGACCCTAGCAACCCACCCATAGCCAGCTCGGGAGGGCCCCACCTAGGGCCTAGCTCCGAAATGGCCCAAAACGCGCTTGTAGGAGCTGCATTCTGCAAAGGGGAACTGGGCTCGGGGAACAAACCTCAGCCCCAATGCGGCTTGGCTCTGGATCTCAGCGCCTGCCTAGTTCTCCTCTAGGCCTCGGCTCCCCATAGGGCCAAGGAGGGTCTGGGATGCCTAGGGCTCCGTGGGCACTGTTTTTTGGCTGGTGGTCTCCGCAGCTGGAAACCAACTCCAAATGTCTTCTCCTTAGCGGAGAAGGCTGATGTGGCCTGAAGAAGCCCTGTGTGCCCTGGCCCTAGCAACCCACTCCTAGCCAGCTAGGGAGGGCCCCACCTAGGGCCTAGCTCCGAAACGGCACAAAACGCGCTTGTAGGAGCTGCATTCTGCAAAGGGGAACTGGGCTCGGGGAACAAACCTCAGCCCCAATGCGGCTTGGCTCAGGATCCCAGCGCCTGCCTAGTTCTCACCTAGCCCTTGGCTCCCCATAGGGCCAAGGAGGGTCTGGGCTGCCTCTGGCTCCGTGGGCACTGCTGCTTGGCTGGTGGTCTCCGCAGCTGGAAACCAACTCCAAACGTCTTCTCCTTCGCGGAGAAGGCTGATGTGGGCTGAAGAAACCCTGTGTGCACTGGCCCTAGCAACCCACCCATAGCCAGCTCGGGAGGGCCCCACCTAGGGCCTAGCTCCGAAACGGCACCAAACGCTCTTGTAGGAGCTGCATTCTGCAAAGGGAAACTGGGCTCGGGGAACAAACCTCAGCCCCAATGCGGCTTGGCTCTGGATCTCAGCGCCTGCCTAGTTCTCCTCTAGGCCTCGGCTCCCCATAGGGCCAAGGAGGGTCTGGGCTGCCTCGGGCTCCGTGGGCACTGTTGTTTGGCTGGTGGTCTCCACAGCTGGAAACCAACTCCAAATGTCTTCTCCTTCGCGGAGAAGGCTGATGTGGCCTGAAGAAGCCCTGTGTGCCCTGGCCCTAGCAACCCACTCCTAGCCAGCTAGGGAGGGCCCCACCTAGGGCCTAGCTCCGAAACGGCACAAAACGCGCTTGTAGGAGCTGCATTCTGCAAAGGGAAACTGGGCTCGGGGAACAAACCTCAGCCCCCATGCGGCTTGGCTCAGGATCCCAGCTCTTGCCTAGTTCTCACCTAGCCCTCGGTTCCCCATAGGGCCAAGGAGGGGCTGGGCTGCCTCTGGCTCCGTGGGCACTGCTGCTTGGCTGGTGGTCTCCGCAGCTGGAAACCAACTCCAAACCTCTTCTCCTTCGCGGAGAAGCCTGATGTGGGCTGAAGAAGCCCTGTGTGCACTGGCCCTAGCAACCCACCCCTAGCCAGCTCGGGAGGGCCCCAGGTAGGGCCTAGCTCCGAAACGGCCCAAAACGCGCTTGAAGTAGCTGCATTCTGCAAAGGGAAACTGGGCTCGGGGAACAAACCTCAGCCCCAATGCGGCTTGGCTCAGGATCCCAGGGCTTGCCTAGTTCTCACCTAGGCCTCGGCTCCCCATAGTGCCAAGGAGGGGCTGGGCTGCCTCCGGCTCCGTGGGCACTGCTGCTTGGCTGGTGGTCTCCGCAGCTGGAAACCAACTCCAAACATCTTCTCCTTCGCGGAGAAGGCGGATTTGGCCTGAAGAAGCCCTGTGTGCACTGGCCCTAGTAACCCACCCATTCCCTGCTCGGGAGGTGCCCACCTAGTGCCTAGCTCCGAAACGGCCCAAAACGCGCTTGTTGGAGCTGCATTCTGCAAAGGGAAACTGGGCTCGGGGAACAAGCCTCAGCACCAATGCTGCTTGGCTCAGGATTGCACCGCTTGCCTAGATCTCACCTAGCCCTCGGCTCCACATAGGGCCAAGGAGGGGCTGGGCTGCCTCTGGCTCCGTGGGCAATGCTGCTTGGCTGGTGGTCTCCACAGCTGGATACCAACTCCAAACGAATTCTCCTTCCCGGAGAAGGCTGATGTGGCCTGAAGAAGCCCTGTGTGAACTGACCCTAGCAACCCACCCATAGCCAGCTCGGGAGGGCCCCACCTAGGGCCTAGCTCCGAAATGGCCCAAAACGCGCTTGTAGGAGCTGCATTCTGCAAAGGGGAACTGGGCTCGGGGAACAAACCTCAGCCCCAATGCGGCTTGGCTCTGGATCCCAGCGCCTGCCTAGTTCTCCTCTAGGCCTCGGCTCCCCATAGGGCCAAGGAGGGTCTGGGATGCCTAGGGCTCCGTGGGCACTTTTTTTTGGCTGGTGGTCTCCGCAGCTGGAAACCAACTCCAAATGTCTTCTCCTTAGCGGAGAAGGCTGATGTGGCCTGAAGAAGCCCTGTGTGCCCTGGCCCTAGCAACCCACTCCTAGCCAGCTAGGGAGGGCCCCACCTAGGGCCTAGCTCCGAAACGGCACAAAACGCGCTTGTAGGAGCTGCATTCTGCAAAGGGGAACTGGGCTCGGGGAACAAACCTCAGCCCCAATGCGGCTTGGCTCAGGATCCCAGCGCCTGCCTAGTTCTCACCTAGCCCTTGGCTCCCCATAGGGCCAAGGAGGGTCTGGGCTGCCTCTGGCTCCGTGGGCACTGCTGCTTGGCTGGTGGTCTCCGCAGCTGGAAACCAACTCCAAACGTCTTCTCCTTCGCGGAGAAGGCTGATGTGGGCTGAAGAAGCCCTGTGTGCACTGGCCCTAGCAACCCACCCATAGCCAGCTCGGGAGGGCCCCACCTAGGGCCTAGCTCCGAAACGGCCCAAAAAGCGCTTGTAGGAGCTGCATTCTGCAAAGGGAAACTGGGCTCGGGGAACAAACTTCAGCCCCAATGCGGCTTGGCTCAGGATCGCAGCGCTTTCCTAGTTCTCACCTAGGCCTCGGCTCCCCATAGTGCCAAGGATGGGCTGGGCTGCCTCCGGCTCCGTGGGCACTGCTGCTTGGCTGGTGGTCTCCGCAGCTGGAAACCAACTCCAAACATCTTCTCCTTCGCGGAGAAGGCGGATTTGGCCTGAAGAAGCCCTGTGTGCACTGGCCCTAGTAACCCACCCATTCCCTGCTCGGGAGGTGCCCACCTAGTGCCTAGCTCCGAAACGGCCCAAAACGCGCTTGTTGGAGCTGCATTCTGCAAAGGGAAACTGGGCTCGGGGAACAAGCCTCAGCACCAATGCTGCTTGGCTCAGGATTGCACCGCTTGCCTAGATCTCACCTAGCCCTCGGCTCCACATAGGGCCAAGGAGGGGTTGGGCTGCCTCTGGCTCCGTGGGCAATGCTGCTTGGCTGGTGGTCTCCACAGCTGGATACCAACTCCAAACGAATTCTCCTTCCCGGAGAAGGCTGATGTGGCCTGAAGAAGCCCTGTGTGAACTGACCCTAGCAACCCACCCATAGCCAGCTCGGGAGGGCCCCACCTAGGGCCTAGCTCCGAAATGGCCCAAAACGCGCTTGTAGGAGCTGCATTCTGCAAAGGGGAACTGGGCTCGGGGAACAAACCTCAGCCCCAATGCGGCTTGGCTCTGGATCTCAGCGCCTGCCTAGTTCTCCTCTAGGCCTCGGCTCCCCATAGGGCCAAGGAGGGTCTGGGATGCCTAGGGCTCCGTGGGCACTGTTTTTTGGCTGGTGGTCTCCGCAGCTGGAAACCAACTCCAAATGTCTTCTCCTTAGCGGAGAAGGCTGATGTGGCCTGAAGAAGCCCTGTGTGCCCTGGCCCTAGCAACCCACTCCTAGCCAGCTAGGGAGGGCCCCACCTAGGGCCTAGCTCCGAAACGGCACAAAACGCGCTTGTAGGAGCTGCATTCTGCAAAGGGAAACTGGGCTCGGGGAACAAACTTCAGCCCCAATGCGGCTTGGCTCAGGATCGCAGCGCTTTCCTAGTTCTCACCTAGCCCTCGGCTCCCAATAGGGCCAAGGAGGGTCTCTGCTGTCTCTGGCTCCGTGGGCACTGCTGCTTGGCTGGTGGTCTCCGCAGCTGGAAACCAACTCCAAACGTGTTCTCCTTCGCGGAGAAGGCTGATGTGGGCTGAAGAACCCCTGTGTGCACTGGCCCTAGCAACCCACCCCTAGCCAGATCGGGAGGGCCCCACCTAGGGCCTAGCTCCGAAGCGGCACAAAACGAGCTTGTAGGAGCTGCATTCTGCAAAGGGAAACTGGGCTCAGGGAACAAACCTCAGCCCCAATGTGGCTTGGCTCAGGATCGCAGCGCTTGCCTAGTTCTCAACTAGAACTCGGCTCCCCATAAGGCCAAGGAGCGGCTGGGCTGCCTCGGGCTCCGTGGGCACTGCTGCTTGGCTGGTGGTCTCCGCAGCTGGAAACAAACTCCAAACGTCTTCTCCTTCGCGGAGAAGGCTGATGTGGGCTGAAGAAGCCCTGTGTGCAATGGCCCTAGCAACCCACCCATAGCCAGCTCGGGAGGGCCCCAGGTAGGGCCTAGCTCCGAAACGGCCCAAAACGCGCTTGTAGGAGCTGCATTCTGCAAAGGGAACCGGGCTCGGGGAACAAACTTCAGCCCCAATGAGGCTTGGCTCAGGATCCCAGCGCTTGCCTAGTTCTCACCTAGGCCTCGGCTCCCCATAGGGCCAAGGAGGGGCTGGGCTGCCTCGGGCTCCGTGGGCGGTGCTGCTTGGCTGGTGGTCTCCGCAGCTGGAAACCAACTCCAAACGAATTCTCCTTCCCGGAGAAGGCTGATGTGGCCTGAAGAAGCCCTGTGTGAACTGGCCCTAGCAACCCACCCATAGCCTGCTCGGGAGGGCCCCACCTAGGGCCTAGCTCCGAAACGGCCCAAAACGCGCTTGTAGGAGCTGCATTCTGCAAAGGGAACCGGGCTCGGGGAACAAACTTCAGCCCCAATGAGGCTTGGCTCAGGATCCCAGCGCTTGCCTAGTTCTCACCTAGCCCTCGGTTCCCCTTAGGGCCAAGGAGGGGCTGGGCTGCCTCTGGCTCCGTGGGCACTGCTGCTTGGCTGGTGGTCTCCGCAGCTGGAAACCAACTCCAAACGTCTTCCACTTCGAGGAGAAGTCTAAATTGGCCAAATGAAGCCCTGTGTGCATGGGCCGTAGCAACCCACCCCTAGCCAGCTCGGGAGGGCCCCACCTAGGGCCTAGCTCCGAAACGGCCCAAAACACGCTTGTTGGAGCTGCATTCTGCAAAGGGAAACTGGGCTCGGGGAACAAACCTCAGCCGCAATGCGGCTTGGCTCAGGATCCAAGGGCTTGCCTAGTTCTCACCTAGGCCTCGGCTCCCCATAGGGCCAAGGAGGGGCTGGGCTGCCTCCGGCTCCGTGGGCACTGCTGCTTGGCTGGTGGTCTCCGCAGCTGGAAACCAACTCCAAACATCTTCTCCTTCGCGGAGAAGGCGGATTTGGCCTGAAGAAGCCCTGTGTGCACTGGCCCTAGTAACCCACCCATTCCTTGCTCGGGAAGGTGCCCACCTAGTGCCTAGCTCCGAAACGGCCCAAAACCCGCTTGTTGGAGCTGCATTCTGCAAAGGGAAACTGGGCTCGGGGAACAAGCCTCAGCACCAATGCTGCTTGGCTCAGGATTGCACCGCTTGCCTAGATCTCACCTAGCCCTCGGCTCCCCATAGGGCCAAGGAGGGGCTGGGCTGCCTCTGGCTCCGTGGGCAATGCTGCTTGGCTGGTGGTCTCCACAGCTGGATACCAACTCCAAACGTCTTCTCCTTTGCGGAGAAGGCGGATTTGGCCTGAAGAAGCCCTGTGTCAACTGGCCCTAGCAACCCACCCATAGCCAGCTCGGGAGGGCCCCACCTAGGGCCTAGCTCCGAAATGGCCCAAAACGCGCTTGTAGGAGCTGCATTCTGCAAAGGGGAACTGGGCTCGGGGAACAAACCTCAGCCCCAATGCGGCTTGGCTCTGGATCTCAGCGCCTGCCTAGTTCTCCTCTAGGCCTCGGCTCCCCATAGGGCCAAGGAGGGTCTGGGCTGCCTCGGGCTCCGTGGGCACTGTTGTTTGGCTGGTGGTCTCTGCAGCTGGAAACCAACTCCAAACGTCTTCTCCTTTGCGGAGAAGGCTGATGTGGCCTGAAGAAGCCCTGTGTGCCCTGGCCCTAGCAACCCACTCCTAGCCAGCTAGGGAGAGCCCCACCTAGGGCCTAGCTCCGAAAAGGCACAAAACGCGCTTGTAGGAGCTGCATTCTGCAAAGGGAAACTGGGCTCGGGGAACAAACCTCAGCCCCCATGCGGCTTGGCTCAGGATCCCAGCTCTTGCCTAGTTCTCACCTAGCCCTCGGTTCCCCATAGGGCCAAGGAGGGGCTGGGATGCCTCTGGCTCCGTGGGCACTGCTGCTTGGCTGGTGGTCTCCGCAGCTGGAAACCAACTCCAAACCTCTTCTCCTTCGCGGAGAAGGCTGATGTGGGCTGAAGAAGCCCTGTGTGCACTGGCCCTAGCAACCCACCCCTAGCCAGCTCGGGAGGGCCCCACATAGGGCCTAGCTCCGAAACGGCCCAAAACGCGCTTGTTGGAGCTGCATTCTGCAAAGGGAAACTGGGCTCGGGGAACAAACCTCAGCCCCAATGCGACTTGGCTCAGGATCCCAGGGCTTGCCTAGTTCTCACCTAGGCCTCGGCTCCCCATAGGGCCAAGGAGGGGCTGGGCTGCCTCAGGCTCCGTGGGCACTGCTGCTTGGCTGGTGGTCTCCGCAGCTGGAAACAAACTCCAAACGTCTTCTCCTTCGCGAAGAAGGCGGATTTGGCCTGAAGAAGCCCTGTGTGCACTGGCCCTAGTAACCCACCCATTCCCTGCTCGGGAGGTGCCCACCTAGTGCCTAGCTCCGAAACGGCCCAAAACGCGCTTCTAGGAGCTGCATTCTGCAAAGGGAAACTGGGCTCGGGGAACAAGCCTCAGCACCAATGCTGCTTGGCTCAGGATTGCACCGTTTGCCTAGATCTCACCTAGCCCTCGGCTCCCCATAGGGCCAAGGAGGGGCTGGGCTGCCTCTGGCTCCGTGGGCAATGCTGCTTGGCTGGTGGTCTCCACAGCTGGAAACCAACTCGAAACGAATTCTCCTTCCCGGAGAAGGCTGATGTGGCCTGAAGAAGCCCTGTGTGAACTGGCCCTAGCAACCCACCCATAGTCAGCTCGGGAGGGCCCCACCTAGGGCCTAGCTCCGAAATGGCCCAAAACGCGCTTGTAGGAGCTGCATTCTGCAAAGGGGAACTGGGCTCGGGGAACAAACCTCAGCCCCAATGCGGCTTGGCTCAGGATCCCAGCGCCTGCCTAGTTCTCACCTAGCCCTCGGCTCCCCATAGGGCCAAGGAGGGTCTGGGCTGCCTCTGGCTCCGTGGGCACTGCTGCTTGGCTGGTGGTCTCCGCAGCTGGAAACCAACTCCAAACGTCTTCTCCTTCACGGAGAAGGCTGATATGGGCTGAAGACGCCCTGTGTGCACTGGCCCTAGCAACCCACCCATAGCCAGCTCGGGAGGGCCCCACCTAGGGCCTAGCTCCGAAACGGCCCAAAACGCGCTTGTAGGAGCTGCATTCTGCAAAGGGAAACTGGGCTCGGGGAACAAACTTCAGCCCCAATGCGGCTTGGCTCAGGATCGCAGCGCTTTCCTAGTTCTCACCTAGCCCTCGGCTCCCCATAGGGCCAAGGAGGGTCTGTGCTGTCTCTGGCTCCGTGGGCACTGCTGCTTGGCTGGTGGTCTCCGCAGCTGGAAACCAACTCCAAACGTGTTCTCCTTCGCGGAGAAGGCTGATGTGGGCTGAAGAAGCCCTGTGTGCACTGGCCCTAGCAACCCACCCCTAGCCAGCTCGGGAGGGCCCCACCTAGGGCCTAACTCCGAAGCGGCCCAAAACGCGCTTGTAGGAGCTGCATTCTGCAAAGGGAAACTGGGCTCAGGGAACAAACCTCAGCCCCAATGTGGCTTGGCTCAGGATCGCAGCGCTTGCCTAGTTCTCAAGTAGAACTGGGCTCCCCATAAGGCCAAGGAGCGGCTGGGCTGCCTCGGGCTCCGTGGGCACTGCTGCTTGGCTGGTGGTCTCCGCAGCTGGAAACCAACTCCAAACGAATTCTCCTTCCCGGAGAAGGCTGATGTGGCCTGAAGAAGCCCTGTGTGAACTGGCCCTAGCAACCCACCCATAACCTGCTCGGGAGGGCCCCACCTAGGGCCTAGCTCCGAAACGGCCCAAAACGCGCTTGTAGCAGCTGCATTCTGCAACGGGGTACTGGGCTCGGGGAACAAACCTCAGCCCCAATGCGGCTTGGCTCAGGGTCCCAGCGCCTGCCGAGTTCTCACCTAGCCCTCGGCTCCCCATAGGGCCAAGGAGGGGCTGGGCTGCCTCTGGCTCCGTGGGCACTGCTGCTTGGCTGGTGGTCTCCGCAGCTGGAAACCAACTCCAAACGTCTTCTCCTTCGCGGAGAAGGCTGATGTGGCCTGAAGAAGCCCTGTGTGCACTGGCCCTAGCAATCCACCCCTAGCCAGCTCCGGAGGGCCCCAGGTAGGGCCTAGCTCCGAAACGGACCAAAACGCGCTTGTAGGAGCTGCATTCTGCAAAGGGAAACTGGGCTCGGGGAAGAAACTTCAGTCCCAATGCGGCTTGGCTCAGGATGGCAGCGCTTGCCTAGTTCTCACCTAGCCCTCGGCTCCCAATAGGTCCAAGGAGGGTCTTTGCTGTCTCTGGCTCCGTGGGCACTGCTGCTTGGCTGGTGGTCTCCGCAGCTGGAAACCAACTCCAAACGTCTTCTCCTTCGCGGAGAAGGCTGATGTGGCCTGAATATGCCCTGTGTGCACTGGCCCTAGCAACACACCCCTAGCCAGCTCGGGATGGACCCAGGTAGGGCCTTCCTCCGAAACGGCCCAAAACGCGCTTGTAGGAGCTGCATTCTTCAAAGGGAAACTGGCCTCGGGGAACAAACCTCAGCCCCCATGAGGCTTGGCTGAGGATCGCAGCTCTTGCCTAGTTCTCACCTAGCCCTCGGTTCCCCTTAGGGCCAAGGAGTGTCTGGGCTGCCTCTGGCTCCGTGGGCACTGCTGCTTGGCTGGTGGTCTCCGCAGCTGGAAACCAACTCCAAACGTCTTCTCCTTCGCGGAGAAGGCGGATTTGTCCTGAAGAAGCCCTGTGTGCACTGGCCCTAGTAACCCACCCATTCCCTGCTCGGGAGGTGCCCAACTAGTGCCTCGCTCCGCAAACGCCCAAAACGCGCTTGTAGGAGCTGCATTCTGCAAAGGGAAACAGGGCTCGGGGAACAATCCTCAGCCCCAATGCGGCTTGGCTCAGGATCCCAGCGCCTGCCTAGTTCTCACCTAGCCCTCGGCTCCCCATAGGGCCATGGAGGGTCTGGGCTGCCTCTGGCTCCTTGGGCACTGCTGCTTGGCTGGTGGTCTCCGTACCTGGAAACCAACTCCAAACGTCTTCTCCTTCGTGGAGAAGGCTGATGTGGGCTGAAGAAGCCCTGTGTGCACTGGCCCTAGCAACCCACCCATAGCCAGCTCGGGAGGTCCCCATGTAGGGCCTAGCTCCGAAACGGCCCAAAACGCGCTTGTAGGAGCTGCATTCTGAAAAGGGAAACTGGGCTCGGGGAACAAACCTCAGCCCCAATGTGGCTTGGTTCAGGATCGCAGCTCTTGCCTAGTTCTCAACTAGAACTCGGTTCCCCATAAGGCCAAGGAGCGGCTGGGCTGCCTCGGGCTCCGTGGGGACTGCTACTTGGCTGGTGGTCTCCGCAGCTGGAAACAAAATCCAAACGTCTTCTCCTTCGCAGAGAAGGCTGATGTGGCCTGCAGAAGCCCTGTGTGCAATGGCCCTAGCAACCCACCCATAGCCAGCTCGGGAGGACCCCAGGTAGGGCCTAGCTCCGAAACGGCCCAAAACGCGCTTGTAGGAGCTACATTCTGCAAATGGAAACGGGCTCGGGGAACAAACTTCAGCCCCAATGCGGCTTGGCTCAGGATGGCAGCGCTTGCCTAGTTCTCACCTAGCACTCGCCTCCCAATAGGTCCAAGGAGGCTCTGGGCTGTCTCTGGCTCCGTGGGCACTGCTGCTTGGCTGGTGGTCTCCGCAGCTGGAAACCAACTCCAAACGTCTTCTCCTTCGCGGAGAAGGCTGATGTGGCCTGAAGAAGCCCTGTGTGCAATGGCCGTAGCAACCCACCCCTAGCCAGCTCGGGAGGGCCCCACCTAGGGCCTAGCTCCGAAACGGCCCAAAACGCGCTTGTAGGAGCTGCATTCTGCAAAGGGAAACTGGGCTCGGGGAACAAACCTCAGCCCCAATGTTTCTTGGCTCAGGATGGCAGCGCTTGCCTAGTTCTCACCTTCCCCTCGGCTCCCCATAGGGCCAAGGAATGGCTGGGCTGCCTCTGGCTCCGTAGGCACTGCTGCTTGGCTGGTGGTCTCCGCAGCTGGAAACCAACTCCAAACGTCTTCTCCTTCGCGGAGAAGGCTGATGTGGCCTGAAGACGCCCTGTGTGCACTGGCCCTAACAACCCACCCCTAGCCAGCTCGGGATGGACCCAGGTAGGGCCTTGCTCCGAAACGGCCCAAAACACGCTTGTAGGAGCTTCATTCTTCAAAGGGAAACTGGCCTCGGGGAACAAACCTCAGCCCCCATGCGGCTTGGCTCAGGATCGCAGCGCTTGCCTAGTTCTCAACTAGCCCTATGCTCCCCATAATGCCAAGGAGGGGCTGGGCTGCCTCGGGCTCCGTGGGCACTGCTGCTTGGCTGGTGGTCTCCGCACCTGGAAACCAACTCCAAACGTCTTCTCCTTCGCGGAGAAGGCTGATGTGGCCCGAAGAGGCCCTGTGTGCACTGGCCCTAGCAACCCACCCCTAGCCAGCTCGGGAGGGACCCACCTAGTTCCTAGCTCCGAAACGGCACCAAACGCTCTTGTAGGAGCTGCATTCTGCAAAGGGAAACTGTGCTCGGGGAACTAACCTCAGCCCCAATGCGGCTTGGCTCAGGATCCCAGCGCTTGCCTAGTTCTCACCTAGGCCTCGCTCCCCATAGGGCCAAGGAGGGGCTGGGCTGCCTCGCTCTCCGTGGGCACTGCTGCTTGGCTGGTGGTCTCCGCAGCTGGAAACCAACTCCAAACGACTTCTCCTTCGCGGAGAAGGCTGATGTGGCCTGAAGAAGCCCTGTGTGCACTGGCCCTAGCAACCCACCCATCGCCAGCTCGGGAGGGCCCCACCTAGGGCCTAGCTCCGAAGCGGCCCAAAACGCGCTTGTAGGAGCTGCATTCTGCAAAGGGGAACTGGGCTCGGGGAACAAACCTAAGCCCCAATGTTTCTTGGCTCAGGATGGCAGCGCTTGCCTAGTTCTCACCTAGCCCTCGGCTATCCATAGGGCCAAGGAATGGCTGGGCTGCCTCTGGCTCCGTGGGCACTGCTGCTTGGCTGGTGGTCTCCGCAGCTGGAAACCAACTCCAAACGTCTTCTCCTCCGCGGAGAAGGCTGATGTGGGCTGAAGAAGACGTGTGTGCACTGGCCCTAGCAACCCACCCCTAGCCAGCTAGGGAGGGCCCCACCTAGGGCCGAGCTCCGAAACGGCCCAAAACGCGCTTGTAGGAGCTGCATTCTGCAAAGGGAAACTGGGCTCGGGGAACAAACCTCAGCCCCAATGCGGCTTGGCTCAGGATCCCAGCGCTTGCCTAGTTCTCACCTAGGCCTCGCTCCCCATAGGGCCAAGGAGGGGCTGGGCTGCCTCGGTCTCCGTGGGCACTGCTGCTTGGCTGGTGGTCTCCGCAGCTGGAAACCAACTCCAAACGTCTTCTCCTTCGCGGAGAAGGCTGATGTGGCCTGAAGACGCCCTGTGTGCACTGGCCCTAGCAACCCACCCCTAGCCAGCTCGGGATGGACCAAGGTAGGGCCTTGCTCCGAAACGGCCCAAATCGCGCTTGTAGGAGCTGCATTCTTCAAAGGGAACTGGCCTCGGGGAACAAACCTCAGCCCCAATGCGGCTTGGCTCAGGATCCCAGCGCTTGCCTAGTTCTCACCTAGGCCTCGCTCCCCATAGGGCCAAGGAGGGGCTGGGCTGCCTCGGTCTCCGTGGGCACTGCTGCTTGGCTGGTGGTCTCCGCAGCTGGAAACCAACTCCAAACGTCTTCTCCTTCGCGGCGAAGGCTGATGTGGCCTGAAGACGCCCTATGTGCACTGGCCCTAGCAACCCACCCCTAGCCAGCTTGGGATGGACCAAGGTAGGGCCTTGCTCCGAAACGGCCCAAAACGCGCTTGTAGGAGCTGCATTCTTCAAAGGGAACTGGCCTCGGGGAACAAACCTCAGCCCCCATGCGGCTTGGCTCAGGATCGCAGCGCTTGCCTAGTTCTCAACTAGCCCTCGGCTCCACATAGGGCCAAGGAGGGTCTGGGCTGCCTCTGGCTCCGTGGGCACTGCTGCTTGGCTGGTGGTCTCCGCAGCTGGAAACCAACTCCAAACGTCTTCTCCTTCGCGGAGAAGGCTGATGTGGCCTGAAGAAGCCCTGTGTGCCCTGGCCCTAGCAACCCACCCCTAGCCATCTCGGGAGGGCCCCACCTAGGGCCGAGCTCCAAAACGGCCCAAAACGCGCTTGTAGGAGCTGCATTCTGCAAAGGGAAACTGGGCTCGGGGAACAAACCTCAGCCCCAATGTTTCTTGGCTCAGGACGGCAGCGCTTGCCTAGTTCTCACCTAGCCCTCGGCTCCCCATAGGGCCAAGGAATGGCTGGGCTGCCTCTGGCTCCGTGGGCACTGCTGCTTGGCTGGTGGTCTCCGCAGCTGGAAACCAACTCCAAACGTCTTCTCCTTCGCGGAGAAGGCTGATGTGGCCTGAAGACGGCCTGTGTGCACTCGCCCTAGCAACCCACCCATAGCCAGCTCGGGATGGACCCAGGTAGGGCCTTGCTCCGAAACGGCCCAAAACGCGCTTGTAGGAGCTGCATTCTTCAAAGGGAAACTGGCCTCGGGGAACAAACCTCAGCCCCCATGCGGCTTGGCTCAGGATCGCAGCGCTTGCCTAGTTCTCAACTAGTCCTATGTTCCCCATAATGCCAAGGAGGCGCTGGGCTGCCTCGGGCTCCGTGGGCACTGCTGCTTGGCTGGTGGTCTCCGCAGCTGGAAACCAACTCCAAACATCTTCTCCTTCGCGGAGAAGGCTGATGTGGCCTGAAGACGCCCTGTGTGCAATGGCCCTAGCAACCCACCCATAGCCAGCTCGGGAGGGCCCCACCTAGGGCCTAGCTCCGAAGCGGCCCAAAACGTGCTTGTAGGATCTGCATTCTGCAAAGGGGAACTGGGCTCGGGGAACAAACCTCAGCTCCAATGTTTCTTGGCTCAGGATGGCAGCGCTTGCCTAGTTCTCACCTAGCCCTCGGCTCCCCATAGGGCTAAGGAATGGCTGGGCTGCCTCTGGCTCCGTGGGCACTGCTGCTTGGCTGGTGGTCTCCGCAGCTGGAAACCAACTCCAAACTTGTTATCCTTCGCGGAGAAGGCTGATGTGGGCTGAAGAAGCCCTGTGTGCACTGGCCCTAGCAACCCACCCCTAGCCAGCTCGGGAGGGCCCCACCTAGGGCCTAGCTCCAAAGCGGCCCAAAACGCGCTTGTAGGAGCTGCATTTTGCGAAGGGAAACTGGGCTCAGGGAACAAACCTCAGCCCCAATTCGGCTTGGCTCAGGATCCCAGCGCTTGCCTAGTTCTCACCTAGGCCTCGCTCCCCATAGGGCCAAGGAGGGTCTGGGCTGCCTCGGTCTCCGTGGGCACTGCTGCTTGGCTGGTGGTCTCCGCAGCTGGAAACCAACTCCAAACGTCTTCTCCTTCGCGGAGAAGGCTGATGTGGCCTGAAGAAGCCCTGTGTGCCCTGGCCCTAGCAACCCACCCCTAGCCAGCTCGGGAGGGCCCCACCTAGGGCCGAGCTCCGAAACGGCACAAAACGCGCTTGTAGGAGCTGCATTCTGCAAAGGGAAACTGGGCTTGGGGAACAAACCTCAGCCCCAATGCGGCTTGGCTCAGGATCCCAGCGCTTGCCTACTTCTCACCTAGCCCTCGGCTCCCCATAGGGCCAAGGAGGGGCTGGGCTGCCTCGGGCTCCGTGGGCACTGCTGCTTGGCTGGTGGTCTCCGCAGCTGGAAACCAACTCCAAACGTGTTCTCCTTCCCGGAGAAGGCTGATGTGGGTTGAAGAAGACCTGTGTGCACTGTCCCTAGCAACCCACCCCTAGCCAGCTCGGGAGGGCCCCACCTAGGGCCTAGCTCCGAAGCGGCACAAAACGCGCTTGTAGGAGCTGCATTCTGCAAAGGGAAACTGGGCTCAGGGAACAAACCTCAGCCCCAGTTTGGCTTGGCTCAGGATCGCAGCGCTTGCCTAGTTCTCAACTAGAACTCGGCTCCCCATAAGGCCAAGGAGCGGCTGGGCTGCCTCGGGCTCCGTGGGCACTGCTGCTTGGCTGGAGGTCTCCGCAGCTGGAAACCAACTCCAAACGTCTTCTCCTTCGCAGAGAAGCCTGATGTGGCCTGAGTAAGCCCTGTGTGCAATGGCCCTAGCAACCCACCCATAGCCAGCTAGGGAGGGCCCCACCTAGGTCCTAGCTGCGAAGCGGCCCAAAACGCGCTTGTAGGAGCTGCATTCTGCAAAGTGAAAATGGGCTCGGGGAACAAACCTCAGCCCCAATGTTTCTTGGCTCAGGACGGCAGCGCTTGCCTAGTTCTCACCTAGCCCTCGGCTCCCCATAGGGCCAAGGAATGGCTGGGCTGCCTCTGGCTCCGTGGGCACTGCTGCTTGGCTGGTGGTCTCCGCAGCTGGAAACCAACTCCAAACGTCTTCTCCTTCGCGGAGAAGGCTGATGTGGCCTGAAGACGGCCTGTGTGCACTCGCCCTAGCAACCCACCCATAGCCAGCTCGGGATGGACCCAGGTAGGGCCTTGCTCCGAAACGGCCCAAAACGCGCTTGTAGGAGCTGCATTCTTCAAAGGGAAACTGGCCTCGGGGAACAAACCTCAGCCCCCATGCGGCTTGGCTCAGGATCGCAGCGCTTGCCTAGTTCTCAACTAGTCCTATGTTCCCCATAATGCCAAGGAGGCGCTGGGCTGCCTCGGGCTCCGTGGGCACTGCTGCTTGGCTGGTGGTCTCCGCAGCTGGAAACCAACTCCAAACATCTTCTCCTTCGCGGAGAAGGCTGATGTGGCCTGAAGACGCCCTGTGTGCAATGGCCCTAGCAACCCACCCATAGCCAGCTCGGGAGGGCCCCACCTAGGGCCTAGCTCCGAAGCGGCCCAAAACGTGCTTGTAGGATCTGCATTCTGCAAAGGGGAACTGGGCTCGGGGAACAAACCTCAGCTCCAATGTTTCTTGGCTCAGGATGGCAGCGCTTGCCTAGTTCTCACCTAGCCCTCGGCTCCCCATAGGGCTAAGGAATGGCTGGGCTGCCTCTGGCTCCGTGGGCACTGCTGCTTGGCTGGTGGTCTCCGCAGCTGGAAACCAACTCCAAACTTGTTATCCTTCGCGGAGAAGGCTGATGTGGGCTGAAGAAGCCCTGTGTGCACTGGCCCTAGCAACCCACCCCTAGCCAGCTCGGGAGGGCCCCACCTAGGGCCTAGCTCCAAAGCGGCCCAAAACGCGCTTGTAGGAGCTGCATTTTGCGAAGGGAAACTGGGCTCAGGGAACAAACCTCAGCCCCAATTCGGCTTGGCTCAGGATCCCAGCGCTTGCCTAGTTCTCACCTAGGCCTCGCTCCCCATAGGGCCAAGGAGGGTCTGGGCTGCCTCGGTCTCCGTGGGCACTGCTGCTTGGCTGGTGGTCTCCGCAGCTGGAAACCAACTCCAAACGTCTTCTCCTTCGCGGAGAAGGCTGATGTGGCCTGAAGAAGCCCTGTGTGCCCTGGCCCTAGCAACCCACCCCTAGCCAGCTCGGGAGGGCCCCACCTAGGGCCGAGCTCCGAAACGGCACAAAACGCGCTTGTAGGAGCTGCATTCTGCAAAGGGAAACTGGGCTTGGGGAACAAACCTCAGCCCCAATGCGGCTTGGCTCAGGATCCCAGCGCTTGCCTACTTCTCACCTAGCCCTCGGCTCCCCATAGGGCCAAGGAGGGGCTGGGCTGCCTCGGGCTCCGTGGGCACTGCTGCTTGGCTGGTGGTCTCCGCAGCTGGAAACCAACTCCAAACGTGTTCTCCTTCCCGGAGAAGGCTGATGTGGGTTGAAGAAGACCTGTGTGCACTGTCCCTAGCAACCCACCCCTAGCCAGCTCGGGAGGGCCCCACCTAGGGCCTAGCTCCGAAGCGGCACAAAACGCGCTTGTAGGAGCTGCATTCTGCAAAGGGAAACTGGGCTCAGGGAACAAACCTCAGCCCCAGTTTGGCTTGGCTCAGGATCGCAGCGCTTGCCTAGTTCTCAACTAGAACTCGGCTCCCCATAAGGCCAAGGAGCGGCTGGGCTGCCTCGGGCTCCGTGGGCACTGCTGCTTGGCTGGAGGTCTCCGCAGCTGGAAACCAACTCCAAACGTCTTCTCCTTCGCAGAGAAGCCTGATGTGGCCTGAGTAAGCCCTGTGTGCAATGGCCCTAGCAACCCACCCATAGCCAGCTAGGGAGGGCCCCACCTAGGTCCTAGCTGCGAAGCGGCCCAAAACGCGCTTGTAGGAGCTGCATTCTGCAAAGTGAAAATGGGCTCGGGGAACAAACCTCAGCCCCAATGTTTCTTGGCTCAGGACGGCAGCGCTTGCCTAGTTCTCACCTAGCCCTCGGCTCCCCATAGGGCCAAGGAATGGCTGGGCTGCCTCTGGCTCCGTGGGCACTGCTGCTTGGCTGGTGGTCTCCGCAGCTGGAAACCAACTCCAAACGTCTTCTCCTTCACGGAGAAGGCTGAAGTGGCCTGAAAACGCCCTGTGTGCCCTGGCCCTAGCAACCCACCCCTAGCCAGCTCGGGATGGACCCAGGTAGGGTCTTGCTCCGAAACGGCCCAAAACGCGCTTGTAGGAGCTGCATTCTTCAAAGGGAAACTGGCCTCGGGGAACAAACCTCAGCCCCCATGCGGCTTGGCTCAGGATCGCAGCGCTTGCCTAGTTCTCAACTAGTCCTATGCTCCCCATAATGCCAAGGAGGGGCTGGGCTGCCTCGGGCTCCGTGGGCACTGCTGCTTGGCTGGTGGTCTCCGGAGCTGGAAACCAACTCCAAACGTCTTCTCCTTCGCGGAGAAGGCTGATGTGGCCTGAAGAAGAACTGTGTGCACTGGCCCTAGCAACCCACCCATAGCCAGCTCGGGAGGGCCCCACCTAGGGCCTAGCTCCGAAGCGGCCCAAAACGCGCTTGTAGGAGCTGCATTCTGCAAAGGGGAACTGGGCTCGGGGAACAAACCTCAGCTCCAATGTTTCTTGGCTCAGGACGGCAGCGCTTGCCTAGTTCTCACCTAGCCCTCGGCTCCCCATAGGGCCAAGGAATGGCTGGGCTGCCTCTGGCTCCGTGGGCACTGCTGCTTGGCTGGTGGTCTCCGCAGCTGGAAACCAACTCCAAACGTGTTATCCTTCGCGGAGAAGGCTGATGTGGCTCGAAGAAGCCCTGTGTGCACTGGCCCTAGCAACCCACCCCTAGCCAGCTCGGGAGGGCCCCACCTATGGCCTAGCTCCAAAGCGGCCCAAAACGCGCTTGTAGGAGCTGCATTCTGCGAAGGGAAACTGGGCTCGGGGAACAAACCTCAGCCCCAATGTAGCTTCGCTCAGGATCGCAGCTCTTGCCCAGTTCTCACCTAGCCCTCGGCTCCCCATAGGGCCAAGGAATGGCTGGGCTGCCTCTGGCTCCGTGGGCACTGCTGCTTGGCTGGTAGTCTCCGCAGCTGGAAACCAACTCCAAACGTCTTCTCCTTTGCGGAGAAGGCTGATGTGGCCTGAAGAAGCCCTGTGTGCACTGGCCCTAGCAACCCATCCCTAGCCAGCTCGGGAGGGCCCAACCTAGGGCCGAGCTCCGAAACGGCACAAAACGTGCTTGTAGGAGCTGCATTCTGCAAAGGGAAACTGGGCTCGGGGAACAAACCTCAGCCCCAATTCGGCTTGGCTCAGGATCCCAGCGCTCTCCTAGTTCTCACCTAGGCCTCGCTCCCCATAGGGCCAATTAGGGGCTGGGCTGCCTCGGTCTCCGTGGGCACTGCTGCTTGGCTGGTGGTCTCCGCAGCTGGAAACCAACTCCAAACGTCTTCTCCTTCGCGGAGAAGGCTGATGTGGGCTGAAGATGCCCTGTGTGCACTGGCCCTAGCAACCCACCCCTAGCCAGCTCGGGAGGGCCCCACCTAGGGCCTAGCTCCGAAATGGCCCAAAACGCGCTTGTAGGAGCTGCATTCTGCAAAGGGAAACTGGGCTCGGTGAACAAACCTCAGCCCCAATGCGGCTTGGCTCAGGATCCCAGCGCTTGCCAACTTCTCACCTAGCCCTCGGCTCCCCATAGGGCCAAGGAGGGGCTGGGCTCCCTCGGGCTCCGTGGGCACTGCTGATTGGCTGGTGGTCTCCGCAGCTGGAAACCAACTCCAAACGTCTTCTCCTTCCCGGAGAAGGCTGATGTGGGCTGAAGAAGCCCTGTGTGCACTGGCCCTAGCAACCCACCCCTAGCCAGCTCGGGAGGGCCCCACCTAGGGCCTAGCTCCAAAGCGGCACAAAACGCGCTTGTAGGAGCTGCATTCTGCAAAGGGAAACTGGGCTCAGGGAACAAACCTCAGCCCCAATGTTTCTTGGCTCAGGACGGCAGCTCTTGCCAAGTTCTCACCTAGCCCTCGGCTCCCCATTGGGCCAAGGAATGGCTGGGCTGCCTCTGGCTCCGTGGGCACTGCTGCTTGGCTGGTAGTCTCCGCAGCTGGAAACCAACTCCAAACGTCTTCTCCTTTGCGGAGAAGGCTGATGTGGCCTGAAGAAGCCCTGTGTGCACTGGCCCTAGCAACCCACCCCTAGCCAGCTCGGGAGGGCCCCACCTAGGGCCGAGCTCCGAAACGGCACAAAACGCGCTTGTAGGAGCTGCATTCTGCAAAGGGAAACTGGGCTCGGGGAACAAACCTCAGCCCCAATGCGGCTTGGCTCAGGATCCCAGCGCTTGCCTAGTTCTCACCTAGGCCTCGCTCCCCATAGGGCCAAGGAGGGGCTGGGCTGCCTCGGTCTCCGTGGGCACTGCTGCTTGGCTGGTGGTCTCCGCAGCTGGAAACCAACTCCAAACGTCTTCTCCTTCGCGGAGAAGGCTGATGTGGCCTGAAGACGCCCTGTGTGCACTGGCCCTAGCAACCCACCCCTAGCCAGCTTGGGAGGGCCCCACCTAGGGCCTAGCTTCGAAACGGCCCAAAATTCGCTTGTAGGAGCTGCATTCTGCAAAGGGAAACTGGGCTCTGGGAACAAACCTCAGCCCCAATGCGGCTTGGCTCAGGATCCCAGCGCCTGCCTAGTTCTCACCTAGGCCTCGGCTCCCCATAGGGCCAAGGAGGGGCTGGGCTGCCTCGGGCTCCGTGGGCACTGCTGCTTGGCTGGTGGTCTCCGCAGCTGGAAACCAACTCCAAACGTCTTCTCCTTCGCGGAGAAGGCTGATGTGGGCTGAAGACGCCCTGTGTGCAATGGCCCTAGCAACCCACCCCTAGCCAGCTCGGGAGGGCCCCACCTACGGCCTAGCTCCGAAGCGGCCCAAAACGCGCTTGTAGGAGCTGCATTCTGCAAAGGGAAACTGGGCTCGGGGAACAAACCTCAGCCCCAATGCGGCTTGGCTCAGGATCGCAGCGCTTGCCTAGTTCTCAACTAGACATCGGCTCCACTTAGGGCCAAGGAGGGGCTGGGCTGCCTCTGGCTCCGTGGGCACTGCTGCTTGGCTGGTGGTCTCCGCAGCTGGAAACCAACTCCAAACGTCTTCTCCTTCGCGGAGAAGGCTGATGTGGCCTGAAGAAGACCTGTGTGCCCTGGCCCTAGCAACCCACCCCTAGCCAGCTCGGGAGGGCCCCACCTAGGGCCGAGCTCCGAAACGGCCCAAAACGAGCTTGTAGGAGCTGCATTCTGCAAAGGGAAACTGGGCTCGGGGAACAAACCTCAGCCCCAATGTTTCTTGGCTCAGGACGGCAGCGCTTGCCTAGTTCTCACCTAGCCCTCGGCTCCCCATAGGGCCAAGGAATGGCTGGGCTGCCTCTGGCTCCGTGGGCACTGCTGCTTGGCTGGTGGTCTCCGCAGCTGGAAACCAACTCCAAACGTCTTCTCCTTCGCGGAGAAGGCTGATGTGGCCTGAAGACGCCCTGTGTGCACTGGCCCTAGCAACCCACCCCTAGCCAGCTCGGGATGGACCCAGGTAGGGCCTTGCTCCGAAACGGCCCAAAACGCGCTTGTAGGAGCTGCATTCTTCAAAGGGAAACTGGCCTCGGGGAACAAACCTCAGCCCCCATGCGGCTTGGCTCAGGATCGCAGCGCTTGCCTAGTTCTCAACTAGTCCTATGCTCCCCATAATGCCAAGGAGGGGCTGGGCTGCCTCGGGCTCCGTGGGCACTGCTGCTTGGCTGGTGGTCTCCGCAGCTGGAATCCAACTCCAAACGTCTTCTCCTTCGCGGAGAAGGCTGATGTGGCCCGAAGAAGCCCTGTGTGCACTGGCCCTAGCAACCCACCCCTAGCCAGCTCGGGAGGGACCCACCTAGGGCCTAGCTCCGAAACGGCACCAAACGCTCTTGTAGGAGCTGCATTCTGCAAAGGGAAACTGGGCTCGGGGAACAAACCTCAGCCCCAATGCGGCTTGGCTCAGGATCCCAGCGCCTGCCTAGTTCTCACCTAGCCCTCGGCTCCCCATAGGGCAAGGAAGGGCTTCGCTGCCTCTGGGTCCGTGGGCACTGCTGCTTGGCTGGTGGTCTCCGCAGCTGGAAACCAACTCCAAACGTCTTCTCCTTCGCGGAGAAGGCTGATGTGGCCTGAAGACGCCCTGTGTGCACTGGCCCTAGCAACCCACCCATAGCCAGCTCGGGAGGGCCCCACCTAGGGCCTAGCTCCGAAGCGGCCCAAAACGCGCTTGTAGGAGCTGCATTCTGCAAAGGGGAACTGGGCTCGGGGAACAAACCTCAGCTCCAATGTTTCTTGGCTCAGGATGGCAGCGCTTGCCTAGTTCTCACCTAGGCCTCGGCTCCCCATAGGGCCAAGGAATGGCTGGGCTGCCTCTGGCTCCGTGGGCACTGCTGCTTGGCTGGTGGTCTCCGCAGCTGGAAACCAACTCCAAACGTCTTCTCCTTCGCGGAGAAGGCTGATGTGGCCTGAAGACGGCCTGTGTGCACTCGCCCTAGCAACCCACCCCTAGCCAGCTCGGGATGGACCCAGGTAGGGCCTTGCTCCGAAACGGCCCAAAACGCGCTTGTAGGAGCTGCATTCTTCAAAGGGAAACTGGCCTCGGGGAACAAACCTCAGCCCCCATGCGGCTTGGCTCAGGATCGCAGCGCTTGCCTAGTTCTCAACTAGTCCTATGCTCCCCATAATGCCAAGGAGGGGCTGGGCTGCCTCGGGCTCCGTGGGCACTGCTGCTTGGCTGGTGGTCTCCGCAGCTGGAAACCAACTCCAAACGTCTTCTCCTTCGCGGAGAAGGCTGATGTGGCCTGAAGACGCCCTGTGTGCAATGGCCACCCATAGCCAGCTCGGGAGGGCCCCACCTAGGGCCTAGCTCCGAAGCGGCCCAAAACGTGCTTGTAGGAGCTGCATTCTGCAAAGGGGTACTGGGCTCGGGGAACAAACCTCAGCTCCAATGTTTCCTGGCTCAGGATGGCAGCGCTTGCCTAGTTCTCACCTAGCCCTCGGCTCCCCATAGGGCCAAGGAATGGCTGGGCTGCCTCTGGCTCCGTGGGCACTGCTGCTTGGCTGGTGGTCTCCGCAGCTGGAAACCAACACCAAACTTATTATCCTTCGCGGAGAAGGCTGATGTGGGCTGAAGAAGCCCTGTGTGCACTGGCCCTAGCAACCCACCCCTAGCCAGCTCGGGAGGGCCCCACCTAGGGCCTAGCTCCAAAGCGGCCCAAAACGCGCTTGTAGGAGCTGCATTCTGCGAAGGGAAACTGGGCTCAGGGAACAAACCTCAGCCCCAGTGTGGCTTGGCTCAGGATCGCAGCGCTTGCCTAGTTCTCAACTAGAACTCGGCTCCCCATAAGGCCAAGGAGCGGCTGGGCTGCCTCGGGCTCCGTGGGCACTGCTGCTTGGCCGGAGGTCTCCGCAGCTGGAAACCAACTCCAAACGTCTTCTCCTTCGCAGAGAAGCCTGATGTGGCCTGAGTAAGCCCTGTGTGCAATGGCCCTAGCAACCCACCCATAGCCAGCTCGGGAGGGCCCCACCTAGGGCCTAGCTGCGAAGCGGCCCAAAACGCGCTTGTAGGAGCTGCATTCTGCAAAGGGAAAATGGGCTCGGGGAACAAACCTCAGCCCCAATGTTTCTTGGCTCAGGAGGGCAGCGCTTGCCTAGTTCTCACCTAGCCCTCGGCTCCCCATAGGGCCAAGGAATGGCTGGGCTGCCTCTGGCTCCGTGGGCACTGCTGCTTGGCTGGTGGTCTCCGCAGCTGGAAACCAACTCCAAACGTCGTCTCCTTCACGGAGAAGGCTGATGTGGCCTGAAAACGCCCTGTGTGCCCTGGCCCTAGCAACCCACCCCTAGCCAGCTCGGGATGGACCCAGGTAGGGCCTTGCTCCGAAACGGCCCAAAACGCGCTTGTAGGAGCTGCATTCTTCAAAGGGAAACTGGCCTCGGGGAACAAACCTCAGCCCCCATGCGGCTTGGCTCAGGATCGCAGCGCTTGCCTAGTTCTCAACTAGTCCTATGCTCCCCATAATGCCAAGGAGGGGCTGGGCTGCCTCGGGCTCCGTGGGCACTGCTGCTTGGCTGGTGGTCTCCGGAGCTGGAAACCAACTCCAAACGTCTTCTCCTTCGCGGAGAAGGCTGATGTGGCCTGAAGAAGAACTGTGTGCACTGGCCCTAGCAACCCACCCATAGCCAGCTCGGGAGGGCCCCACCTAGGGCCTAGCTCCGAAGCGGCCCAAAACGGGCTTGTAGGAGCTGCATTCTGCAAAGGGGAACTGGGCTCGGGGAACAAACCTCAGCTCCAATGTTTCTTGGCTCAGGACGGCAGCGCTTGCCTAGTTCTCACCTAGCCCTCGGCTCCCCATAGGGCCAAGGAATGGCTGGGCTGCCTCTGGCTCCGTGGGCACTGCTGCTTGGCTGGTGGTCTCCGCAGCTGGAAACCAACTCCAAACGTGTTATCCTTCGCGGAGAAGGCTGATGTGGCTCGAAGAAGCCCTGTGTGCACTGGCCCTAGCAACCCACCCCTAGCCAGCTCGGGAGGGCCCCACCTAGGGCCTAGCTCCAAAGCGGCCCAAAACGCGCTTGTAGGAGCTGCATTCTGGGAAGGGAAACTGGGCTCAGGGAACAAACCTCAGCCCCAATGTGGCTTCGCTCAGGATCGCAGCTCTTGCCCAGTTCTCACCTAGCCCTCGGCTCCCCATAGGGCCAAGGAATGGCTGGGCTGCCTCTGGCTCCGTGGGCACTGCTGCTTGGCTGGTGGTCTCCGCAGCTGGAAACCAACTCCAAACGTCTTCTCCTTTGCGGAGAAGGCTGATGTGGCCTGAAGAAGCCCTGCGTGCACTGGCCCTAGCAACCCATCCCTAGCCAGCTCGGGAGGGCCCCACCTAGGGCCGAGCTCCGAAACGGCACAAAACGTGCTTGTAGGAGCTGCATTCTGCAAAGGGAAACTGAGCTCGGGGAACAAACCTCAGCCCCAATTCGGCTTGGCTCAGGATCCCAGCGCTTGTCTAGTTCTCACCTAGGCCTCGCTCCCCATAGGGCCAATTAGGGGCTGGGCTGCCTCGGTCTCCGTGGGCACTGCTGCTTGGCTGGTGGTCTCCGCAGCTGGAAACCAACTCCAAACGTCTTCTCCTTCGCGGAGAAGGCTGATGTGGGCTGAAGATGCCCTGTGTGCACTGGCCCTAGCAACCCACCCCTAGCCAGCTCGGGAGGGCCCCACCTAGGGCCTAGCTCCGAAATGGCCCAAAACGCGCTTGTAGGAGCTGCATTCTGCAAAGGGAAACTGGGCTCGGTGAACAAACCTCAGCCCCAATGCGGCTTGGCTCAGGATCCCAGCGCTTGCCTACTTCTCACCTAGCCCTCGGCTCCCCATAGGGCCAAGGAGGGGCTGGGCTCCCTC
Source organism: Sus scrofa (assembly GCF_054392235.1). Taxonomy (NCBI): domain Eukaryota; kingdom Metazoa; phylum Chordata; class Mammalia; order Artiodactyla; family Suidae; genus Sus; species Sus scrofa. The sequence goes on along the minus strand of NC_139385.1, from coordinate 49,867,844 downwards.
GGGCTCCGTGGGCACTGCTGATTGGCTGGTGGTCTCCGCAGCTGGAAACCAACTCCAAACGTCTTCTCCTTCCCGGAGAAGGCTGATGTGGGCTGAAGAAGCCCTGTGTGCACTGGCCCTAGCAACCCACCCCTAGCCAGCTCGGGAGGGCCCCACCTAGGGCCTAGCTCCAAAGCGGCACAAAACGCGCTTGTAGGAGCTGCATTCTGCAAAGGGAAACTGGGCTCGGGGAACAAACCTCAGCCCCAATGTTTCTTGGCTCAGGACGGCAGCTCTTGCCAAGTTCTCACCTAGCCCTCGGCTCCCCATAGGGCCAAGGAATGGCTGGGCTGCCTCTGGCTCCGTGGGCACTGCTGCTTGGCTGGTAGTCTCCGCAGCTGGAAACCAACTCCAAACGTCTTCTCCTTTGCGGAGAAGGCTGATGTGGCCTGAAGAAACCCTGTGTGCACTGGCCCTAGCAACCCATCCCTAGCCAGCTCGGGAGGGCCCCACCTAGGGCCGATTTCCGAAACGGCACAAAACGCGCTTGTAGGAGCTGCATTCTGCAAAGGGAAACTGGGCTCGGGGAACAAACCTCAGCCCCAATTCGGCTTGGCTCAGGATCCCAGCGCTTGCCTAGTTCTCACCTAGGCCTCGGCTCCCCATAGGGCCAAGGAGGGGCTGGGCTGCCTCGGTCTCCGTGGGCACTGCTGCTTGGCTGGTGGTCTCCGCAGCTGGAAACCAACTCCAAACATCTTCTCCTTCGCGGAGAAGGCTGATGTGGCCTGAAGACGCCCTGTGTGCACTGGCCCTAGCAACCCACCCCTAGCCAGCTTGGGAGGGCCCCACCTAGGGCCTAGCTTCGAAACGGCCCAAAATGCGCTTGTAGGAGCTGCATTCTGCAAAGGGAAACTGGGCTCGGGGAACAAACCTCAGCCCCAATGCGGCTTGGCTCAGGATCCCAGCGCTTGCCTAGTTCTCACCTAGGCCTCGGTTCCCATAGGGCCAAGGAGGGGCTGGGCTGCCTCTGGCTCCGTGGGCACTGCTGCTTGGCTGGTGGTCTCCGCAGCTGGAAACCAACTCCAAACGTCTTCTCCTTCGCGGAGAAGGCTGATGTGGCCTGAAGAAGCCCTGTGTGCAATGGCCCTAGCAACCCACCCCTAGCCAGCTCGGGAGGGCCCCACCTAGGGCCTAGCTCCGAAGCGGCCCAAAACGCGCTTGTAGGAGCTGCATTCTGCAAAGGGAAACTGGGCTCGGGGAACAAACCTCAGCCCCAATGCGGCTTGGCTCAGGATCGCAGCGCTTGCCTAGTTCTCAACTAGACATCGGCTCCACTTAGGGCCAAGGAGGGGCTGGGCTGCCTCTGGCTCCGTGGGCACTGCTGCTTGGCTGGTGGTCTCCGCAGCTGGAAACCAACTCCAAACGTCTTCTCCTTCGCGGAGAAGGCTGATGTGGCCTGAAGAAGACCTGTGTGCCCTGGCCCTAGCAACCCACCCCTAGCCAGCTCGGGAGGGCCCCACCTAGGGCCGAGCTCCGAAACGGCCCAAAACGAGCTTGTAGGAGCTGCATTCTGCAAAGGGAAACTGGGCTCGGGGAACAAACCTCAGCCCCAATGTTTCTTGGCTCAGGACGGCAGCGCTTGCCTAGTTCTCACCTAGCCCTCGGCTCCCCATAGGGCCAAGGAATGGCTGGGCTGCCTCTGGCTCCGTGGGCACTGCTGCTTGGCTGGTGGTCTCCGCAGCTGGAAACCAACTCCAAACGTCTTCTCCTTCGCGGAGAAGGCTGATGTGGCCTGAAGACGCCCTGTGTGCACTGGCCCTAGCAACCCACCCCTAGCCAGCTCGGGATGGACCCAGGTAGGGCCTTGCTCCGAAACGGCCCAAAACGCGCTTGTAGGAGCTGCATTCTTCAAAGGGAAACTGGCCTCGGGGAACAAACCTCAGCCCCCATGCGGCTTGGCTCAGGATCGCAGCGCTTGCCTAGTTCTCAACTAGTCCTATGCTCCCCATAATGCCAAGGAGGGGCTGGGCTGCCTCGGGCTCCGTGGGCACTGCTGCTTGGCTGGTGGTCTCCGCAGCTGGAATCCAACTCCAAACGTCTTCTCCTTCGCGGAGAAGGCTGATGTGGCCCGAAGAAGCCCTGTGTGCACTGGCCCTAGCAACCCACCCCTAGCCAGCTCGGGAGGGACCCACCTAGGGCCTAGCTCCGAAACGGCACCAAACGCTCTTGTAGGAGCTGCATTCTGCAAAGGGAAACTGGGCTCGGGGAACAAACCTCAGCCCCAATGCGGCTTGGCTCAGGATCCCAGCGCCTGCCTAGTTCTCACCTAGCCCTCGGCTCCCCATAGGGCAAGGAAGGGCTTCGCTGCCTCTGGGTCCGTGGGCACTGCTGCTTGGCTGGTGGTCTCCGCAGCTGGAAACCAACTCCAAACGTCTTCTCCTTCGCGGAGAAGGCTGATGTGGCCTGAAGACGCCCTGTGTGCACTGGCCCTAGCAACCCACCCATAGCCAGCTCGGGAGGGCCCCACCTAGGGCCTAGCTCCGAAGCGGCCCAAAACGCGCTTGTAGGAGCTGCATTCTGCAAAGGGGAACTGGGCTCGGGGAACAAACCTCAGCTCCAATGTTTCTTGGCTCAGGATGGCAGCGCTTGCCTAGTTCTCACCTAGGCCTCGGCTCCCCATAGGGCCAAGGAATGGCTGGGCTGCCTCTGGCTCCGTGGGCACTGCTGCTTGGCTGGTGGTCTCCGCAGCTGGAAACCAACTCCAAACGTCTTCTCCTTCGCGGCGAAGGCTGATGTGGCCTGAAGACGCCCTGTTTGCACTGGCCCTAGCAACCCACCCCTAGCCAGCTCGGGATGGACCCAGGTAGGTCCTTGCTCCGAAACGGCCCAAAACGCGCTTGTAGGAGCTGCATTCTTCAAAGGGAAACTGGCCTCGGGGAACAAACCTCAGCCGCCATGCGGCTTGGCTCAGGATCGCAGCGCTTGCCTAGTTCTCAACTAGTCCTATGCTCCCCATAATCCCAAGGAGGGGCTGGGCTGCCTCTGGCTCCGTAGGCACTGCTGCTTGGCTGGTGGTCTCCGCAGCTGGAAACCTACTCCAAACGTGTTATCCTTCGCGGAGAAGGCTGATGTGGGCTGAAGAAGACCTGTGTGCACTGGCCCTAGCAACCCACCCCTAGCCATCTCGGGAGGGCCCCACCTAGGGCCTAGCTCCAAAGCGGCCCAAAACGCGCTTGTAGGAGCTGCATTCTGCGAAGGGAAACTGGGCTCAGGGAACAAACCTCAGCCCCAATGTGGCTTCGCTCAGGATCGCAGCTCTTGCCCAGTTCTCACCTAGCCCTCGGCTCCCCATAGGGCCAAGGAGTGGCTGGGCTGCCTCGGGCTCCGTGGGCACTGCTGCTTAGCTGGTAGTCTCCGCAGCTGGAAACCAACTCCAAACGTCTTCTCCTTTGCGGAGAAGGCTGATGTGGCCTGAAGAAGCCCTGTGTGCACTGGCCCTAGCAACCCATCCCTAGCCAGCTCGGGAGGGCCCCACCTAGGGCCGAGCTCCGAAACGGCACAAAACGTGCTTGTAGGAGCTGCATTCTGCAAAGGGAAACTGGGCTCGGGGAACAAACCTCAGCCCCAATTCGGCTTGGCTCAGGATCCCAGCGCTTGCCTAGTTCTCACCTAGGCCTCGCTCCCCATAGGGCCAAGGATGGGCTGGGCTGCCTCGGTCTCCGTGGGCACTGCTGCTTGGCTGGTGGTCTCCGCAGCTGGAAACCAACTCCAAACGTCTTCTCCTTCGCGGAGAAGGCTGATGTGGCCTGAAGACGCCCTGTGTGCACTGGCCCTAGCAACCCACCCCTAGCCAGCTCGGGAGGGCCCCACCTAGGGCCTAGCTTCGAAACGGCCCAAAACGCGCTTGTAGGAGCTGCATTCTGCAAAGGGAAACTGGGCTCGGGGAACAAACCTCAGCCCCAATGCGGCTTGCCTCAGGATCCCAGCGCTTGCCTAGTTCTCAACTAGCCCTCGGCACCACATAGGGCCAAGGAGGGGCTGGGCTGCCTCTGGCTCCGTGGGCACTGCTGCTTGGCTGGTGGTCTCCGCAGCTGGAAACCAACTCCAAACGTCTTCTCCTTCGCGGAGAAGGCTGATGTGGCCTGAAGAAGCCCTGTGTGCCCTGGCCCTAGCAACCCACCCCTAGCCAGCTCGGGAGGGCCCCACCTAGGGCCGAGCTCCGAAACGGCCCAAAACGCGCTTGTAGGAGCTGCATTCTGCAAAGGGAAACTGGGCTCGGGGAACAAACCTCAGCCCCAATGTTTCTTGGCTCAGGACGGCAGCGCTTGCCTAGTTCTCACCTAGCCCTCGGCTCCCCATAGGGCCAAGGAATGGCTGGGCTGCCTCTGGCTCCGTGGGCACTGCTGCTTGGCTGGTGGTCTCCGCAGCTGGAAACCAACTCCAAACGTCTTCTCCTTCGCGGAGAAGGCTGATGTGGCCTGAAGACGCCCTGTGTGCACTGGCCCTAGCAACCCACGCCTAGCCAGCTCGGGATGGACCCAGGTAGGGCCTTGCTCCGAAACGGCCCAAAACGCGCTTGTAGGAGCTGCATTCTTCAAAGGGAAACTGGCCTCGGGGAACAAACCTCAGCCCCCATTCGGCTTGGCTCAGGATCGCAGCGCTTGCCTAGTTCTCAACTAGTCCTATGCTCCCCATAATGCCAAGGAGGGGCTGGGCTGCCTCGGGCTCCGTGGGCACTGCTGCTTGGCTGGTGGTCTCCGCAGCTGGAATCCAACTCCAAACGTCTTCTCCTTCGTGGAGAAGGCTGATGTGGCCCGAAGAAGCCCTGTGTGCACTGGCCCTAGCAACCCACCCATAGCCAGCTCGGGAGGGACCCACCTAGGGCCTAGCTCCGAAACGGCACCAAACGCTCTTGTAGGAGCTGCATTCTGCAAAGGGAAACTGGGCTCGGGGATCAAACCTCAGCCCCAATGCGGCTTGGCTCAGGATCCCAGCGCCTGCCTAGTTCTCACCTAGCCCTCGGCTCCCCATAGGGCAAGGAAGGGCTGCGCTGCCTCTGGCTCCGTGGGCACTTCTGCTTGGCTGGTGGTCTCCGTAGCTGGAAACCAACTCCAAACGTCTTCTCCTTCGCGGAGAAGGCTGATGTGGCCTGAAGACGCCCTGTGTGCACTGGCCCTAGCAACCCACCCATAGCCAGCTCGGGAGGGCCCCACCTAGGGCCTAGCTCCGAAGCGGCCCAATACGCGCTTGTAGGAGCTGCATTCTGCAAAGGGGAACTGGGCTCGGGGAACAAACCTCAGCTCCAATATTTCTTGGCTCAGGATGGCAGCGCTTGCCTAGTCCTCACCTAGGCCTCGGCTCCTCATAGGGCCAAGGAATGGCTGGGCTGCCTCTGGCTCCGTGGGCACTGCTGCTTGGCTGGTGGTCTCCGCAGCTGGAAACCAAGTCCAAACGTCTTCTCCTTCGCGGAGAAGCCTGATGTGGCCTGAAGAAGACGTGTGTGCACTGGCCCTAGCAACCCACCCCTAGCCAGCTCGGGAGGGCCCCACCTAGGGCCTAGCTCCAAAACGGCCCAAAACGCGCTTGTAGGAGCTGCATTCTGCGAAGGGAAACTGGGCTCAGGGAACAAACCTCAGCCCCAATGTGGCTTCGCTCAGGATCGCAGCTCTTGCCCAGTTCTCACCTAGCCCTCGGCTCCCCATAGGGCCAAGGAATGGCTGGGCTGCCTCTGGCTCCGTGGGCACTGCTGCTTGGCTGGTGGTCTCCGCAGCTGGAAACCAACTCCAAACGTCTTCTCCTTTGCGGAGAAGGCTGATGTGGCCTGAAGATGCCCTGTGTGCACTGGCCCCAGCAACCCACCCCTAGCCAGCTCGGGAGGGCCCCACCTAGGGCCTAGCTTCGAAACGGTCCAAAACGCGTTTGTAGGAGCTGCATTCTGCAAAGGGAAACTGGGCTCGGGGAACAAACCTCAGCCCCAATGCGGCTTGGCTCAGGATCCCAGCGCTTGCCTAGTTCTCACCTAGGCCTCGGCTCCCCATAGGGCCAAGGAGGGGCTGGGCTGCCTCGGGCTCCGTGGGCACTGCTGCTTGGCTGGTGGTCTCCGCAGCTGGAAACCAACTCCAAACGTCTTCTCCTTCGCGGAGAAGGCTGATGTGGGCTGAAGAAGCCCTGTGTGCACTGGCCCTAGCAACCCACCCCTAGCCAGCTCGGGATGGACCCAGGTAGGGCCTTGCTCCGAAACGGCCCAAAACGCGCTTGTAGGAGCTGCATTCTTCAAAGGGAAACTGGCCTCGGGGAACAAACCTCAGCCCCCATGCGGCTTGGCTCAGGATCGCAGCGCTTGCCTAGTTCTCAACTAGTCCTATGCTCCCCATAATGCCAAGGAGGGGCTGGGCTGCCTCGGGCTCCGTGGGCACTGCTGCTTGGCTGGTGGTCTCCGCAGCTGGAATCCAACTCCAAACGTCTTCTCCTTCGCGGAGAAGGCTGATGTGGCCCGAAGAAGCCCTGTGTGCACTGGCCCTAGCAACCCACCCCTAGCCAGCTCGGGAGGGCCCCACCTAGGGCCTAGCTCCGAAACGGCCCAAAACGCTCTTGTAGGAGCTGCATTCTGCAAAGGGAAAGTGGGCTCGGGGAAGAAACCTCAGCCCCAATGCGGCTTGGCTCAGGATCCCAGCGTCTGCCTAGTTCTCACCTAGCCCTCGGCTCCCCATGGGGCAAGGAAGGGCTGCGCTGCCTCTGGCTCCGTGGGCACTGCTGCTTGGCTGGTGGTCTCCGCAGCTGGAAACCAACTCCAAAGGTCTTCTCCTTTGCGGAGAAGGCTGATGTGGCCTGAAGAAGCCCTGTGTGCACTGGCCCTAGCAACCCATCCCTAGCCAGCTCGGGAGGGCCCCACCTAGGGCCGAGCTCCGAAACGGCACAAAACGCGCTTGTAGGAGCTGCATTCTGCGAAGGGAAACTGGGCATAGGGAACAAACCTCAGCCCCAATGTGGCTTCGCTCAGGATCGCAGCTCTTGCCCAGTTCTCACCTAGGCCTCGGCTCCCCATAGGGCCAAGGAATGGCTGGGCTGCCTCTGGCTCCGTGGGCACTGCTGCTTGGCTGGTGGTCTCCGCAGCTGGAAACCAACTCCAAACGTCTTCTCCTTTGCGGAGAAGGCTGATGTGGCCTGAAGAAGCCCTGTGTGCACTGGCCCTAGCAACCCATCCCTAGCCAGCTCGGGAGGGCCCCACCTAGGGCCGAGCTCCGAAACGGCACAAAACGCGCTTGTAGGAGCTGCATTCTGCAAAGGGAAACTGGGCTCGGGGAACAAACCTCAGCCCCAATGCGGCTTGGCTCAGGATCCCAGCGCTTGCCTAGTTCTCACCTAGGCCTCGCTCCCCATAGGGCCAAGGAGGGGCTGGGCTGCCTCGGTCTCCGTGGGCACTGCTGCTTGGCTGGTGGTCTCCGCAGCTGGAAACCAACTCCAAACGTCTTCTCCTTCGCGGAGAAGGCTGATGTGGCCTGAAGACGCCCTGTGTGCACTGGCCCTAGCAACCCATCCCTAGCCAGCTCGGGAGGGCCCCACCTAGGGCCTAGCTTCGAAACGGCCCAAAACGGGCTTCTAGGAGCTGCATTCTGCAAAGGGAAACTGGGCTCGGGGAACAAACCTCAGCCCCAATGCGGCTTGGCTCAGGATCCCAGCGCTTGCCTAGTTCTCACCTAGGCCTCGGCTCCCCATAGGGCCAAGGAGGGGCTGGGCTGCCTCGGGCTCCGTGGGCACTGCTGCTTGGCTGGTGGTCTCCGCAGCTGGAAACCAACTCCAAACGTCTTCTCCTTCGCGGAGAAGGCTGATGTGGGCTGAAGAAGCCCTGTGTGCACTGGCCCTAGCAACCCACCCCTAGCCATCTCGGGAGGGCCCCACCTAGGGCCGAGCTCCAAAACGGCCCAAAACGCGCTTGTAGGAGCTGCATTCTGCAAAGGGAAACTGGGCTCGGGGAACAAACCTCAGCCCCAATGTTTCTTGGCACAGGACGGCAGCGCTTGCCTAGTTCTCACCTAGCCCTCGGCTCCCCATAGGGCCAAGGAATGGTTGGGCTGCCTCTGGCTCCGTGGGCACTGCTGCTTGGCTGGTGGTCTCCGCAGCTGGAAACCAACTCCAAACGTCTTCTCCTTCGCGGAGAAGGCTGATGTGGCCTGAAGACGCCCTGTGTGCACTGGCCTTAGCAACCCACCCATAGCCAGCTCGGGATGGACCCAGGAAGGGCCTTGCTCCGAAACGGCCCAAAACGCGCTTGTAGGAGCTGCATTCTTCAAAGGGAAACTGGCCTCGTGGAACAAACCTCAGCCCCCATGCGGCTTGGCTCAGGATCGCAGCGCTTGCCTAGTTCTCAACTAGTCCTATGCTCCCCATAATCCCAAGGAGGGGCTGGGCTGCCTCGGGCTCCGTGGGCACTGCTGCTTGGCTGGTGGTCTCCGCAGCTGGAATCCAACTCCAAACGTCTTCTCCTTCGCGGAGAAGGCTGATGTGGCCTGAAGACGCCCTGTGTGCAATGGCCCTATCAACCCACCCATAGCCAGCTCGGGAGGGCCCCACATAGGGCCTAGCTCCGAAGCGGCCCAAAACGCGCTTGTAGGAGCTGCATTCTGCAAAGGGGAACTGGGCTCGGGGAACAAACCTCAGCTCCAATGTTTCTTGGCTCAGGATGGCAGCGCTTGCCTAGTTCTCACCTAGCCCTCGGCTCCCCATAGGGCCAAGGAATGGCTGGGCTGCCTCTGGCTCCGTGGGCACTTCTGCTTGGCTGGTGGTCTCCGCAGCTGGAAACCAACTCCAAACGTGTTATCCTTCGCGGAGAAGGCTGATGTGGGCAGAAGAAGCCCTGTGTGCACTGGCCCTAGCAACCCACCCCTAGCCAGCTCGGGAGGGCCCCACCAAGGGCCTAGCTCCAAAGCGGCCCAAAACGCGCTTGTAGGAGCTGCATTCTGCGAAGGGAAACTGGGCTCAGGGAACAAACCTCAGCCTCAATGTGGCTTCGCTCAGGATCGCAGCTCTTGCCCAGTTCTCACCTAGCCCTCGGCTCCCCATAGGGCCAAGGAATGGCTGGGCTGCCTCTGGCTCCGTGGGCACTGCTGCTTGGCTGGTAGTCTCCGCAGCTGGAAACCAACTCCAAACGTCTTCTCCTTTGCGGAGAAGGCTGATGTGGCCTGAAGAAGCCCTGTGTGCACTGGCCCTAGCAACCCATCCCTAGCCAGCTCGGGAGGGCCCCACCTAGGGCCGAGCTCCGAAACGGCACAAAACGTGCTTGTAGGAGCTGCATTCTGCAAAGGGAAACTGGGCTCGGGGAACAAACCTCAGCCCCAATGCGGCTTGGCTCAGGATCCCAGCGCTTGCCTACTTCTCACCTAGCCCTCGGCTCCCCATAGGGCCAAGGAGGGGCTGGGCTGCCTCGGGCTCCGTGGGCACTGCTGCTTGGCTGGTGGTCTCCGCAGCTGGAAACCAACTCCAAACGTGTTCTCCTTCCCGGAGAAAGCTGATGTGGGCTGAAGAAGCCCTGTGTGCACTGTCCCTAGCAACCCACCCCTAGCCAGCTCGGGAGGGCCCCACCTAGGGCCGAGCTCCGAAACGGCACAAAACGCGCTTGTAGGAGCTGCATTCTGCGAAGGGAAACTGGGCATAGGGAACAAACCTCAGCCCCAATGTGGCTTCGCTCAGGATCGCAGCTCTTGCCCAGTTCTCACCTAGGCCTCGGCTCCCCATAGGGCCAAGGAATGGCTGGGCTGCCTCTGGCTCCGTGGGCACTGCTGCTTGGCTGGTGGTCTCCGCAGCTGGAAACCAACTCCAAACGTCTTCTCCTTTGCGGAGAAGGCTGATGTGGCCTGAAGAAGCCCTGTGTGCACTGGCCCTAGCAACCCATCCCTAGCCAGCTCGGGAGGGCCCCACCTAGGGCCGAGCTCCGAAACGGCACAAAACGCGCTTGTAGGAGCTGCATTCTGCAAAGGGAAACTGGGCTCGGGGAACAAACCTCAGCCCCAATGCGGCTTGGCTCAGGATCCCAGCGCTTGCCTAGTTCTCACCTAGGCCTCGCTCCCCATAGGGCCAAGGAGGGGCTGGGCTGCCTCGGTCTCCGTGGGCACTGCTGCTTGGCTGGTGGTCTCCGCAGCTGGAAACCAACTCCAAACGTCTTCTCCTTCGCGGAGAAGGCTGATGTGGCCTGAAGACGCCCTGTGTGCACTGGCCCTAGCAACCCACCCCTAGCCAGCTCGGGAGGGCCCCACCTAGGGCCTAGCTTCGAAACGGCCCAAAACGGGCTTCTAGGAGCTGCATTCTGCAAAGGGAAACTGGGCTCGGGGAACAAACCTCAGCCCCAATGCGGCTTGGCTCAGGATCCCAGCGCTTGCCTAGTTCTCACCTAGGCCTCGGCTCCCCATAGGGCCAAGGAGGGGCTGGGCTGCCTCGGGCTCCGTGGGCACTGCTGCTTGGCTGGTGGTCTCCGCAGCTGGAAACCAACTCCAAACGTCTTCTCCTTCGCGGAGAAGGCTGATGTGGGCTGAAGAAGCCCTGTGTGCACTGGCCCTAGCAACCCACCCCTAGCCAGCTCGGGAGGGCCCCACCTAAGGCCTAGCTTCGAAGCGGCCCAAAACGCGCTTGTAGGAGCTGCATTCTGCAAAGGGAAACTGGGCTCAGGGAACAAACCTCAGCCCCAATGTGGCTGGGCTCAGGATCGCAGCGCTTGCCTAGTTATCAACTAGCCCTCGGCTCCACATAGGGCCAAGGAGGGGCTGGGCTGCCTCTGGCTCCGTGGGCACTGCTGCTTGGCTGGTGGTCTCCGCAGCTGGAAACCAACTCCAAACGTCTTCTCCTTCGCGGAGAAGGCTGATGTGGCCTGAAGAAGCCCTGTGTGCCCTGGCCCTAGCAACCCACCCCTAGCCATCTCGGGAGGGCCCCACCTAGGGCCGAGCTCCAAAACGGCCCAAAACGCGCTTGTAGGAGCTGCATTCTGCAAAGGGAAACTGGGCTCGGGGAACAAACCTCAGCCCCAATGTTTCTTGGCTCAGGACGGCAGCGCTTGCCTAGTTCTCACCTAGCCCTCGGCTCCCCATAGGGCCAAGGAATGGTTGGGCTGCCTCTGGCTCCGTGGGCACTGCTGCTTGGCTGGTGGTCTCCGCAGCTGGAAACCAACTCCAAACGTCTTCTCCTTCGCGGAGAAGGCTGATGTGGCCTGAAGACGCCCTGTGTGCACTGGCCTTAGCAACCCACCCATAGCCAGCTCGGGATGGACCCAGGAAGGGCCTTGCTCCGAAACGGCCCAAAACGCGCTTGTAGGAGCTGCATTCTTCAAAGGGAAACTGGCCTCGTGGAACAAACCTCAGCCCCCATGCGGCTTGGCTCAGGATCGCAGCGCTTGCCTAGTTCTCAACTAGTCCTATGCTCCCCATAATCCCAAGGAGGGGCTGGGCTGCCTCGGGCTCCGTGGGCACTGCTGCTTGGCTGGTGGTCTCCGCAGCTGGAAACCAACTCCAAACGTCTTCTCCTTCGCGGAGTAGGCTGATGTGGCCTGAAGACGCCCTGTGTGCAATGGCCCTATCAACCCACCCATAGCCAGCTCGGGAGGGCCCCACATAGGGCCTAGCTCCGAAGCGGCCCAAAACGCGCTTGTAGGAGCTGCATTCTGCAAAGGGGAACTGGGCTCGGGGAACAAACCTCAGCTCCAATGTTTCTTGGCTCAGGATGGCAGCGCTTGCCTAGTTCTCACCTAGCCCTCGGCTCCCCATAGGGCCAAGGAATGGCTGGGCTGCCTCTGGCTCCGTGGGCACTTCTGCTTGGCTGGTGGTCTCCGCAGCTGGAAACCAACTCCAAACGTGTTATCCTTCGCGGAGAAGGCTGATGTGGGCAGAAGAAGCCCTGTGTGCACTGGCCCTAGCAACCCACCCCTAGCCAGCTCGGGAGGGCCCCACCAAGGGCCTAGCTCCAAAGCGGCCCAAAACGCGCTTGTAGGAGCTGCATTCTGCGAAGGGAAACTGGGCTCAGGGAACAAACCTCAGCCTCAATGTGGCTTCGCTCAGGATCGCAGCTCTTGCCCAGTTCTCACCTAGCCCTCGGCTCCCCATAGGGCCAAGGAATGGCTGGGCTGCCTCTGGCTCCGTGGGCACTGCTGCTTGGCTGGTAGTCTCCGCAGCTGGAAACCAACTCCAAACGTCTTCTCCTTTGCGGAGAAGGCTGATGTGGCCTGAAGAAGCCCTGTGTGCACTGGCCCTAGCAACCCATCCCTAGCCAGCTCGGGAGGGCCCCACCTAGGGCCGAGCTCCGAAACGGCACAAAACGTGCTTGTAGGAGCTGCATTCTGCAAAGGGAAACTGGGCTCGGGGAACAAACCTCAGCCCCAATGCGGCTTGGCTCAGGATCCCAGCGCTTGCCTACTTCTCACCTAGCCCTCGGCTCCCCATAGGGCCAAGGAGGGGCTGGGCTGCCTCGGGCTCCGTGGGCACTGCTGCTTGGCTGGTGGTCTCCGCAGCTGGAAACCAACTCCAAACGTGTTCTCCTTCCCGGAGAAAGCTGATGTGGGCTGAAGAAGCCCTGTGTGCACTGTCCCTAGCAACCCACCCCTAGCCAGCTCGGGAGGGCCCCACCTAGGGCCGAGCTCCGAAACGGCACAAAACGCGCTTGTAGGAGCTGCATTCTGCAAAGGGAAACTGGGCATAGGGAACAAACCTCAGCCCCAATGTGGCTTCGCTCAGGATCGCAGCTCTTGCCCAGTTCTCACCTAGGCCTCGGCTCCCCATAGGGCCAAGGAATGGCTGGGCTGCCTCTGGCTCCGTGGGCACTGCTGCTTGGCTGGTGGTCTCCGCAGCTGGAAACCAACTCCAAACGTCTTCTCCTTTGCGGAGAAGGCTGATGTGGCCTGAATATGCCCTGTGTGCACTGGCCCTAGCAACCCATCCCTAGCCAGCTCGGGAGGGCCCCACCTAGGGCCGAGCTCCGAAACGGCACAAAACGCGCTTGTAGGAGCTGCATTCTGCAAAGGGAAACTGGGCTCGGGGAACAAACCTCAGCCCCAATGCGGCTTGGCTCAGGATCCCAGCGCTTGCCTAGTTCTCACCTAGGCCTCGCTCCCCATAGGGCCAAGGAGGGGCTGGGCTGCCTCGGTCTCCGTGGGCACTGCTGCTTGGCTGGTGGTCTCCGCAGCTGGAAACCAACTCCAAACGTCTTCTCCTTCGCGGAGAAGGCTGATGTGGCCTGAAGACGCCCTGTGTGCACTGGCCCTAGCAACCCATCCCTAGCCAGCTCGGGAGGGCCCCACCTAGGGCCTAGCTTCGAAACGGCCCAAAACGGGCTTCTAGGAGCTGCATTCTGCAAAGGGAAACTGGGCTCGGGGAACAAACCTCAGCCCCAATGCGGCTTGGCTCAGGATCCCAGCGCTTGCCTAGTTCTCACCTAGGCCTCGGCTCCCCATAGGGCCAAGGAGGGGCTGGGCTGCCTCGGGCTCCGTGGGCACTGCTGCTTGGCTGGTGGTCTCCGCAGCTGGAAACCAACTCCAAACGTCTTCTCCTTCGCGGAGAAGGCTGATGTGGGCTGAAGAAGCCCTGTGTGCACTGGCCCTAGCAACCCACCCCTAGCCAGCTCGGGAGGGCCCCACCTAAGGCCTAGCTTCGAAGCGGCCCAAAACGCGCTTGTAGGAGCTGCATTCTGCAAAGGGAAACTGGGCTCAGGGAACAAACCTCATCCCCAATGTGGCTTCGCTCAGGATCGCAGCGCTTGCCTAGTTATCAACTAGCCTTCGGCTCCACATAGGGCCAAGGAGGGGCTGGGCTGCCTCTGGCTCCGTGGGCACTGCTGCTTGGCTGGTGGTCTCCGCAGCTGGAAACCAACTCCAAACGTCTTCTCCTTCGCGGAGAAGGCTGATGTGGCCTGAAGAAGCCCTGTGTGCCCTGGCCCTAGCAACCCACCCCTAGCCATCTCGGGAGGGCCCCACCTAGGGCCGAGCTCCAAAACGGCCCAAAACGCGCTTGTAGGAGCTGCATTCTGCAAAGGGAAACTGGGCTCGGGGAACAAACCTCAGCCCCAATGTTTCTTGGCTCAGGACGGCAGCGCTTGCCTAGTTCTCACCTAGCCCTCGGCTCCCCATAGGGCCAAGGAATGGTTGGGCTGCCTCTGGCTCCGTGGGCACTGCTGCTTGGCTGGTGGTCTCCGCAGCTGGAAACCAACTCCAAACGTCTTCTCCTTCGCGGAGAAGGCTGATGTGGCCTGAAGACGCCCTGTGTGCACTGGCCTTAGCAACCCACCCATAGCCAGCTCGGGATGGACCCAGGAAGGGCCTTGCTCCGAAACGGCCCAAAACGCGCTTGTAGGAGCTGCATTCTTCAAAGGGAAACTGGCCTCGTGGAACAAACCTCAGCCCCCATGCGGCTTGGCTCAGGATCGCAGCGCTTGCCTAGTTCTCAACTAGTCCTATGCTCCCCATAATCCCAAGGAGGGGCTGGGCTGCCTCGGGCTCCGTGGGCACTGCTGCTTGGCTGGTGGTCTCCGCAGCTGGAAACCAACTCCAAACGTCTTCTCCTTCGCGGAGAAGGCTGATGTGGCCTGAAGACGCCCTGTGTGCAATGGCCCTATCAACCCACCCATAGCCAGCTCGGGAGGGCCCCACATAGGGCCTAGCTCCGAAGCGGCCCAAAACGCGCTTGTAGGAGCTGCATTCTGCAAAGGGGAACTGGGCTCGGGGAACAAACCTCAGCTCCAATGTTTCTTGGCTCAGGATGGCAGCGCTTGCCTAGTTCTCACCTAGCCCTCGGCTCCCCATAGGGCCAAGGAATGGCTGGGCTGCCTCTGGCTCCGTGGGCACTGCTGCTTGGCTGGTGGTCTCCGCAGCTGGAAACCAACTCCAAACGTGTTATCCTTCGCGGAGAAGGCTGATGTGGGCAGAAGAAGCCCTGTGTGCACTGGCCCTAGCAACCCACCCCTAGCCAGCTCGGGAGGGCCCCACCAAGGGCCTAGCTCCAAAGCGGCCCAAAACGCGCTTGTAGGAGCTGCATTCTGCGAAGGGAAACTGGGCTCAGGGAACAAACCTCAGCCTCAATGTGGCTTCGCTCAGGATCGCAGCTCTTGCCCAGTTCTCACCTAGCCCTCGGCTCCCCATAGGGCCAAGGAATGGCTTGGCTGCCTCTGGCTCCGTGGGCACTGCTGCTTGGCTGGTAGTCTCCGCAGCTGGAAACCAACTCCAAACGTCTTCTCCTTTGCGGAGAAGGCTGATGTGGCCTGAAGAAGCCCTGTGTGCACTGGCCCTAGCAACCCATCCCTAGCCAGCTCGGGAGGGCCCCACCTAGGGCCGAGCTCCGAAACGGCACAAAACGTGCTTGTAGGAGCTGCATTCTGCAAAGGGAAACTGGGCTCGGGGAACAAACCTCAGCCCCAATGCGGCTTGGCTCAGGATCCCAGCGCTTGCCTACTTCTCACCTAGCCCTCGGCTCCCCATAGGGCCAAGGAGGGGCTGGGCTGCCTCGGGCTCCGTGGGCACTGCTGCTTGGCTGGTGGTCTCCGCAGCTGGAAACCAACTCCAAACGTGTTCTCCTTCCCGGAGAAAGCTGATGTGGGCTGAAGAAGCCCTGTGTGCACTGTCCCTAGCAACCCACCCCTAGCCAGCTCGGGAGGGCCCCACCTAGGGCCTAGCTACGAAGCGGCACAAAACGCGCTTGTAGGAGCTGCATTCTGCAAAGGGAAACTGGGCTCAGGGAACAAACCTCAGCCCCAGTGTGGCTTGGCTCAGGATCACAGCGCTTGCCTAGTTCTCAACTAGAACTCGGCTCCCCATAAGGCCAAGGAGCGGCTGGGCTGCCTCGGGCTCCGTGGGCACTGCTGCTTGGCTGGTGGGCTCCGCAGCTGGAAACCAACTCCAAACGTCTTCTCCTTCGCAGAGAAGGCTGATGTGGCCTGAGTAAGCCCTGTGTGCAATGGCCCTAGCAACCCACCCATAGCCAGCTCGGGAGGGCCCCACCTAGGTCCTAGCTGCGAAGCGGCCCAAAACGCGCTTGTAGGAGCTGCATTCTGCAAAGGGAAACTGGGCTCGGGGAACAAACCTCAGCCCCAATGTTTCTTGGCTCAGGACGGCAGCGCTTGCCTAGTTCTCACCTAGCCCTCGGCTCCCCATAGGGCCAAGGAATGGCTGGGCTGCCTCTGGCTCCGTGGGCACTGCTGCTTGGCTGGTGGTCTCCGCAGCTGGAAACCAACTCCAAACGTCTTCTCCTTCGCGGAGAAGGCTGATGTGGCCTGAAGACGCCCTGTGTGCACTGGCCCTAGCAACCCACCCCTAGCCAGCTCGGGATGGACCCAGGTAGGGCCTTGCTCCGAAACGGCCCAAAACGCGCTTGTAGGAGCTGCATTCTGCAAAGGGAAACTGGCATCGGGGAACAAACCTCAGCCCCCATGCGGCTTGGCTCATGATCGCAGCGCTTGCCTAGTTCTCAACTAGTCCTATGCTCCCCATAATGCCAAGGAGGGGCTGGGCTGCCTCGGGCTCCGTGGGCACTGTTGCTTGGCTGGTGGTCTCCGCAGCTGGAATCCAACTCCAAACGTCTTCTCCTTCGCGGAGAAGGCTGATGTGGCCCGAAGAAGCCCTGTGTGCACTGGCCCTAGCAACCTACCCATAGCCAGCTCGGGAGGGACCCACCTAGGGCCTAGCTCCGAAACGGCACCAAACGCTCTTGTAGGAGCTGCATTCTGCAAAGGGAAACTGGGCTCGGGGAACAAACCTCAGCCCCAATGCGGCTTGGCTCAGGATCCCAGCGCCTGCCTAGTTCTCACCTAGCCCTCGGCTCCCCAGAGGGCAAGGAAGGGCTGCGCTGTCTCTGGCTCCGTGGGCACTGCTGCTTGGCTGGTGGTCTCCGCAGCTGGAAACCAACTCCAAACATCTTCTCCTTCGCGGAGAAGGCTGATGTGGCCTGAAGACGCCCTGTGTGCACTGGCCCTAGCAACCCACCCCTAGCCAGCTCGGGAGGGCCCCACCTAGGGCCTAGCTCCGAAACGGCCCAAAATGCGCTTGTAGGAGCTGCATTCTGCAAAGGGAAACTGGGCTCGGGGAACAAACCTCAGCGCCAATGCGGCTTGGATCAGGATCCCAGCGCTTGCCTAGTTCTCACCTAGGCCTCGGCTCCCCATACGGCCAAGGAGGGGCTGGGCTGCCTCGGGCTCCGTGGGCACTGCTGCTTGGCTGGTGGTCTCCGCAGCTGGAAAACAACTCCAAACGTCTTCTCCTTCGCGGAGAAGGCTGATGTGGGCTGAAGACGCCCTGTGTGCAATGGCCCTAGCAACCCACCCCTAGCCAGCTCGGGAGGGGCCCACCTACGGCCTAGCTCCGAAGCGGCCCAAAACGCGCTTGTAGGAGCTGCATTCTGCAAAGGGAAACTGGGCTCAGGGAACAAACCTCAGCCCCAATGTGGCTGGGCTCAGGATCGCAGCGCTTGCCTAGTTCTCAACTAGCCATCGGCTCCCCATAGGGCCAAGGAATGGCTGGGCTGCCTCTGGCTCCGTGGGCACTGCTGCTTGGCTGGTGGTCTCCGCAGCTGGAAACCTACTCCAAACGTGTTATCCTTCGCGGAGAAGGCTGATGTGGGCTGAAGAAGACCTGTGTGCACTGGCCCTAGCAACCCACCCCTAGCCAGCTAGGGAGGGCCCCACCTAGGGCCTAGCTCCAAAGCGGCCCAAAACGCGCTTGTAGGAGCTGCATTCTGCGAAGGGAAACTGGGCTCAGGGAACAAACCTCAGCCCCAATGTGGCTTCGCTCAGGATCGCAGCTCATGCCCAGTTCTCACCTAGCCCTCGCTCCCCATAGGGCCAAGGAATGGCTGGGCTGCCTCTGGCTCCGTGGGCACTGCTGCTTGACTGGTAGTCTCCGCAGCTGGAAACCAACTCCAAACGTCTTCTCCTTTGCGGAGAAGGCTGATGTGGCCTGAAGAAGCCCTGTGTGCACTGGCCCTAGCAACCCATCCCTAGCCAGCTCGGGAGGGCCCCACCTAGGGCCGAGCTCCGAAACGGCACAAAACGCGCTTGTAGGAGCTGCATTCTGCAAAGGGAAACTGGGCTCGGGGAACAAACCTCAGCCCCAATTCGGCTTGGCTCAGGATCCCAGCGCTTGCCTACTTCTCACCTAGGCCTCACTCCCCATAGGGCCAAGGAGGGGCTGGGCTGCCTCGGTCTCCGTGGGCACTGCTGCTTGGCTGGTGGTCTCCGCAGCTGGAAACCAACTCCAAACGTCTTCTCCTTCGCGGAGAAGGCTGATGTGGCCTGAAGACGCCCTGTGTGCACTGGCCCTAGCAACCCACCCCTAGCCAGCTCGGGAGGGCCCCACCTAGGGCCTAGCTTCGAAACGGCCCAAAACGCGCTTGTAGGAGCTGCATTCTGCAAAGGGAAACTGGGCTCGGGGAACAAACCTCAGCCCCAATGCGGCTTGGCTCAGGATCCCAGCGCCTGCCTAGTTCTCACCTAGGCCTCGGCTCCCCATAGGGCCAAGGAGGGGCTGGGCTGCCTCGGGCTCCGTGGGCACTGCTGCTTGGCTGGTGGTCTCCGCAGCTGGAAACCAACTCCAAACGTCTTCTCCTTCGCGGAAAAGGCTGATGTGGGCTGAAGAAGCCCTGTGTGCAATGGCCCTAGCAACCCACCCCTAGCCAGCTCGGGAGGGCCCCACCTACGGCCTAGCTCCGAAGCGGCCCAAAACGCGCTTGTAGGAGCTGCATTCTGCAAAGGGAAACTGGGCTCAGGGAACAAACCTCAGCCCCAATGTGGCTTGGCTCAGGATCGCAGCGCTTGCCTAGTTCTCAACTAGTCCTATGCTCCCCATAATGCCAAGGAGGGGCTGGGCTGCCTCGGGCTCCGTGGGCACTGCTGCTTGGCTGGTGGTCTCCGCAGCTGGAATCCAACTCCAAACGTCTTCTCCTTCGCGGAGAAGGCTGATGTGGCCCGAAGAAGCCCTGTGTGCACTGGCCCTAGCAACCCACCCATAGCCAGCTCGGGAGGGACCCACCTAGGGCCTAGCTCCGAAACGGCACCAAACACTCTTGTAGGAGCTGCATTCTGCAAAGGGAAACTGGGCTCGGGGAACAAACCTCAGCCCCAATGCGGCTTGGCTCAGGATCCCAGCGCCTGCCTAGTTCTCACCTAGCCCTCGGCTCCCCAGAGGGCAAGGAAGGGCTGGGCTGCCTCTGGCTCCGTGGGCACTGCTGCTTAGCTGGTGGTCTCCGCAGCTGGAAACCAACTCCAAACGTCTTCTCCTTCGCAGAGAAGGCTGATGTGGCCTGAAGAAGCCCTGTGTGCACTGGCCCTAGCAACCCACCCCTAGCCAGCTCGGGAGGGCCCCACCTACGGCCTAGCTCCGAAACGGCCCAAAACGCGCTTGTAGGAGCTGCATTCTGCAAAGGGAAACTGGGCTCGGGGAACAAACCTCAGCCCCAATGCGGCTTGGCTCAGGATCCCAGCGCTTGCCTAGTTCTCACCTAGGCCTCGATCCCCATAGGGCCAAGGAGGGTCTGGGCTGCCTCTGGCTCCGTGGGCACTGCTGCTTGGCTGGTGGTCTCCGCAGCTGGAAACCAACTCCAAACGTCTTCTCCTTCGCGGAGAAGGCTGATGTGGCCTGAAGACGCCCTGTGTGCACTGTCCTTAGCAACCCACCCCTAGCCAGCTCGGGAGGGCCCCACCTAGGGCCTAGCTTCGAAACGGCCCAAAACGCGCTTGTAGGAGCTGCATTCTGCAAAGGGAAACTGGGTTCGGGGAACAAACCTCAGCCCCAATGCGGCTTGGCTCAGGATCCCAGCGCTTGCCTAGTTCTCACCTAGGCCTCGGCTCCCCATAGGGCCAAGGAAGGGCTGGGCTGCCTCGGGCTCCGTGGGCACTGCTGCTTGGCTGGTGGTCTCCGCAGCTGGAAACCAACTCCAAACGTCTTCTCCTTCGCGGAGAAGGCTGATGTGGGCTGAAGAAGCCCTGTGTGCAATGGCCCTAGCAACCCACCCCTAGCCAGCTCGGGAGTGCCCCACCTACGGCCTAGCTCCGAAGCGGCCCAAAACGCGCTTGTAGGAGCTGCATTCTGCAAAGGGAAACTGGGCTCGGGGAACAAACCTCAGCCCCAATGCGGCTTGGCTCAGGATCCCAGCGCTTGCCTAGTTCTCACCTAGGCCTCGCTCCCCATAGGGCCAAGGAGGGGCTGGGCTGCCTCGGGCTCCGTGGGCACTGCTGCTTGGCTGGTGGTCTCCGCAGCTGGAAACCAACTCCAAACGTCTTCTCCTTCGCGGAGAAGGCTGATGTGGCTCGAAGAAGCCCTGTGTGCACTGGCCCTAGCAACCCACCCCTAGCCAGCTCGGGAGGGACCCACCTAGGGCCTAGCTCCGAAACGGCACCAAACGCTCTTGTAGGAGCTGCATTCTGCAAAGGGAAAGTGGGCTCGGGGAACAAACCTCAGCCCCAATGCGGCTTGGCTCAGGATCCCAGCGCCTGCCTAGTTCTCACCTAGCCCTCGGCTCCCCATATGGCAAGGAAGGGCTGCGCTGCATCTGGCTCCGTGGGCACTGCTGCTTGCCTGGTGGTCTCCGCAGCTGGAAACCAACTCCAAACGTCTTCTCCTTCGCGGAGAAGGCTGATGTGGCCTGAAGAAGCCCTGTGTGCACTGGCCCTAGCAACCCACCCCTAGCCAGCTCGGGAGTGCCCCACCTAGGGCCTAGCTCCGAAGCGGCCCAAAACGCGCTTGTAGGAGCTGCATTCTGCAAAGGGGAACTGGGCTCGGGGAACAAACCTCAGTCCCAATGTTTCTTGGCTCAGGATGGCAGCGCTTGCCTAATTCTCACCTATCCATCGGCTCCCCATAGGGCCAAGGAGGGGCTGGGGTGCCTCGGGCTCCGTGGGCACTGCTGCTTGGCTGGTGGTCTCCGCAGCTGGAAACCAACTCCAAACGTGTTATCCTTCGCGGAGAAGGCTGATGTGGGCTGAAGAAGACCTGTGTGCACTGGCCCTAGCAACCCACCCCTAGCCAGCTCGGGAGGGCCCCACCAAGGGCCTAGCTCCAAAGCGGCCCAAAACGCCCTTGTAGGAGCTGCATTCTGCAAAGGGAAACTGGGCTCAGGGAACAAACCTCAGCCCCAATGTGGCTTCGCTCAGGATCGCAGCTCTTGCCCAGTTCTCACCTAGCCCTCGGCTCCCCATAGGGCCAAGGAATGGCTGGGCTGCCTCGGGCTCCGTGGGCACTGCTGCTTGGCTGGTAGTCTCCGCCGCTGGAAACCAACTCCAAACGTCTTCTCCTTTGCGGAGAAGGCTGATGTGGCCTGAAGAAGCCCTGTGTGCACTGGCCCTAGCAACCCATCCCTAGCCAGCTCGGGAGGGCCCCACCTAGGGCCGAGCTCCGAAACGGCACAAAACGCGCTTGTAGGAGCTGCATTCTGCAAAGGGAAACTGGGCTCGGGGAACAAACCTCAGCCCCAATTCGGCTTGGCTCAGGATCCCAGCGCTTGCCTTGTTCTCACCTAGGCCTCGCTCCCCATAGGGCCAAGGAGGGGCTGGGCTGCCTCGGGCTCCGTGGGCACTGCTGCTTGGCTGGTGGTCTCCGCAGCTGGAAACCATCTCGAAACGTCTTCTCCTTCGCGGAGAAGGCTGATGTGGCCTGAAGACGCCCTGTGTGCACTGGCCCTAGCAACCCACCCCTATCCAGCTCGGGAGGGCCCCACCTAGGGCCTAGCTCCGAAACGGCCCAAAACGCCCCTGTAGGAGCTGCATTCTGCAAAGGGAACTGAGCTCGGGGAACAAACCTCAGCCCCAATGCGGCTTGGCTCAGGATCCCAGCGCTTGCCTAGTTCTCACCTAGGCCTCGGCTCCCCATAGGGCCAAGGAAGGGCTGGGCTGCCTCTGGCTCCGTGGGAACTGCTGCTTGGCTGGTGGTCTCCGCAGCTGGAAACCAACTCCAAACGTATTCTCCTTCGCGGAGAAGGCTGATGTGGCTCGAAGAAGCCCTGTGTGCACTGGCCCTAGCAACCCACCCCTAGCCAGCTCGGGAGGGACCCACCTAGGCCCTAGCTCCGAAGCGGCACCAAACGCTCTTGTAGGAGCTGCATTCTGCAAAGGGGAACTGGGCTCGGGGAACAAACCTCAGCCGCAATGCGGCTTGGCTCAGGATCCCAGCGCCTGCCTAGTTCTCACCTAGCCCTCGGCTCCCCATAGGGCAAGGAAGGGCTGCGCTGCCTCTGGCTCCGTGGGCACTGCTGCTTGGCTGGTGGTCTCCGCAGCTGGAAACAAACTCCAAACGTCTTCTCCTTCGCGGAGAAGGCTGATGTGGGCTGAAGAAGCCCTGTGTGCCCGGGCCCTAGTAACCCACCCCTAGCCAGCTCGGGAGGGCCCCAGCTAGGGCCGAGCTCCGAAACGGCCCAAAAGGCGCTTGTAGGAGTTGCATTCTGCAAAGGGAAACTGGGCTCGGGGAACAAACCTCAGCCCCAATGCGGCTTGGCTCAGGATCCCAGCGCTTGCCTACTTCTCACCTAGCCCTCGGCTCCCCATAGGGCCAAGGAGGGGCTGGGCTGCCTCGGGCTCCGTGGGCACTGCTGCTTGGCTGGTGGTCTCCGCAGCTGGAAACCAACTCCAAACGTCTTCTCCTTCGCAGAGAAGGCTGATGTGGCCTGAAGAAGCCCTGTGTGCAATGGCCATAGCAACCCACCCCTAGCCAGCTCGGGAGGGCCCCACCTAGGGCCGAGCTGCGAAGCGGCCCAAAACGCGCTTGTAGGAGCTGCATTCTGCAAAGGGAAACTGGGCTCGGGGAACAAACCTCAGCCCCAATGTTTCTTGGCTCAGGATGGCAGCGCTTGCCTAGTTCTCACCTAGCCCTCGGCTCCACATAGGGCCAAGGAATGGCTGGGCTGCCTCTGGCTCCGTGGGCACTGCTGCTTAGCTGGTGGTCTCCGCAGCTGGAAACCAACTCCAAACGTCTTCTCCTTCGCGGAGAAGGCTGATGTGGCCTGAAGAAGCCCTGTGTGCACTGGCCCTAGCAACCCATCCCTAGCCAGCTCGGGAGGGCCCCACCTACGGCCTAGCTCCGAAACGGCCCAAAACGCGCTTGTAGGAGCTGCATTCTGCAAAGGGAAACTGGCCTCGGGGAACAAACCTCAGCCCCAATTCGGCTTGGCTCAGGATCCCAGCGCTTGCCTAGTTCTCACCTAGGCCTAGGCTCCCCATAGGGCCAAGGAGGGGCTGGGCTGCCTCGGGCTCCGTGGGCACTGCTGCTTGGCTGGTGGTCTCCGCAGCTGGAAACCAACTCCAAACGTCTTCTCCTTCGCGGAGAAGGCTGATGTGGCCTGAAGACGCCCTGTGTGCACTGTCCCTAGCAACCCACCCCTAGCCAGCTCGGGAGGGCCCCACCTAGGGCCT
Organism: Sus scrofa; assembly: GCF_054392235.1. Lineage (NCBI taxonomy): Eukaryota > Metazoa > Chordata > Mammalia > Artiodactyla > Suidae > Sus > Sus scrofa. Next base: position 49,844,513 of record NC_139385.1, on the reverse strand, counting down.
AGCTTCGAAACGGCCCAAAACGCACTTGTAGGAGCTGCATTCTGCAAAGGGAAACTGGGCTCGGGGAACAAACCTCAGCCCCAATGCGGCTTGGCTCAGGATCCCAGCGCTTGCCTAGTTCTCACCTAGGCCTCGGCTCCCCATAGGGCCAAGGAAGGGCTGGGCTGCCTCAGGCTCCGTGGGCACTGCTGCTTGGCTGGTGGTCTCCGCAGCTGGAAACCAACTCCAAACGTCTTCTCCTTCGCGGAGAAGGCTGATGTGGCTCGAAGAAGCCCTGTGTGCACTGGCCCTAGCAACCCACCCCTAGCCAGCTCGGGAGGGACCCACCTAGGGCCTAGCTCCGAAACGGCACCAAACGCTCTTGTAGGAGCTGCATTCTGCAAAGGGAAAGTGGGCTCGGGGAACAAACCTCAGCCCCAATGCGGCTTGGCTCAGGATCCCAGCGCCTGCCTAGTTCTCACCTAGCCCTCGGCTCCCCATATGGCAAGGAAGGGCTGGGCTGCCTCGGGCTCCGTGGGCACTGCTGCTTGCCTGGTGGTCTCCGCAGCTGGAAACCAACTCCAAACGTCTTCTCCTTCGCGGAGAAGGCTGATGTGGCCTGAAGAAGCCCTGTGTGCACTGGCCCTAGCAACCCACCCCTAGCCAGCTCGGGAGTGCCCCACCTAGGGCCTAGCTCCGAAGCGGCCCAAAACGCGCTTGTAGGAGCTGCATTCTGCAAAGGGGAACTGGGCTCGGGGAACAAACCTCAGCCCCAATGTTTCTTGGCTCAGGATCGCAGCGCTTGCCTAATTCTCACCTAGCCATCGGCTCCCCATAGGGCCAAGGAGGGGCTGGGGTGCCTCGGGCTCCGTGGGCACTGCTGCTTGGCTGGTGGTCTCCGCAGCTGGAAACCAACTCCAAACGTGTTATCCTTCGCGGAGAAGGCTGATGTGGGCTGAAGAAGACCTGTGTGCACTGGCCCTAGCAACCCACCCCTAGCCAGCTCGGGAGGGCCCCAGGTAGGGCCTAGCTCCAAAGAGGCCCAAAACGCCCTTGTAGGAGCTGCATTCTGCAAAGGGAAACTGGGCTCAGGGAACAAACCTCAGCCCCAATGTGGCTTCGCTCAGGATCGCAGCTCTTGCCCAGTTCTCACCTAGCCCTCGGCTCCCCATAGGGCCAAGGAATGGCTGGGCTGCCTCGGGCTCCGTGGGCACTGCTGCTTGGCTGGTAGTCTCCGCCGCTGGAAACCAACTCCAACCGTCTTCTCCTTTGCGGAGAAGGCTGATGTGGCCTGAAGAAGCCCTGTGTGCACTGGCCCTAGCAACCCATCCCTAGCCAGCTCGGGAGGGCCCCACCTAGGGCCGAGCTCCGAAACGGCACAAAACGCGCTTGTAGGAGCTGCATTCTGCAAAGGGAAACTGGGCTCGGGGAACAAACCTCAGCCCCAATTCGGCTTGGCTCAGGATCCCAGCGCTTGCCTTGTTCTCACCTAGGCCTCGCTCCCCATAGGGCCAAGGAGGGGCTGGGCTGCCTCGGGCTCCGTGGGCACTGCTGCTTGGCTGGTGGTCTCCGCAGCTGGAAACCAACTCGAAACGTCTTCTCCTTCGCGGAGAAGGCTGATGTGGCCTGAAGACGCCCTGTGTGCACTGGCCCTAGCAACCCACCCCTAGCCAGCTCGGGAGGGCCCCACCTAGGGCCTAGCTCCGAAACGGCCCAAAACGCCCCTGTAGGAGCTGCATTCTGCAAAGGGAACTGAGCTCGGGGAACAAACCTCAGCCCCAATGCGGCTTGGCTCAGGATCCCAGCGCTTGCCTAGTTCTCACCTAGGCCTCGGCTCCCCTTAGGGCCAAGGAGGGGCTGGGCTGCCTCTGGCTCCGTGGGCACTGCTGCTTGGCTGGTGGTCTCCGCAGCTGGAAATCAACTCCAAACGTCTTCTCCTTCACCGAGAAGGCTGATGTGGCCTGAAGAAGCCCTGTGTGCACTGGCCCTAGCAACCCACCCCTAGCCAGCTCGGGAGGGCCCCACCTAGGGCCTAATCCGAAACGGCCCAAAGCGCGCTTGTTGGAGCTGCATTCTGCAAAGGGAAACTGGGCTCAGGGAACAAACCTCAGCCCCAATGCGGCTTGGCTCAGGATCCCAGCGCTTGCCTACTTCTCACCTAGCCCTCGGCTCCCCATAGGGCCAAGGAGGGGCTGGGCTGCCTCTGGCTCCGTGGGAACTGCTGCTTGGCTGGTGGTCTCCGCAGCTGGAAACCAACTCCAAACGTATTCTCCTTCGCGGAGAAGGCTGATGTGGCTCGAAGAAGCCCTGTGTGCACTGGCCCTAGCAACCCACCCCTAGCCAGCTCGGGAGGGACCCACCTAGGGCCTAGCTCCGAAGCGGCAACAAACGCTCTTGTAGGAGCTGCATTCTGCAAAGGGGAACTGGGCTCGGGGAACAAACCTCAGCCCCAATGCGGCTTGGCTCAGGATCCCAGCGCCTGCCTAGTTCTCACCTAGCCCTCGACTCCCCATAGGGCAAGGAAGGGCTGCGCTGCCTCTGGCTCCGTGGGCACTGCTGCTTGGCTGGTGGTCTCCGCAGCTGGAAACCAACTCCAAACGTCTTCTCCTTCGCGGAGAAGGCTGATGTGGCCTGAAGAAGCCCTGTGTGCACTGGCCCTAGCAACCCACCCCTAGCCAGCTCGGGAGTGCCCCACCTAGGGCCTAGCTCCGAAGCGGCCCAAAACGCGCTTGTAGGAGCTGCATTCTGCAAAGGGGAACTGGGCTAGGGGAACAAACCTCAGCCCCAATGTTTCTTGGCTCAGGATGGCAGCGCTTGCCTAATTCTCACCTAGCCCTCGGCTCCCCATAGGGCCAAGAAATGGCTGGGCTGCCTCTGGCTCCGTGGGCACTGCTGCTTGGCTGGTGGTCTCCGCAGCTGGAAACCAACTCCAAACGTGTTATCCTTCGCGGAGAAGGCTGATGTGGGCTGAAGAAGACCTGTGTGCACTGGCCCTAGCAACCCACCCCTAGCCAGCTCGGGAGGGCCCCACCTAGGGCCTAGCTCCAAAGCGGCCCAAAACGCCCTTGTAGGAGCTGCATTCTGCAAAGGGAAACTGGGCTCAGGGAACAAACCTCAGCCCCAATGTGGCTTCGCTCAGGATCGCAGCTCTTGCCCAGTTCTCACCTAGCCCTCGGCTCCCCATAGGGCCAAGGAATGGCTGGGCTGCCTCGGGCTCCGTGGGCACTGCTGCTTGGCTGGTAGTCTCCGCAGCTGGAAACCAACTCCAAACGTCTTCTCCTTTGCGGAGAAGGCTGATGTGGCCTGAAGAAGCCCTGTGTGCACTGGCCCTAGCAACCCATCCCTAGCCAGCTCGGGAGGGCCCCACCTAGGGCCGAGCTCCGAAACGGCCCAAAACGCGCTGGTAGGAGCTGCATTCTGCAGAGGGAAACTGGGCTCGGGGAACAAACCTCAGCCCCAATTCGGCTTGGCTCAGGATCCCAGCGCTTGCCGAGTTCTCACCTAGGCCTCGCTCCCCATAGGGCCAAGGAGGGGCTGGGCTGCCTCGGGCTCCGTGGGCACTGCTGCTTGGCTGGTGGTCTCCGCAGCTGGAAACCAACTCCAAACGTCTTCTCCTTCGCGGAGAAGGCTGATGTGGCCTGAAGACGCCCTGTGTGCACTGACCCTAGCAACCCACCCCTAGCCAGCTCGGGAGGGCCCCACCTAGGGCCTAGCTTCGAAACGGCCCAAAATGCGCTTGTTGGAGCTGCATTCTGCAAAGGGAAACTGGGCTCGGGGAACAAACCTCAGCCCCAATGCGGCTTGGCTCAGGATCCCAGCGCTTGCCTAGTTCTCACCTAGGCCTCGGCTCCCCATAGGGCCAAGGAGGGGCTGGGCTGCCTCGGGATCCGTGGGCACTGCTGCTTGGCTGGTGGTCTCCGCAGCTGGAAACCAACTCCAAACGTCTTCTCCTTCGCGGAGAAGGCTGATGTGGGCTGAAGAAGCCCTGTGTGCAATGGCCCTAGCAACCCACCCCTAGCCAGCTCGGGAGGGCCCCACCTACGGCCTAGCTCCGAAGCGGCCCAAAACGCACTTGTAGGAGCTGCATTCTGCAAAGGGAAACTGGGCTCAGGGAACAAACCTCAGCCCCAATGTGGCTGGGCTCAGGATCGCAGCGCTTGCCTAGTTCTCAACTAGCCCTAGGCTCCACATAGGGCCAAGGAGGGGCTGGGCTGCCTCTGGCTCTGTGGGCACTGCTGCTTGGCTGGTGGTCTCCGCAGCTGGAAACCAACTCCAAACGTCTTCTCCTTCGCGGAGAAGGCTGATGTGGCCTGAAGTAGCCCTGTGTGCCCTGGCCCTAGCAACCCACCCCTAGCCAGCTCGGGAGGGCCCCACCTAGGGCCGAGCTCCGAAACGGCCCAAAACGCGCTTGTAGGAGCTGCATTCTGCAAAGGGAAACTGGGCTCGGGGAACAAACCTCAGCCCCAATGTTTCTTGGCTCAGGACGGCAGCGCTTGCCTAGTTCTCACCTAGCCCTCGGCTTCCCATAGGGCCAAGGAATGGCTGGGCTGCCTCTGGCTCCGTGGGCACTGCTGCTTGGCTGGTGGTCTCCGCAGCTGGAAACCAACTCCAAACGTCTTCTCCTTCGCGGAGAAGGCTGATGTGGGCTGAAGAAGCCCTGTGTGCACTGGCCCTAGCAACCCACCCCTAGCCAGCTCGGGAGGGCCCCACCTACGGCCTAGCTCCGAAACGGCCCAAAACGCGCTTGTAGGAGCTGCATTCTGCAAAGGGGAACTGGGCTCGGGGAACAAACCTCAGCCCCAATGCGGCTTGGCTCAGGATCCCAGCGCCTGCCTAGTTCTCACCTAGCCCTAGGCTCCCCATAGGGCCAAGGAATGGCTGGGCTGCCTCTGGCTCCGTGGGCACTGCTGCTTGGCTGGTGGTCTCCGCAGCTGGAAACCAACTCCAAACGTCTTCTCCTTCGCGGAGAAGGCTGATGTGGCCTGAAGACGCCCTGTGTGCACTGGCCCTAGCAACCACCCCTAGCCAGCTCGGGATGGACCAAGGTAGGGCCTTGCTCCGAAACGGCCCAAAACGCGCTTGTAGGAGCTGCATTCTGCAAAGGGAAACTGGCCTCGGGGAACAAACCTCAGCCCCCATGCGGCTTGGCTCAGGATCTCAGCGCTTGCCTAGTTCTCAACTAGTCCTATGCTCCCCATAATGCCAAGGAGGGGCTGGGCTGCCTCGGGCTCCGTGGGCACTGCTGCTTGGCTGGTGGTCTCCGCAGCTGGAATCCAACTCCAAACGTCTTCTCCTTCGCGGAGAAGGCTGATGTGGCCCGAAGAAGCCCTGTGTGCACTGGCCCTAGCAACCCACCCCTAGCCAGCTCGGGAGGGACCCACCTAGGGCCTAGCTCGGAAACGGCACCAAACGCTCTTGTAGGAGCTGCATTCTGCAAAGGGAAACTGGGCTCGGGGAACAAACCTCAGCCCCAATGCGGCTTGGCTCAGGATCCCAGCGCCTGCCTAGTTCTCACCTAGCCCTCGGCTCCCCATAGGGCAAGGAAGGGCTGCGCTGCCTCTGGCTCCGTGGGCACTGCTGCTTGGCTGGTGGTCTCCGTAGCTGGAAACCAACTCCAAACGTCTTCTCCTTCGCGGAGAAGGCTGATGTGGCCTGAAGACGCCCTGTGTGCACTGGCCCTAGCAACCCACACATAGCCAGCTCGGGAGGGCCCCACCTAGGGCCTAGCTCCAAAGCGGCCCAAAACGCGCTTGTAGGAGCTGCATTCTGCGAAGGGAAACTGGGCTCAGGGAACAAACCTCAGCCCCAATGTGGCTTCGCTCAGGATCGAAGCTCTTGCCCAGTTCTCACCTAGCCCTCGGCTCCCCATAGGGCCAAGGAATGGCTGGGCTGCCTCTGGCTCCGTGGGCACTGCTGCTTGGCTGGTAGTCTCCGCAGCTGGAAACCAACTCCAAACGTCTTCTCCTTTGCGGAGAAGGCTGATATGGCCTGAAGAAGCCCTGTGTGCACTGGCCCAAGCAACCCATCCCTAGCCAGCTCGGGAGGGCCCCACCTAGGGCCGAGCTCCGAAACGGCACAAAACGCGCTTGTAGGAGCTGCATTCTGCAAAGGGAAACTGGGCTCGGGGAACAAACCTCAGCCCCAATTCGGCTTGGCTCAGGATCCCAGCGCTTGCCTAGTTCTCACCTAGGCTTCGCTCCCCATAGGGCCAAGGAGGGGCTGGGCTGCCTCGGTCTCCGTGGGCACTGCTGCTTGGCTGGTGGTCTCCGCAGCTGGAAACCAACTCCAAACGTCTTCTCCTTCGCGGAGAAGGCTGATATGGCCTGAAGTCGCCCTGTGTGCACTGGCCCTAGCAACCCACCCCTAGCCAGCTCGGGAGGGCCCCACCTACGGCCTAGCTCCGAAGCGGCCCAAAATGCGCTTGTAGGAGCTGCATTCTGCAAAGGGAAACTGGGCTCAGGGAACAAACCTCAGCCCCAATGTGGCTGGGCTCAGAATCGCAGCGCTTGCCTAGTTCTCAACTAGCCCTCGCTCCCCATAGGGCCAAGGAGGGGCTGGGCTGACTCTGGCTCCGTGGGCACTGCTGCTTGGCTGGTGGTCTCCGCAGCTGGAAACCAACTCCAAACGACTTCTCCTTCGCGGAGAAGGCTGATATGGCCTGAAGAAGCCCTGTGTGCCCTGGCCCTAGCAACCCACCCCTAGCCAGCTCGGGAGGGCCCCACCTAGGGCCGAGCTCCGAAACGGCCCAAAACGCGCTTGTAGGAGCTGCATTCTGCAAAGGGAAAGTGGGCTCGGGGAACAAACCTCAGCCCCCATGCGGCTTGGCTCAGGATCGCAGCGCTTGCCTAGTTCTCAACTAGTCCTATGCTCCCCATAATGCCAAGGAGGGGCTGGGCTGCCTCGGGCTCCGTGGGCACTGCTGCTTGGCTGGTGGTCTCCGCAGCTGGAAACCAACTCCAAACGTCTTCTCCTTCGCGGAGAAGGCTGATGTGGCCTGAAGAAGCCCTGTGTGCACTGGCCCTAGCAACCCACGCCTAGCCAGCTCGGGATGGCCCCAGGTAGGGACTTGCTCCGAAACGGCCCAAAACGCGCTTGAAGGAGCTGCATTCTTCAAAGGGAAACTGGCCTCGGGGAACAAACCTCAGCCCCCATGCGGCTTGGCTCAGGATCGCAGCGCTTGCCTAGTTCTCAACTAGTCCTATGCTCCCCATAATGCCAAGGAGGGGCTGGGCTGACTCTGGCTCCGTGGGCACTGCTGCTTGGCTGGTGGTCTCCGCAGCTGGAAACCAACTCCAAACGTCTTCTCCTTCGCGGAGAAGGCTGATGTGGCCCGAAGAAGCCCTGTGTGCACTGGCCCTAGCAACCCACCCCTAGCCAGCTCGGGAGGGACCCACCTAGGGCCTAGCTCCGAAACGGCACCAAACGCTCTTGTAGGAGCTGCATTCTGCAAAGGGAAACTGGGCTCGGGGAACAAACCTCAGCCCCAATGCGGCTTGGCTCAGGATCCCAGCGCCTGCCTAGTTCTCACCTAGCCCTCGGCTCCCCATAGGGCAAGGAAGGGCTGCGCTGCCTCTGGCTCCGTGGGCACTGCTGCTTGCCTGGTGGTCTCCGCAGCTGGAAACCAACTCCAAACGTCTTCTCCTTCGCGGAGAAGGCTGATGTGGCCTGAAGAAGCCCTGTGTGCACTGGCCCTAGCAACCCACCCCTAGCCAGCTCGGGAGTGCCCCACCTAGGGCCTAGCTCCGAAGCGGCCCAAAACGCGCTTGTAGGAGCTGCATTCTGCAAAGGGGAACTGGGCTCGGGGAACAAACCTCAGTCCCAATGCGGCTTGGCTCAGGATCCCAGCGCCTGCCTACTTCTCACCTAGCCCTCGGCTCCCCATAGGGCCAAGGAATGGCTGGGCTGCCTCTGGCTCCGTGGGCACTGCTGCTTGGCTGGTGGTCTCCGCAGCTGGAAACCAACTCCAAACGTCTTCTCCTTCGCGGAGAAGGCTGATGTGTCCTGAAGGCGCCCTGTGTGCACTGGCCCTAGCAACCCACCCCTAGCCAGCTCGGGAGGGCCACACCTAGGGCCGAGCTCCGAAACGGCCCAAAAGGCGCTTGTAGGAGCTGCATTCTGCAAAGGGAAAGTGGGCTCGGGGAACAAACCTCAGCCCCAATGCGGCTTGGCTCAGGATCCCAGCGCTTGCCTAGTTCTCACCTAGCCCTCGGCTCCCCATAGGGTCAAGGAGGGTCTGGGCTGCCTCTGGCTCCGTGGGAACTGCTGCTTGGCTGGTGGTCTCCGCAGCTGGAAACCAACTCCAAACGTCTTCTCCTTCGCGGAGAAGGCTGATGTGACCTAAAGAAGCCCTGTGCGAAGTGGCCCTAGCTAGCCACCCCTAGCCAGCTCGGGAGGGCCCCACCTAGGGCCTAGCTTCGAAACGGCCCAAAACGCGGTTGTAGGAGCTGCATTCTGCAAAGGGAAACTGGGCTCGGGGAACAAACCTCAGCCCCAATGCGGCTTGGCTCAGGATCCCAGCGCTTGCCTAGTTCTCACCTAGGCCTCGGCTCCCCATAGGGCCAAGGAGGGGCTGGGCTGCCTCGGGCTCCGTGGGCACTGCTGCTTGGCTGGTGGTCTCCGCAGCTGGAAACCAACTCCAAACGTCTTCTCCTTCGCGGAGAAGGCTGATGTGGCCTGAAGACGCCCTGTGTGCACTGGCCCTAGCAACCACCCCTAGCCAGCTCGGGATGGACCAAGGTAGGGCCTTGCTCCGAAACGGCCCAAAACGCGCTTGTAGGAGCTGCATTCTTCAAAGGGAAACTGGCCTCGGGGAACAAACCTCAGCCCCCATGCGGCTTGGCTCAGGATCTCAGCGCTTGCCTAGTTCTCAACTAGTCCTATGCTCCCCATAATGCCAAGGAGGGGCTGGGCTGCCTCGGGCTCCGTGGGCACTGCTGCTTGGCTGGTGGTCTCCGCAGCTGGAATCCAACTCCAAACGTCTTCTCCTTCGCGGAGAAGGCTGATGTGGCCCGAAGAAGCCCTGTGTGCACTGGCCCTAGCAACCCACCCCTAGCCAGCTCGGGAAGGACCCACCTAGGGCCTAGCTCCGAAACGGCACCAAACGCTCTTGTAGGAGCTGCATTCTGCAAAGGGAAACTGGGCTCGGGGAACAAACCTCAGTCCCAATGCGGCTTGGCTCAGGATCCCAGCGATTGCCTAATTCTCACCTAGCCCTCGGCTCCCCATAGGGCCAAGGAATGGCTGGGCTGTCTCTGGCTCCGTGGGCACTGCTGCTTGGCTGGTGGTCTCCGCAGCTGGAAACCAACTCCAAACGTCTTCTCCTTCGCGGAGAAGGCTGATGTGGCCTGAAGGCGCCCTGTGTGCACTGGCCCTAGCAACCCACCCCTAGCCAGCTCGGGAGGGCCACACCTAGGGCCGAGCTCCGAAACGGCCCAAAAGGCGCTTGTAGGAGCTGCATTCTGCAAAGGGAAAGTGGGCTCGGGGAACAAACCTCAGCCCCAATGCGGCTTGGCTCAGGATCCCAGCGCTTGCCTAGTTCTCACCTAGCCCTCGGCTCCCCATAGGGTCAAGGAGGGTCTGGGCTGCCTCGGGCTCCGTGGGCACTGCTGCTTGGCTGGTGGTCTCCGCAGCTGGAAACCAACTCCAAACGTCTTCTCCTTCGCGGAGAAGGCTGATTTGGCCTGAAGAAGCCCTGTGTGCACTGGCCCTAGCAACCCACCCCTAGCCAGCTCGGGAGGGCCCCAGGTAGGGCCTTGCTCGGAAACGGCCCAAAACGCGCTTGAAGAAGCTGCATTCTGCAAAGGGAAAGTGGGCTAGGGGAACAAACCTCAGCCCCAATGCGGCTTGGCTCAGGATCCCAGCGCTTGCCTAGTTCTCACCTAGCCCTCGGTTCCCCTTAGGGCCAAGGAGGGGCTGGGCTGCCTCCGGCTCCGTGGGAACTGCTGCTTGGCTGGTGGTCTCCGCAGCTGGAAACCAACTCCAAACGTCTTCTCCTTCGCGGAGAAGGCTGATGTGACCTGAAGAAGCCCTGTGTGAACTGGCCCTAGCAACCCACCCATAGCCAGCTTGGGAGGGCCCCACCTAGGGCCGAGCTCCGAAACGGCCCAAAACGTGCTTGTAGGAGCTGCATTCTGCAAAGGGAAACTGGGCTCGGGGAACAAACCTCAGCCCCAATGCGGCTTGGCTCAGGATCCCAGCGCTTGCCTAGTTCTCACCTAGGCCTCGGCTCCCCTAAGGGCCAAGGAGGGGCTGGGCTGCCTCCGGCTCCGTGGGCAGTGCTGCTTGGCTGGTGGTCTCCGCAGCTGGAAACCAACTCCAAACCTCTTCTCCTTCGCAGAGAAGGCTGATGTGGCCTGAAGAAGCCCTGTGTGCACTGGCCCTAGCAACCCACCCCTAACCAGCTCGGGAGGGCCACACCTAGGGCCTAGCTTCGAAACTGCCTAAAACGCGCTTGTTGGAGCTGCATTCTGCAAAGGGAAACTGGGCTCGGGGAACAAACCTCAGCCCCAATGCGGCTTGGCTCAGGATCCCAGCGCTTGCCTAGTTCTCACCTAGGCCTCAGCTCTCCATAGGGCCAGGGACGGTCTGGGCTTCCTTGGGCTCCGAGGGCACTGCTGCTTGGCTGGTGGTCTCCGCAGCTGGAAACCAACTCCAAACGTCTTCTCATTCGCGGAGAAGGCTGATGTGGCCTGAAGAAGCCCTGTGTGCCCTGGCCCTAGCAACCCACCCCTAGCCAGCTCGGGAGGGCCCCACCTAGGGCCTAGCTCCGAAACGGCGCAAAACGCGCTTGTAGGAGCTGCATTCTGCAAAGGGAAACTGGGCTCGGGGAACAAACCTCAGCCCCAATGCGGCTTGGCTCAGGATCCCAGCGCTTGCCGAGTTCTTACGTAGCCCTCGGCTCCCCATAGGGCCAAGGAAGGGCTGGGCTGCCTCTGGCTCCGTGGGTACTGCTGCTTGGCTGGTGGTCTCCGCAGCTGGAAACCAACTCCAAACGTCTTCTCCTTCGCGGAGAAGGCTGATGTGGCCTGAGGAAGCCCTGTGTGCAGTGGCCCTAACAACCCACCCCTACCCAGCTCGGGAGGGCCCCACCTAGGGCCTAGCTTGGAAACGGCCCAAAACACGCTTGTAGGAGCTGCATTCTGCAAAGGGAAACTGGGCTCGGGGAACAAACCTCAGCCCCAATGGGGCTTGGCTCAGGATCTCAGCGCTTGCCTAGTTCTCACCTAGATCTAGGTTCCCCATAGGGCCAAGGGGGGGCTGGGCTGCCTCGGGCTCCGTGGGCACTGCTGCTTGGCTGGTGGTCTCCGCAGCTGGAAACCAACTCCAAACGTCTTCTCCTTCGCGGATAAGGGTGATGTGGCCTGAAGAAGCCCTGTATGCACTGGCCCTATCAATCCACCCCTAGCCAGCTCGGGAGGGCCCCACCTAGGGCCTAGCTCCGAAACAGCCCAAAACGCGCTTGTAGGAGCTGCATTCTGCAAAGGGAAACTGGGCTCGGGGAACAAACCTCAGCCCCAATGCGGCTTGGCTCAGGATCCCAGCGCTTGCCTAGTTCTCACCTAGGCCTCGGCTCCCCATAGGGCCAAGGAGGGGCTGGGCTGCCTCGGGCTCCGTGGGCACTGCTGCTTGGCTGGTGGTCTCCGCAGCTGGAAACCAACTCCAAACGTCTTCTCCTTCGCGGAGAAGGCTGATGTGGCCTGAAGACGCCCTGTGTGCACTGGCCCTAGCAACCACCCCTAGCCAGCTCGGGATGGACCAAGGTAGGGCCTTGCTCCGAAACGGCCCAAAACGCGCTTGTAGGAGCTGCATTCTTCAAAGGGAAACTGGCCTCGGGGAACAAACCTCAGCCCCCATGCGGCTTGGCTCAGGATCTCAGCGCTTGCCTAGTTCTCAACTAGTCCTATGCTCCCCATAATGCCAAGGAGGGGCTGGGCTGCCTCGGGCTCCGTGGGCACTGCTGCTTGGCTGGTGGTCTCCGCAGCTGGAATCCAACTCCAAACGTCTTCTCCTTCGCGGAGAAGGCTGATGTGGCCCGAAGAAGCCCTGTGTGCACTGGCCCTAGCAACCCACCCCTAGCCAGCTCGGGAAGGACCCACCTAGGGCCTAGCTCCGAAACGGCACCAAACGCTCTTGTAGGAGCTGCATTCTGCAAAGGGAAACTGGGCTCGGGGAACAAACCTCAGTCCCAATGCGGCTTGGCTCAGGATCCCAGCGATTGCCTAATTCTCACCTAGCCCTCGGCTCCCCATAGGGCCAAGGAATGGCTGGGCTGTCTCTGGCTCCGTGGGCACTGCTGCTTGGCTGGTGGTCTCCGCAGCTGGAAACCAACTCCAAACGTCTTCTCCTTCGCGGAGAAGGCTGATGTGGCCTGAAGGCGCCCTGTGTGCACTGGCCCTAGCAACCCACCCCTAGCCAGCTCGGGAGGGCCACACCTAGGGCCGAGCTCCGAAACGGCCCAAAAGGCGCTTGTAGGAGCTGCATTCTGCAAAGGGAAAGTGGGCTCGGGGAACAAACCTCAGCCCCAATGCGGCTTGGCTCAGGATCCCAGCGCTTGCCTAGTTCTCACCTAGCCCTCGGCTCCCCATAGGGTCAAGGAGGGTCTGGGCTGCCTCGGGCTCCGTGGGCACTGCTGCTTGGCTGGTGGTCTCCGCAGCTGGAAACCAACTCCAAACGTCTTCTCCTTCGCGGAGAAGGCTGATTTGGCCTGAAGAAGCCCTGTGTGCACTGGCCCTAGCAACCCACCCCTAGCCAGCTCGGGAGGGCCCCAGGTAGGGCCTTGCTCGGAAACGGCCCAAAACGCGCTTGAAGAAGCTGCATTCTGCAAAGGGAAAGTGGGCTAGGGGAACAAACCTCAGCCCCAATGCGGCTTGGCTCAGGATCCCAGCGCTTGCCTAGTTCTCACCTAGCCCTCGGTTCCCCTTAGGGCCAAGGAGGGGCTGGGCTGCCTCCGGCTCCGTGGGAACTGCTGCTTGGCTGGTGGTCTCCGCAGCTGGAAACCAACTCCAAACGTCTTCTCCTTCGCGGAGAAGGCTGATGTGACCTGAAGAAGCCCTGTGTGAACTGGCCCTAGCAACCCACCCATAGCCAGCTTGGGAGGGCCCCACCTAGGGCCGAGCTCCGAAACGGCCCAAAACGTGCTTGTAGGAGCTGCATTCTGCAAAGGGAAACTGGGCTCGGGGAACAAACCTCAGCCCCAATGCGGCTTGGCTCAGGATCCCAGCGCTTGCCTAGTTCTCACCTAGGCCTCGGCTCCCCTAAGGGCCAAGGAGGGGCTGGGCTGCCTCCGGCTCCGTGGGCAGTGCTGCTTGGCTGGTGGTCTCCGCAGCTGGAAACCAACTCCAAACCTCTTCTCCTTCGCAGAGAAGGCTGATGTGGCCTGAAGAAGCCCTGTGTGCACTGGCCCTAGCAACCCACCCCTAACCAGCTCGGGAGGGCCACACCTAGGGCCTAGCTTCGAAACTGCCTAAAACGCGCTTGTTGGAGCTGCATTCTGCAAAGGGAAACTGGGCTCGGGGAACAAACCTCAGCCCCAATGCGGCTTGGCTCAGGATCCCAGCGCTTGCCTAGTTCTCACCTAGGCCTCAGCTCTCCATAGGGCCAGGGACGGTCTGGGCTTCCTCGGGCTCCGAGGGCACTGCTGCTTGGCTGGTGGTCTCCGCAGCTGGAAACCAACTCCAAACGTCTTCTCATTCGCGGAGAAGGCTGATGTGGCCTGAAGAAGCCCTGTGTGCCCTGGCCCTAGCAACCCACCCCTAGCCAGCTCGGGAGGGCCCCACCTAGGGCCTAGCTCCGAAACGGCCCAAAACGCGCTTGTAGGAGCTGCATTCTGCAAAGGGAAACTGGGCTCGGGGAACAAACCTCAGCCCCAATGCGGCTTGGCTCAGGATCCCAGCGCTTGCCGAGTTCTTACGTAGCCCTCGGCTCCCCATAGGGCCAAGGAAGGGCTGGGCTGCCTCTGGCTCCGTGGGTACTGCTGCTTGGCTGGTGGTCTCCGCAGCTGGAAACCAACTCCAAACGTCTTCTCCTTCGCGGAGAAGGCTGATGTGGCCTGAGGAAGCCCTGTGTGCAGTGGCCCTAACAACCCACCCCTACCCAGCTCGGGAGGGCCCCACCTAGGGCCTAGCTTGGAAACGGCCCAAAAGGCGCTTGTAGGAGCTGCATTCTGCAAAGGGAAACTGGGCTCGGGGAACAAACCTCAGCCCCAATGGGGCTTGGCTCAGGATCTCAGCGCTTGCCTAGTTCTCACCTAGATCTAGGTTCCCCATAGGGCCAAGGGGGGGCTGGGCTGCCTCGGGCTCCGTGGGCACTGCTGCTTGGCTGGTGGTCTCCGCAGCTGGAAACCAACTCCAAACGTCTTCTCCTTCGCGGATAAGGGTGATGTGGCCTGAAGAAGCCCTGTATGCACTGGCCCTATCAATCCACCCCTAGCCAGCTCGGGAGGACCCCACCTAGGGCCTAGCTCCGAAACAGCCCAAAACGCGCTTGTAGGAGCTACATTCTGCAAAGGGAAACTGGGCTCGGGGAACAAACCTCAGCCCCAATGCGGCTTGGCTCAGGATCCCAACGCATGCCTAGTTCTCACCTAGGCCTCGGCTCCCCTTAGGGCCAAGGACGGTCTGGGCTGCCTCGGGCTCCGTGGGCACTGCTGCTTGGCTGGTGGTCTCCGCAGCTGGAAACCAACTCCAAACGTCTTCTCCTTCGCGGAAAAGGCTGATGTGGCCTGAAGAAGCCCTGTGTGCACTTTCCATAGCAACCCACCCCTAGCCAGCTCGGGAGGGCCCCACCTAGGGCCTAGCTCGGAAACGGCCCAAAACGCGCTTGTAGGAGCTGTATTCTGCAAAGGGAAACTAGGCTCGGGGAACAAACCTCAGCCCCAATGCGGCTTGGCTCAGGATCCCAGCGCTTGCCTAGTTCTCACCTAGACCTAGGATCCCCATAGGTCCAAGGAGGGGCTGGGCTGCCTCTGGCTACATGGGCACTGCTGCTTGGCTGGTGGTCTCCGCAGCTGGAAACCAACTCCAAACGTCTTCTCCTTCGCGGAGAAGGCTGATATGACCTGAAGAAGCCCTGTGTGCACTGGCCCTAGCAACCCACCCCTAGCCAGCTCGGGAGGGCCCCACCGAGGGCCTAGCTCCGAAACGGCCCAAAACGCGCTTGTAGGAGCTGCATTCTGCAAAGGGAAACTGGGCTCGGGGAACAAACCTCAGCCCCAATGCGGCTTGGCTCAGGATCCCAGCGCTTGCCTAGTTCTCACCTAGCCCTCGGCTCCCCATAGGGCCAAGGAGGGGCTGGGATGCCTCGGGCTCCGTGGGAACTGCTGCTTGGCTGGTGGTCTCCGCAGCTGGAAACCAACTCCAAACGTCTTCTCCTTCGCGGAGAAGGCTGATGTGGCCTGAAGAAGCCCTGTGTGCACTTTCCCTAGCAACCCACCCCTAGCCAGCTCGGGAGGGCCCCAGGTAGGGCCTTGCTCCGAAACGGCCCAAAACGCGCTTCTAGGAGCTGCATTCTGCAAAGGGAAAGTGGGCTCGGGGAACAAACCTCAGCCCCAATGCGGCTTGGCTCAGGATCCCAGCGCTTGCCTAGTTCTCACCTAGGCCTCGGCTCCCCTAAGGGCCAAGGAGGGGCTGGGCTGCCTCCGGCTCCGTGGGCAGTGCTGCTTGGCTGGTGGTCTCCGCAGCTGGAAACCAACTCCAAACCTCTTCTCCTTCGCAGAGAAGGCTGATGTGGCCTGAAGAAGCCCTGTGTGCACTGGCCCTAGCAACCCACCCCTAGCCAGCTCGGGAGGGCCACACCTAGGGCCTAGCTTCGAAACTGCCTAAAACGCGCTTGTTGGAGCTGCATTCTGCAAAGGGAAACTGGGCTCGGGGAACAAACCTCAGCCCCAATGTGGCTTGGCTCAGGATCCCAGCGCTTGCCTAGTTCTCACCTAGGCCTCAGCTCCCCATAGGGCCAGGGAAGGTCTGGGCTTCCTCGGGCTCCGAGGGCACTGCTGCTTGGCTGGTGGTCTCCGCAGCTGGAAACCAACTCCAAACGTCTTCTCCTTCGCGGAGAAGGCTGATGTGGCCTGAAGAAGCCCTGTGTGCCCTGGCCCTAGCAACCCACCCCTAGCCAGCTCGGGAGGGCCCTACCTAGGGCCTAGCTCCGAAACGGCCCAAAACGCGCTTGTAGGAGCTGCATTCTTCAAAGGGAAACTGGCCTCGGGGAACAAACCTCAGCCCCCATGCGGCTTGGCTCAGGATCCCAGCGCTTGCCGAGTTCTCACGTAGCCCTCGGCTCCCCATAGGGCCAAGGAAGGGCTGGGCTGCCTCTGGCTCCGTGGGTACTGCTGCTTGGCTGGTGGTCTCCGCAGCTGGAAACCAACTCCAAACGTCTTCTCCTTCGCGGAGAAGGCTGATGTGACCTGAAGAAGCCCTGTGTGAACTGGCCCTAGCAACCCACCCATAGCCAGCTTGGGAGGGCCCCACCTAGGGCCGAGCTCCGAAACGGCCCAAAACGTGCTTGTAGGAGCTGCATTCTGCAAAGGGAAACTGGGCTCGGGGAACAAACCTCAGCCCCAATGCGGCTTGGCTCAGGATCCCAGCGCTTGCCTAGTTCTCACCTAGGCCTCGGCTCCCCTAAGGGCCAAGGAGGGGCTGGGCTGCCTCCGGCTCCGTGGGCAGTGCTGCTTGGCTGGTGGTCTCCGCAGCTGGAAACCAACTCCAAACCTCTTCTCCTTCGCAGAGAAGGCTGATGTGGCCTGAAGAAGCCCTGTGTGCACTGGCCCTAGCAACCCACCCCTAACCAGCTCGGGAGGGCCACACCTAGGGCCTAGCTTCGAAACTGCCTAAAACGTGCTTGTTGGAGCTGCATTCTGCAAAGGGAAACTGGGCTCGGGGAACAAACCTCAGCCCCAATGCGGCTTGGCTCAGGATCCCAGCGCTTGCCTAGTTCTCACCTAGGCCTCAGCTCCCCATAGGGCCACGGACGGTCTGGGCTTCCTGGGGCTCCGTGGGCACTGCTGCTTGGCTGGTGGTCTCCGCAGCTGGAAACCAACTCCAAACGTCTTCTCATTCGCGGAGAAGGCTGATGTGGCCTGAAGAAGCCCTGTGTGCCCTGGCCCTAGCAACCCACCCCTAGCCAGCTCGGGAGGGCCCCACCTAGGGCCTAGCTCCGAAACGGCCCAAAACGCGCTTGTAGGAGCTGCATTCTGCAAAGGGAAACTGGGCTCGGGGAACAAACCTCAGCCCCAATGCGGCTTGGCTCAGGATCCCAGCGCTTGCCGAGTTCTTACGTAGCCCTCGGCTCCCCATAGGGCCAAGGAAGGGCTGGGCTGCCTCTGGCTCCGTGGGTACTGCTGCTTGGCTGGTGGTCTCCGCAGCTGGAAACCAACTCCAAACGTCTTCTCCTTCGCGGAGAAGGCTGATGTGGCCTGAGGAATCCCTGTGTGCAGTGGCCCTAACAACCCACCCCTACCCAGCTCGGGAGGGCCCCACCTAGGGCCTAGCTTGGAAACGGCCCAAAACACGCTTGTAGGAGCTGCATTCTGCAAAGGGAAACTGGGCTCGGGGAACAAACCTCAGCCCCAATGGGGCTTGGCTCAGGATCTCAGCGCTTGCCTAGTTCTCACCTAGATCTAGGTTCCCCATAGGGCCAAGGGGGGGCTGGGCTGCCTCGGGCTCCGTGGGCACTGCTGCTTGGCTGGTGGTCTCCGCAGCTGGAAACCAACTCCAAACGTCTTCTCCTTCGCGGATAAGGGTGATGTGGCCTGAAGAAGCCCTGTATGCACTGGCCCTAGCAATCCACCCCTAGCCAGCTCGGGAGGGCCCCACCTAGGGCCTAGCTCCGAAACAGCCCAAAACGCGCTTGTAGGAGCTACATTCTGCAAAGGGAAACTGGGCTCGGGGAACAAACCTCAGCCCCAATGGGGCTCGGCTCAGGATCCCAACGCATGCCTAGTTCTCACCTAGGCCTCGGCTCCCCTTAGGGCCAAGGACGGTCTGGGCTGCCTCGGGCTCCGTGGGCACTGCTGCTTGGCTGGTGGTCTCCGCAGCTGGAAACCAACTCCAAACGTCTTCTCCTTCGCGGAAAAGGCTGATGTGGCCTGAAGAAGCCCTGTGTGCACTTTCCCTAGCAACCCACCCCTAGCCAGCTCGGGAGGGCCCCACCTAGGGCCTAGCTCGGAAACGGCCCAAAACGTGCTTGTAGGAGCTGTATTCTGCAAAGGGAAACTAGGCTCGGGGAACAAACCTCAGCCCCAATGCGGCTTGGCTCAGGATCCCAGCGCTTGCCTAGTTCTCACCTAGACCTAGGATCCCCATAGGTCCAAGGAGGGGCTGGGCTGCCTCTGGCTACATGGGCACTGCTGCTTGGCTGGTGGTCTACGCAGCTGGAAACCAACTCCAAACGTGGTCTCCTTCGCGGAGAAGCCTGATGTGGGCTGAGGAAGCCCTGTGTGCACTGGCCCTAGCAACCCACCCCTAGCCAGCTCGGGATGGACCCACCTAGGGCCTAGCTCCGAAACGGTCCAAAACGCGCTTCTAGGAGCTGCATTCTGCAAAGGGAAACTGGGCTCGGGGAACAAACCTCAGCCCCAATGCGGCTTGGCTCAGGATCCCAGCGCTTGCCTAGTTCTCACCTAGGCCTCGGCTCCCCTTAGGGCCAGGGAGGGCTGGGCTGCCGCGGGCTCCGTGGGCACTGCTGCTTGGCTGGTGGTCTCCGCAGCTGGAAACCAACTCCAAACGTCTTCTCCTTCGCGGAGAAGGCTGATATGACCTGAAGAAGCCCTGTGGGAAGTGGCCCTAGCAACCCACCCCTAGCCAGCTCGGGAGGGCCCCACCTAGGGCCTAGCTCCGAAACGGCCCAAAAGGCGCTTGTAGGAGCTGCATTCTGCAAAGGGAAACTGGGCTCGGGGAACAAACCTCAGCCCCAATGCGGCTTGGCTCAGGATCCCAGCGCTTGCCTAGTTCTCACCTAGCCCTCGGCTCCCCATAGGGCCAAGGAGGGGCTGGGATGCCTCGGGCTCCGTGGGAACTGCTGCTTTACTGGTGGTCTCCGCAGCTGGAAACCAACTCCAAACGTCTTCTCCTTCGCGGAGAAGGCTGATGTGGCCTGAAGAAGCCCTGTGTGCACTGGCCCTAGCAACCCACCCCTAGCCAGCTCGGGAGGGCCCCAGGTAGGGCCTTGCTCCGAAACGGCCCAAAACGCGCTTCTAGGAGCTGCATTCTGCAAAGGGAAAGTGGGCTCGGGGAACAAACCTCAGCCCCAATGCGGCTTGGCTCAGGATCCCAGCGCTTGCCTAGTTCTCACCTAGGCCTCGGCTCCCCTAAGGGCCAAGGAGGGGCTGGGCTGCCTCCGGCTCCGTGGGCAGTGCTGCTTGGCTGGTGGTCTCCGCAGCTGGAAACCAACTCCAAACCTCTTCTCCTTCGCAGAGAAGGCTGATGTGGCCTGAAGAAGCCCTGTGTGCACTGGCCCTAGCAACCCACCCCTAGCCAGCTCGGGAGGGCCACACCTAGGGCCTAGCTTCGAAACTGCCTAAAACGCGCTTGTTGGAGCTGCATTCTGCAAAGAGAAACTGGGCTCGGGGAACAAACCTCAGCCCCAATGCGGCTTGGCTCAGGATCCCAGCGCTTGCCTAGTTCTCACCTAGGCCTCAGCTCCCCATAGGGCCAGGGAAGGTCTGGGCTTCCTCGGGCTCCGTGGGCACTGCTGCTTGGCTGGTGGTCTCCGCAGCTGGAAACCAACTCCAAATGTCTTCTCCTTCGCGGAGAATGCTGATGTGGCCTGAAGAAGCCCTGTGTGCCCTGGCCCTAGCAACCCACCCCTAGCCAGCTCGGGAGGGCCCCACCTAGGGCCTAGCTCCGAAACGGCCCAAAACGCGCTTGTAGGAGCTGCATTCTTCAAAGGGAAACTGGCCTCGGGGATCAAACCTCAGACCCCATGCGGCTTGGCTCAGGATCCCAGCGCTTGCCGAGTTCTCACGTAGCCCTCGGCTCCCCATAGGGCCAAGGAAGGGCTGGGCTGCCTCTGGCTCCGTGGGTACTGCTGCTTGGCTGGTGGTCTCCGCAGCTGGAAACCAACTCCAAACGTCTTCTCCTTCGCGGAGAAGGCTGATGTGGCCTGAGGAAGCCCTGTGTGCAGTGGCCCTAACAACCCACCCCTACCCAGCTCGGGAGGGCCCCACCTAGGGCCTAGCTTGGAAACGGCCCAAAACACGCTTGTAGGAGCTGCATTCTGCAAAGGGAAACTGGGCTCGGGGAACAAACCTCAGCCCCAATGGGGCTTGGCTCAGGATCTCAGCGCTTGCCTATTTCTCACCTAGATCTAGGTTCCCCATAGGGCCAAGGGGTGGCTGGGCTGCCTCGGGCTCCGTGGGCACTGCTGCTTGGCTGGTGGTCTCCGCAGCTGGAAACCAACTCCAAACGTCTTCTCCTTCGCGGAGAAGGCCTATGTGGCCTGAAGAAGCCCTGTATGCACTGGCCCTAGCAATCCACCCCTAGCCAGCTCGGGAGGGCCCCACCTAGGGCCTAGCTCCGAAACAGCCCAAAACGCGCTTGTAGGAGCTACATTCTGCAAAGGGAAACTGGGCTCGGGGAACAAACCTCAGCCCCAATGCGGCTTGGCTCAGGATCCCAACGCTTGCCTAGTTCTCACCTAGGCCTCGGCTCCCCTTAGGGCCAAGGACGGTCTGGGCTGCCTCGGGCTCCGTGGGCACTGCTGCTTGGCTGGTGGTCTCCGCAGCTGGAAACCAACTCCAAATGTCTTCTCCTTCGCGGAAAAGGCTGATGTGGCCTGAAGAAGCCCTGTGTGCACTTTCCCTAGCAACCCACCCCTAGCCAGCTCGGGAGGGCCCCACCTAGGGCCTAGCTCGGAAACGGCCCAAAACGCGCTTGTAGGAGCTGTATTCTGCAAAGGGAAACTAGGCTCGGGGAACAAACCTCAGCCCCAATGCGGCTTGGCTCAGGATCCCAGCGCTTGCCTAGTTCTCACCTAGACCTAGGATCCCCATAGGGCCAAGGAGGGGCTGGGCTGCCTCTGGCTACATGGGCACTGCTGCTTGGCTGGTGGTCTACGCAGCTGGAAACCAACTCCAAACGTGGTCTCCTTCGCGGAGAAGCCTGATGTGGGCTGAGGAAGCCCTGTGTGCACTGGCCCTAGCAACCCACCCCTAGCCAGCTCGGGATGGACCCACCTAGGGCCTAGCTCCGAAACGGTCCAAAACGCGCTTCTAGGAGCTGCATTCTGCAAAGGGAAAGTGGGCTCGGGGAACAAACCTCAGCCCCAATGCGGCTTGGCTCAGGATCCCAGCGCTTGCCTAGTTCTCACCTAGGCCTCGGCTCCCCTTAGGGCCAGGGAGGGCTGGGCTGCCGCGGGCTCCGTGGGCACTGCTGCTTGGCTGGTGGTCTCCGCAGCTGGAAACCAACTCCAAACGTCTTCTCCTTCGCGGAGAAGGCTGATATGACCTGAAGAAGCCCTGTGGGAAGTGGCCCTAGCAACCCACCCCTAGCCAGCTCGGGAGGGCCCCACCTAGGGCCTAGCTCCGAAACGGCCCAAAACGCTCTTGTAGGAGCTGCATTCTGCAAAGGGAAACTGGGCTCGGGGAACAAACCTCAGCCCCAATGCGGCTTGGCTCAGGATCCCAGCGCTTGCCTAGTTCTCACCTAGCCCTCGGCTCCCCATAGGGCCAAGGAGGGGCTGGGATGCCTCGGGCTCCGTGGGAACTGCTGCTTGGCTGGTGGTCTCCGCAGCTGGAAACCAACTCCAAACGTCTTCTCCTTCGCGGAGAAGGCTGATGTGGCCTGAAGATGCCCTGTGTGCACTGGCCCTAGCAACCCACCCCTAGCCAGCTCGGGAGGGCCACACCTAGGGCCTTGCTCCGAAACGGCCCAAAACGCGCTTGTAGGAGCTGCATTCTGCAAAGGGAAACTAGGCTCGGGGAACAAACCTCAGCCCCAATGCGGCTTGGCTCAGGATCCCAGCGCTTGCCTAGTTCTCACCTAGACCTAGGATCCCCATAGGGCCAAGGAGGGGCTGGGCTGCCTCTGGCTACATGGGCACTGCTGCTTGGCTGGTGGTCTACGCAGCTGGAAACCAACTCCAAACGTGGTCTCCTTCGCGGAGAAGCCTGATGTGGGCTGAGGAAGCCCTGTGTGCACTGGCCCTAGCAACCCACCCCTAGCCAGCTCGGGATGGACCCACCTAGGGCCTAGCTCCGAAACGGTCCAAAACGCGCTTCTAGGAGCTGCATTCTGCAAAGGGAAAGTGGGCTCGGGGAACAAACCTCAGCCCCAATGCGGCTTGGCTCAGGATCCCAGCGCTTGCCTAGTACTCACCTAGGCCTCGGCTCCCCTTAGGGCCAGGGAGGGCTGGGCTGCCGCGGGCTCCGTGGGCACTGCTGCTTGGCTGCTGGTCTCCGCAGCTGGAAACCAACTCCAAACGTCTTCTCCTTCGCGGAGAAGGCTGATATGACCTGAAGAAGCCCTGTGGGAAGTGGCCCTAGCAACCCACCCCTAGCCAGCTCGGGAGGGCCCCACCTAGGGCCTAGCTCCGAAACGGCCCAAAACGCTCTTGTAGGAGCTGCATTCTGCAAAGGGAAACTGGGCTCGGGGAACAAACCTCAGCCCCAATGCGGCTTGGCTCAGGATCCCAGCGCTTGCCTACTTCTCACCTAGCCCTCGGCTCCCCATAGGGCCAAGGAGGGGCTGGGATGCCTCGGGCTCCGTGGGAACTGCTGCTTGGCTGGTGGTCTCCGCAGCTGGAAACCAACTCCAAACGTCTTCTCCTTCGCGGAGAAGGCTGATGTGGCCTGAAGATGCCCTGTGTGCACTGGCCCTAGCAACCCACCCCTAGCCAGCTCGGGAGGGCCACACCTAGGGCCTTGCTCCGAAACGGCCCAAAACGCGCTTGTAGGAGCTGCATTCTGCAAAGGGGAATTGGGCTCAGGGAACAAACCTCAGCCCCAATGCGGCTTGGCTCAGGATCCCAGTGTTTTCCTACTTCTCACCTAGCCCTCGGCTCCCCATAGGGCCAAGGAATGGCTGGGCTGCCTCGGGCTCCGTGGGCACTGCTGCTTGGCTGGTGGTCTCCGCAGCTGGAAACCAACTCCAAACGTCTTCTCTTTCGCGGAGAAGGCTGATGTGACCTGAAGAAGCCCTGTGTGAACTGGCCCTAGCAACCCACCCCTAGCCAGCTCGGGAGGGCCCCACCTAGGGCCGAGCTCTGAAACGGCCCAAAACGTGCTTGTAGGAGCTACATTCTGCAAAGGGAAAGTGGGCTCGGGGAACAAACCTCAGCCCCAATGCGGCTTGGCTCAGGATCCCAGCGCTTGCCTAGTTCTCACCTAGGCCTCGGCTCCCCTAAGGGCCAAGGAGGGGCTGGGCTGCCTCCGGCTCCGTGGGCAGTGCTGCTTGGCTGGTGGTCTCCGCAGCTGGAAACCAACTCCAAACCTCTTCTCCTTCGCAGAGAAGGCTGATGTGGCCTGAAGAAGCCCTGTGTGCACTGGCCCTAGCAACCCACCCCTAGCCAGCTCGGGAGGGCCACACCTAGGGCCTAGCTTCGAAACTGCCTAAAACGCGCTTGTTGGAGCTGCATTCTGCAAAGGGAAACTGGGCTCGGGGAACAAACCTCAGCCCCAATGCGGCTTGGCTCAGGATCACAGCGCTTGCCGAGTTCGCACGTAGCCCTCGGCTCCCCATAGGGCCAAGGAAGGGCTGGGCTGCCTCTGGCTCCGTGGGTACTGTTGCTTGGCTGGTGGTCTCCGCAGCTGGAAACCAACTCCAAACCTCTTCTCCTTCGCGGAGAAGGCTGATGTGGCCTGAGGAATCCCTGTGTGCAGTGGCCCTAACAACCCACCCCTACCCAGCTCGGGAGGGCCCCACCTAGGGCCTAGCTTGGAAACGGCCCAAAACACGCTTGTAGGAGCTGCATTCTGCAAACGGAAACTGGGCTCGGGGAACAAACCTCAGCCCCAATGGGGCTTGGCTCAGGATCTCAGCGCTTGCCTAGTTCTCACCTAGATCTAGGTTCCCCATAGGGCCAAGGGGGGGCTGGGCTGCCTCGGGCTCCGTGGGCACTGCTGCTTGGCTGGTGGTCTCCGCAGCTGGAAACCAACTCCAAACGTCTTCTCCTTCGCGGAGAAGGGTGATGTGGCCTGAAGAAGCCCTGTATGCACTGGCCCTAGCAAACCACCCCTAGCCAGCTCGGGAGGGCCCCACCTAGGGCCTAGCTCCGAAACAGCCCAAAACGCGCTTGTAGGAGCTACATTCTGCAAAGGGAAACTGGGCTCGGGGAACAAACCTCAGCCCCAATGCGGCTTGGCTCAGGATCCCAACGCATGCCTAGTTCTCACCTAGGCCTCGGCTCCCCTTAGGGCCAAGGACGGTCTGTGCTGCCTCGGGCTCCGTGGGCACTGCTGCTTGGCTGGTGGTCTCCGCAGCTGGAAACCAACTCCAAACGTCTTCTCCTTCGCGGAAAAGGCTGATGTGGCCTGAAGAAGCCCTGTGTGCACTTTCCCTAGCAACCCACCCCTAGCCAGCTCGGGAGGGCCCCACCTAGGGCCTAGCTCGGAAACGGCCCAAAACGCGCTTGTAGTAGCTGTATTCTGCAAAGGGAAACTGGGCTCGAGGAACAAACCTCAGCCCCAATGCGGCTTGGCTCAGGATCCCAGCGCTTGCCTAGTTCTCACCTAGACCTAGGATCCCCATAGGGCCAAGGAGGGGCTGGGCTGCCTCTGGCTACATGGGCACTGCTGCTTGGCTGGAGGTCTACGCAGCTGGAAACCAACTCCAAACGTGGTCTCCTTCGCGGAGAAGCCTGATGTGGGCTGAGGAAGCCCTGTGTGCACTGGCCCTAGCAACCCACCCCTAGCCAGCTCGGGATGGACCCACCTAGGGCCTAGCTCCGAAACGGTCCAAAACGCGCTTCTAGGAGCTGCATTCTGCAAAGGGAAACTGGGCTCGGGGAACAAACCTCAGCCCCAATGCGGCTTGGCTCAGGATCCCAGCGCTTGCCTAGTTCTCACCTAGGCCTCGGCTCCCCTTAGGGCCAGGGAGGGCTGGGCTGCCGCGGGCTCCGTGGGCACTGCTGCTTGGCTGGTGGTCTCCGCAGCTGGAAACCAACTCCAAACGTCTTCTCCTTCGCGGAGAAGGCTGATATGACCTGAAGAAGCCCTGTGGGAAGTGGCCCTAGCAACCCACCCCTAGCCAGCTCGGGAGGGCCCCACCTTGGTCCTAGCTCCGAAACGGCCCAAAACGCGCTTGTAGGAGCTGCATTCTGCAAAGGGAAACTGGGCTCGGGGAACAAACCTCAGCCCCAATGCGGCTTGGCTCAGGATTCCAGCGCTTGCCTAGTTCTCACCTAGCCCTCGGCTCCCCATAGGGCCATGGAGGGGCTGGGATGCCTCGGGCTCCGTGGGAACTGCTGCTTGGCTGGTGGTCTCCGCAGCTGGAAACCAACTCCAAACGTCTTCTCCTTCGCGGAGAAGGCTGATGTGGCCTGAAGAAGCCCTGTGTGCACTGGCCCTAGCAACCCACCCCTAGCCAGCTCGGGAGGGCCCCAGGTAGGGCCTTGCTCCGAAACGGCCCAAAACGCGCTTGTAGGAGCTGCATTCTGCAAAGGGAAAGTGGGCTCGGGGAACAAACCTCAGCCCCAATGCGGCTTGGCTCAGGATCCCAGCGCTTGCCTAGTTCTCACCTAGGCCTCGGCTCCCCTAAGGGCCAAGGAGGGGCTGGGCTGCCTCCGGCTCCGTGGGCAGTGCTGCTTGGCTGGTGGTCTCCGCAGCTAGAAACCAACTCCAAACCTCTTCTCCTTCGCAGAGAAGGCTGATGTGGCCTGAAGAAGCCCTGTGTGCACTGGCCCTAGCAACCCACCCCTAGCCAGCTCGGGAGGGCCACACCTAGGGCCTAGCTTCGAAACTGCCTAAAACGCGCTTGTTGGAGCTGCATTCTGCAAAGGGAAACTGGGCTCGGGGAACAAACCTCAGCCCCAATGCGGCTTGGCTCAGGATCCCAGCGCTTGCCTAGTTCTCACCTAGGCCTCGGCTCCCCATAGGGCTAGGGAAGGTCTGGGCTTCCTCGGGCTCCGTGGGCACTGCTGCTTGGCTGGTGGTCTCCGCAGCTGGAAACCAACTCCAAACGTCTTCTCCTTCGCGGAGAAGGCTGATGTGGCCTGAAGAAGCCCTGTGTGCCCTGGCCCTAGCAACCCACCCCTAGCCAGCTCGGGAGGGCCCCACCTAGGGCCTAGCTCCGAAACGGCCCAAAACGCGCTTGTAGGAGCTGCATTCTGCAAAGGGAAACTGGGCTCGGGGAACAAACCTCAGCCCCAATGCGGCTTGGCTCAGGATCCCAGCGCTTGCCGAGTTCTCACGTAGCCATCGGCTCCCCATAGGGCCAAGGAAGGGCTGGGCTGCCTCTGGCTCCGTGGGTACTGCTGCTTGGCTGGTGGTCTCCGCAGCTGGAAACCAACTCCAAACGTCTTCTCCTTCGCGGAGAAGGCTGATGTGGCCTGAGGAAGCCCTGTGTGCAGTGGCCCTAACAACCCACCCCTACCCAGCTCGGGAGGGCCCCACCTAGGGCCTAGCTCCGAAACGGCCCAAAACACGCTTGTAGGAGCTGCATTCTGCAAAGGGAAACTGGGCTCGGGGAACAAACCTCAGCCCCAATGCGGCTTGGCTCAGGATCTCAGCGCTTGCCTAGTTCTCACCTAGATCTAGGTTCCCCATAGGGCCAAGGGGGGGCTGGGCTGCCTCGGGCTCCGTGGGCACTGCTGCTTGGCTGGTGGTCTCCGCAGCTGGAAACCAACTCCAAACGTCTTCTCCTTCGCGGAGAAGGCCTATGTGGCCTGAAGAAGCCCTGTATGCACTGGCCCTAGCAACCCACCCCTAACCAGCTCGGGAGGGCCCCACCTAGGGCCTAGCTCCGAAACAGCCCAAAACGCGCTTGTAGGAGCTACATTCTGCAAAGGGAAACTGGGCTCGGGGAACAAACCTCAGCCCCAATGCGGCTTGGCTCAGGATCCCAACGCATGCCTAGTTCTCACCTAGGCCTCGGCTCCCCTTAGGGCCAAGGACGGTCTGGGCTGCCTCGGGCTCCGTGGGCACTGCTGCTTGGGTGGTGGTCTCCGCAGCTGGAAACCAACTCCAAACGTCTTCTCCTTCGCGGAAAAGGCTGATGTGGCCTGAAGAAGCCCTGTGTGCACTTTCCCTAGCAACCCACCCCTAGCCAGCTGGGGAGGGCCCCACCTATGGCCTAGCTCGGAAACGGCCCAAAACGCGCTTGTAGGAGCTGTATTCTGCAAAGGGAAACTAGGCTCGGGGAACAAACCTCAGCCCCAATGCGGCTTGGCTCAGGATCCCAGCGCTTGCCTAGTTCTCACCTAGAACTAGGATCCCCATAGGGCCAAGGAGGGGCTGGGCTGCCTCTGGCTACATGGGCACTGCTGCTTGGCTGGTGGTCTACGCAGCTGGAAACCAACTCCAAACGTGGTCTCCTTCGCGGAGAAGCCTGATGTGGGCTGAGGAAGCCCTGTGTGCACTGGCCCTAGCAACCCACCCCTAGCCAGCTCGGGATGGACCCACCTAGGGCCTAGCTCCGAAACGGTCCAAAACGCGCTTCTAGGAGCTGCATTCTGCAAAGGGAAACTGGGCTCGGGGAACAAACCTCAGCCCCAATGCGGCTTGGCTCAGGATCCCAGCGCTTGCCTAGTTCTCACCTAGGCCTCGGCTCCCCTTAGGGCCAGGGAGGGCTGGGCTGCCGCGGGCTCCGTGGGCACTGCTGCTTGGCTGGTGGTCTCCGCAGCTGGAAACCAACTCCAAACGTCTTCTCCTTCGCGGAGAAGGCTGATATGACCTGAAGAAGCCCTGTGGGAAGTGGCCCTAGCAACCCACCCCTAGCCAGCTCGGGAGGGCCCCACCTAGGGCCTAGCTCCGAAACGGCCCAAAACGCGCTTGTAGGAGCTGCATTCTGCAAAGGGAAACTGGGCTCGGGGAACAAACCTCAGCCCCAATGCGGCTTGGCTCAGGATCCCAGCGCTTGCCTAGTTCTCACCTAGATCTAGGTTCCCCATAGGGCCAAGGGGGGGCTGGGCTGCCTCGGGTTCCGTGGGCACTGCTGCTTGGCTGGTGGTCTCCGCAGCTGGAAACCAACTCCAAACGTCTTCTCCTTCGCGGAGAAGGCCTATGTGGCCTGAAGAAGCCCTGTATGCACTGGCCCTAGCAATCCACCCCTAGCCAGCTCGGGAGGGCCCCACCTAGGGCCTAGCTCCGAAATAGCCCAAAACGCGCTTGTAGGAGCTACATTCTGTAAAGGGAAACTGGGCTCGGGGAACAAACCTCAGCCCCAATGCGGCTTGGCTCAGGATCCCAACGCATGCCTAGTTCTCACCTAGGCCTCGGCTCCCCTTAGGGCCAAGGACGGTCTGGGCTGCCTCGGGCTCCGTGGGCACTGCTGCTTGGCTGGTGGTCTCCGCAGCTGGAAACCAACTCCAAACGTCTTCTCCTTCGCGGAAAAGGCTGATGTGGCCTGAAGAAGCCCTGTGTGCACTGGCCCTAGCAACCCACCCCTAGCCAGCTCGGGAGGGCCACACCTAGGGCCTAGCTTCGAAACTGCCTAAAACGCGCTTGTTGGAGCTGCATTCTGCAAAGGGAAACTGGGCTCGGGGAACAAACCTCAGCCCCAATGCGGCTTGGCTCAGGATCCCAGCGCTTGCCTAGTTCTCACCTAGGCCTCAGCTCCCCATAGGGCCAGGGACGGTCTGGGCTTCCTCGGGCTCCGTGGGCACTGCTGCTTGGGTGGTGGTCTCCGCAGCTGGAAACCAACTCCAAACGTCTTCTCCTTCGCGGAAAAGGCTGATGTGGCCTGAAGAAGCCCTGTGTGCACTTTCCCTAGCAACCCACCCCTAGCCAGCTCGGGAGGGCCCCACCTAGGGCCTAGCTCGGAAACGGCCCAAAACGCGCTTGTAGGAGCTGTATTCTGCAAAGGGAAACTAGGCTCGGGGAACAAACCTCAGCCCCAATGCGGCTTGGCTCAGGATCCCAGCGCTTGCCTAGTTCTCACCTAGACCTAGGATCCCCATAGGGCCAAGGAGGGGCTGGGCTGCCTCTGGCTACATGGGCACTGCTGCTTGGCTGGTGGTCTACGCAGCTGGAAACCAACTCCAAACGTGGTCTCCTTCGCGGAGAAGCCTGATGTGGGCTGAGGAAGCCCTGTGTGCACTGGCCCTAGCAACCCACCCCTAGCCAGCTCGGGATGGACCCACCTAGGGCCTAGCTCCGAAACGGTCCAAAACGCGCTTCTAGGAGCTGCATTCTGCAAAGGGAAACTGGGCTCGGGGAACAAACCTCAGCCCCAATGCGGCTTGGCTCAGGATCCCAGCGCTTGCCTAGTTCTCACCTAGGCCTCGGCTCCCCTTAGGGCCAGGGAGGGCTGGGCTGCCGCGGGCTCCGTGGGCACTGCTGCTTGGCTGGTGGTCTCCGCAGCTGGAAACCAACTCCAAACGTCTTCTCCTTCGCGGAGAAGGCTGATATGACCTGAAGAAGCCCTGTGGGAAGTGGCCCTAGCAACCCACCCCTAGCCAGCTCGGGAGGGCCCCACCTAGGGCCTAGCTCCGAAACGGCCCAAAACGCTCTTGTAGGAGCTGCATTCTGCAAAGGGAAACTGGGCTCGGGGAACAAACCTCAGCCCCAATGCGGCTTGGCTCAGGATCCCAGCGCTTGCCTAGTTCTCACCTAGCCCTCGGCTCCCCATAGGGCCAAGGAGGGGCTGGGATGCCTCGGGCTCCGTGGGAACTGCTGCTTGGCTGGTGGTCTCCGCAGCTGGAAACCAACTCCAAACGTCTTCTCCTTCGCGGAGAAGGCTGATGTGGCCTGAAGATGCCCTGTGTGCACTGGCCCTAGCAACCCACCCCTAGCCAGCTCGGGAGGGCCACACCTAGGGCCTTGCTCCGAAACGGCCCAAAACGCGCTTGTAGGAGCTGCATTCTGCAAAGGGAAACTAGGCTCGGGGAACAAACCTCAGCCCCAATGCGGCTTGGCTCAGGATCCCAGCGCTTGCCTAGTTCTCACCTAGACCTAGGATCCCCATAGGGCCAAGGAGGGGCTGGGCTGCCTCTGGCTACATGGGCACTGCTGCTTGGCTGGTGGTCTACGCAGCTGGAAACCAACTCCAAACGTGGTCTCCTTCGCGGAGAAGCCTGATGTGGGCTGAGGAAGCCCTGTGTGCACTGGCCCTAGCAACCCACCCCTAGCCAGCTCGGGATGGACCCACCTAGGGCCTAGCTCCGAAACGGTCCAAAACGCGCTTCTAGGAGCTGCATTCTGCAAAGGGAAAGTGGGCTCGGGGAACAAACCTCAGCCCCAATGCGGCTTGGCTCAGGATCCCAGCGCTTGCCTAGTTCTCACCTAGGCCTCGGCTCCCCTTAGGGCCAGGGAGGGCTGGGCTGCCGCGGGCTCCGTGGGCACTGCTGCTTGGCTGGTGGTCTCCGCAGCTGGAAACCAACTCCAAACGTCTTCTCCTTCGCGGAGAAGGCTGATATGACCTGAAGAAGCCCTGTGGGAAGTGGCCCTAGCAACCCACCCCTAGCCAGCTCGGGAGGGCCCCACCTAGGGCCTAGCTCCGAAACGGCCCAAAACGCTCTTGTAGGAGCTGCATTCTGCAAAGGGAAACTGGGCTCGGGGAACAAACCTCAGCCCCAATGCGGCTTGGCTCAGGATCCCAGCGCTTGCCTACTTCTCACCTAGCCCTCGGCTCCCCATAGGGCCAAGGAGGGGCTGGGATGCCTCGGGCTCCGTGGGAACTGCTGCTTGGCTGGTGGTCTCCGCAGCTGGAAACCAACTCCAAACGTCTTCTCCTTCGCGGAGAAGGCTGATGTGGCCTGAAGATGCCCTGTGTGCACTGGCCCTAGCAACCCACCCCTAGCCAGCTCGGGAGGGCCACACCTAGGGCCTTGCTCCGAAACGGCCCAAAACGCGCTTGTAGGAGCTGCATTCTGCAAAGGGGAATTGGGCACAGGGAACAAACCTCAGCCCCAATGCGGCTTGGCTCAGGATCCCAGTGTTTTCCTACTTCTCACCTAGCCCTCGGCTCCCCATAGGGCCAAGGAATGGCTGGGCTGCCTCGGGCTCCGTGGGCACTGCTGCTTGGCTGGTGGTCTCCGCAGCTGGAAACCAACTCCAAACGTCTTCTCTTTCGCGGAGAAGGCTGATGTGACCTGAAGAAGCCCTGTGTGAACTGGCCCTAGCAACCCACCCATAGCCAGCTCGGGAGGGCCCCACCTAGGGCCGAGCTCTGAAACGGCCCAAAACGTGCTTGTAGGAGCTACATTCTGCAAAGGGAAAGTGGGCTCGGGGAACAAACCTCAGCCCCAATGCGGCTTGGCTCAGGATCCCAGCGCTTGCCTAGTTCTCACCTAGGCCTCGGCTCCCCTAAGGGCCAAGGAGGGGCTGGGCTGCCTCCGGCTCCGTGGGCAGTGCTGCTTGGCTGGTGGTCTCCGCAGCTGGAAACCAACTCCAAACCTCTTCTCCTTCGCAGAGAAGGCTGATGTGGCCTGAAGAAGCCCTGTGTGCACTGGCCCTAGCAACCCACCCCTAGCCAGCTCGGGAGGGCCACACCTAGGGCCTAGCTTCGAAACTGCCTAAAACGCGCTTGTTGGAGCTGCATTCTGCAAAGGGAAACTGGGCTCGGGGAACAAACCTCAGCCCCAATGCGGCTTGGCTCAGGATCCCAGCGCTTGCCGAGTTCGCACGTAGCCCTCGGCTCCCCATAGGGCCAAGGAAGGGCTGGGCTGCCTCTGGCTCCGTGGGTACTGTTGCTTGGCTGGTGGTCTCCGCAGCTGGAAACCAACTCCAAACATCTTCTCCTTCGCGGAGAAGGCTGATGTGGCCTGAGGAATCCCTGTGTGCAGTGGCCCTAACAACCCACCCCTACCCAGCTCGGGAGGGCCCCACCTAGGGCCTAGCTTGGAAACGGCCCAAAACACGCTTGTAGGAGCTGCATTCTGCAAAGGGAAACTGGGCTCGGGGAACAAACCTCAGCCCCAATGGGGCTTGGCTCAGGATCTCAGCGCTTGCCTAGTTCTCACCTAGATCTAGGTTCCCCATAGGGCCAAGGGGGGGCTGGGCTGCCTCGGGCTCCGTGGGCACTGCTGCTTGGCTGGTGGTCTCCGCAGCTGGAAACCAACTCCAAACGTCTTCTCCTTCGCGGAGAAGGGTGATGTGGCCTGAAGAAGCCCTGTATGCACTGGCCCTAGCAATCCACCCCTAGCCAGCTCGGGAGGGCCCCACCTAGGGCCTAGCTCCGAAACAGCCCAAAACGCGCTTGTAGGAGCTACATTCTGCAAAGGGAAACTGGGCTCGGGGAACAAACCTCAGCCCCAATGCGGCTTGGCTCAGGATCCCAACGCATGCCTAGTTCTCACCTAGGCCTCGGCTCCCCTTAGGGCCAAGGACGGTCTGTGCTGCCTCGGGCTCCGTGGGCACTGCTGCTTGGCTGGTGGTCTCCGCAGCTGGAAACCAACTCCAAACGTCTTCTCCTTCGCGGAAAAGGCTGATGTGGCCTGAAGAAGCCCTGTGTGCACTTTCCCTAGCAACCCACCCCTAGCCAGCTCGGGAGGGCCCCACCTAGGGCCTAGCTCGGAAACGGCCCAAAACGCGCTTGTAGTAGCTGTATTCTGCAAAGGGAAACTGGGCTCGAGGAACAAACCTCAGCCCCAATGCGGCTTGGCTCAGGATCCCAGCGCTTGCCTAGTTCTCACCTAGACCTAGGATCCCCATAGGGCCAAGGAGGGGCTGGGCTGCCTCTGGCTACATGGGCACTGCTGCTTGGCTGGAGGTCTACGCAGCTGGAAACCAACTCCAAACGTGGTCTCCTTCGCGGAGAAGCCTGATGTGGGCTGAGGAAGCCCTGTGTGCACTGGCCCTAGCAACCCACCCCTAGCCAGCTCGGGATGGACCCACCTAGGGCCTAGCTCCGAAACGGTCCAAAACGCGCTTCTAGGAGCTGCATTCTGCAAAGGGAAACTGGGCTCGGGGAACAAACCTCAGCCCCAATGCGGCTTGGCTCAGGATCCCAGCGCTTGCCTAGTTCTCACCTAGGCCTCGGCTCCCCTTAGGGCCAGGGAGGGCTGGGCTGCCGCGGGCTCCGTGGGCACTGCTGCTTGGCTGGTGGTCTCCGCAGCTGGAAACCAACTCCAAACGTCTTCTCCTTCGCGGAGAAGGCTGATATGACCTGAAGAAGCCCTGTGGGAAGTGGCCCTAGCAACCCACCCCTAGCCAGCTCGGGAGGGCCCCACCTAGGGCCTAGCTCCGAAACGGCCCAAAACGCGCTTGTAGGAGCTGCATTCTGCAAAGGGAAACTGGGCTCGGGGAACAAACCTCAGCCCCAATGCGGCTTGGCTCAGGATTCCAGCGCTTGCCTAGTTCTCACCTAGCCCTCGGCTCCCCATAGGGCCAAGGAGGGGCTGGGATGCCTCGGGCTCCGTGGGAACTGCTGCTTGGCTGGTGGTCTCCGCAGCTGGAAACCAACTCCAAACGTCTTCTCCTTCGCGGAGAAGGCTGATGTGGCCTGAAGAAGCCCTGTGTGCACTGGCCCTAGCAACCCACCCCTAGCCAGCTCGGGAGGGCCCCAGGTAGGGCCTTGCTCCGAAACGGCCCAAAACGCGCTTGTAGGAGCTACATTCTGCAAAGGGAAAGTGGGCTCGGGGAACAAACCTCAGCCCCAATGCGGCTTGGCTCAGGATCCCAGCGCTTGCCTAGTTCTCACCTAGGCCTCGGCTCCCCTAAGGGCCAAGGAGGGGCTGGGCTGCCTCCGGCTCCGTGGGCACTGCTGCTTGGCTGGTGGTCTCCGCAGCTGGAAACCAACTCCAAACCTCTTCTCCTTCGCAGAGAAGGCTGATGTGGCCTGAAGAAGCCCTGTGTGCACTGGCCCTAGCAACCCACCCCTAGCCAGCTCGGGAGGGCCACACCTAGGGCCTAGCTTCGAAACTGCCTAAAACGCGCTTGTTGGAGCTGCATTCTGCAAAGGGAAACTGGGCTCGGGGAACAAACCTCAGCCCCAATGCGGCTTGGCTCAGGATCCCAGCGCTTGCCTAGTTCTCACCTAGGCCTCGGCTCCCCATAGGGCTAGGGAAGGTCTGGGCTTCCTCGGGCTCCGTGGGCACTGCTGCTTGGCTGGTGGTCTCCGCAGCTGGAAACCAACTCCAAACGTCTTCTCCTTCGCGGAGAAGGCTGATGTGGCCTGAAGAAGCCCTGTGTGCCCTGGCCCTAGCAACCCACCCCTAGCCAGCTCGGGAGGGCCCCACCTAGGGCCTAGCTCCGAAACGGCCCAAAACGCGCTTGTAGGAGCTGCATTCTGCAAAGGGAAACTGGGCTCGGGGAACAAACCTCAGCCCCAATGCGGCTTGGCTCAGGATCCCAGCGCTTGCCGAGTTCTCACGTAGCCATCGGCTCCCCATAGGGCCAAGGAAGGGCTGGGCTGCCTCTGGCTCCGTGGGTACTGCTGCTTGGCTGGTGGTCTCCGCAGCTGGAAACCAACTCCAAACGTCTTCTCCTTCGCGGAGAAGGCTGATGTGGCCTGAGGAAGCCCTGTGTGCAGTGGCCCTAACAACCCACCCCTACCCAGCTCGGGAGGGCCCCACCTAGGGCCTAGCTCCGAAACGGCCCAAAACACGCTTGTAGGAGCTGCATTCTGCAAAGGGAAACTGGGCTCGGGGAACAAACCTCAGCCCCAATGCGGCTTGGCTCAGGATCTCAGCGCTTGCCTAGTTCTCACCTAGATCTAGGTTCCCCATAGGGCCAAGGGGGGGCTGGGCTGCCTCGGGCTCCGTGGGCACTGCTGCTTGGCTGGTGGTCTCCGCAGCTGGAAACCAACTCCAAACGTCTTCTCCTTCGCGGAGAAGGCCTATGTGGCCTGAAGAAGCCCTGTATGCACTGGCCCTAGCAACCCACCCCTAACCAGCTCGGGAGGGCCCCACCTAGGGCCTAGCTCCGAAACAGCCCAAAACGCGCTTGTAGGAGCTACATTCTGCAAAGGGAAACTGGGCTCGGGGAACAAACCTCAGCCCCAATGCGGCTTGGCTCAGGATCCCAACGCATGCCTAGTTCTCACCTAGGCCTCGGCTCCCCTTAGGGCCAAGGACGGTCTGGGCTGCCTCGGGCTCCGTGGGCACTGCTGCTTGGGTGGTGGTCTCCGCAGCTGGAAACCAACTCCAAACGTCTTCTCCTTCGCGGAAAAGGCTGATGTGGCCTGAAGAAGCCCTGTGTGCACTTTCCCTAGCAACCCACCCCTAGCCAGCTGGGGAGGGCCCCACCTATGGCCTAGCTCGGAAACGGCCCAAAACGCGCTTGTAGGAGCTGTATTCTGCAAAGGGAAACTAGGCTCGGGGAACAAACCTCAGCCCCAATGCGGCTTGGCTCAGGATCCCAGCGCTTGCCTAGTTCTCACCTAGAACTAGGATCCCCATAGGGCCAAGGAGGGGCTGGGCTGCCTCTGGCTACATGGGCACTGCTGCTTGGCTGGTGGTCTACGCAGCTGGAAACCAACTCCAAACGTGGTCTCCTTCGCGGAGAAGCCTGATGTGGGCTGAGGAAGCCCTGTGTGCACTGGCCCTAGCAACCCACCCCTAGCCAGCTCGGGATGGACCCACCTAGGGCCTAGCTCCGAAACGGTCCAAAACGCGCTTCTAGGAGCTGCATTCTGCAAAGGGAAACTGGGCTCGGGGAACAAACCTCAGCCCCAATGCGGCTTGGCTCAGGATCCCAGCGCTTGCCTAGTTCTCACCTAGGCCTCGGCTCCCCTTAGGGCCAGGGAGGGCTGGGCTGCCGCGGGCTCCGTGGGCACTGCTGCTTGGCTGGTGGTCTCCGCAGCTGGAAACCAACTCCAAACGTCTTCTCCTTCGCGGAGAAGGCTGATATGACCTGAAGAAGCCCTGTGGGAAGTGGCCCTAGCAACCCACCCCTAGCCAGCTCGGGAGGGCCCCACCTAGGGCCTAGCTCCGAAACGGCCCAAAACGCGCTTGTAGGAGCTGCATTCTGCAAAGGGAAACTGGGCTCGGGGAACAAACCTCAGCCCCAATGCGGCTTGGCTCAGGATCCCAGCGCTTGCCTAGTTCTCACCTAGATCTAGGTTCCCCATAGGGCCAAGGGGGGGCTGGGCTGCCTCGGGTTCCGTGGGCACTGCTGCTTGGCTGGTGGTCTCCGCAGCTGGAAACCAACTCCAAACGTCTTCTCCTTCGCGGAGAAGGCCTATGTGGCCTGAAGAAGCCCTGTATGCACTGGCCCTAGCAATCCACCCCTAGCCAGCTCGGGAGGGCCCCACCTAGGGCCTAGCTCCGAAATAGCCCAAAACGCGCTTGTAGGAGCTACATTCTGTAAAGGGAAACTGGGCTCGGGGAACAAACCTCAGCCCCAATGCGGCTTGGCTCAGGATCCCAACGCATGCCTAGTTCTCACCTAGGCCTCGGCTCCCCTTAGGGCCAAGGACGGTCTGGGCTGCCTCGGGCTCCGTGGGCACTGCTGCTTGGCTGGTGGTCTCCGCAGCTGGAAACCAACTCCAAACGTCTTCTCCTTCGCGGAAAAGGCTGATGTGGCCTGAAGAAGCCCTGTGTGCACTGGCCCTAGCAACCCACCCCTAGCCAGCTCGGGAGGGCCACACCTAGGGCCTAGCTTCGAAACTGCCTAAAACGCGCTTGTTGGAGCTGCATTCTGCAAAGGGAAACTGGGCTCGGGGAACAAACCTCAGCCCCAATGCGGCTTGGCTCAGGATCCCAGCGCTTGCCTAGTTCTCACCTAGGCCTCAGCTCCCCATAGGGCCAGGGACGGTCTGGGCTTCCTCGGGCTCCGTGGGCACTGCTGCTTGGGTGGTGGTCTCCGCAGCTGGAAACCAACTCCAAACGTCTTCTCCTTCGCGGAAAAGGCTGATGTGGCCTGAAGAAGCCCTGTGTGCACTTTCCCTAGCAACCCACCCCTAGCCAGCTCGGGAGGGCCCCACCTAGGGCCTAGCTCGGAAACGGCCCAAAACGCGCTTGTAGGAGCTGTATTCTGCAAAGGGAAACTAGGCTCGGGGAACAAACCTCAGCCCCAATGCGGCTTGGCTCAGGATCCCAGCGCTTGCCTAGTTCTCACCTAGACCTAGGATCCCCATAGGGCCAAGGAGGGGCTGGGCTGCCTCTGGCTACATGGGCACTGCTGCTTGGCTGGTGGTCTACGCAGCTGGAAACCAACTCCAAACGTGGTCTCCTTCGCGGAGAAGCCTGATGTGGGCTGAGGAAGCCCTGTGTGCACTGGCCCTAGCAACCCACCCCTAGCCAGCTCGGGATGGACCCACCTAGGGCCTAGCTCCGAAACGGTCCAAAACGCGCTTCTAGGAGCTGCATTCTGCAAAGGGAAACTGGGCTCGGGGAACAAACCTCAGCCCCAATGCGGCTTGGCTCAGGATCCCAGCGCTTGCCTAGTTCTCACCTAGGCCTCGGCTCCCCTTAGGGCCAGGGAGGGCTGGGCTGCCTCGGGCTCCGTGGGCACTGCTGCTTGGCTGGTGGTCTCCGCAGCTGGAAACCAACTCCAAACGTCTTCTCCTTCGCGGAGAAGGCTGATATGACCTGAAGAAGCCCTGTGGGAAGTGGCCCTAGCAACCCACCCCTAGCCAGCTCGGGAGGGCCCCACCTAGGGCCTAGCTCCGAAACGGGCCAAAACGCGCTTCTAGGAGCTGCATTCTGCAAAGGGAAACTGGGCTCGGGGAACAAACCTCAGCCCCAATGCGGCTTGGCTCAGGATCCCAGCGCTTGCCTAGTTCTCACCTAGATCTAGGTTCCCCATAGGGCCAAGGGGGGGCTGGGCTGCCTCGGGCTCCGTGGGCACTGCTGCTTGGCTGGTGGTCTCCGCAGCTGGAAACCAACTCCAAACGTCTTCTCCTTCGCGGAGAAGGCCTATGTGGCCTGAAGAAGCCCTGTATGCACTGGCCCTAGCAATCCACCCCTAGCCAGCTCGGGAGGGCCCCACCTAGGGCCTAGCTCCGAAACAGCCCAAAACGCGCTTGTAGGAGATACATTCTGCAAAGGGAAACTGGGCTCGGGGAACAAACCTCAGCCCCAATGCGGCTTGGCTCAGGATCCCAACGCATGCCTAGTTCTCACCTAGGCCTCGGCTCCCCTTAGGGCCAAGGACGGTCTGGGCTGCCTCGGGCTCCGTGGGCACTGCTGCTTGGCTGGTGGTCTCCGCAGCTGGAAACCAACTCCAAACGTCTTCTCCTTCGCGGAAAAGGCTGATGTGGCCTGAAGAAGCCCTGTGTGCACTGGCCCTAGGAACCCACCCCTAGCCAGCTCGGGAGGGCCACACCTAGGGCCTAGCTTCGAAACTGCCTAAAACGCGCTTGTTGGAGCTGCATTCTGCAAAGGGAAACTGGGCTCGGGGAACAAACCTCAGCCCCAATGCGGCTTGGCTCAGGATCCCAGCGCCTGCCTAGTTCTCACCTAGGCCTCAGCTCCCCATAGGGCCAGGGACGGTCTGGGCTTCCTCGGGCTCCGTGGGCACTCCTGCTTGGCTGGTGGTCTCCGCAGCTGGAAACCAACTCCAAACGTCTTCTCCTTCGCGGAGAAGGCTGATGTGGCCTGAGGAAGCCCTGTGTGCAGTGGCCCTAACAACCCACCCCTACCCAGCTCGGGAGGGCCCCACCTAGGGCCTAGCTTGGAAACGGCCCAAAACACGCTTGTAGGAGCTGCATTCTGCAAAGGGAAACTGGGCTCGGGGAACAAAACTCAGCCCCAATGCGGCTTGGCTCAGGATCTCAGCGCTTGCCTAGTTCTCACCTAGATCTAGGTTCCCCATAGGGCCAGGGACGGTCTGGGCTTCCTCGGGCTCCGTGGGCACTGCTGCATGGCTGGTGGTCTCCGCAGCTGGAAACCAACTCCAAACGTCTTCTCCTTCGCAGAGAAGGCTGATATGACCTGAAGAAGCCCTGTGGGAAGTGGCCCTAGCAACCCACCCCTAGCCAGCTCGGGAGGGCCCCACCTAGGGCCTAGCTCCGAAACGGCCCAAAACGCGCTTGTAGGAGCTGCATTCTGCAAAGGGAAACTGGGCTCGGGGAACAAACCTCAGCCCCAATGCGGCTTGGCTCAGGATCCCAGCGCTTGCCTAGTTCTCACCTAGCCCTCGGCTCCCCATAGGGCCAAGGAGGGGCTGGGATGCCTCGGGCTCCGTGGGAACTGCTGCTTGGCTGGTGGTCTCCGCAGCTGGAAACCAACTCCAAACGTCTTCTCCATTGCGGAGAAGGCTGATGTGGCCTGAAGAAGCCCTGTGTGCACTGGCCCTAGCAACCCACCCCTAGCCAGCTCGGGAGGGCCCCAGGTAGGGCCATGCTCCGAAACGGCCCAAAACGCGCTTGTAGGAGCTGCATTCTGCAAAGGGAAAGTGGGCTAGGGGAACAAACCTCAGCCCCAATGCGGCTTGGCTCAGGATCCCTGCGCTTGCCTAGTTCTCACCTAGGCCTCGGCTCCCCATAGGGCCAACGAGGGCTGGGCTGCCTCGGGCTCCGTGGGCACTGCTGATTGGCTGGTGGTCTCCGCAGCTGGAAACCAACTCCAAACGTCTTCTCCTTCGCGGAGAAGGCTGATGTGGCCTGAAGAAGCCCTGTGTGCCCTGGCCCTAGCAACCCACACTTAGCCAGCCCGGGAGGGCCCCAGGTAGGGCCTTGCTCGACACGGCCCAAAACGCGCTTGTAGGAGCTGCATTCTGCAAAGGGAAAGTGGGCTCGGGGAACAAAGCTCAGCCCCAATGCGGCTTGGCTCAGGATCCCAGCGCCTGCCTAGTTCTCACCTAGCCCTCTGCTCCCCAGAGGGCCAAGGAGGGGCTGGGCTGACTCTGGCTCCGTGGGCACTCCTGCTTGGCTGGTGGTCTCCGCAGCTGGAAACCAACTCCAAACTTCTTCTCCTTTGCGGAGAAGGATGATGTGGCCTGAAGAAGCCCTGTGTGTACTGGCCCTTGCAACCCACCCCTACCCAGCTCGGGAGGGCCCCACCTATGGCCTAGCTCGGAAACGGCCCAAAACGCGCTTGTAGGAGCTGCATTCTGCAAAGGGTAACTGGGCTCGGGGAGCAAACCTCAGCCCCAATACGGCTTGGCTCAGGATCCCAGCGCTTGCCTAGTTCTCACCTAGCCCTCGGCTCCCCTTAGGGCCAAGGACGGTCTGGGCTGCCTCGGGCTCCGTGGGCACTGCTGCTTGGCTGGTGGTCTCCGCAGCTGGAAACCAACTCCAAACGTCTTCTCCTTCGCGGAGAAGGCCTATGTGGCCTGAAGAAGCCCTGTATGCACTGGCCCTAGCAATCCACCCCTAGCCAGCTCGGGAGGGCCCCACCTAGGGCCTAGCTCCGAAACAGCCCAAAACGCGCTTGTAGGAGCTACATTCTGCAAAGGGAAACTGGGCTCGGGGAACAAACCTCAGCCCCAATGCGGCTTGGCTCAGGATCCCAACGCATGCCTAGTTCTCACCTAGGCCTCGGCTCCCCTTAGGGCCAAGGACGGTCTGGGCTGCCTCGGGCTCCGTGGGCACTGCTGCTTGGCTGGTGGTCTCCGCAGCTGGAAACCAACTCCAAACGTCTTCTCCTTCGCGGAAAAGGCTGATGTGGCCTGAAGAAGCCCTGTGTGCACTGGCCCTAGCAACCCACCCCTAGCCAGCTCGGGAGGGCCACACCTAGGGCCTAGCTTCGAAACAGCCCAAAACGCGCTTGTAGGAGCTACATTCTGCAAAGGGAAACTGGGCTCGGGGAACAAACCTCAGCCCCAATGCGGCTTGGCTCAGGATCCCAGCGCCTGCCTAGTTCTCACCTAGCCCTCTGCTCCCCAGAGGGCCAAGGAGGGGCTGGGCTGACTCTGGCTCCGTGGGCACTCCTGCTTGGCTGGTGGTCTCCGCAGCTGGAAACCAACTCCAAACGTCTTCTCCTTCGCGGAGAAGGCCTATGTGGCCTGAAGAAGCCCTGTGTGTACTGGCCCTTGCAACCCACCCCTACCCAGCTCGGGAGGGCCCCACCTAGGGCCTAGCTCGGAAACGGCCCAAAACGCGCTTGTAGGAGCTGCATTCTGCAAAGGGTAACTGGGCTCGGGGAGCAAACCTCAGCCCCAATGCGGCTTGGCTCAGGATCCCAGCGCTTGCCTAGTTCTCACCTAGCCCTCGGCTCCCCTTAGGGCCAAGGACGGTCTGGGCTGCCTCGGGCTCCGTGGGCACTGCTGCTTGGCTGGTGGTCTCCGCAGCTGGAAACCAACTCCAAACGTCTTCTCCTTCGCGGAGAAGGTCTATGTGGCCTGAAGAAGCCCTGTATGCACTGGCCCTAGCAATCCACCCCTAGCCAGCTCGGGAGGGCCCCACCTAGGGCCTAGCTCCGAAACAGCCCAAAACGCGCTTGTAGGAGCTACATTCTGCAAAGGGAAACTGGGCTCGGGGAACAAACCTCAGCCCCAATGCGGCTTGGCTCAGGATCCCAACGCATGCCTAGTTCTCACCTAGGCCTCGGCTCCCCTTAGGGCCAAGGACGGTCTGGGCTGCCTCGGGCTCCGTGGGCACTGCTGCTTGGCTGGTGGTCTCCGCAGCTGGAAACCAACTCCAAACGTCTTCTCCTTCGCGGAAAAGGCTGATGTGGCCTGAAGAAGCCCTGTGTGCACTGGCCCTAGCAACCCACCCCTAGCCAGCTCGGGAGGGCCACACCTAGGGCCTAGCTTCGAAACTGCCTAAAACGCGCTTGTTGGAGCTGCATTCTGCAAAGGGAAACTGGGCTCGGGGAACAAACCTCAGCCCCAATGCGGCTTGGCTCAGGATCCCAGCGCCTGCCTAGTTCTCACCTAGGCCTCAGCTCCCCATAGGGCCAGGGACGGTCTGGGCTTCCTCGGGCTCCGTGGGCACTGCTGCTTGGCTGGTGGTCTCCGCAGCTGGAAACCAACTCCAAACGTCCTCTCCTTCGCGGAGAAGGCTGATGTGGCCTGAAGAAGCCCTGTGTGCCCTGGCCCTAGCAACCCACCCCTAGCCAGCTCGGGAGGGCCCCACCTAGGGCCTAGCTCCGAAACGGCCCAAAACGCGCTTGTAGGAGCTGCATTCTGCAAAGGGAAACTGGGCTCGGGGAACAAACCTCAGCCCCAATGCGGCTTGGCTCAGGATCCCAGCGTTTGCAGAGTTCTCACGTAGCCCTCGGCTCCCCATAGGGCCAAGGAAGGGCTGGGCTGCCTCTGGCTCCGTGGGTACTGCTGCTTGGCTGGTGGTCTCCGCAGCTGGAAACCAACTCCAAACGTCTTCTCCTTCGCGGAGAAGGCTGATGTGGCCTGAGGAAGCCCTGTGTGCAGTGGCCCTAACAACCCACCCCTACCCAGCTCGGGAGGGCCCCACCTAGGGCCTAGCTTGGAAACGGCCCAAAACACGCTTGTAGGAGCTGCATTCTGCAAAGGGAAACTGGGCTCGGGGAACAAACCTCAGCCCCAATGCGGCTTGGCTCAGGATCTCAGCGCTTGCCTAGTTCTCACCTAGATCTAGGTTCCCCATAGGGCCAAGGGGGGGCTGGGCTGCCTCGGGCTCCGTGGGCACTGCTGCTTGGCTGGTGGTCTCCGCAGCTGGAAACCAACTCCAAACGTCTTCTCCTTCGCGGAGAAGGCCTATGTGGCCTGAAGAAGCCCTGTATGCACTGGCCCTAGCAACCCACCCCTAGCCAGCTCGGGAGGGCCCCACCTAGGGCCTAGCTCCGAAACAGCCCAAAACGCGCTTGTAGGAGCTACATTCTGCAAAGGGAAACTGGGCTCGGGGAACAAACCTCAGCCCCAATGCGGCTTGGCTCAGGATCCCAACGCATGCCTAGTTCTCACCTAGGCCTCGGCTCCCCTTAGGGCCAAGGACGGTCTGGGCTGCCTCGGGCTCCGTGGGCACTGCTGCTTGGC
Organism: Sus scrofa; assembly: GCF_054392235.1. Lineage (NCBI taxonomy): Eukaryota > Metazoa > Chordata > Mammalia > Artiodactyla > Suidae > Sus > Sus scrofa. The sequence goes on along the minus strand of NC_139385.1, from coordinate 49,801,669 downwards.
TGGTGGTCTCCGCAGCTGGAAACCAACTCCAAACGTCTTCTCCTTCGCAGAGAAGGCTGATATGACCTGAAGAAGCCCTGTGGGAAGTGGCCCTAGCAACCCACCCCTAGCCAGCTTGGGAGGGCCCCACCTAGGGCCTTGCTCCGAAACGGCCCAAAACGCGCTTGTAGGAGCTGCATTCTGCAAAGGGAAACTGGGCTCGGGGAACAAACCTCAGCCCCAATGCGGCTTGGCTCAGGATCCCAGCGCTTGCCTAGTTCTCACCTAGCCCTCGGCTCCCCATAGGGCCAAGGAGGGGCTGGGATGCCTCGGGCTCCGTGGGAACTGCTGCTTGGCTGGTGGTCTCCGCAGCTGGAAACCAACTCCAAACGTCTTCTCCATTGCGGAGAAGGCTGATGTGGCCTGAAGAAGCCCTGTGTGCACTGGCCCTAGCAACCCACCCCTAGCCAGCTCGGGAGGGCCCCAGGTAGGGCCATGCTCCGAAACGGCCCAAAACGCGCTTGTAGGAGCTGCATTCTGCAAAGGGAAAGTGGGCTCGGGGAACAAACCTCAGCCCCAATGCGGCTTGGCTCAGGATCCCTGCGCTTGCCTAGTTCTCACCTAGGCCTCGGCTCCCCATAGGGCCAACGAGGGCTGGGCTGCCTCGGGCTCCGTGGGCACTGCTGCTTGGCTGGTGGTCTCCGCAGCTGGAAACCAACTCCAAACGTCTTCTCCTTCGCGGAGAAGGCTGATGTGGCCTGAAGAAGCCCTGTGTGCCCTGGCCCTAGCAACCCACACTTAGCCAGCCCGGGAGGGCCCCAGGTAGGGCCTTGCTCGACACGGCCCAAAACGCGCTTGTAGGAGCTGCATTCTGCAAAGGGAAAGTGGGCTCGGGGAACAAAGCTCAGCCCGAATGCGGCTTGGCTCAGGATCCCAGCGCTTGCCTAGTTTTCACCTAGCCCTCGCCTCCCAATAGGGCCAAGGAGGGGCTGGGCTGACTCTGGCTCCGTGGGCACTCCTGCTTGGCTGGTGGTCTCCGCAGGTGGAAACCAACTCCAAACTTCTTCTCCTTTGCGGAGAAGGCTGATGTTGCCTGAAGAAGCCCTGTGTGTACTGGCCCTTGCAACCCACCCCTACCCAGCTCGGGAGGGCCCCACCTATGGCCTAGCTCGGAAACGGCCCAAAACGCGCTTGTAGGAGCTGCATTCTGCAAAGGGTAACTGGGCTCGGGGAGCAAACCTCAGCCCCAATGCGGCTTGGCTCAGGATCCCAGCGCTTGCCTAATTCTCACCTAGCCCTCGGCTCCCCATAAGGCCAAGGAGGGTCTGGGCTGCCTCGGGCTCCGTGGGCACTGCTGCTTGGCTGGTGGTCTCCGCAGCTGGAAACCAACTCCAAACGTCTTCTCCTTCGCGGAGAAGGCTGATGTGGCCTGAAGACGCCCTGTGTGCACTTGCCCTAGCAACCCACCCCTAGCCAGCTCTGGAGGGCCCTACCTAGGGCCTAGCTTCGAAACGGCCCAAAACGCGCTTGTAGGAGCTGCATTCTGCAAAGGGAAACTGGGCTCGGGGAACAAACCTCAGCCCCAATGCGGCTTGGCTCAGGATCCCAGCGCTTGCCTAGTTCTCACCTAGGCCTCGGCTCCCCATAGGGCCAAGGAGGGGCTGGGCTGACTCTGGCTCCGTGGGCACTGCTGCTTGGCTGGTGGTCTCCGCAGCTGGAAAGCAACTCCAAACGTCTTCTCCTTCGCGGAGAAGGCTGATGTGGCCTGAAGAAGCCCTGTGTGCACTTGCCCTAGCAACCCACCCCTAGCCAGCTCGGGAGGGCCCCACCTAGGGCCTACCTTCGAAACGGCCCAAAACGCGCTTGTAGGAGCTGCATTCTGCAAAGGGAAAGTGGGCTCGGGGAACAAACCTCAGCCCCAATGCGGCTTGGCTCAGGATCCCAGCGCTTGCCTAGTTCTCACCTAGGCCTCGGCTCCCCATAGGGCCAAGGAGGGGCTGGGCTGCCTCGGGCTCCCTGGGCACTGCTGCTTGGCTGGTGGTCTCCGCAGCTGGAAACCAACTCCAAACGTCTTCTCCTTCGCGGAGAAGGCTGATGTGGCCTGAAGACGCCCTGTGTGCAATGGCCCTAACAACCCACCCCTAGCCAGCTCGGGAGGGCCTCACCTAGGGCCTAGCTTCGAAATGGCCCAAAACGCGCTTGTAGGAGCTGCATTCTGCAAAGGGAAACTGGGCTCGGGGAACAAACCTCAGCCCCAATGCGGCTTGGCTCAGGATCCCAGCGCTTGCCTAGTTCTCACATAGGCCTCGGCTCCCCATAGGGCCAAGGAGGGGCTGGGCTGCCTCGGGCTCCGTGGGCACTGCTGCTTGGCTGGTGGTCTCCGCAGCTGGAAACCAACTCCAAACGTCTTCTCCTTCGCGGAGAAGGCTGATTTGGCCTGAAGAAGCCCTGTGTGCACTGGCCCTAGCAACCCACCCCTAGCCAGCTCGGGAGGGCCCCACCTAGGGCCTAGCTCCGAAACGGCCCAAAACGCGCTTGTAGGAGCTGCATTCTGCACAGGGAAACTGGGCTCGGGTAACAAACCTCAGCCCCAATGCGGCTTGGCTCAAGATCCCAGCGCTTGCCTACTTCTCACCTAGCCCTCGGCTCCCCATAGGGCCAAGGAGGGTCTGGGCTGACTCTGGCTCCGTGGGCACTGCTGCTTGGCTGGTGGTCTCCGCAGCTGGAAACCAACTACAAACGTCTTCTCCTTCGCGGAGAAGGCTGATGTGGCCTGAAGAAGCCCTGTGTGCACTGGCCCTAGCAACCCACACCTAGCCAGCTCGGGAGGGCCTCACCTAGGGCCTAGCTTCGAAACGGCCCAAAACGCGCTTGTAGGAGCTGCATTCTGCAAAGGGAAACTGGGCTCGGGGAACAAACCTCAGCCCCAATGCGGCTTGGCTCAGGATCCCAGCGCTTGCCTAGTTCTCACCTAGCCCTCGGCTCCCCATAGGGCCAAGGAGGGGCTGGGATGCCTCGGGCTCCGTGGGAACTGCTGCTTGGCTGGTGGTCTCCGCAGCTGGAAACCAACTCCAAACGAATTCTCCTTCCCGGAGAAGGCTGATGTGGCCTGAAGAAGCCCTGTGTGCACTGGCCCTAGCAACCCACCCCTAGCCAGCTCGGGAGGGCCCCAGGTAGGGCCATGCTCCGAAACGGCCCAAAACGCGCTTGTAGGAGCTGCATTCTGCAAAGGGAAAGTGGGCTAGGGGAACAAACCTCAGCCCCAATGCGGCTTGGCTCAGGATCCCTGCGCTTGCCTAGTTCTCACCTAGGCCTCGGCTCCCCATAGGGCCAAGGAGGGCTGGGCTGCCTCGGGCTCCGTGGGCACTGCTGCTTGGCTGGTGGTCTCCGCAGCTGGAAACCAACTCCAAACGTCTTCTCCTTCGCGGAGAAGGCTGATGTGGCCTGAAGAAGCCCTGTGTGCCCTGGCCCTAGCAACCCACACTTAGCCAGCCCGGGAGGGCCCCAGGTAGGGCCTTGCTCGACACGGCCCAAAACGCGCTTGTAAGAGCTGCATTCTGCAAAGGGAAAGTGGGCTCGGGGAACAAAGCTCAGCCCCAATGCGGCTTGGCTCAGGATCCCAGCGCTTGCCTAGTTTTCACCTAGCCCTCGCCTCCCAATAGGGCCAAGGAGGGGCTGGGCTGACTCTGGCTCCGTGGGCACTGCTGCTTGGCTGGTGGTCTCCGCAGGTGGAAACCAACTCCAAACTTCTTCTCCTTCGCGGAGAAGGCTGATGTGGCCTGAAGAAGCCCTGTGTGTACTGGCCCTAGCAACCCACCCCTAGACAGCTCGGGAGGTCCCCACCTAGGGCCGAGCTCGGAAACGGCCCAAAACGCGCTTCTAGGAGCTGCATTCTGCAAAGGGAAACTGGGCTCGGGGAACAAACCTCAGCCCCAATGCGGCTTGGCTCAGAATCCCAGCGCTTGCCTAATTCTCACCTAGCCCTCGGTTCCCCTTAGGGCCAAGGAGGGTCTGGGCTGCCTCCGGCTCCGTGGGAACTGCTGCTTGGCTGGTGGTCTCGGCAGCTGGAAACCAACTCCAAACGTCTTCTCCTTCGCGGAGAAGGCTGATGTGGCCTGAAGAAGCCCTGTGTGCACTTGCCCTAGCAACCCACCCCTAGCCAGCTCTGGAGGGCCCTACCTAGGGCCTAGCTTCGAAACGGCCCAAAACGCGCTTGTAGGAGCTGCATTCTGCAAAGGGAAACTGGGCTCGGGGAACAAACCTCAGCCCCAATGCGGCTTGGCTCAGGATCCCAGCGCTTGCCTAGTTCTCACCTAGGCCTCGGCTCCCCATAGGGCCAAGGAGGGGCTGGGCTGACTCTGGCTCCGTGGGCACTGCTGCTTGGCTGGTGGTCTCCGCAGCTGGAAACCAACTCCAAACGTCTTCTCCTTCGCGGAGAAGGCTGATGTGGCCTGAAGAAGCCCTGTGTGCACTGGCCCTAGCAACCCACTCCTAGACAGCTCCGGAGGGCCCCAGGTAGGGCCTTGCTCCGAAACGGTCAAAAACGCGCTTGTAGGAGCTGCATTCTGCAAAGGGAAACTGGGCTCGGGGAACAAACCTCAGCCCCAATGCGGCTTGGCTCAGGATCCCAACCCATGCCTAGTTCTCACCTAGGCCTCGGCTCCCCATAGGGCCAAGGACGGTCTGGGCTGCCTCGGGCTCCGTGGGCACTGCTGCTTGGCTGGTGGTCTCCGCAGCTGGAAACCAACTCCAAACGTCTTCTCCTTCGCGGAAAAGGCTGATGTGACCTGAAGAAGCCCTGTGTGCACTGGCCCTAGCAACCCACCCATAGCCAGCTCGGGAGGGCCCCACCTAGGGCCGAGCTCCGAAACGGTCGTAAACGCGCTTGTAGGAGCTGCATTCTGCAAAGGGAAACTGGGCTCGGGGAACAAACCTCAGCCCCAATGCGGCTTGGCTCAGGATCCCAGCGCTTGCCTAGTTCTCACCTAGCCCTCGGCTCCCCATAGGGACAAGGAGGGTCTGGGCTGCCTCTGGCTCCGTGGGCACTGCTGCTTAGCTGGTGGTCTCCGCAGCTGGAAACCAACTCCAAACGTCTTCTCCTTCGCGGAGAAGGCTGATGTGGCCTGAAGAAGCCCTGTGTGCACTGGCCCTAGCAACCCACCCCTAGCCAGCTCGGGAGGGCCCCAGGTAGGGCCATGCTCCGAAACGGCCCAAAACGCGCTTGTAGGAGCTGCATTCTGCAAAGGGAAAGTGGGCTAGGGGAACAAACCTCAGCCCCAATGCGGCTTGGCTCAGGATCCCTGCGCTTGCCTAGTTCTCACCTAGGCCTCGGCTCCCCATAGGGCCAAGGAGGGCTGGGCTGCCTCGGGCTCCGTGGGCACTGCTGCTTGGCTGGTGGTCTCCGCAGCTGGAAACCAACTCCAAACGTCTTCTCCTTCGCGGAGAAGGCTGATGTGGCCTGAAGAAGCCCTGTGTGCCCTGGCCCTAGCAACCCACACTTAGCCAGCCCGGGAGGGCCCCAGGTAGGGCCTTGCTCGACACGGCCCAAAACGCGCTTGTAGGAGCTGCATTCTGCAAAGGGAAAGTGGGCTCGGGGAACAAAGCTCAGCCCCAATGCGGCTTGGCTCAGGATCCCAGCGCTTGCCTAGTTTTCACCTAGCCCTCGCCTCCCAATAGGGCCAAGGAGGGGCTGGGCTGACTCTGGCTCCGTGGGCACTGCTGCTTGGCTGGTGGTCTCCGCAGGTGGAAACCAACTCCAAACTTCTTCTCCTTTGCGGAGAAGGCTGATGTGGCCTGAAGAAGCCCTGTGTGTACTGGCCCTAGCAACCCACCCCTAGACAGCTCGGGAGGTCCCCACCTAGGGCCGAGCTCGGAAACGGCCCAAAACGCGCTTCTAGGAGCTGCATTCTGCAAAGGGAAACTGGGCTCGGGGAACAAACCTCAGCCCCAATGCGGCTTGGCTCAGGATCCCAGCGCCTGCCTAGTTCTCACCTAGCCCTCTGCTCCCCAGAGGGCCAAGGAGGGGCTGGGCTGACTCTGGCTCCGTGGGCACTCCTGCTTGGCTGGTGGTCTCCGCAGCTGGAAACCAACTCCAAACGTCTTCTCCTTCGCGGAGAAGGCTGATGTGGCCTGAAGAAGCCCTGTGTGCACTGGCCCTAGCAACCCACCCCTAGCCAGCTCGGGAGGGCCCCACCTAGGGCCGAGCTCCGAAACGGTCGTAAACGCGCTTGTAGGAGCTGCATTCTGCAAAGGGAAACTGGGCTCGGGGAACAAACCTCAGCCCCCATGCGGCTTGGCTCAGGATGCCAGTGCTTGCCTAGTTCTCACCTAGCCCTCGGCTCCCGATAGGGCCAAGGAGGGTCTGGGCTGCCTCTGGCTCCGTGGGCACTGCTGCTTAGCTGGTGGTCTCCGCAGCTGGAAACCAACTCCAAACGTCTTCTCCTTCGCGGAGAAGGCTGATGTGGCCTGAAGAAGCCCTGTGTGCACTGGCCCTAGCAACCCACCCATAGCCAGCTCGGGAATGCCCCACCTAGGGCCTAGCTCGGAAACGGCCCAAAACGCGCTTGTAGGAGCTGCATTCTGCAAAGGGAAACTGGGCTCGGGGAACAAACCTCAGCCCCAATGCGGCTTGGCTCAGGATCCCAGCGCTTGCCTAGTTCTCACCTAGGCCTCGGCTCCCCATAGGGCCAAGGACGGTCTGGGCTGCCTCGGGCTCCGTGGGCACTGCTGCTTGGCTGGTGGTCTCCGCAGCTGGAAAGCAACTCCAAACGTCTTCTCCTTCGCGGAGAAGGCTGATGTGGCCTGAAGAAGCCCTGTGTGCACTTGCCCTAGCAACCCACCCCTAGCCAGCTCGGGAGGGCCCCACCTAGGGCCTACCTTCGAAACGGCCCAAAACGCGCTTGTAGGAGCTGCATTCTGCAAAGGGAAAGTGGGCTCGGGGAACAAACCTCAGCCCCAATGCGGCTTGGCTCAGGATCCCAGCGCTTGCCTAGTTCTCACCTAGGCCTCGGCTCCCCATAGGGCCAAGGAGGGGCTGGGCTGCCTCGGGCTCCCTGGGCACTGCTGCTTGGCTGGTGGTCTCCGCAGCTGGAAACCAACTCCAAACGTCTTCTCCTTCGCGGAGAAGGCTGATGTGGCCTGAAGAAGCCCTGTGTGCAATGGCCCTAGCAACCCACCCCTAGCCAGCTCGGGAGGGCCCCACCTAGGGCCTAGCTCGAAAAGGGCACCAAACGCGCTTGTAGGACCTGCATTCTGCAAAGGGGAACTGGGCTCGGGGAACAAACCTCAGCCCCAATGCGGCTTGGCTCAGGATCCCAGCGCTTGCCTAGTTCTCACCTAGCCCTCGGCTCCCCATAGGGCCAAGGAGGGGCTGGGCTGCCTCTGGCTCCGTGGGCACTGCTGCTTGGCTGGTGGTCTCCGCAGCTGGAAACCAAGTCCAAACATCTTCTCCTTCGCGGAGAAGGCTGATGTGCCCTGAAGAAGACCTGTGTGCACTTGCCCTAGCAACCCACCCCTAGCCAGTTAGGGAGGGCCCCACCAAGGGCCTAGCTTCGAAACGGCCCAAAACGTACTTGAAGGAGCTGCATTCTGCAAAGGGAAACTGGGCTCGGGGAACAAACCTCAGCCCCAATGCGGCTTGGCTCAGGATCCCAGCGCTTGCCTAGTTCTCACCTAGGCCTCGGCTCCCCATAAGGCCAAGGACGGTCTGGGCTGCCTCGGGCTCCATGGGCACTGCTGCTTGGCTGGTGGTCTCCGCAGCTGGAAAACAACTCCAAACGTGTTCTCCTTCGCGGAGAAGGCTGATGTGCCCTGAAGAAGCCCTGTGTGCCCTGGCCCTAGCAACTCACCCCTAGCCAGCTCTGGAGGGCCCCACCTGGGCCTAGCTTCGAAACTGCCCAAAACGCGCTTGTAGGAGCTGCATTCTGCAAAGGGAAACTGGGCTCGGGGAACAAACCTCAGCCCCAATGCGGCTTGGCTCAGGATCCCAGCGCTTGCCTACTTCTCACCTAGGCCTCGGCTCCCCATAGGGCCAAGGAGGGTCTGGGCTGACTCTGGCTCCGTGGGCACTGCTGCTTGGCTGGTGGTCTCCGCAGCTGGAAACCAACTCCAAACGTCTTCTCCTTCGTGGAGAAGGCTGATGTGGCCTGAAGAAGCCCTGTGTGCACTGGCCCTAGCAACCCACCCCTAGCCAGCTCGGGAGGGCCCAACCTAGGGATTACCTTCGAAACAGCCCAAAACGCGCTTGTAGGAGCTGCATTCTGCAAAGGGAAACTGGGCTCGGGGAACAAACCTCAGCCCCAATGCGGCTTGGCTCAGGATCCCAGCGCTTGCCTAGTTCTCACCTAGGCCTCGGCTCCCCATAGGGCCAAGGATGCGCTGGGCTGCCTCTGGCTCCGTGGGCACTGCTGCTTGGCTGGTGGTCTCCGCAGCTGGAAACCAACTCCAAACGTCTTCTCCATCGCGGAGAAGGCTGATGTGGCCTGAAGAAGCCCTGTGTGCACGTGCCCTAGCAACCCACCCCTAGCCAGCTCGGGAGGGCCCCACCTAGGGCCTAGCTCGGAAACGGCCCAAAACGCGCTTCTAGGAGCTGCATTCTGCAAAGGGAAACTGTGCTCGGGGAACAAACAACAGCCCCAATGCGGCTTGGCTCAGGATCCCAGCGCTTGCCTAGTTCTCACCTAGGCCTCGGCTCCCCGTAGGGCCAAGGAGGGTCTGGGCTGACTCTGGCTCCGTGGGCACTGCTGCTTGGCTGGTGGTCTCCGCAGCTGGAAACCAACTCCAAACGTCTTCTCCTTCGCGGAGAAGGCTGATGTGGCCTGAAGAAGCCCTGTGTGCACTGGCCCTAGCAACCCACCCATTCCCTGCTCGGGAGGGTCCACCTAGGGCCTAGCTCCTAAACGGTCCAAAATGCGCTTGTAGGAGCTGCATTCTGCAAAGGGAAACTGGGCGCGGGGAACAAATCTCAGCCCCAATGCAGCTTGGCTCAGGATCCCAGCGCTTGCCTAGTTCTCACCTAGGCCTCGGCTCCCCATATGGCCAAGGAGGCGCTGGGCTGCCTCTGGCTCCGTGGGCACTGCTGCTTGGCTGGTGGTCTCCGCAGCTGGAAACCAAGTCCAAACGTCTTCTCCTTCGCGGAGAAGGCTGATGTGGCCTGAAGAAGCCCTGTGTGCCCTGGCCCTAGCAACCCACCCCTAGCCACCTCGGGAGGGCCCCACATAGGGCCTAGCTCCGAAACGGCACAAAACGCGCTTGTAGGAGCTGCATTCTGCAAAGGGAAACTGGGCTCGGGGAGCAAACCTCAGTCCCAATGCGGCTTGGCTCAGGATCCCAGCGCTTGCCTAATTCTCACCTATGCCTCGGCTCCCCATAGGGCCAAGGAGGGGCTGGGCTGCCTCGGGCTCCGTGGGCACTGCTGCTTGGCTGGTGGTCTCCGCAGCTGGAAACCAACTCCAAACGTCTTCTCCTTCGCGGAGAAGGCGGAGTTGGCCTAAAGAAGCCCTGTGTGCACTGGCCCTAGCAACCCACCCCTAGCCAGCTCGGGAGGGCCCCACCGAGGGCCTAGCTTCGAAACGGCACAACACGCGCTTGTAGGAGCTGCATTCTGCAAAGGGAAACTGGGCTCGGGGAACAAACCTCAGCCCCCATGCGGCTTGGCTCAGGATCGCAGCGCTTACCTAGTTCTCAAATAACACTAAGCTCCCCAAAGTGCGAAGGAGGGTCTGGGCTGCCTCTGGCTCCGTGGGCACTGCTGCTTGGCTGGTGGTCTCCGCAGCTGGAAACCAACTCCAAACGTCTTCTCCATCGCGGTGAAGGCTGATGTGGCCGGAAGAAACCCTGTGTGCAATGGCCCGAGCAACCCACCCCTAGCCAGCTCGGGAGGGCCACAGGTAGGGCCTAGCTCCGAAACGGCCCAAAACGGGCTTCTAGGAGCTGCATTTTGCAAAGGGAAACTGGGCTCGGGGAACAAACCTCAGCCCCAATGCGGCTGGGCTCAGGATCGAAGCGCTTGCCTAGTTCTCACCTAGGCCTCGGCTCCCCATAGGGCCAAGGAGGGGCTGGGCTGCCTCGGGCTCCGTGGGCACTGTTGCTTGGCTGGTGATCTCCGCAGCTGGAAACCAACTCCAAACGTCTTCTCCGTCGCCAGAAGGGTGATTTTGCATAGAAAGGCCTAGTTTTTAATGGCCCTATCAACCCACTCTTAGCATAGAGCTAGGGAAAGACCCACCAAGGGCCTATCTCGAAACAGCACAACACGTGCTTCTAGAGATGCATTCTGCAAAGGGATACTGGGCTCGGGGAGCAAACCTCAGCACCAATGCGGCATGGCTCAGGATCCCAGCGCTTGCCTACTTCTCACCTAGCCCTCGTCTCCCCATAGGGCCAAGGAGGGGCTGGGCTGCCTCGGGCTCCGTGGGCACTGCTGCTTGGCTGGTGGTCTCCGCAGCTGGAAACCAACTCCAAACGTCTTCTCCTTCGCGGAGAAGGCTGATGCGGCCTGAAGAAGCCCTGTGTGAACTGGCCCTAGCAACCCACCCATAGCCAGCTCGGGAGGGACCCACCAAGGGCCTAGCTCCTAAACGGCCCAAAACGCGCTTGCAGGAGCTGCATTCTGCAAAGGGAAACTGGGCTCGGGGAACAAACCTCAGCCCCAATGCGGCTTGGCTCAGGACCGCAGCGCTTGCCTAGTTCTCACCTAGCCCTCGGCTCCCCATAGGGCCAAGGAGGGTCTGGGCTGTCTTTGGCTCCCGGGGCACTGCTGCTTGGCTGGTGGTCTCCGCAGCTGGAAAGCAACTCCAAACGTCTTCTCCTTCGCGGAGAAGGCTGATGTGGCCTGAAGAAGCCCTGTGTGCACTGGCCCTAGCAACCCACCCCTAGCCACCTCGGGAGGGCCCCACCTAGGGCCTAGCTCCAAAACGGCACCAAACGCGCTTGTAGGAGCTGCATTCTGCACAGGGACACTGGGCTCGCGGAACAAAACTCAGCCCCAATGCGGCTTGGCTCAGGATCGCAGCGCTTTCCTAGTTCTCACCTAGCCCTCGGCTCCCCATATGGTCAAGGAGGGGCTGGGCTGCCTCGGGCTCCGTGGGCACTGCTGCTTGGCTGGTGGTCTCCGCAAATGGAAAACAACTCCAAACGTCCTCTCCTTCGCGGAGAAGGCTGATGTGGCCTGAAGAAACCCTGTGTGCACTGGCCCTAGCAACCCACCCCTAGCCAGCTCGGGAGGGCCCAACATAGGGCCTAGCTCCGAATCGGCACAACACGCGCTTGTAGGAGCTGCATTCTGCAAAGGGAAACTGGGCTCGGGGAACAAACCTCCGCCCCAATGCGGCTTGGCTCAGGATCCCAGCGCTTGCCTAGTTCTCACCTAGGCCTCGGCTCCCCATTGGGCCAAGGAGGGTCTGGGCTGCCTCGGGCTCCGTGGGCAGTGCTGCTTGGCTGGTGGTCTCGGCAGCTGGAAACCAACTCCAAACGTCTTCTCCTTCGCGGAGAAGGCTGATGTGGCCTGAAGAAGCCCTGTGTGCACTGGCCCTAGCAACCCACCCATTCCCTGCTCCGGAGGGTCCACCTAGGGCCTAGCTCCTAAACGGTCCAAAATGCGCTTCTAGGAGCTGCATTCTGCAAAGGGAAACTGGGCTCGGGGAACAAATCTCAGCCCCAATGCGGCTTGGCTTAGGATCCCAGCGCTTGCCTACTTCTCACCTAGCCCTCGGCTCCCAGGGCTTAGGTGGGTCTGGACTGCCTCGGGCTCCGTGGGCACTGCTGCTTGGCTGGTGGTCTCCGCAGCTGGAAACCAACTCCAAACGTCTTCTCCTTCGCGGAGAAGGCTGATATGGCCTGAAGAAGCCCTGTGTGCACTGGCCCTAGCAACCCAACCCTAGCCAGCTCGGGAGGGACCCACCAAGGGCCTTGCTCCGAAACGGCCCAAAACGCGCTTCTAGGAGCTGCATTCTGCAAAGTGTAACTGGGCTCGGGGAACAAACCTCAGCCCCAACGCGGCTTGGCTCAGGATCCCAGCGCTTGCCTAGTTCTCACCTAGGCCTCGGCTCCCCATAGGGCCAAGGAGGCGCTGGGCTGCCTCTGGCTCCGTGGGCACTGCTGCTTGGCTGGTGGTCTCCGCAGCTGGAAACCAAGTCCAAACGTCTTCTCCTTCGCGGAGAAGGCTGATGTGGCCTGAAGAAGCCCTGTGTGCCCTGGCCCTAGCAACCAACCCTTAGCCAGCTCAGGAGGGCCCCAGCTAGGACCTTGCTCCGAAACGGCCAAAAACGCGCTTGTAGGAGCTGCATTCTGCAAAGCGAAACTGGGCTCGGGGAACAAACCTCAACCACAATGCGGCTTGGCTCAGAATCCCAGCGCTTGCCTAGTTCTCACCTAGGCCTAGGATCCTCATAGGGCCAAGGAGGATCTGGGCTGCCTCGGGCTCCGTGGGCACTGCTGCTTGGCTGGTGGTCTCCGCAGATGGAAATCAAGTCCAAACGTCTTCTCCTTCGCGGAGAAGGCTGATGTGGCCTGAAGAAGCCCTGTGTGCACTAGCCCTAGCAACCCACCCCTAGCCACCTCGGGAGGGCCCCACCTAGGGCCTAGCTCCGAAACGGCACAAAACGCGCTTGTAGGAGCTGCATTCTGCAAAGGGAAACTGGGCTCGGGGAACAAACCTCAGCCCCAATGCGGCTTGGCTCAGGATCCCAGCGCTTGCCTAGTTCTCACCTAGCCCTCGTCTCCCAATAGGGCCAAGGAGGGGCTGGGCTTCCTCTGGCTCCGTGGGCACTGCTGCTTGGCTGGTGGTCTCCTCAGCTGGAAACCAACTCCAAACGTCTTCTCCTTCGCGGAGAATGCTGATGTGGCCTGAAGAAGCCCTGTGTGCACTGGCCCTAGCAACCCACCCAAAGCCAGCTCTGGAGGGCCCCACCGAGGACCTAGCTACGAAACGGTCCAAAACGCGCTTCTAGGAGCCGCATTCTGCAAAGGAAACTGGGCTCGGGTAACAAATCTCAGCCCCAATGCGGCTTGGCTCAGGATCCCAGCGCTTGCCTAGTTCTCACCTAGCCCTAGGCTCCCCATAGGGCCAAGGAGGTTCTGGGCTCTCTTTGGCTCCCGGGGCACTGCTGCTTGGCTAGTGGTCTCCGCAGCTGGAAACCAACTCCAAACGTCTTCTCCTTCGCGGAGAAGGCGGATTTGGCCTAAAGAAGCCCTGTGTGCACTGGCCCTAGCAACCCACCCCTAGCCAGCTCGGGAGGGCCCCACCGAGGGCCTAGCTTCGAAGCGGCCCAAAACGCGCTTGTAGGAGCTGCATTCTGCACAGGGACACTGTGCTCGGGGAACAAACCTCAGCCCCAATGCGGCTTGGCTCAGGATCGCAGCGCTTGCCTAGTTCTCACCTAGCCCTCGGCTCCCCATATGGCCAAGGAGGGGCTGGGCTGCCTCGGGCTCCGTGGGCACTGCTGCTTGGCTGGTGGTCTCCGCAACTGGAAACCAACTCCAAACGTCTTCTCCTTCGCGGAGAAGGCCGATGTGGCCTGAAAAAACCCTGTGTGCACTGGCCCTAGCAACCCACCACTAGCCAGCACGAGAGGGCCCAACATAGGGCCTAGCTCCGAATCGGCACAACACGCGCTTGTAGGAGCTGCATTCTGCAAAGGGAAACTGGGCTCGGGGAACAAACCTCAGCCCCCATGCGGCTTGGCTCAGGATCGCAGCGCTTACCTAGTTCTCAAATAACACTAAGCTCCCCAAAGTGCGAAGGAGGGTCTGGGCTGCCTCTGGCTCCGTGGGCACTGCTGCTTGGCTGGTGGTCTCCGCAGCTGGAAACCAACTCCAAACGTCTTCTCCATCGCGGTGAAGGCTGATGTGGCCGGAAGAAACCCTGTGTGCAATGGCCCGAGCAACCCACCCCTAGCCAGCTCGGGAGGGCCACAGGTAGGGCCTAGCTCCGAAACGGCCCAAAACGGGCTTCTAGGAGCTGCATTTTGCAAAGGGAAACTGGGCTCGGGGAACAAACCTCAGCCCCAATGCGGCTGGGCTCAGGATCGAAGCGCTTGCCTAGTTCTCACCTAGGCCTCGGCTCCCCATAGGGCCAAGGAGGGGCTGGGCTGCCTCGGGCTCCGTGGGCACTGTTGCTTGGCTGGTGATCTCCGCAGCTGGAAACCAACTCCAAACGTCTTCTCCGTCGCCAGAAGGGTGATTTTGCATAGAAAGGCCTAGTTTTTAATGGCCCTATCAACCCACTCTTAGCATAGAGCTAGGGAAAGACCCACCAAGGGCCTATCTCGAAACAGCACAACACGTGCTTCTAGAGATGCATTCTGCAAAGGGAAACTGGGCTCGGGGAGCAAACCTCAGCACCAATGCGGCATGGCTCAGGATCCCAGCGCTTGCCTACTTCTCACCTAGCCCTCGTCTCCCCATAGGGCCAAGGAGGGGCTGGGCTGCCTCGGGCTCCGTGGGCACTGCTGCTTGGCTGGTGGTCTCCGCAGCTGGAAACCAACTCCAAACGTCTTCTCCTTCGCGGAGAAGGCTGATGCGGCCTGAAGAAGCCCTGTGTGAACTGGCCCTAGCAACCCACCCATAGCCAGCTCGGGAGGGACCCACCAAGGGCCTAGCTCCTAAACGGCCCAAAACGCGCTTGCAGGAGCTGCATTCTGCAAAGGGAAACTGGGCTCGGGGAACAAACCTCAGCCCCAATGCGGCTTGGCTCAGGACCGCAGCGCTTGCCTAGTTCTCACCTAGCCCTCGGCTCCCCATAGGGCCAAGGAGGTTCTGGGCTGTCTTTGGCTCCCGGGGCACTGCTGCTTGGCTGGTGGTCTCCGCAGCTGGAAACCAACTCCAAACGTCTTCTCCTTCGCGGAGAAGGCTGATGTGGCCTGAAGAAGCCCTGTGTGCACTGGCCCTAGCAACCCACCCCTAGCCACCTCGGGAGGGCCCCACCTAGGGCCTAGCTCCAAAACGGCACCAAACGCGCTTGTAGGAGCTGCATTCTGCACAGGGACACTGGGCTCGCGGAACAAAACTCAGCCCCAATGCGGCTTGGCTCAGGATCGCAGCGCTTTCCTAGTTCTCACCTAGCCCTCGGCTCCCCATATGGTCAAGGAGGGGCTGGGCTGCCTCGGGCTCCGTGGGCACTGCTGCTTGGCTGGTGGTCTCCGCAAATGGAAAACAACTCCAAACGTCCTCTCCTTCGCGGAGAAGGCTGATGTGGCCTGAAGAAACCCTGTGTGCACTGGCCCTAGCAACCCACCCCTAGCCAGCTCGGGAGGGCCCAACATAGGGCCTAGCTCCGAATCGGCACAACACGCGCTTGTAGGAGCTGCATTCTGCAAAGGGAAACTGGGCTCGGGGAACAAACCTCAGCCCCAATGCGGCTTGGCTCAGGATCCCAGCGCTTGCCTAGTTCTCACCTAGGCCTCGGCTCCCCATAGGGCCAAGGAGGGTCTGGGCTGCCTCGGGCTCCGTGGGCAGTGCTGCTTGGCTGGTGGTCTCGGCAGCTGGAAACCAACTCCAAACGTCTTCTCCTTCGCGGAGAAGGCTGATGTGGCCTGAAGAAGCCCTGTGTGCACTGGCCCTAGCAACCCACCCATTCCCTGCTCCGGAGGGTCCACCTAGGGCCTAGCTCCTAAACGGTCCAAAATGCGCTTCTAGGAGCTGCATTCTGCAAAGGGAAACTGGGCTCGGGGAACAAATCTCAGCCCCAATGCGGCTTGGCTTAGGATCCCAGCGCTTGCCTACTTCTCACCTAGCCCTCGGCTCCCAGGGCTTAGGTGGGTCTGGACTGCCTCGGGCTCCGTGGGCACTGCTGCTTGGCTGGTGGTCTCCGCAGCTGGAAACCAACTCCAAACGTCTTCTCCTTCGCGGAGAAGGCTGATATGGCCTGAAGAAGCCCTGTGTGCACTGGCCCTAGCAACCCAACCCTAGCCAGCTCGGGAGGGACCCACCAAGGGCCTTGCTCCGAAACGGCCCAAAACGCGCTTCTAGGAGCTGCATTCTGCAAAGTGTAACTGGGCTCGGGGAACAAACCTCAGCCCCAACGCGGCTTGGCTCAGGATCCCAGCGCTTGCCTAGTTCTCACCTAGGCCTCGGCTCCCCATAGGGCCAAGGAGGCGCTGGGCTGCCTCTGGCTCCGTGGGCACTGCTGCTTGGCTGGTGGTCTCCGCAGCTGGAAACCAAGTCCAAACGTCTTCTCCTTCGCGGAGAAGGCTGATGTGGCCTGAAGAAGCCCTGTGTGCCCTGGCCCTAGCAACCAACCCTTAGCCAGCTCAGGAGGGCCCCAGCTAGGACCTTGCTCCGAAACGGCCAAAAACGCGCTTGTAGGAGCTGCATTCTGCAAAGCGAAACTGGGCTCGGGGAACAAACCTCAACCACAATGCGGCTTGGCTCAGAATCCCAGCGCTTGCCTAGTTCTCACCTAGGCCTAGGATCCTCATAGGGCCAAGGAGGATCTGGGCTGCCTCGGGCTCCGTGGGCACTGCTGCTTGGCTGGTGGTCTCCGCAGATGGAAATCAAGTCCAAACGTCTTCTCCTTCGCGGAGAAGGCTGATGTGGCCTGAAGAAGCCCTGTGTGCACTAGCCCTAGCAACCCACCCCTAGCCACCTCGGGAGGGCCCCACCTAGGGCCTAGCTCCGAATCGGCACAAAACGCGCTTGTAGGAGCTGCATTCTGCAAAGGGAAACTGGGCTCGGGGAACAAACCTCAGCCCCAATGCGGCTTGGCTCAGGATCCCAGCGCTTGCCTAGTTCTCACCTAGCCCTCGTCTCCCAATAGGGCCAAGGAGGGGCTGGGCTTCCTCTGGCTCCGTGGGCACTGCTGCTTGGCTGGTGGTCTCCTCAGCTGGAAACCAACTCCAAACGTCTTCTCCTTCGCGGAGAATGCTGATGTGGCCTGAAGAAGCCCTGTGTGCACTGGCCCTAGCAACCCACCCAAAGCCAGCTCTGGAGGGCCCCACCGAGGACCTAGCTACGAAACGGTCCAAAACGCGCTTCTAGGAGCCGCATTCTGCAAAGGAAACTGGGCTCGGGTAACAAATCTCAGCCCCAATGCGGCTTGGCTCAGGATCCCAGCGCTTGCCTAGTTCTCACCTAGCCCTAGGCTCCCCATAGGGCCAAGGAGGTTCTGGGCTCTCTTTGGCTCCCGGGGCACTGCTGCTTGGCTAGTGGTCTCCGCAGCTGGAAACCAACTCCAAACGTCTTCTCCTTCGCGGAGAAGGCGGATTTGGCCTAAAGAAGCCCTGTGTGCACTGGCCCTAGCAACCCACCCCTAGCCAGCTCGGGAGGGCCCCACCGAGGGCCTAGCTTCGAAGCGGCCCAAAACGCGCTTGTAGGAGCTGCATTCTGCACAGGGACACTGTGCTCGGGGAACAAACCTCAGCCCCAATGCGGCTTGGCTCAGGATCGCAGCGCTTGCCTAGTTCTCACCTAGCCCTCGGCTCCCCATATGGCCAAGGAGGGGCTGGGCTGCCTCGGGCTCCGTGGGCACTGCTGCTTGGCTGGTGGTCTCCGCAACTGGAAACCAACTCCAAACGTCTTCTCCTTCGCGGAGAAGGCCGATGTGGCCTGAAAAAACCCTGTGTGCACTGGCCCTAGCAACCCACCACTAGCCAGCACGAGAGGGCCCAACATAGGGCCTAGCTCCGAATCGGCACAACACGCGCTTGTAGGAGCTGCATTCTGCAAAGGGAAACTGGGCTCGGGGAACAAACCTCAGCCCCCATGCGGCTTGGCTCAGGATCGCAGCGCTTACCTAGTTCTCAAATAACACTAAGCTCCCCAAAGTGCGAAGGAGGGTCTGGGCTGCCTCTGGCTCCGTGGGCACTGCTGCTTGGCTGGTGGTCTCCGCAGCTGGAAACCAACTCCAAACGTCTTCTCCTTCGCCAGAAGGGTGATTTTGCATAGAAAGGCCTAGTTTTTAATGGCCCTATCAACCCACTCTTAGCATAGAACTAGGGAAAGACCCACCAAGGGCCTATCTCGAAACAGCACAACACGTGCTTCTAGAGATGCATTCTGCAAAGGGAAACTGGGCTCGGGGAGCAAACCTCAGCACCAATGCGGCATGGCTCAGGATCCCAGCGCTTGCCTACTTCTCACCTAGCCCTCGTCTCCCCATAGGGCCAAGGAGAGGCTGGGCTGCCTCGGGCTCCGTGGGCACTGCTGCTTGGCTGGTGGTCTCCGCAGCTGGAAACCAACTCCAAACGTCTTCTCCTTCGCGGAGAAGGCTGATGCGGCCTGAAGAAGCCCTGTGTGAACTGGCCCTAGCAACCCACCCATAGCCAGCTCGGGAGGGACCCACCTAGGGCCTAGCTCCTAAACGGCCCAAAACGCGCTTGCAGGAGCTGCATTCTGCAAAGGGAAACTGGGCTCGGGGAACAAACCTCAGCCCCAATGCGGCTTGGCTCAGGATCGCAGCGCTTGCCTAGTTCTCACCTAGCCCTCGGCTCCCCATAGGGCCAAGGAGGTTCTGGGCTGTCTTTGGCTCCCGGGGCACTGCTGCTTGGCTGGTGGTCTCCGCAGCTGGAAACCAACTCCAAACGTCTTCTCCTTCGCGGAGAAGGCTGATGTGGCCCGAAGAAGCCCTGTGTGCACTGGCCCTAGCAACCCACCCCTAGCCAGCTCGGGAGGGCCCCACCTAGGGCCTAGCTCCAAAACGCCACCAAACCCGCTTGTAGGAGCTGCATTCTGCACAGGGACACTGGGCTCGGGGAACAAAACTCAGCCCCAATGCGGCTTGGCTCAGGATCGCAGCGCTTTCCTAGTTCTCACCTAGCCCTCGGCTCCCCATATGGCCAAGGAGGGGCTGGGCTGCCTCGGGCTCCGTGGGCACTGCTGCTTGGCTGGTGGTCTTCGCAACTGGAAACCAACTCCAAACGTCTTCTCCTTCGCGGAGAAGGCTGATGTGGCCTGAAGAAACCCTGTGTGCACTGGCCCTAGCTACCCACCCCTAGCCAGCTCGGTAGGGCCCAACATAGGGCCTAGCTCCGAATCGGCACAACACGCGCTTGTAGGAGCTGCATTCTGCAAAGGGAAACTGGGCTTGGGAAACAAACCTCAGCCCCCATGCGGCTTGGCTCAGGATCGCAGCGCTTACCTAGTTCTCAAATAACACTAAGCTCCCCAAAGTGGGAAGGAGGGTCTGGGCTGCCTCTGGCTCCGTAGGCACTGCTGCTTGGCTGGTGGTCTCCGCAGCTGGAAACCAACTCCAAACGTCTTCTCCTTCGCGGAGAAGGCTGATGTGACCTAAAGAAGCCCTGTGCGAAGTGGCCCTAGCAAGCCACCCCTAGCCAGCTCGGGAGGGCCCCACCTAGGGCCTAGCTTCGAAACGGCCCAAAACGCGGTTGTAGGAGCTGCATTCTGCAAAGGGAAACTGGGCTCGGGGAACAAACCTCAGCCCCAATGCGGCTTGGCTCAGGATCCCAGCGCTTGCCTAGTTCTCACCTAGGCCTCGGCTCCCCATAGGGCCAAGGAGGCGCTGGGCTGCCTCTGGCTCCGTGGGCACTGCTGCTTGGCTGGTGGTCTCCGCAGCTGGAAACCAACTCCAAACGTCTTCTCCTTCGCGGAGAAGGCTGATGTGGCCTGAAGAAGCCCTGTGTGCACTTGCCCTATCAACCCACCCCTAGCCAGCTCGGGAGGGCCCCACCTAGGGCCTAGCTCGGAAACGGCCCAAAACGCGCTTCTAGGAGCTGCATTCTGCAAAGGGAAACTGTGCTCGGGGAACAAACAACAGCCCCAATGCGGCTTGGCTCAGGATCCCAGCGCTTGCCTAGTTCTCACCTAGGCCTCGGCTCCCCATAGGGCCAAGGAGGGTCTGGGCTGCCTCGGGCTCCGTGGGCAGTGCTGCTTGGCTGGTGGTCTCGGCAGCTGGAAACCAACTCCAAACGTCTTCTCCTTCGCGGAGAAGGCTGATGTGACCTAAAGAAGCCCTGTGCGAAGTGGCCCTAGCAAGCCACCCCTAGCCAGCTCGGGAGGGCCCCACCTAGGGCCTAGCTTCGAAACGGCCCAAAACGCGGTTGTAGGAGCTGCATTCTGCAAAGGGAAACTGGGCTCGGGGAACAAACCTCAGCCCCAATGCGGCTTGGCTTAGGATCCCAGCGCTTGCCTACTTCTCACCTAGCCCTCGGCTCCCCATAGGGCCAAGGTGGGTCTGGACTGCCTCGGGCTCCGTGGGCACTGCTGCTTGGCTGGTGGTCTCCGCAGCTGGAAACCAAGTCCAAACGTCTTCTCCTTCGCGGAGAAGGCTGATGTGGCCTGAAGAAGCCCTGTGTGCCCTGGCCCTAGCAACCCACCCTTATCCAGCTCGGGAGGGTCCACCTAGGGCCTAGCTCCTAAACGGTCCAAAACGCGCTTCTAGGAGCTGCATTCTGCAAAGGGAAACTGGGCTCGGGGAACAAACCACAGCCCCAATGCGGCTTGGCTCAGGATCCCAGCGCTTGCCTAGTTCTCACCTAGGCCTCGGCTCCCCTTAGGGCCAAGGAGGGGCTGGGTTGACTCGGGCTCCGTGGGCACTGCTGCTTGGCTGGTGGTCTCCGCAGCTGGAAACCAACTCCAAACGTCTTCACCTTCGCGGAGAAGGCTGATGTGGCCTAAAGAAGCCCTGTGTGCACTGGCCCTAGCAACCCACCCCTAGCCAGCTCGGGAGGGCCCCACCTAGGGCCTTGCTCCGAAACGGCCCAAAACGCGCTTGTAGGAGCTGCATTCTGCAAAGGGAAACTGGGCTCGGGGAACAAACCTCAGCCCCCATGCGGCTTGGCTCAGGATCGCAGCGCTTACCTAGTTCTCAAATAACACTAAGCTCCCCAAAGTGCGAAGGAGGGTCTGGGCTGCCTCTGGCTCCGTGGCCACTGCTGCTTGGCTGGTGGTCTCCGCAGCTGGAAACCAACTCCAAACGTCTTCTCCTTCGCGGTGAAGGCTGATGTGCCCTGAAGAAGCCCTGTGTGCCCTGGCCCTAGCAACCCACCCCTAGCCAGCTCTGGAGGGCCCCACCTGGGCCTAGCTTCGAAACTGCCCAAAACGCGCTTGTAGGAGCTGCATTCTGCAAAGGGAAACTGGGCTCGGGGAACAAACCTCAGCCCCAATGCGGCTTGGCTCAGGATCCCAGCGCTTGCCTACTTCTCACCTAGGCCTCGGCTCCCCATAGGGCCAAGGACGGTCTGGGCTGCCTCGGGCTCCGTGGGCACTGCTGCTTGGCTGGTGGTCTCCACAGCTGGAAACCAACTCCAAACGTCTTCTCCTTCGTGGAGAAGGCTGATGTGGCCTGAAGAAGCCCTGTGTGCACTGGCCCTAGCAACCCACCCCTAGCCAGCTCGGGAGGGCCCCACCTAGGGCCTTCCTCCGAAACGGCCCAAAACGCGCTTGTAGGAGCTGCATTCTGCAAAGGGAAACTGGGCTCGGGGAACAAACCTCAACCACAATGCGGCTTGGTTCAGAATCCCAGCGCTTGCCTAGTTCTCACTTAGGCCTCGGCTCCCCTTAGGGCCAAGGAGGGGCTGGGTTGCCTCGGGCTCCGTGGGCACTGCTGCTTGGCTGGTGGTCTCCGCAGCTGGAAACCAACTCCAAACGTCTTCTCCTTCGCGGAGAAGGCTGATGTGGCCTGAAGAAGCCCTGTGTGCACTGGCCCTAGCAACCCACCCCTAGCCAGCTCGGGAGGGCCCCACCTAGGGCCTAGCTCCGAAACGGCCCAAAACGCGATTGTAGGAGCTGCATTCTGCAAAGGGAAACTGGGCTCGGGGAACAAACCTCAGCCCCAATGCGGCTTGGCTCAGGATCCCAGCGCTTGCCTTGTTCTCACCTAGCCCTCGTCTCCCAATAGGGCCAAGGAGGGGCTGGGCTTCCTCTGGCTCCGTGGGCACTGCTGCTTGGCTGGTGGTCTCCGCAGCTGGAAACCAACTCCAAACGTCTTCTCCTTCGCGGAGAATGCTGATGTGGCCTGAAGAAGCCCTGTGTGCACTGGCCCTAGCAACCCACACATAGCTAGCTCTGGAGGGCCCCACCGAGGACCTAGCTACGAAACGGCCCAAAACGCGCTTCTAGGAGACGCATTCTGCAAAGGAAACTGGGCTCGGGGAACAAACCTCAGCCCCAATGCGGCTTGGCTCAGGATCCCAGCGCTTGCCTAGTTCTCACCTAGCCCTCGGCTCCCCATAGGGCCAAGGAGGTTCTGGGCTCTCTTTGGCTCCCGGGGCACTGCTGCTTGGCTAGTGGTCCCCGCAGCTGGAAACCAACTCCAAACGTCTTCTCCTTCGCGGAGAAGGCGGATTTGGCCTAAAGAAGCCCTGTGTGCACTGGCCCTAGCAACCCACCCCTAGCCAGCTCGGGAGGGCCCCACCGAGGGCCTAGCTTCGAAGCGGCCCAAAACGCGCTTGTTGGAGCTGCATTCTGCACAGGGACACTGTGCTCGGGGAACAAACCTCAGCCCCACTGCGGCTTGGCTCAGGATCGCAGCGCTTGCCTAGTTCTCACCTAGGCCTCGGCTCCCAATAGGGCCAAGGAGGGGCTGGGATGCCTCGGGCTCCGTGGGCACTGCTACCTGGCTGGTGGTCTCCGCAGCTGGAAACCAACTCCAAACGTCTTCTCCTTCGCGGTGAAGGCTGATGTGGCCGGAAGAAACCCTGTGTGCACTGGCCCGAGCAACCCACCCCTAGCCAGCTCGGGAGGGCCACCGGTAGGGCCTAGCTCCGAAACGGCCCAAAACGGGCTTCTAGGAGCTGCATTTTGCAAAGGGAAACTGGGCTCGGGGAACAAACCTCAGCCCCAATGCGGCTGGGCTCAGGAACCCAGCGCTTGCCTAGTTCTCACCTAGCCCTCGGCTCCCCATAGGGCCAAGGAGGGGCTGGGCTGCCTCGGGCTCCGTGGGCACTGTTGCTTGGCTGGTGATCTCCGCAGCTGGAAACCAACTCCAAACGTCTTCTCCTTCGCCAGAAGGGTGATTTTGCATAGAAAGGCCTAGTTTTTAATGGCCCTATCAACCCACTCTTAGCATAGAGCTAGGGAAAGACCCACCAAGGGCCTATCTCGAAACAGCACAACACATGCTTCTAGAGATGCATTCTGCAAAGGGAAACTGGGCTCGGGGAACAAACCTCAGCACCAATGCGGCATGGCTCAGGATCCCAGCGCTTGCCTACTTCTCACCTAGCCCTCGTCTCCCCATAGGGCCAAGGAGGGGCTGGGCTGCCTCGGGCTCCGTGGGCACTGCTGCTTGGCTGGTGGTCTCCGCAGCTGGAAACCAACTCCAAACGTCTTCTCCTTCGCGGAGAAGGCTGATGCGGCCTGAAGAAGCCCTGTGTGAACTGGCCCTAGCAACCGACCCATAGCCAGCTCGGGAGGGACCCACCAAGGGCCTAGCTCCAAAACGGCCCAAAACGCGCTTGCAGGAGCTGCATTCTGCAAAGGGAAACTGGGCTTGGGGAACAAACCTCAGCCCCAATGCGGCTTGGCTCAGGATCGCAGCGCTTGCCTAGTTCTCACCTAGCCCTCGGCTCCCCATAGGGCCAAGGAGGTTCTGGGCTGTCTTTGGCTCCCGGGGCACTGCTGCTTGGCTGGTGGTCTCCGCAGCTGGAAACCAACTCCAAACGTCTTCTCCTTCGCGGAGAAGGCTGATGTGGCCTGAAGAAGCCCTGTGTGCACTGGCCCTAGCAACCCACCCCTAGCCAGCTCGGGAGGGCCCCACCTAGGGCCTAGCTCCAAAACGGCACCAAACGCGCTTGTAGGAGCTGCATTCTGCACAGGGACACTGGGCTCGGGGAACAAAACTCAGCCCCAATGCGGCTTGGCTCAGGATCGCAGCGCTTTCCTAGTTCTCACCTAGCCCTCGGCTCCCCATATGGCCAAGGAGGGGCTGGGCTGCCTCGGGCTCCGTGGGCACTGCTGCTTGGCTGGTGGTCTCCGCAACTGGAAACCAAGTCCAAACGACTTCTCCTTCGCGGAGAAGGCTGATGTGGCCTGAACAAACCCTGTGTGCACTGGCCCTAGCAACCCACCCCTAGCCAGCTCGGGAGGGCCCAACATAGGGCCTAGCTCCGAATCGGCACAACACGCGCTTGTAGGAGCTGCATTCTGCAAAGGGAAACTGGGCTCGGGGAACAAACCTCAGCCCCCATGCGGCTTGGCTCAGGATCGCAGCGCTTACCTAGTTCTCAAATAACACTAAGCTCCCCAAAGTGCGAAGGAGGGTCTGGGCTGCCTCGGGCTCCGTGGGCACTGCTGCTTGGCTGGTGGTCTCCGCAGCTGGAAACCAACTCCAAACGTCTTCTCCTTCGCGGTGAAGGCTGATGTGGCCGGAAGAAACCCTGTGTGCACTGGCCCGAGCAACCCACCCCTAGCCAGCTCGGGAGGGCCACCGGTAGGGCCTAGCTCCGAAACGGCCCAAAACGGGCTTCTAGGAGCTGCATTTTGCAAAGGGAAACTGGGCTCGGGGAACAAACCTCAGCCCCAATGCGGCTGGGCTCAGGAACCCAGCGCTTGCCTAGTTCTCACCTAGCCCTCGGCTCCCCATAGGGCCAAGGAGGGGCTGGGCTGCCTCGGGCTCCGTGGGCACTGTTGCTTGGCTGGTGATCTCCGCAGCTGGAATCCAACTCCAAACATCTTCTCCTTCGCCAGAAGGTTGATTTTGCATAGAAAGGCCTAGTTTTTAATGGCCCTATCAACCCACTCTTAGCATAGAGCTAGGGAAAGACCCACCAAGGGCCTATCTCGAAACAGCACAACACGTGCTTCTAGAGATGCATTCTGCAAAGGGAAACTGGGCTCGGGGAGCAAACCTCAGCACCAATGCGGCATGGCTCAGGATCCCAGCGCTTGCCTACTTCTCACCTAGCCCTCGTCTCCCCATAGGGCCAAGGAGGGGCTGGGCTGCCTCGGGCTCCGTGGGCACTGCTGCTTGGCTGGTGGTCTCCGCAGCTGGAAACCAACTCCAAACGTCTTCTCCTTCGCGGAGAAGGCTGATGCGGCCTGAAGAAGCCCTGTGTGAACTGGCCCTAGCAACCCACCCATAGCCAGCTCGGGAGGGACCCACCAAGGGCCTTGCTCCAAAACGGCCCAAAACGCGCTTGCAGGAGCTGCATTCTGCAAAGGGAAACTGGGCTTGGGGAACAAACCTCAGCCCCAATGCGGCTTGACTCAGGATCAAGCGCTTGCCTAGTTCTCACCTAGCCCTCGGCTCCCCATAGGGCCAAGGAGGTTCTGGGCTGTCTTTGGCTCCCGGGGCACTGCTGCTTGGCTGGTGGTCTCCGCAGCTGGAAACCAACTCCAAACGTCTTCTCCTTCGCGGAGAAGGCTGATGTGGCCTGAAGAAGCCCTGTGTGCACTGGCCCTAGCAACCCACCCCTAGCCAGCTCGGGAGGGCCCCACCTAGGGCCTAGCTCCAAAACGGCACCAAACGCGCTTGTAGGAGCTGCATTCTGCACAGGGACACTGGGCTCGGGGAACAAAACTCAGCCCCAATGCGGCTTGGCTCAGGATCGCAGCGCTTTCCTAGTTCTCACCTAGCCCTCGGCTCCCCATATGGCCAAGGAGGGGCTGGGCTGCCTCGGGCTCCGTGGGCACTGCTGCTTGGCTGGTGGTCTCGGCAGCTGGAAACCAACTCCAAACGTCTTCTCCTTCGCGGAGAAGGCTGATGTGGCCTGAAGAAGCCCTGTGTGCACTGGCCCTAGCAACCCACCCATTCCCTGCTCCGGAGGGTCCACCTAGGGCCTAGCTCCTAAACGGTCCAAAATGCGCTTCTAGGAGCTGCATTCTGCAAAGGGAAACTGGGCTCGGGGAACAAATCTCAGCCCCAATGCGGCTTGGCTTAGGATCCCAGCGCTTGCCTACTTCTCACCTAGCCCTCGGCTCCCCATAGGGCCAAGGTGGGTCTGGACTGCCTCGGGCTCCGTGGGCACTGCTGCTTGGCTGGTGGTCTCCGCAGCTTGAAACCAACTCCAAACGTCTTCTCCTTCGCGGAGAAGGCTGATATGGCCTGAAGAAGCCCTGTGTGCACTGGCCCTAGCAACCCAACCCTAGCCAGCTCGGGAGGGCCCCAGGTAGGGCCTTGCTCCGAAACGGCCCAAAACGCGCTTCTAGGAGCTGCATTCTGCAAAGGGAAACTGGGCTCGGGGAACAAACCTCAGCCCCAATGCAGCTTGGCTCAGGATCCCAGCGCTTGCCTAGTTCTCACCTAGGCCTCGGCTCCCCATATGGCCAAGGAGGCGCTGGGCTGCCTCTGGCTCCGTGGGCACTGCTGCTTGGCTGGTGGTCTCCGCAGCTGGAAACCAAGTCCTAACGTCTTCTCCTTCGCGGAGAAGGCTGATGTGGCCTGAAGAAGCCCTGTGTGCCCTGGCCCTAGCAACCCACCCTTATCCAGCTCGGGAGGGTCCACCTAGGGCCTAGCTCCTAAACGGTCCAAAACGCGCTTCTAGGAGCTGCATTCTGCAAAGGGAAACTGGGCTCGGGGAACAAACCACAGCCCCAATGCGGCTTGGCTCAGGATCCCAGCGCTTGCCTAGTTCTCACCTAGCCCTCGGCTCCCCATAGGGCCAAGGTGGGTCTGGACTGCCTCGGGCTCCGTGGGCACTGCTGCTTGGCTGGTGGTCTCCGCAGCTGGAAACCAACTCCAAACGTCTTCACCTTCGCGGAGAAGGCTGATGTGGCCTAAAGAAGCCCTGTGTGCACTGGCCCTAGCAACCCACCCCTAGCCAGCTCGGGAGGGCCCCACCTAGGGCCTTCCTCCGAAACGGCCCAAAACGCGCTTGTAGGAGCTGCATTCTGCAAAGGGAAACTGGGCTCGGGGAACAAACCTCAGCCCCAATGCGGCTTGGCTCAGGATCCCAGCGCTTGCCTAGTTCTCACCTAGGCCTCGGCTCCCCATAGGGCCAAGGAGGCGCTGGGCTGCCTCTGGCTCCGTGGGCACTGCTGCTTGGCTGGTGGTCTCCGCAGCTGGAAACCAACTCCAAACGTCTTCTCCTTCGCGGAGAAGGCTGATGTGGCCTGAAGGCGCCCTGTGTGCACTGGCCCTAGCAACCCACCCCTAGCCAGCTCGGGAGGGCCCAACATAGGGCCTAGCTCCGAATCGGCACAACACGCGCTTGTAGGAGCTGCATTCTGCAAAGGGAAACTGGGCTCGGGGAACAAACCTCAGCCCCCATGCGGCTTGGCTCACGATCGCAGCGCTTACCTAGTTCTCAAATAACACTAAGCTCCCCAAAGTGCGAAGGAGGGTCTGGGCTGCCTCTGGCTCCGTGGGCACTGCTGCTTGGCTGGTGGTCTCCGCAGCTGGAAACCAACTCCAAACGTCTTCTCCTTCGCGGTGAAGGCTGATGTGCCCTGAAGAAGCCCTGTGTGCCCTGGCCCTAGCAACCCACCCCTAGCCAGCTCTGGAGGGCCCCACCTGGGCCTAGCTTCGAAACTGCCCAAAACGCGCTTGTAGGAGCTGCATTCTGCACAGGGACACTGGGCTCGCGGAACAAAACTCAGCCCCAATGCGGCTTGGCTCAGGATCGCAGCGCTTTCCTAGTTCTCACCTAGCCCTCGGCTCCCCATATGGTCAAGGAGGGGCTGGGCTGCCTCGGGCTCCGTGGGCACTGCTGCTTGGCTGGTGGTCTCCGCAAATGGAAAACAACTCCAAACGTCCTCTCCTTCGCGGAGAAGGCTGATGTGGCCTGAAGAAACCCTGTGTGCACTGGCCCTAGCAACCCACCCCTAGCCAGCTCGGGAGGGCCCAACATAGGGCCTAGCTCCGAATCGGCACAACACGCGCTTGTAGGAGCTGCATTCTGCAAAGGGAAACTGGGCTCGGGGAACAAACCTCAGCCCCAATGCGGCTTGGCTCAGGATCCCAGCGCTTGCCTAGTTCTCACCTAGGCCTCGGCTCCCCATAGGGCCAAGGAGGGTCTGGGCTGCCTCGGGCTCCGTGGGCAGTGCTGCTTGGCTGGTGGTCTCGGCAGCTGGAAACCAACTCCAAACGTCTTCTCCTTCGCGGAGAAGGCTGATGTGGCCTGAAGAAGCCCTGTGTGCACTGGCCCTAGCAACCCACCCCTAGCCACCTCGGGAGGGCCCCACCTAGGGCCTAGCTCCGAAACGGCCCAAAACGCGCTTGTCGGAGCTGCATTCTGCAAAGGGAATCTGGGCTCGGGGAGCAAACCTCAGCCCCAATGCGGCTTGGCTCAGGATCCCAGCGCTTGCCTAATTCTCACCTAGGCCTCGGCTCCCCATAGGGCCAAGGACGGGCTGGGCTGCCTCGGGCTCCGTGGGCACTGCTGCTTGGCTGGTGGTCTCCGCAGCTGGAAACCAACTCCAAACGTCTTCTCCTTCGCGGAGAAGGCTGATGTGGCCTGAAGAAGAAGCCCTGTGTGCACTGGCCCTAGCAACCCACCCTTATCCAGCTCGGGAGGGTCCACCTAGGGCCTAGCTCCTAAACGGTCCAAAACGCGCTTCTAGGAGCTGCATTCTGCAAAGGGAAACTGGGCTCGGGGAACAAACCACAGCCCCAATGCGGCTTGGCTCAGGATCCCAGCGCTTGCCTAGTTCTCACCTAGGCCTCGGCTCCCCTTAGGGCCAAGGAGGGGCTGGGTTGCCTCGGGCTCCGTGGGCACTGCTGCTTGGCTGGTGGTCTCCGCAGCTGGAAACCAACTCCAAACGTCTTCTCCTTCGCGGAGAAGGCTGATGTGGCCTGAAGAAGCCCTGTGTGCACTGGCCCTAGCAACCCACCCCTAGCCAGCTCGGGAGGGCCCCACCTAGGGCCTAGCTCCGAAACGGCCCAAAACGCGATTGTAGGAGCTGCATTCTGCAAAGGGAAACTGGGCTCGGGGAACAAACCTCAGCCCCAATGCGGCTTGGCTCAGGATCCCAGCGCTTGCCTTGTTCTCACCTAGCCCTCGTCTCCCAATAGGGCCAAGGAGGGGCTGGGCTTCCTCTGGCTCCGTGGGCACTGCTGCTTGGCTGGTGGTCTCCGCAGCTGGAAACCAACTCCAAACGTCTTCTCCTTCGCGGAGAATGCGATGTGGCCTGAAGAAGCCCTGTGTGCACTGGCCCTAGCAACCCACCCATAGCCAGCTCTGGAGGGCCCCACCGAGGACCTAGCTACGAAACGGCCCAAAACGCGCTTCTAGGAGACGCATTCTGCAAAGGAAACTGGGCTCGGGGAACAAACCTCAGCCCCAATGCGGCTTGGCTCAGGATCCCAGCGCTTGCCTACTTCTCACCTAGCCCTCGGCTCCCCATAGGGCCAAGGAGGTTCTGGGCTCTCTTTGGCTCCCGGGGCACTGCTGCTTGGCTAGTGGTCCCCGCAGCTGGAAACCAACTCCAAACGTCTTCTCCTTCGCGGAGAAGGCGGATTTGGCCTAAAGAAGCCCTGTGTGCACTGGCCCTAGCAACCCACCCCTAGCCAGCTCGGGAGGGCCCCACCGAGGGCCTAGCTTCGAAGCGGCCCAAAACGCGCTTGTAGGAGCTGCATTCTGCACAGGGACACTGTGCTCGGGGATCAAACCTCAGCCCCAACGCGGCTTGGCTCAGGATCGCAGCGCTTGCCTAGTTCTCACCTAGGCCTCGGCTCCCCATAGGGCCAAGGAGGGGCTGGGCTGCCTCGGGCTCCGTGGGCACTGCTGCTTGGCTGGTGGTCTCCGCAGCTGGAAACCAACTCCAAACGTCTTCTCCTTCGCGGTGAAGGCTGATGTGGTAGGAAGAAACCCTGTGTGCACTGGCCCGAGCAACCCACCCCTAGCCAGCTCGGGAGGGCCACCGGTAGGGCCTAGCTCCGAAACGGCCCAAAACGGGCTTCTAGGAGCTGCATTTTGCAAAGGGAAACTGGGCTCGGGGAACAAACCTCAGCCCCAATGCGGCTGGGCTCAGGAACCCAGCGCTTGCCTAGTTCTCACCTAGCCCTCGGCTCCCCATAGGGCCAAGGAGGGGCTGGGCTGCCTCGGGCTCCGTGGGCACTGTTGCTTGGCTGGTGATCTCCGCAGCTGGAAACCAACTCCAAACGTCTTCTCCTTCGCCAGAAGGGTGATTTTGCATAGAAAGGCCTAGTTTTTAATGGCCCTATCAACCCACTCTTAGCATAGAGCTAGGGAAAGACCCACCAAGGGCTTATCTCGAAACAGCACAACACGTGCTTCTAGAGATGCATTCTGCAAAGGGAAACTGGGCTCGGGGAGCAAACCTCAGCACCAATGCGGCATGGCTCAGGATCCCAGCGCTTGCCTACTTCTCACCTAGCCCTCGTCTCCCCATAGGGCCAAGGGTGGGCTGGGCTGCCTCGGGCTCCGTGGGCACTGCTGCTTGGCTGGTGGTCTCCGCAGCTGGAAACCAACTCCAAACGTCTTCTCCTTCGCGGAGAAGGCTGATGCGGCCTGAAGAAGCCCTGTGTGAACTGGCCCTAGCAACCCACCCATAGCCAGCTCGGGAGGGACCCACCAAGGGCCTAGCTCCAAAACGGCCCAAAACGCGCTTGCAGGAGCTGCATTCTGCAAAGGGAAACTGGGCTTGGGGATCAAACCTCAGCCCCAATGCGGCTTGGCTCAGGATCGCAGCGCTTGCCTAGTTCTCACCTAGCCCTCGGCTCCCCATAGGGCCAAGGAGGTTCTGGGCTGTCTTTGGCTCCCGGGGCACTGCTGCTTGGCTGGTGGTCTCCGCAGCTGGAAACCAACTCCAAACGTCTTCTCCTTCGCGGAGAAGGCTGATGTGGCCTGAAGACGCCCTGTGTGCACTGGCCCTAGCAACCCACCCCTAGCCAGCTCGGGAGGGCCCCACCTAGGGCCTAGCTCCAAAACGGCACCAAACGCGCTTGTAGGAGCTGCATTCTGCACAGGGACACTGGGCTCGGGGAACAAAACTCAGCCCCAATGCGGCTTGGCTCAGGATCGCAGCGCTTTCCTAGTTCTCACCTAGCCCTCGGCTCCCCATATGGCCAAGGAGGGGCTGGGCTGCCTCGGGCTCCGTGGGCACTGCTGCTTGGCTGGTGGTCTCTGCAACTGGAAACCAACTCCAAACGTCTTCTCCTTCGCGGAGAACGCTGATGTGGCCTGAAGAAACACTGTGTGCACTGGCCCTAGCAACCCACCCCTAGCCAGCTCGGGAGGGCCCAACATAGGGCCTAGCTCCGAATCGGCACAACACGCGCTTGTAGGAGCTGCATTCTGCAAAGGGAAACTGGGCTCGGGGAACAAACCTCAGCCCCCATGCGGCTTGGCTCAGGATCGCAGCGCTTACCTAGTTCTCAAATAACACTAAGCTCCCCAAAGTGCGAAGGAGGGTCTGGGCTGCCTCTGGCTCCGTGGGCACTGCCGCTTGGCTGGTGGTCTCCGCAGCTGGAAACCAACTCCAAACGTCTTCTCCTTCGCGGTGAAGGCTGATGTAGCCCGAAGAAACCCTGTGTGAACTGGCCCTAGCAACCCACCCATAGCCAGCTCGGGAGGGCTCCACCTAGGGCCTAGCTCCTAAACGGCCCAAAACGCGCTTCTAGGAGCTGCATTCTGCAAAGTGAAACTGGGCTAGGGGAACAAACCTCAGCCCCAATGCGTCTTGGCTCAGGATCCCAGCGCTTGCCTAGTTCTCACCTCGACCTCGGTTCCCCATAGGGCCAAGGAGTGTCTGGGCTGCCTCTGGCTCCGTGGGCACTGCTGCTTGGCTGGTGGTCTCCGCAGCTGGAAACCAACTCCAAACGTCTTCTCCTTCGAGGAGAAGGCTGATGTGGCCTGAAGAAGCCCTGTGTGCACTTGCCCTAGCAACCCACCCCTAGCCAGCTCGGGAGGGCCCCACCGAGGGCCTAGCTCCGAAACAGCCCAAAATGCGCTTGTAAGAGCTGCATTCTGCAAAGGGAACCTGGGCTGGGGGAACAAACCTCAGCCCCAATGCGGCTTGGTCAGGATCCCAGCGCTTGCCTAGTTCTCACCTAGGCCTCGTCTCCCCATAGGGCCAAGGACGGTCTGGGCTGCCTCGGGCTGCGTGGGCACTGCTGCTTGGCTCGTGGTCTCCGCAGCTAGAAACCAACTCCAAACGTCTTCTCCTTCGCGGAGAAGGCTGATGTGGCCTGAAGAAGCCCTGTGTGCACTGGCCCTAGCAACCCACCCCTAGCCAGCTCGGGAGGGCCCCACCGAGGACGTAGCTACGAAACCGCCCAAAACGCGATTGTAGGAGCTGCATTCTGCAAAGGGAAACTGGGCTCGGGGAACAAACCTCAGCCCCAATGCGGCTTGGCTCAGGATCCCAGCGCTTGCCTAGTTCTCACCTAGCCCTCGGCTCCCCATAGGGCCAAGGAGGTTCTGGGCTGTCTTTGGCTCCCGTGGCACTGCTGCTTGGCTGGTGGTCTGCGCAGCTGGAAACCAACTCCAAACGTCTTCTCCTTCGCGGAGAAGGCAGATTTGGCCTAAAGAAGACCTGTGTGCACTGGCCCTAGCAACCCACCTGTAGCCAGCTCGGGAGGGCCCCACCGAGGGCCTAGCTTCGAAGCGGCCCAAAACGCGCTTGTAGGAGCTGCATTCTGCACAGGGACACTGGGCTCGGGGAACAAACCTCAGCCCCAATGCGGCTTGGCTCAGCATCCCAGCGCTTGCCTAGTTCTCACCTAGCCCTCGGCTCCCCATATGGCCAAGGAGGGGCTGGGCTGCCTCGGGCTCCGTGGGCACTGCTGCTTGGCTGGTGGTCTCCGCAGCTGGAAACCAACTCCAAACGTCTTCTCCTTCGCGGAGAAGGCTGATGTGGCCTGAAGAAACCCTGTGTGCACTGGCCCTAGCATCCCACCCCTAGCCAGCTCGGGAGGGCCCCAGGTAGGGCCTAATCTGAAACGGCCCAAAACGCGCTTCTAGGAGCTGCATTCTGCAAAGGGAAACTGGGCTCGGGGAACAAACCTCAGCCCCAATGCGGCTTGGCTCAGGATCCCAGCGCTTGCCTAGTTCTCAATTAGCCCTCGGCTCCACATAGGGCCAAGTAGGGGCTGGGCTGCCTCTGGCTCCGTGGGCACTGCTGCTTGGCTGGTGGTCTCCGCAGCTGGAAACCAACTCCAAACGTCTTCTCCTTCGCGGAGAAGGCTGATGTGGCCTGAAGAAGCCCTTTGTGCACTGGCCCTAGCAACCCACCCCTAGCCAGCTCGGGAGGGCCCCAGGTAGGGCCTAGCTCCGAAACGGCCCAAAACGCGCTTGTAGGAGCTGCATTCTGCAAAGGGAAACTGGGCTCGGGGAACAAACCTCAGCCCCAATGCGGCTTGGCTCAGGATCCCAGCGCTTGCCTAGTTCTCACCTAGCCCTCGGCTCTACATAGGGCCACGAAGGGGCTGGGCTGCCTCTGGCTCCGTGGGCACTACTGCTTGGCTGGACGTCTCCGCAACTGGAAACCAACTCCAAACGTCTTCTCCTTCGCGGAGAAGGCTGATGTGGCCTGAAGAAGCCCTGTGTGCACTGCCCCTAGCAACTCACCCATCGCCAGCTCGGGAGGGCCCCACCTAGGGCCTAGCTCCGAAACGGCCCAAAACGCACTTGTAGGAGCTGCATTCTGCAAAGGGAAACTGGGCTCGGGGAACAAACCTCAGCCCCCATGCGGCTTGGCTCAGGATCCCAGCGCTTGCCTAGTTCTCACCTAGCCCTCGGCTCCACATAGGTCCAAGTAGGGGCTGGGCTGCATCTGGCTCCGTGGGCACTGCTGCTTGGCTGGTGGTCTCCGCAACTGGAAACCAACTCCAAACGTCATCTCCTTCGCGGAGATGGCTGATGTGGCCTGAAGAAGCCCTGTGTGCACTGGCCCTAGCAACACACCCCTAGCCAGCTCGGGAGGGCCCCAGGTAGGGCCTTGCTCCGAAACGGCCCAAAACGCACTTGTAGGAGCTGCATTCTGCAAAGGGAAACTGGGCTCGGGGCACAAACCTCAGCCCCAATGCGGCTTGGCTCAGGATCCCAGCGCTTGCCTAGTTCTCACCTAGCCCTCGGCTCTACATACGGCCAAGTAGGGGCTGGGCTGCCTCTGGCTCCGTGGGCACTGCTGCTTGGCTGGTGGTCTCCGTAACTGGAAACCAACTCCAAACGTCTTCTCCTTCGCGGAGAAGGCTGATGTGGCCTGAAGAAGCCCTGTGTGCACTGGCCCTAGCAACCCACCCCTAGCCAGCTCGGGAGGGCCCCACCTAGGGCCTAATCTGAAACGGCCCAAAACGCGCTTGTAGGAGCTGCATTCTGCAAAGGGAAACTGGGCTCGGGGAACAAACCTCAGCCCCAATGCGGCTTGGCTCAGGATCCCAGCGCTTGCCTAGTTCTCACGTAGCCCTCGGCTCCCCATAGAGCCAAGGAGGGTCTGGGCTATCTTTGGCTGCCGGGGCACTGCTGCTTGGCTGGTGTTCTCCGCAGCTGGAAACCAACTCCAAACGTCTTCTCCTTCGCGGAGAAGGCTGATGTGGCCTGAAGAAGCCCTGTGTGCACTGGCCCTAGCAACCCACCCCTAGCCAGCTCGGGAGGGCCCCAGGTAGGGCATTGCTCCGAAACGGCCCAAAACGCGCTTGTAGGAGCTGCATTCTGCAAAGGGAAACTGGGCTCGGGGAACAAACCTCAGCCCCCATGCGGCTTGGCTCAGGATCCCAGCGCGTGCCTAGTTCTCACCTAGCCCTCGGCTCCCCATAAGGCCAAGGAGGGGCTGGGGTGCCTCGGGCTCCGTGGGCACTGCTGCTTGGCTGGTGGGCTCCGCAGCTGGAAACTAACTCCAAACGTCTTCTTTGCAGAGAAGGCTGATGTGGCCTGAAGAAGCCCTGTGTGCACTGGCCCTAGCAACCCACCCCTAGCCAGCTCGGGTCGGCCCCACCGAGGGCAAAGCTCCGAATCGGCCGAAAACGCGCTTGTAGGAGCTGCATTCTGCAAAGGGAAACTGGGCTCGGGGAACAAACCTCAGCCCCAATGCGGCTTGGCTCAGGATCCCAGCGCCTGCCTAGTTCTCACGTAGCCCTTGGCTGCTCATAGGGCCAAGGAGGGTCTGGGCTGTCTTTGGCTCCCGGGGCACTGCTGCTTGGCTGGTGGTCTCCACAGCTGGAAACCAAATCCAAAGGTCTTCTCCTTCGTGAGAAGGCTGATGTGGCCTGAAGAAGCCCTGTGTGCACTGGCCCTAGCAACCCACCCCTAGCCAGCTCGGGAGGGCCCCACCTAGGGCCTAATACGAAACGGCCCAAAGCGCGCTTGTTGGAGCTGCATTCTGCAAAGGGAAACTGGGCTCGGGGAACAAACCTCAGCCCCAATGTGGCTTGGCTCAGGATCCCAGCGCTTGCCTAGTTCTCACCTAGCCCTCGGCTCCCCATAGGGCTAAGGAGGGGCTGGGCTGCCTCGGACTCCATGGGCACTGCTGCTTGGCTGGTGGTCTCCGCAGCTGAAAACCAACTCCAAACGTGTTCTCCTTCGCGGAGAAGGCTGATGTGGCCTGAAGAAGCCCTGTGTGCACTGGCCCTAGCAACCCACCACTAGCCAGCTCGGGAGGGCCCCTCCTAGGGCCTAGCTCCGAAACGGCCCAAAACCCGCTTCTAGGAGCTGCATTCTGCAAAGGGAACTGGGCTCGGGGAACAAACCTCAGCCCCAATGCGGCTTGGCTCAGGATCGCAGCGCTTGCCTAGTTCTCACCCAGCCCTCGGCTCTACATAGGGCCACGAAGGGGCTGGGCTGCCTCTGGCTCCGTGGGCACTACTGCTTGGCTGCAGGTCTCCGCAACTGGAAACCAACTCCAAACGTCTTCTCCTTCGCGGAGAAGGCTGATGTGGCCTGAAGAAGCCCTGTGTGCACTGGCCCTAGCAACTCACCCCTAGCCATCTCGGGATGGCCCCACCTAGGGCCTAGCTCCGAAACGGCCCAAAACGCGCTTGTAGGAGCTGCATTCTGCAAAGGGAAACTGGGCTCGGGGAACAAACCTCAGCCCCAATGCGGCTTGGCTCAGGATCACAGCCCTTGCCTAGTTCTCACCTAGCCCTAGGCTCCACATAGGTCCAAGTAGGGGCTGGGCTGCATCTGGCTCCGTGGGCACTGCTGCTTGGCTGGTGGTCTCCGTAACTGGAAACCAACTCCAAACGTCTTCTCCTTCGCGGAGAAGGCTGATGTGGCCTGAAGAAGCCCTGTGTGCACTGGCCCTAGCAACTCACCCATCGCTAGCTCGGGAGGGCCCCACCTAGGGCCTAGCTCCGAATCGGCCGAAAACGCGCTTGTAGGAG
The DNA here is from genome assembly GCF_054392235.1 of Sus scrofa. Lineage (NCBI taxonomy): Eukaryota > Metazoa > Chordata > Mammalia > Artiodactyla > Suidae > Sus > Sus scrofa. Next base: position 49,765,578 of record NC_139385.1, on the reverse strand, counting down.
CTGCATTCTGCAAAGGGAAACTGGGCTCGGGGAACAAACCTCAGCCCCAATGCGGCTTGGCTCAGGATCCAAGCGCCTGCCTAGTTCTCACGTAGCCCTCGGCTCCCCATAGGGCCAAGGAGGGGCTGGGCTGCCTCGGCTTCCGTGGGCACTGCTGCTTGGCTGGTGGTCTTCGCAGCTGGAAACCAACTCCAAACGTCTTCTCTTTGGGGAGAAGGCTGATGTGGCCTGAGGAAGCCCTGTGTTCACTGGCCCTAGCAACCCACCCCTAGCCAGCTCGGGAGGGCCCCACCTAGGGCCTAATCTGAAACGGCCCAAAACGCACTTCTAGGAGCTGCATTCTGCAAAGGGAAACTGGGCTCGGGGAACAAACCTCAGCCCCAATGCGGCTTGGCTCAGGATCCCAGCGCCTGCCTAGTTCTCACGTAGCCGTCGGCTCCCCATAGGGCCAAGGAGGGTCTGGGCTGTCTTTGGCTGCCGGGGCACTGCTGCTTGGCTGGTGGTCTCCGCAGCTGGAAACCAACTCCAAACGTCTTCTCCTTCGCGGAAAAGGCTGATGTGGCCTGAAGAAGCCCTGTGTGCACTGGCCCTAGCAACCCACCCCTAGCCAGCTCGGGAGGGCCCCAGGTAGGGCATTGCTCCGAAACGGCCCAAAACGCGCTTGTAGGAGCTGCATTCTGCAAAGGGAAACTGGGCTCGGGGCACAAACCTCAGCCCCCATGCGGCTTGGCTCAGGATCCCAGCGCGTGCCTAGTTCTCACCTAGCCCTCGGCTCCCCATAAGGCTAAGGAGGGGCTGGGGTGCCTCGGGCTCCGTGGGCACTGCTGCTTGGCTGGTGGGCTCCGCAGCTGGAAACCAACTCCAAACGTCTTCTTCGCGGAGAAGGCTGATGTGGCCTGAAGAAGCCCTGTGTGCACTGGCCCTAGCAACCCACCCCTAGCCAGCTCGGGTTGGCCCCACCTAGGGCATAGCTCCGAATCGGCCGAAAACGCGCTTGTAGGAGATGCATTCTGCAAAGGGAAACTGGGCTCGGGGAACAAACCTCAGCCCCAATGCGGCTTGGCTCAGGATCCCAGCGCCTGCCTAGTTCTCACGTAGCCCTTAGCTGCTCATAGGGCCAAGGATGGTCTGGGCTGTCTTTGGCTCCCGGGGCACTGCTGCTTGGCTGGTGGTCTCCACAGCTGGAAACCAACTCCAAACGTCTTCCCCTTCACCGAGAAGGCTGATGTGGCCTGAAGAAGCCCTGTGTGCACTGGCCCTAGCAACCCACCCCTAGCCAGCTCGGGAGGGCCCCACCTAGGGCCTAATCCGAAACGGCCCAAAGCGCGCTTGTTGGAGCTGCATTCTGCAAAGGGAAACTGGGCTCGGGGAACAAACCTCAGCCCCAATGCGTCTTGGCTCAGGATCCCAGCGCTTCCCTAGTTCTCACCTAGCCCTCGGCTCCCCATAGGGCCAAGGAGGGGCTGGGCTGCCTCGGACTCCATGGGCACTGCTGCTTGGCTGGTGGTCTCCGCAGCTGGAAAGCAACTCCAAACGTCTTCTCCTTCGCGGAGAAGGCTGATGTGGCCTGAAGAAGCCCTGTGTGCACTGGCCCTAGCAACCCACCCCTAGCCAGCTCGGGAGGGCCCCTCCTAGGGCCTAGCTCCGAAGCGGCCCAAAACCCGCTTCTAGGAGCTGCATTCTGCAAAGGGAACTGGGCTCGGGGAACAAATCTCAGCCCCAATGCGGCTTGGCTCAGGATCCCAGCGCTTGCCTAGTTCTCACCTAGCCCTCGGCTCTACATAGGGCCACCAAGGGGCTGGGCTGCCTCTGGCTCCGTGGGCACTACTGCTTGGCTGGTGGTCTCCGCAACTGGAAACCAACTCCAAACGTCTTCTCCTTCGTGGAGAAGGCTGATGTGGCCTGAAGAAGCCCTGTGTGCACTGGCCCTAGCAACCCACCCCTAGCCATCTCGGGAGGGCCCCAGGTAGGGCCTTGCTCCGAAAAGGCCCAAAACGCGCTTGTAGGAGCTGCATTCTGCAAAGGGAAACTGGGCTCGGGGAACAAACCTCAGCCCCAATGCGGCTTGGCTCAGGATCCCAGCGATTGCCTAGTTCTCACCTATCCCTCGGCTCTACATAGGGCCAAGTTGGGGCTGGGCTGCCTCTGGCTCCGTGGGCAGTGCTGCTTGGCTGGTGGTCTCCGTAACTGGAAACCAACTCCAAACGTCTTCTCCTTCGCGGAGAAGGCTGATGTGGCCTGAAGAAGCCCTGTGTGCACTGGCCCTAGCAACTCACCCATCGCCAGCTCGGGAGGGCCCCACCTAGGGCCTAGCTCCGAAACGGCCCAAAACGCGCTTCTAGGAGCTGCATTCTGCAAAGGGAAACTGGGCTTGGGGAACAAACCTCAGCCCCAATGCGGCTTGGCTCAGGATCCCAGCGCGTGCCTAGTTCTCACGTATCCCTCGGCTCCCCATAGGGCCAAGGAGGGGCTGGGCTGCCTCGGCTTCCGTGGGCACTGCTGCTTGGCTGGTGGTCTTCGCAGCTGGAAACCAACTCCAAACGTCTTCTTCACGGAGAAGGCTGATGTGGCCTGAAGAAGCCCTGTGTGCACTGGCCCTAGCAACCCACCCCTAGCCAGCTCGGGTCAGCCCCACCTAGGGCCTAGCTCCGAATCGGCCGAAAACGCGCTTGTAGGAGCTGCATTCTGCAAAGGGAAACTGGGTTCGGGGAACAAACCTCAGCCCCAATGCGGCTTGGCTCAGGATCCCAGCGCCGGCATAGTTCTCACGTAGCCCTCGGCTCCCCATAGGGCCAAGGAGGGTCTGGGCTGTCTTTGGCTCCCGGGGCACTGCTGCTTGGCTGGTGGTCTCCGCAGCCTGAAACCAACTCCAAACGTCTACTCCTTCGCGGAGAAGGCTGATGTGGCCTGAAGAAGCCCTGTGTGCATTGGCCCTAGCAACCCACCCCTAGCCAGCTCGGGAGGGCTCCAGGTAGGGCCTTGACCGAAACGGCACAAAACGCGCTTGTAGGAGCTGCATTCTGCAAAGGGAACCTGGGCTCGGGGAACAAACCTCAGCCCCAATGCGGCTTGGCTCAG